>NC_139217.1:380666388-381343888 GCF_055691185.1 Crinia signifera
AGTATGAGGACTTAGGGTTAGGCTGCGGGGAGGTTAACGTTAAGGTTAAGTTTAGCACTTCAAAAGGGGGAAATTAGGGTTAGCCTTCAGAGGGTGTTAGGATTATGGTTATGCTACTAGAAGGGAGGGTGAAAGGGGTATGGGGAGGGTTAATATATTTACCTGACCCCTGTCAGTATTCTGAGTGCCGGCAACCATGACCACCGGTCATCCTTATGTATCCCTTTGAGGCAATAAAAAGATTACCTACATTAACATTATTTTGAATAGTAACTGAAACCTCCGACATCCATGATTTTTATTTGCATACTGAAGAAAATTGTATTTTGGTTCTGTTTGTTTTATTCTTTCAAAGAATAAATGACTGCTGGAAAATTAGAAGTCTTGTCTTTGTTACTTATTTTGCTTGCCTGATTTAACTCCATTTTACATTGAAAATGCATTTTCATGCAGTAAGGGCATATTGAAGCAACAGCAGAAAATACTGGAAGAACTGTCATATAATCTGTTTGGTATAAGATTCGAAGTTAAGCATTATTCAGTAATCATATTGCAGATCTGTTCTAAATTAAGGAAACACTTTAACCACTTAACTGGTGATTTTATTTCTAAAAAAATGTTTTTTTTTTTTAATGAGTGAATTAGGTGAAGAATATGTACTTAAACTTCCAAAACAGTTTAGCAAATTGTTTTGGAAGTTTAAGTACATATTCTTCACCTAATTCACTCATTAAAAACCACAATATTTTTTTTTAGAAATAAAATCACCAGTTAAGTTGTTAAAATGTTTCCTTAATTTAGAACAGATCTGCAATATGATTACTGAATAATGCTTAACTTCGAACAGATTATATGACAGTTCTTCCAGTATTTTCTGCTGTTGCTTCAATATGCCCTTACTGCATGAAAATGCATTTTTAATGTAAAATGGAGTTAAATCAGGCAAGCAAAATAAGTAACAAAGACAAGACTTCTAATTTTCCAGCAGTCATTTATTCTTTGAAAGAATAAAACAAACAGAACCAAAATACAATGTTCTTCAGTATGCAAATAAAAATCATGGATGTCGGAGGTTTCAGTTACTATTCAAAATAATGTTAATATATATATATATATATGTGTGTGTGTGTGTGTGTGTGTGTAGGTGGATGGTGCGGCACTCAGCTATAGAATAACACACAAAACAATACAGTTTTGACTTTGTAATCAACGTTTCAGTGCTCTTTAATGTTGGCACTATCGTCAGGATACTGACTACAAAGTTGACACTGTATTGTTGTGTGTATTATTATATAGCTGAGTGCTACACCATCCACCTACCTGTACCCTGCTCACCAAGAGCTGTGAGGGCACCAGCACCAGTTTACCTTTCTTCAGCAGTGAGAGCCCGTCCTTTCCACAAAAAAATAATATATATATATATATACACACACACACACACACACACACATATACAGTGTATTTATACATTTCTTTGTAGTTAAACATTTTATGTCCCATAATAGTGCCCTAGTTAATTTCCTGAACCAAACTAGTGTCCTAGTCGCTGGATCAGGTCACTAGTATATAACAATAAATGACCATACAATATAATGGAATCAAAATTTAATTTATCTGACACAGAACTAGCCAGTTCTTAATGTCCCAATTGAGAGGAGGGTGGCAGTATTGTTCTCAATGCATTTTGTTCTTTTGCCAACTGCTGGACTTCATAAGGAGGGTAAGGATTGAGTGCCCTGTGGCTATATAACCTGGAGTGATCCTTCTAAGCGATTTTTACTACATAGAAGGTTAGTAAAGATCGCTGTCAATGTTGGACAAATCGTCCTATAATATCGCCTAGTAAAAAAGAGTTGCCAGGCAAGAATATTTTGACTAGATCGCTGGCTGTCTTGTCAAAATCTCTGCTATTCACTGCTGAGGGACATATTCACTAGGCGATCTGCAATGAATACCAACCAAGTATGTTAATTCTAGTATAGTCAAAATCACCCACAGACAAAATCGCTTAGTCAAAATCGCTGTTGTATCTAGTCAAAATCGATTAGTTAAAGTCGCTCATTAGTAAAAATCGCTCCATATGTACACCCCTTAACAAAAGGGTTTTGAGTAGATATACACTACAACTTACATGTCTTTTATAGCAGTCGTTTCCAAACGTGGTCCTCAAGGACCCATAGTTTGTGTTTTCCAGGTCACCCAGCAGGTGCACAGGTGCACTAATCACACATTTTAAAGTTCCACAGATGGAACTAATTATTTCTCTCATTATTCTTTGAAGAGACCGGAAAAACATGAACTGTTAGGAGGCCTTTAGGACCAAGTTTAAGAAACAACTGCTTTATCTTTCCAGTTCCGTAAAAGTGTACAAGGGCAAGAAATAGATTCATGCCACATAGCAGAAAGTACATTTTACACTCCAGATTATTCCGCTATAAAACATTATTGGTATATTTGCCAAACTTTAGTTATAACAATTTTGATGTAATAGAAGTTATAGATTGCAAAAACTTTTAATAGCCTTCGTCTGTCCCTGGCCAGATGCTCATTACACATAATTGCCAGAACCAACATTGCCCACTGTGTGATTGTTTGCCTAACCCTCTGTGACAGAGTGATGGCCTTGGGGACCTTTAAAAACCTCACACCTCTTAATACATTTAAACAGTAACCTCATAATTAATTTCTGGATAATTAAAACTTCTTTTTAAGTGGATTTCTCCCTGGGAGAGCTGCCTTTTTATGTGCATCTTTATTTAATTTTATCAGTTAACATAAACACAGCAAGTGTGAAGTGGATAATCACAAAGCGAAAGCTTCTTTTTAAATATAGGCGTATAAATCACAGATGCACATACATAGCAGCAAAGTATCTCCTTATTCTGTAGCTCGCATATAAGAGATCCTCATGGGCCTTGGTATTCATTTTATAAAAATCAGCCTGTATTCAGGGGTGTATTAAACAATGAGGAGCTCATATGTAGTCTCCACCTGGGCTCCCTCCTCTCTAGTTGGCAGTATAGTCAGTGTGAGCACTAGAAGACTCTGGGCAGTATCCAATCCGGGGTTCCGACTGTCCCAACAGTCGGAATCCTGGGCCATTTTCCCTCGGTCGACATATACTTGACAGGCGGAATTCAATGTTTCACCTGTCCAGTGTCGAAAAAAGTGGGTGTATCAGTGAAAACGGATGCAGGATGTCAAGAAATGGCCGTGAACTCGACAATTCTCGGCCGTTACCGACAAAACAGATCCTACTTGTTTCAAAGTTGGATCTGTTTTGTTGGAATCGCCTTCAATGTTGACGGAAACGGCATTGAATAAGCAGCGGCCGCTATTAAATGGCCCAGAATGGGTACTGTTATCATGCAGAATAGGGACCTTCAGTATCAGAGAAGTTTTGCTGAGGACTGGAGGCTTATAATATTTTTGCAAATATATGTAACTAAGATCTCTGATTACCTACTATTATGTGGTTCTTCAAATCTTATTGGTAATGCTCTTTGATGTGCTGGGGCAAAACTTCCCCTCCCTTTAAGCAGCTGAGGGGCATTGCTAATTTGATTGAGCAGCTTTCACTCTGTTTTTATACATCAGACCATGTATGTTTGTAACAAAGCAAGAGTACGGTTAGGAGTGCTCAGCAAGATGCATACTACGCTGCGTACAGACATTCAATCAATTTCTGGCATAAAAACCTGCGGTACAGGGAAACGTTATTCAATAGCTTTTTTCCCGTGCTAAAAAATCGGGACTTGGAAATACACTGATTTCCTGTAAACTGAGTAATCACTTACCGTGCCAATACTAAGCGCATACTGGCCCTTATTCAGATCTGATCACAGTACAAATTTGGTTGGAAAATGGGCAACACCATGTGCACTGCAGGTGGGGCAGATGTAACATGTGCAGAGAGAGTTAAATTTGGGTGAGGTGTGTTGAAACTGAAATCTTAATTGCAGTATAAAAATAAAGCAGACAGTATTTACCCTGCACAGAAACAAAATAACTCACACAAATCTAACTCTCTCTGCACATGTCACATCTGCCCCCCTGCAGTGCACATGGTTTTGCCCATTTGGAGAACAAATTTGTACTGTGATCAGATCTGAATAAAGGCCACTGTATCAATGCAAAGGGCAGCTCTCCTGATAACAGCTTCCCTTTGCGATGGTCTCCGGTCCCTGGACTCCGAACCTTCAGCCTCAGGAGTCCCTCTACACATGTGGCAGCTGTGGAGGATGCTGGGAAGGACCTGATCAGATCCCTCTACAGCACCAATGCGGAAAGAAGCTCATAGGTTTTTAAAGGGTAACGTCCGCTTTTGCTGGTGTTACCCTCCGCACTGAAGCCCCAGCATTTGGAGCGTAGTACATAGAATAAATGTGGTAAAACACACAAAAAATGGTCTTTTAACATATTTTCCCAAACCATGTGCATGGGGTACTCAATGTTCACAGTAGGGGGCTAATTGCCAGCACCAGAGGTATTTAGTGTTAATATGCCCCCATACTGTGCACATTTTTTTTGACAATACACCCAATGTGGGAACATACTGTATACAGGAGATTTTCATCCAACTCTGCTATCTTTTGCAATGCCATGTAAATGATGGGATGTGTCCTTGACAAAGAGAAGCAGAGACATGAGCAGAGCTGCTGAGTAACTGTCACATTGTGTTCTGTCAGTATGGAGAGGAAAAGTGTTTCAATATGATGCTGTCAGGGAGCCCTGTACTGTGTAGTTGTGACCTGAGAGAGAGGAAAGATAGAAATATGGAGAAAATACGCTCAGGGTGGGAAACTAAGGAACAAAAAAGAGAACAGGTTTTAAGGAACAAATGACAGAATATCGGTGGAAAAGTACTGCGAAGTACAGTAATACTGTATATAGAGAAATTAGAAATATGACTATGACATGGATAAAAGAGGAAATAGATTAATATGAGAAAATAGAGTGACAAAGCAATGGATAGGCTGCCAGAAAGAGACAGGAGATACAGGCCTGATGCATGGGTGGGATGCTGTGCAGATGTTTCCGCGGTTCAGTAATGTTTGTGTACTGCACATGCATCATGATTAATTATTGATAGTAGTCTCAGTGACAGTCTGTATGCGTTTATTGGGGGGAATGGGATGTGGCTATTAACACACTAGCACTTTGCTCAGAAGTTTGATGAATGAATGATGTGTTGTCTTTGTACATGAAATGGTGGATTAGGGAGTCAGCCGGTGGGCACCTCTGTACACATTCCAGTGGGTATGGCATTAGCATATTTTCATAGTATGATGTTTACAAAGAAGCTTTTGCAGTGGTGTTTGCAACCCCCTCAGGCCCACAGTAAAGGCCCATACACACTGGGCAATTGTGAGCTGAAAGCAGCTCACTTTAACCCTTTGAGCTACTTTCACTTTAAAAGCCACCTAGTGTGTATGGCCCGGTGATGAGTGTGTATTACCAGCAGATGAACGATGGGGTGGATGGTTTTCCATAGCGTGCTGCTATGGAAAGCTGTCCATCCCGGGGAAAATCGCCCCTTTATTGCTGTGCGTTCACGCTGAGAAAAATCGCCCAGTGTGTATGTATGCACCTTATGAGACCGTTATCTGCCAGAAAGCCAGGCAGCTAGTTATTCAGGCATTTGTCAGTTTTCTAATCATAATAATATTAATAGTGCCTTCTCATTAAGGATTTGGGGCATATTCACAAAATGTTTTCCATCAGATATTCACGGATAATATTCATGTGGAAATGGCCGTTTCCACATTAATACAGTAACTCCCATTTATACACCAAGACAATGATTCCACTGTGTGCTGTGGCTCCCTGCGGTGCCTCGGGACACATGCAGGGGTGCCGTGGGTTGGTGGTCCAGGACCAACTCAAATTATTAATGGTTAATTTTTTATGAGCAAAACCAGTGGCTGCCAATCATAAAATGTGGACAAACAGAAGCAAAGCCTGTACTTTACCACATAACTGACCCTAAGAATCGCATATAAACCCAATCTAATTATATTGGTACTTGTGTAGTTTCAGGGCAGCAGCTTAAGCTACATTTGAAGCTACGCTGTTAGCGTAGCCCAACGGCTGCCTTACTTGTGTAGTTTCACGGCGGCAGCCTAAGCTACGTTCTCAGAGTAGGCTGCCGCCGTGAAACTACACAAGTAACTACCGTATTGTTGCCGGGAACTGCATCTCTGTCCCCAGCGTCCCTGGCAAGCCTACTCAGCGCCTCTCTCACACCGCCGGCGCCAGCATGATCCCCTCTATTTGGCGGAGAGGGGATCATGCTGTCGCCAGCGGAGAGGCGCTCCATCTGTTTGACATGCAGGAGCATCTCAGACGCTCCAGCAATGACACACTCCTGCGTCTGAGTGGCTATTACGGCAGGGTACAGCAACCCTGCCTACAGGGTTAGGGGTTCTGTAGCGCCTTTTCAAACTCCCACTATCCACAGCTGCCCGAAGCTTGGCAAGCACAGTGAGCCCCGCGAGGGGACGCGTTACGTGTCCACCTGACCTTTTCATACCCCCACTATCCACGTTGCCGCGGGAACACTACTCTGATTCTGACAGGAATGCTACGCTGACGGCGTAAGCTGACGCCGTGAAACTTCACAAGTACCATTATATATTTTGGGGCCTAGGGGTGCCGTGAAAAAATTCTGATACTCTAGGGTGCCGTGATTCAAAAAAAATTGGGAACCCCTGCACCAAGGTATTTACCAGAGGAGATATCCATGATCCACTGAAAAACAATGTAACCATATTCATGGATGGGAGCAATGCAATATCCAATGCAACAACCTCCAGAAAGCTTTGCTGTTAGCAGGCTCTTCCCAATGGAAAATCAGGAAAATGGATCGCCCCAGATTCCTACAACTGTGTGTGTGTGCCCATGTAAAAGCTAAAGGTTAGAAACCACTGGAAGATTATTGGGATAGAACACAGTGCCAGTTCCGTGTCTCAGCTGAAGCCTCACCTCAGTTCACCTTGTGATCAGAGGCTTCTTCTCCAGAAATGGAAAGGAGCAGCCAGGGTCCCTCAAACCCAGAGA
This sequence comes from Crinia signifera, assembly GCF_055691185.1. Classification (NCBI taxonomy): domain Eukaryota; kingdom Metazoa; phylum Chordata; class Amphibia; order Anura; family Myobatrachidae; genus Crinia; species Crinia signifera. Next base: position 380,673,448 of record NC_139217.1, read on the forward strand.
ACCTTTAATGGACAAAACCCATTATAAATAGTTCAGGCTCAAAGGTATAGGCAGGAGAGGCACAGTGGGACCAAGCACACCCTGCACACAAAAAAAGGACCTATCTGGTCCCTGTAGGCATTCTCATTGTCTCTTTGGTTTTAGTTGTTGTTTGAACATAACAGTGGCAGTTGTAATAACTGTCCACCAGCAATTCAGCTTTTGAGAGAGGGGGAATGTTCATGTGCCATGGAGTGCACACGTGATACCCAAAATTGGGATATCCCTTTTAAGGTCCCTTGGGATTATAAATGCAGCCTCTGTTTCCTGTGAGACTTTTGGAGCAGCATGCTGCAGGGGTTAACCCCCTGAATTGTACTCCCAGGTTGCCAGGCAACCAGCCCATAGTGGGCTGCGCACCCATGGGACACTAGGACCCAACGTTGCCTGAAGGTCCCTGGCCCATAAATCTTGTGATCATAAAGAACTGGTTCAAATCAATCACTTCACGCCACAATCCTAAAGACGTTCTGTTATATTAATTTACCCATTAATCCGGAGTTTGATTCAGCTTTAAAACTCTTAATACCTTCTTCTTAAAGGAGCTAATTATGTTGTACTGTTGTTTTTATGCATATTGATTTTTATCATAGTAAAGTTATCTATTAATAAAATTCTTACAGGTGTGTGGCGCTCTCTTTTCATTCACTTATATATAGTTATAAACTTATATTGAACAGATTAGTTTTGAATGTTTTAGAAAAATCCTCTTGCTGTCATTAGCAATTTCCAGAATTGCACTTGGGAGCAGCCGCAATTTACATTTCTAAGAAATACCTTGAGTATATATATATATATATATATATAAAGCTGCAATGGCCCAGCACTCCCAGTGACCAGAATAACTGCGCCCGGTGCCCCTGTCAGAAGGGGGATGATGTATGGTGCAGAAGACGTGGCACTCGCGGCGACTTGAAAAAAGACTCTAGAGACGGTGTGTATCACCAATCATTGGTGATTGGTGATACACACCGTCTCTAGAGTCTTTTTTTCAAGTCGCCGCGAGTGCCACGTCTTCTGCACCATATATATATATATATATATATATATATATATATATATATATATATATATATTGAATGGTGGAGCAATCTCTTAATTGTCGCACCTGAATGTTTTGTCATTATAGCATGCTGCAAGGGTTAACCCCCTGAACTGTACTACCGGGTTGCCAGGCAACCAGCCCATAGTGGACTGCGCACCCATGGGACACTAGGACCCAACGTTGCCTGCAGGTCCCTGGAGAGCGGGAAAGGGAAATCCTGCAGAGATTGGTAGCTGGAAGCGCGGGAAGAGGAGTAGGTGGAGGGAGAGACACACAGGGGCTGGAGAACTGACCATGAAGAGAGAGAGAGAAGTCGGGAGCGGTGTGTAAGCAACACGTTGCACAGGGAGTGCCGTGGAGAGACCACTGACAGAACGGAGAGGTGGAAGTGGAGCTGAGTGCTACGGCTGTGACACCAGTGTGCGCCTGTGACTTAGCGCACAGAGATTGCGTACTGCCGTGAAGTGAGCCGGAGAGAGACGGCAGCAGTGACCGTCAGGAGAGGTGCAAAGGGAGCATGCACAGCGCAGCCCGGAGGTGATTGACAGCTGGGACCGGATACCAGAGGAAGGGGTGCAGGATTCAGTGTGAGAGAGCACTAAAGGTGGCCATACACACGCAGATTTATCTGCAGATCTGTCTGGTTGGAACAAAAACCTGGTTATGGATGAGAGCAAATGACAGTTGGCCATTTGCTTGGAAATGCTGGAAAAACTGACAAACTGTCACTCATCCATAGCCATGTTTTTGTTCCAACCAGCCAGATCTGCAGATAAATCGTACTAGTGTATGGGCACCTTTACAGACAGGGCCCAGCAGAGACGCACCCCGGGGCAGAGATGTCCCAGTATAGCAGACCCAGCACACCCCAGCAACTCTAGACAGGCGCAGCTCAGCACAGAGTCACGACCAGCAGGAGCTGGTATCCGCAGCAGACCATCAGGTATTTTTGGTGCTACACATCCCCCTGGTTAGTCGCCTCCTCACTACTTTGGCCACCATCCTACATCCCCTTTTTGGCCCCCCGGAACTTAGGATCCCATCAAGCAGGCCCATTATATTCAAGGGACTGACATACCACTGCATTAATCTCACTTGCTTTAATTGTGATCTCAGAACACTACACACATAAGGTGTGTGTCTCACTTAAGTTTTTCCTATACAGCTACATTTTCCTCACCCAGTGCACACGTAGCCTAGGGACAAGGCATCACCTCAACTAGGAAGGCTGCTGAGACCCCGTACCTATAAGTGGGATTATAGACTTCATAGTTTCATGCTCTCTCATGCTCTCTTGGGCACTGCCTTTACTCAGCCTCACCAAGTAGGGACGGACTCGGGGAATTACCCTAGGTGACAGAAATATACAGTACACCTCCGACATAATATAAAGCAATCCAACTCCTCCACAGCTAATTACCTATGCCTGATGTCCTTGGTATCACTGTACACCATGCAGGTGAGGATAGGGCAACAAGCAGATAATGGAAAGGGGTGGATCCTTTGAGAAGGGGTGGGGCCTCGGGAGAAGGAACTTGAAGAAAGCAGCCCATTGGTGGCTGGTCCTGACTCCTGGGGGAGGGTTGCGGCCAGCACGCAGAGAGGGAAGGGGACGGGTATCCACTGTCCGGCGCTGACTGCTGACGCCCCCTCACTGCCTAATGATAGTGCCGGCTCTGTGGACAGGGCAGCTGCAGCAAAGCCGGGAAGAGCAGGGAGCGGGCGGGGGAGGGAGAAGGAGAGCGGGGTGCACGGCTCTGGCACCCTTTGACCTCTCGGCACCCGAACTTGTGCTCCGCCCTCCCTACACCCCTGGCATACCGTGCAAATTGCCGCCTGTGGTGCTAAAGTGGCCCCATCGCACATGATATCCTTCTTACAAACCATTATTCTTCTTCTTGTCATTGCATTTGTTGATTGAAGCAGTGTACCATCGCTACTGCACGGTGTGTTGTGTGAAGTGTGGCCTACAGTGTCACAGTGACACCACTGCGCACAATGGGGCAGATGTATTAAGCCGTGCGAAGAGATAAACTGGAGATAAAGTGGAAGGAGTTAACGCACCAGCCAATCAACTCCCAACTGTCATATTTCAAACACAGCTGATTGGCTGGTGCGTTATCTCCTTCCACTTTATCTCCAGTTTATCTCTTCGCCCGGCTTAATACATCTGCCCCAATATCACACAGGCAAAGCATTCTCTAAGTCTTTTGGCATTTACTGCCAACTGTCATTACCGGTATTGCATTGTTTAATCTTTCTCATAGCGGTGATCCATGGCTATTTTTGCTGCCAAATAAATCATTTTATCACCGTCCTCACGTGTGGTGACAGTTTTGTGTGGTTGTGTCTTGTGGTATTGTCTTCCCGGGGTCCTTCTGTCCCTCCTCCCTCAGAATTGCAGGCGAGTGAAGCAGGCAGGTCGCAGACAGGCCGAGTCAAGAGAAGAACAGGAGTACAAGGTATCGTCACACACCTGCACACAGTCTGACAACATCACACACACACATTGCTGGCTGGTCTGGAGCTTGCATAATGTTCAGACCATGTATCTGCACTCAGGGTGACAGAGAAGAGCTGTGCCAAAGCAAAGCTGGAAAGTAGTGCAATCTCTTGCAAGGGACACTACAGTGTAGCTTAATGTTAACTACTGGGAGCCTAAAGTCTGGCATAATGTAAATTGTTGAGGACTGCAAAGTGTGGCATAATGTATGTCCCCTAATTGGGGTACTACACTATTGCATAATATTATTATTATAATTATTGTTTATTTATATGGCACCACAAGGGTTCTGCAGTGCCTAACAATACAGTAATATGCAAAAAAATAATAAATAACAAATTGCAATCCAAGGCAATTCAGGACAAGTACAGTACATGGTAAATAAATATAGTTGAATCAGGGTCAGGACACAGAAGCAACTATTAGGGTGGTATATATATATATATATATATATATATATATATATATATATATATATTTTTTTTTTTTTTTTATTTTAAGAAAAGCACATGAGGAGAGAGGGCCCTGCTTGTGAGAGCTTACACTCTAAAGGGGGAGGGGCAGACAGAGGAGTGACACAGAAGGGGCCACGAAACTGTGGCATACTGTGAGTTACTAGGGGACTACATGGTAGTAGGGTCCAGCAGTTTGGTAGGCCCAAGTGTGGTTAGGCCCCTGTATGTGGAGAGCATGACCATACCCACAATGACCACAGTCACTCCCACAGCACGATGTAATCATGCCCTCTGTGACACCTGTTTTTACCCTTTACTTCCCCTGACTTCAAAACCTGTCTACACCACTGTTCAGGCTGTTCAGAATCTCTCTATTTATTATATGGAACTAGACATGCCTTTTGGGAGGAGCATGACACGCCCCCTCAATGGGGTGCTGTGCAAAATTCTATAATCTCCCTGAAACTAGTGTTCACAAGTAGGCAAGTATGCAGTACAGTAGCTTAATGCAAATAATAACTTATATTTTACTATACAGTATATTATTTTTCAAATTTGTTTTTATATATTTTTGTCTATATAATTTAAAATCAAACAATAAAACTAGATCTAGAGATACCTAGAGATTTAAGCTACAGTATGTATTGTCAACATATACTTGTGAGATCTAGTGCAGCCATAAACAGGTATGGTTCCCTAAGTGATTAATAACCCTCAGACCCTCTGCAAGAACACATAAGCTGAGGGCTAACATGATCTGGCTAACAGGCGTTATTTTTTCCCCGCACAGCTATATATACAAACTGACAATAAAGACGATGGCTGGATTTTCTGACACTCAGTGCCACTCAGCTGTCGGTTTGAGTGGCACTTCAATTCCCTCCTTGCTGTGGCGATTCAGGGCACCAGATAGCTTGCCATTGCTTCTTAAACATTTAAATATGAGGCAGTCTACTTGAATCTCAAACTGTATGTCAAGGTGGACTGAACAGTGTTTTCAGGAATGAATTAAGCTGTCTATCAGCAAACTATAACATACCAACTTAACATGGAAAAGGCCTATTCATTACTATTGTTTGTTATTCCGCTTCAACTGCTCTGGTTTAAGATTTAATAGAGTTCAGATGAGAGGGAGACGAACGGATACCTGGACCCATCCCAAATCTCTGAGCTCATCTTCCAGCACTCTCCCTACCCCAGAGTGAATGCATGGGCTGCCAGCTCCCAAAAAGGCTTCCTGTACTACAATTATTACATCAACTAATCTGATTTTTCTCCACCCATAAATCAAGTTACAGACCAAAATATTTACACAAAAGAACAATTTCCTTCTGAAGCTGGTTTGATGACAGCATTCATTATTTACAGGAAGGCTCATTCTGTGCAGATATTTTCTGACTCTATGTTCTTATATTTATTTATTTATTTTTTAAATACTAAAAAGAAATTAAATTTGAAAAGGACAAATATTTTATTTTAGTTGCCCCTGTTATACTTCAGAAGAGTTCCAGTAAAATAGCATCTGTATATTGTATTTAGAATGTATTACCATCAAAAATAAGTGCACAATATAATGGGCACAGCACATGGTGCAAGGACCCAGATGGCTCCCCCATCACTGGTCAACACTGTACCTGTGATATCTGTTCCTAGCACCTGTATCCTGCATCCCTGCTTCACAAGCCAGTGGCAACAGGCAGCTATAGCACTTCTACAGCAGCAGTTCCCAACCGCTGTGCCGCGGCACACTAGTGTGCCGCCAGCGGTGGTCTGGTGTGCCACGAGAGATCAGGGGCTCTGCTGGAAGCCGGAGGCGAGCCGCAGCATAGGAGACCCTCCGGCAACGAGCACTGGCACACAACACACCCGCCACTACCACTTCTGACGCACAGGAGAGACTCCGGCGCCAGACATAGGAGACCCTCGGGCACCGGAACTCAAGACACTACCTTCCATAAAGTATTCCTGAGACCCTCTCACTGACTAGACACAAAGGTTTCCTTGCTAGTCACAGAACAACTAACTGCAAAAACAAAACAATTTACTTATACAGTACCTCCTCCTAAGTACTCACTAGATAATCAGTCACACTTATTCAGTATTTTTTTTATACTTAGAAACATAATTAGGATTCTTACAGAGCCTCAAGCATTCATTTTCCTCAGGGCCTGATTCTGATTCGCTGCAGAAGGCCACGCAGCAGAGTCTATTGGTGGTCTACTGTGACTTTATACAGAAGCGGGTTCAAGCTCCTTTTCTTGTATACTTCTTTGCAGCTGTACAACATCTGACACTCCCACTTTTAACAGCCATGCCCACTGTAATACCGATTGATACAGCCACCAGCGGTCGGACCATCAACATTTTTACCACCCACTTAGCAGATACAATTTCTCGGTCTGACTATGGGCTGCTACGCCTGCGGCTGTGAATCTGTGAAAGCAGCCGCTTGCATTGACATGCTGGAGACACCCATATTAGCAGGGCTTAAAGTGGTCTTGGAGAGGTAATGGAACTCATTTCCCCTGCCACCCCGTGCCATAGCTATTGGCAACCCCTATAAACTATACATTTGTACCCATACTTTATAAAGGGATAGTGGTTCCCCAAAGGAAGGTTGTGGTCACACAATCAGAGGCAGAACTACCATTGGTGCAGCAGGTGGTATGCATTGGGGCCTCTGAGCAGTAAGGGGCCCACTGCTGCCCCTGTCACCCACTGTTTTTCATTGTCGCACTCTGCCTCCCCTTGACTCTCCCTGTCACCCACTGCTGTGTTGCATATTGTGCGCTACAAATTTTTTGGCTCTTAGAGCAACTGATGAAATGTGATAGTGCATGTATTTTTTATTTGACTACACCCATTTTAAAGAGAAGCGTGAAGAAACAAATAGGGCCATATCCTCATGGAAAGAGAAAAGCATGCTGGGTGACTGTTTCCGGATTCCAGGATAAGTCCACAGACTTACAATATGTACCTGCCATTATGCATAAATAAAGAAAAATAAATTCAACTTGACAAAATATTTAACTGATTCAAGGGTCTGACACAACTTTAAACGCAACTTGAAAGTCATTGAAATTACAGGGGTGATGCCAGGGGCAGTCCTATCTTTTGGATGCGATCAGCATCCAGCCGGTCAGGATGCCGGTGTTCAATATACCGATGCCCTCATCCCGACTGCTGTCAGAAGACTGGAACATTGGACAGCATCAGGATGCCGTTGTGATATCACCTATCTTTGTTTGCTGTTCGAACAAATGCAGTTAGACAATCTAGTTGTACTTGTCTAGTTGTCCTTATGCTTGGAGTGGTGGATCAATGGGAATACATTGTAATTAACAGGAAAAGTGTGTAAAGTGCAGTCAGAGACAAAAAGCAGGGTGGCACTCACTACAAAATGGCCGGGTTTCTGGAGTCTCTGTAAGCCATGGTGCATACTGTAGATAGATGCTAATGGTGACACCATCAAACTGTGCGTAATAAATAAAATAAATGGATTGCTTTCATGATCACTCTACTTTTGGGTCCAAATTCAGCTGAGCAACTGTACATGCAATACCACTGCTTTCAGTAATTACAGGAGAGAGATCTGTAGGATCCCCCTCCAAAAACAAATGTACAAATGCTGCCTATAGGCTACAATGGGCTAATGTTATCTAAAGCTAATGGGATAAGCTTCTTTGGAGCTTGGTAAATGGGATATTTTCGCAGTCCTGGCTGTCCTGTTTTAGTCCTGTTTCATCAATGTAGTTTCACTTTTTTTTAACATTAAAAACTGCATTGGTAAATCATGAAAAAAATAGCTGCAATTTCAACAAAAACGTGGATCGCCAAGTAATCGCTAATCCACAGATTTTTTGAACCAAGCCAGATTTTTCGACAGTCAAAATAATCAGCACTTTAAATAGGTTGAATGTAAATTTGAGCTAGAAATTTAGAAGAGTGCAGTTTTTTTGACTGTCGAAAAAAATCTGGCATTTAATTATATACCCCCTAAGGCTGATATTGTTGGCACCCAGATGTTGTAAAGCACCTAAAATTAAGGTGGGGTTTATAAAAATTATTAGTTCATACCTTTCAAAGATACAATTTTCTAATATGTTTAAACAGTTATTTTATTTCATAGATTCATATCTAGATTCATAGATTATATTCTAGAAGTGTTCTTTGAGCAGCTGATCTTTTATTAATAGGATTCTACATAATAAAGCATAATACAACTAGCACGGAAGGAATCATTTGGTTGATTGCTTCAGTAAGTTGGTTATGTAATATATTCACCAATGAATTGACATTAACAATTGTCTATAATGTGAATGACAACTGTTATACAGCAAGAGCCCCATACTACAATCCCATGTTAATCATGTTTGTAATTGCACAAATGGAAGGGCACCAGAGACTACTTGCATTTGCAAGTATTATGTAGTGGGGGACCAATGCCATAACGCTATTTGCAGATATATTATATTGCTAAATATTTTACATATAAGTCTATTAAGCTAAATTCATAAGACATAAATGATGTTATGTAGTTCACTATTTGGGCTGCAGCCCACACCGCATCAAGCATGGGGGGTCAGTTAACACATATGTATAGACATGCATGGATGTATGTTATACAGGTGCTGGCTAGAAGTCCCTGGGGATCAACAGTGCTGGGTCCATCATGGGCGCCGCTGCAGCACCCTGTACTTAGCATTTTGTATAACTCTCATTCTATGCCTGTAACCAGACTGCTATTAGTTAGTTTTCATAGGAGCCTGGGGGCAGCAGCTGCTATAATACACGTAGCACTTCAGATCTTAAAAAAGGGGGCATTTAAAAAGTCCCCTGTGGGCCCCACCATCTGAGGGCCCAACTCCTTCTCCTGGGGTCTGGATAGTGTCCCCATTAACTTGTTAAATTGGCCCAAATTGGGTCAGTTTGATGTCCCCTCAGGTCTTAAGCCTGGTTCAGTGTGCATTGGATCTGAGTCGGTGGTCCGACCACCTGACCTCGGACTTACCTCTTGGCAGCGGGCCGGGCGGAGAGCAGGGTCGCATGTGATCCATCACAACAAATTGTGATGGATTGCATGTGGCTCACGGGGTATTGGCTGGCTGTACACTGCTGCGAGACATCGCAGCAGTGTATGGCCACCTTTAAATTACACATTACTGTATTCAAGGGTGAGTTACCTGATGGAGCAGGAGGACTGATAAACATGGGAGCTGAAGCTGACATCTACAGTATAACAACTGCACCAATATTCAACTAATGGTTAGCAAGTGTAAGTGATGGCTTGCCACACCTCTATGGCAAAAAAACACATCCCTTAAGCATGGGCCCCTACAACTGCAGTCCCCAGTGGGCCCTTCATGCCCCAGTTCGACACTGTATATGTTACATACATCCCGGCATATATGTTTATATGTGCTAACCAGGTGATGTAGCCGACACCGCATGATCTATCTATTCATCATTGGACTGGCCTGCTGGGGTGTCAGGTAAATCCTCAGTGGGCTCCACTGCATTACAGCCCTCACACTGTGTTGTGGAGTGGACCTAACACTGACAGCAAATTATCCTCATTGGGCCCCTTGCTTTGCACTCATACTCAGGTCAGGAGTCAGGAACGGGGGGAGGGGGAACAGCAGCCAGAAGGAAAAAGTTAAAGCACATTTAACAGTTTTAGTAATAAAGTCCTCAAGGTTAATCTAAGGAAGGGTACAGTAATCAGATGTCCTAATCAATCACTGTGGTCAGGGATGCAGGAGTGAGTACTGAAAAGCATTGCCTCTGGCTCATCCTAAACTGGAGCACGGCGGATAAATTAAGAGCAAATAAATAGTGTCCAGTGCGTCTCCTCTCCTTCCAGGTCATAAATCGGAGGTAGTAGCTGGATACATTGTAATCAACCATACAGACTTCCATAAAACGCCTACTATTGCAGCTGAAAATTAATGAGTGATTGAATCCTGCATCTTATCATCCCATTTTTACATATTCACTATTCTGTTGTGCACAATACTTATTTTCGCATATTTGGTTTCTACTATGTGTTTTTGTAGAATTATTTTCTGGATAAAACATTGGGACAGCTAGGTGACAGTCATTTTAAGATTGCAAGAGTTGTATGTGAGTCTGCACGTTCTACTACTCATTACATAATGGAGACAGGACCAGCAAATTACTAAGGGGAGAGGTCCATCTCCCCAAAATATTTGAAAAATAAGTGCGCTCACTGTCTGCAGCTGAGGGATGTGTTATGGCGTTTTTGTGTCTTGAATCTAAGGGTTCTGAACCCAAGACAACTATTTAGTATTAATCACTATTATCCCTTTAATAACGCACAAATAACCAGGGTCTGACCCGGGTTGTTGACATTGTGACAGGGTGGTGCGGTGTGAAAAGGCCTTTTGAAATGACCGGGGTCCAGCAACCCGGCATTCCAACCTGGGTTAAAAGAAGGGGACCCTGGTTGCTGTGCATTGTGAATGGGTAACCCGGGTTGAGCAACCCTGGTCACTTTCACACTATACACACTACTCACAGCTCCAAGCACTGCCTCCTCCCCCGCCACCGATGATGTGCCGCCACTCCGCCTGCCCCATTTCTGACATCAATGACCCAGCTTATCGCCGGGTCATTGTGGGGGCTAAACACCTCCTGGGACGAACCTGGCATTTGGGATGTGAAAGGTATATTAGTACTACTGTGGGAAGAAATTAACAAAAAAGCAATCTACATCAATGAAGAAGAATTGAATGCTGTCCTCCAAGTTTGGGGTGGTTGCTGATGTCAAGTGACAACATCCGCCCATCCCAAGCAGACATTTATACGCCTGTTTCAGCAGGGGTACCGCCTAGTGTTTTTATGTGCATGCCCATAAAACACTGGGCGGTTCTCTGCAACCACCAGACCCGCCAGACCACTCCCCGCCCTCCTGGAGCAAACGGGTTTGTTCCCGGAGTTTGCAGATGCGCATATTCTCTCATGTGCAAACCCCAACCATCGGGGACATGGCCGAATTTGGCCCACTATGAATGGGTCTGAATTGGCCCCAAATAGACCAGAGGACACTAAGCACGAAGAATAGGCAAGAATACACAAGATAGAGGCAGAAACTAGGGAAGTTTACTAAGACAGAATCTAAAAGTAATTTTAAACAAGCAAATTACATAAAGCTTTTTCTTATGGGCCTAGGTGGCCAACAGCCATTCAGAGATGTCAGAGCCTAGTAATAGGATAACACTGATTGAAGGTAGTGGTCCTATATAATTCATACCCACTTTATCCATTTTATATAATAAAACTATAATGCTGATCCTCATCTCTATAGGGGGAATTTAAGTGTTCTGTGCACTGTCTGAAACTAGATGGCACCCAATAGAGCAATTGACGTGTTTCCCTGATTGGGCAAGCAGCCACAGGAGCTGACATTACTGTTATGCTGTTCCGTCATTTTGATAAGCAGCTAACTTGTAGATAATGCAAGGCATGTTTTAGCAAGCATAACGCACAGAAGCCTATTTACTAATATTGCCCTGTTATAAAGTTCCTTTATGTCCACTTATCACAGCAATAGAAAATCTTTTTTTGACCAATTTACCAATAACAGATCACAATGGGAACTATCTGAGTATCAATACCGGCACACAGTGGTCGGGAGGGAAACGGATGTTTATTAACTTCCTTCAAATGTCTTCAAAAAGACAACCTATTCCTAATTGAAGGTTCTAGGAATATAACTGCATACAGACGCTCTTAGCAGTTCAAATGATACACACACCATCATGATCAAGTTGATATAAATGTTCTGGTGGCATCAATACTTCTTATACAGCACATGTAGCTATGAGCCATCCAGTCCCCAGCCTTTTTAAACCTATTAAAATAAGTTCACAAATCTTGATTTAAAATGTAGCATCGGGAAACAATGCCTTCAATAAACCAATATAACTTTAATTGGCAGGAAACTGACAATTGAGTTCATCCTCAGGATTTTCCACAGAATCAAAAAAACTGTTTGGATTTACACAGTAATATTATTTCATTGGAATTACTTCATCTATGAGATATGTCCACACTCATTTCTACAGAATGGATAAAGAAATGCACTTGGCCAATTAACACTAAAAGCTTTTTTAAAGATCAGGATAATTAACATTTGTTTTCCTATGTCAGAATGTCTCAAAGCAATTTAAAAAATATGCAGTACCGTACAAATCAAATACAGATGCATCTTCATACATCTAGCCTCAATATGCTTTGCAGTGTCAGATGCATGGTGCGCGTGAGCCACCAGGTCCCGGGTCTTTTTTTTTTACCAAAATGCACCTTAGTTGCAATAAAATGTGACTGGTGCATTTTAGTAGCAACGTAACATGACAATAATACAAGATAAGACTGCTGATTAATTATTCTAAATATGGAACCACTATGCTGCAAATAAAATAATTATAATCAGGACACTACTATGGAGTATAACACTATCTAGGCACTATTATGTGGTATAACATTAACTAGGGCACTACTATGGGCATAAAACATTAAATAGGGCACTACCATGGGGCCTAACATTAAATTTGGCACTACTATGTGGCATAACATTAATTAGGGCACCACTATGAGCTATAACATTATGAGGCAATTGCTGTAGAGAGGTGTCACCAAGAAGTATTGGGGCTGGGGCCCCTCTAACATGTTACTATGGGTTGGACCCGTAATGTTCTGGCTCAGCCCCTGCTTTGTCAGTATGTGCAATGATTGTTATTTCAATTGTTTGGTGCTTTACAGTGTTGTCATTGGTATGCTCAGCCTCACTATGGGCCAGATGTATCAAGATTCAAAAAGTGATAAAATGGAGTGTTATAAACAACCAGCCAATCAGCTCCTAACTGCCATGTTATAGGCTGGGTTTGAAAAATAACAAGTAGAAGCTCATTGGATGGTTATCACTCTCCATTTTAACACTTTTTGAAGTTTGATTAAATTTACCACCTGCCGTGATTACTCTGGACAGTCCTGTAATTAAGACCGGTATCAAGAGGGGTGGCATTCCCAGACTATACAATATCCGGGAATAGGCAGCTACTAGCTGCCTATCCCTGGACATTGTAGAATCGGGGAACGCCACCCCTCTGGACTCCGGTCTTAATTACCAGACTGTCTGGAGTAATCATGGACCTGGGTAACCCTAAGCTGGATACATCTGGCCCTACATGTATTATTATAATTATTATGATTATTATTATTATAACTGGAATTCTCTAGCTAATCATTATCTAGGATTAAGACACGTACTTTTAAACAAATTTTAATATATATATTACTTTGGGTTTATTTTAGCCCAACTTGAAATTCTAAAAACCTCCAACAATTTCAGGAAATATTTGGTCATAAAAAAGTCTTTAAAAGAAACATCTTTTGGCATGCTTCAGTTTAGTCCATAAAATAAAAAGACATGCACTTGTAAATGACTTCTTACCTTTTATATATTGCTGCATAAATATAATGTGGAATAAAAAAGGCACTTGGCTAACATCAAGAATAAATTGGAGTATGTGCATGAGTGAATGAAAATATATCATTATAAAGTCTCCAGATTCTCTATATGGGAAAGCCAGATGCAGCTCTCCTGGTCCCCTTACTGCCATGATATTGGACCCGGAGGTCCACTCTTTTTGATCAGACACAGAGCAATTGACTACATTGCCATTTAAGTGGTCCTCTGAGGATCATCATGAACATATTAGTGAGGGTAGAGCAATCAGACTGCCTGAGGGAGTCAAAGAATGAGGCTTTTTTAATTCACCAGCTATTCCCATATTTTTGCTGATATTACGGTCCATAAAAAGAGGTGCTCTCATTATCATTTCAGAATACATAAGCAGTTAAGTGCAAAAATCATTTGCTGGAATTATTTGAATAACTTGGAAGTTATGGATAAGTCAACATAAAAGAGTGAGACCATAACACCAGTTTGGAAGGTGCAGAATGTTCCACTGCAAATGCAAATTAATGTAATATAATTGTTCTGTGAGACGTAAGCCAACTGATCTATACTAGCATACAGTATAAGAACGTGATGGGGAAAAATGGTAATTAGGTGGGGGGGGGGGGGCAATGCAAATAGGGTGGCCAATCCCAGGATGGGGATCAACAGGATCCTGAGATAACATTGACAGGGATTGGAGTTTCGGCAGTAGACTGCACATGTGCAGTCTACTGCCGGGCAGTGTCTTATCACCGCTCAGATGCTTCACGGCTGCTCCTGTCTTCCGCTCTGTGGCTCTGCCCAGTGTGATGTGGTCAAAGGTCATGCTTTGCAGGTCATCAGCTGTACCGCTGTTCTAGTCCGCATTGCCACAATGCATTTTTTTTAATAGGGAAGCCAGTCCCAGGATCCCGGGAATCCAGGGATTGTGCATTATTCAGTCCTCATTTTTCAATCCTGGGATTGACATCTCTAAATGCAAAGCAGCATAGGATATGAAAGAGAAGGCAATACAGATATGGATGGATAGGTAAAATACAACAACTCATAAAAGGTAATAAAGTTCATAAGAATTAACCTTTTTGTGGCTCCATAATAGCAAGTCCCATTGTTACATTGCACAAACCCCACTTCCCACTTTCATATCACAAACATCATTGGCAGTCACCGTTTGTTGCTATCCACAATGTACAACTCCATTGCCACATCCTAATAGTCAGCAACATTATACAGCCACATACTGTAACACACACCTAATTATTAGACAAGGGATGCAGTCAATTTACTGACAGTCAAAATACCGACAACCATTGTTAGACAGTCAAAATACCTCCGATAGAAAGAAAGAAGTGAACCTCGAAACCAATTAAAGCTGCTGTATATGGGAGTGTGTAAATCTCCCCGTGTAGAACAAAGGACAAAAAAGAGAGTATACAGCGCTGGGTATTTCTGAATGATGACCACTAAACACTTGGTTTAGGAAAATACAAATACATTTATTGTACAAAATAACAATTAAAGAGAGTACTCTCTAAGCATAAAATATAAAGAATACATGTGTTAAAAAATTGCGCAATGTATAAAAATTGGGGGAGGGGGTATTGAGGAAGAAAAAACGGGGGTTATTGCATGCACTGGGCTCCAAGAAAAAAATGATGAAGACAGTTCGTGTGCCAATATTTGGTTATAATTACCACCAGTGGATTAAGAACGTCAGGAGTCTAAAATGCCGACATTCATTATGCCAACATTGTCAAAAAGGCAACATTTAAAATGTTGACATGTCAAAATAGTTTACCTTATTTTTTTTCTTACTTCACGATCCAAGTGGGCATAGAGTTAGATTATAATACTGTTCCAAGAGCCCGAAGCATGGCGAGTGCAGAGAGCCATGCGAGTGGACGCAGTACACCTCTACGGTGTCCATGTCGATCTATGTCAACAATTTGACATGCCATAATTTTGAATTATGTAATTTTGGCTGTTGACATTTAGACCATGTCGGCAAAATTATCTTCGGTATTTTGAAAGTGTCAGTATTTTGACTGTCTGACAATGCTTGTCAGTATATAGATCGTCGGTATTTTGAATGTTGGGAAATCATATTGAACCCCTAGACACATTTCACATGGTTCCCCAATTTAAGTCACATGTACATTCCAGCAGTATAACACAGATGTAACTGCCAAGCACATGCGACATCCTATAGCATATGCACCTGCTCACCCAGACCAGGAAGACACCGCCCTACTTACCATACAGTGTCCTTCAGTATTTCAACTCATATTTCAACTGAAACACCAGTACTGTATGACCTTAAGTACTGTAAGTCACATTGCTCAACCCACCAGTCAGACGACACAGTTTCATGTACCTGCCCAACAAAGGGAACTAGGCTGGAAAGGGGAGAAGAATTTGATCCATGTTTACTTCAGAGAAAGCCTCCTGCATATATACCCCTTGTGTGTCCTGTGAGGTGATCACAAGTTTTATTATGACTTGTGCTCCAAAAATATAGAGATATTATTCACTTATAACAGTAAATATAACATGGCAAACATTAAAAGTATATAAATGATTTCACATTTCTATGCTTTTACATATACTGTACATACTGTATATATTTTATTGAGAATAGCACACAAAGGGGGAGATTCTCTAAGCTAACGGGGTTTTTACCGCATTTTGGGATGCTGTAAGCATCCCCCGCCGGGTTACCGCGGCGGGGGGCATCGCCAGAAAAATCTGGCAATGCCCCATAGAAGCCAATGGGCTTCTATCGCAACCCTCCGCCGCCCCGCGCCGACCCCCCGCCGCCCCGCATCGCAACCTCACCTGTGTCCGGGCAGCACAGCGCAGTGCTGCCCGGACCTGTGACCTCCTCCCTGCACTGATCCTCTTCCGGGTGCAGGGAGGAGGAGAGCCCGGCGCAGCAGCAGCAGCGCCGGGTGTGTGAGGGAGGGGGGAGCCGCCGGGACCTGCTGGGACCCGGCGACTCTCACCGCAAAGGACAGCTCTTAACGCAAGAGCTGTCCTTTGCCTTAATTATCGCATATGTTACAGCATATGCGATAATTAAATATGCGATGGGCGGCGAAGGGGGGCGGATATTCTTAGAGAATCTCCCCCAAAGCATGTACTATAAATAATTTAAAAAAACTAACAGTTATGTCCCCTTTCTATTCATCAACCGATCCCAGTGTTTGGTTTCCTTTATACCAGGGAGACCATGAACTTCAGCAACATAATCAAAGCCATCTCCGCCTGCTTAGCTGAGGTGTGCTGCCTCTATGAGAAGATTTCAATTAAGCACAAGGTTCTGCTGGAACCTCACACTTCACTCAATGCAGCTACTTATGACAGGGAAACTGATTGTTTTGATTGCAGCTCTATGGGCTGCAAGCCAGAACGATCAGTTATCCTGCCCAGACAACCTGTGTTATGGTACCACACAAGCTTCCGACAGACACTAACCGATAGCTAAATCTGCCCCAAAAATATGTGCAGGTGCAAAAAAAATGCGCTCACCCCTTCCTGGGGCTACCAGCTCCACACCTAAAAGCACTGAGGACTGCATTAGTTCACAAGTTTTGGAACCCTCAAACTGAAATTGATCCTAGTGTATCAGACAATGTATATTATAACAACAAATATTTTTATTTAGTTATGTAGAAGCACACAATTTTAATATAAACTTTCTTTTGAAAGAAAAATAATTGACCTATTTTTCCCACTTCCTTAGATGACAAGATTATTGGAATGTCCCGACAGTTGGAATCCCAGGCCGTTTTCATTCAGTTCAACAGGAAATCGACTGTCGGAATTCAATATTCCTGAATGTCGAGTGTTGGAGAGTGCGAGGATTGGTGAAAATGAACTGAACTAACTATACTATACACTGTATATACTATACCAGCGGTTCCCAACCTGTGGTACGCATACCCCTGGGGGTACGCGTCCACCTGCTCGGGGGTACGCGGTGGCCCGGTCTGTAATGGCGGCCGCGGCAGTCAGACGCGCCACCAGCTTCTGAGACTGAGGGGAGGCTTTTCCAGTCTCCTAAAAAAGCCTCCAGGCTCCCCCAACCCACCGCAGCCTCTCGGCGCTCCCCCCCTCAGTGCATGCCGCCGTCCCCCGGTGCATGCTGGATATTGTAGTCATCCATCCCTCCCCGCCTTTTACTTCCTGTAAAGTGACTGCCCCGGCGCGTAAAGTGACTGTGTAACACTTGAGCGGCGGCTGGGGGTGAGGGAGAACCCGCTGTTCCAGGAGCACCTCACCTCATTTACTTTCATGGACGATGTCAGCCGGGTCCGCAGCTTACAAGAAGACAAGTCCCCGGCTGCCTTTAAGGTATCTGTTCTTCTGACAGGTTAGTGGGGTTGGGTAGGTTACACTTGTACTGGGGATGGCAGCGGGTAGAGAGATATACTCACAGGGATATCTCTCTCTCTCTTCCTCTCTCTCTTCTCTCTCTCTCTCTCTCTCTCTCTCCCCCTCTCTCTCTCCCTCTCTCCCCCCCCCTCTCTCTCTCTCCCTCTCTCTCCCCCTCTCTCTCCCTCTCTCTCTCCCTCCCTCTCTCCCTCTCTCTCCCTCCCTCCCTCTCTCTCTCTCCCTCCCTCTCTCTCTCCCCTTCAATTGAGGCCACACCCCTTTTTAGGCCACACCCCCTAAAATTATCGCGAGGGGGGTACTCATAAATGAAAATCCTAATCAAGCGGTACGGGAGAAAAAAAAGGCTGGGAACCACTGTACTATACAGTAAAAGTTACTATGGTTTAACTTTTCTGTGTTATGATGGAATTGCTTATCTGTTCCACAAATTTCTTCCTATAGTATCCATTGCCTTATTTATTTCATTCGTTCTTCCTCTGTATTGATTACCAAGGAAATGTGAGCTACCATATTATGAATACATAGATATAGTGGTTGGTTGGTTGGGTATATGTTTGTAAAAACGTTCATGTATTTCATATGTTAATGATGTTAAATATTGCACATACATTTGTAACTAAATAAAATTCTGGAAGCAGAATATTTTCCTGCTCTAGTTTCCATAGCGCCAGACCTTTTCATTATTCCGCCATCTGTACCTATAATTAAATGCATGCGTAAGGTAAGAAGGTACAATGATGAAGTCTGCACATAGGAGTATTCCAAAGGATCTGTCATTATAAGGGCAATCTAATGAAACACTACAGTCTTATTGCCAAGTTAATGGCAGGCATAATGACTGAAATATATTTTGTTCCCTTCCATTATGATATTACATGCTCCGTTAGCTTGAAAATAACAATGAATGAAGAGTACAACTTTTTTTAAGTTTGAAATTCCAGAGCAGTGTTTACATTAGAAGTGAAAGGGAAAATTTTCTCTGTGGCTTTTCAAGATGCATGAAACACTTATCACGACAATGATAAGCTGATCGAGGCAACAGAAAATCTTTTCTAGGCCAATTTATCTAAAAAAAAAAAAAATGCCAGGACAGCAGAGAGATGGACCTGACAATGCTGGCTGGCAGCATTAAGTAGTGACTTACTGCAGTGCATAACCAGGCCATATATACATACAGAGGCATAACACTGGGGGGCAATGGAGTCATCTGCCACCGGACTCCTGCTCCCAAAGGGGGACCTCTCCTATACTGTGAGTTTGAAACAGTTAATTGAAAGCCGTTGATCACTTCTGTGGCTGAATCCCACTCCTAGTAGGGCCATAGACACGTCAGATGGGGGGGCCACCAGTATTTGTGTTGCCTTGATAAATATATACTATTTTGTATAATGACAAATTCTTTTTTTTATTTTTTTAGCAATAAAGCATTGTTCCTACATCTTTGCTAACCATCTCCTTACGGAGATGTCAATAGTAATTAAAGGACAATTGTGAATCTTGTTAAATACTATATTATTATCCAGCTGGGTTCACTTTCATCTATGCATGACCCATGCATACTGTACTGATTGCACTGGAAGTGCAGATTCAATAAAAAATTGAAAAAAATAAATTAATCAGAAAAACAAAATACATACTTTTTATAAAAAAATAAATAAAGGATCCATTAAAAAAAAATGGTAAAAATACTTTATTTAGCAATATAGCATAATTTCCTACATCATTCCTCTGCACATCATCTTGAGGTGGCGGACAATGGCAGTGCTTGTTAAATCAGTGATATCTACCTTACATGGAGAAGCTATTGCAAAAGAGGGCTACATAATCAGGGTAGAGCTGCAGCCGCTGGTGGCAGCCCTTAATAGAGAAAAAAGCCTTATTTCCAGAATTAGAACTTTTCAAAGCAAATAGGCACTATAAAAGTTTCTCTACTATACAGGCGGCGACGGCGGGGGAGGCAGCAGGGACCCGGGGCAAGCTCTGTTGCCACGGTGCGCGCGAGCATCTCGTGGTGGGGGCTGGCGATACTTTCGCTAGCCCCTGCAAAGACCAGGCCGGCTCCATCTGTGTTTGAACATTCACATCAGTCCCTACCACAGTGGAGCTTACAATCTATATTCCCTGCCACATGTACACGCGCACACAGACATTCTAGGGTTAATTTTTTTCGCCAATTGACCTACCAGTATATCTTTGGATTCTAGGAGGAAACTGGAGTAAACCCACGCAAGCACGGGGAGAATATACAAACTCCACACAGTATTGAACCCATGACCTCAGCGCCGTGAGGCAGTAATGTTAACCATTACATTGTCGGTGATTACGCTTGTGTGATTAGATTCTCATTATTGTAAATACCCATTTAAATTCACCAACATGTTTCTACTTTTGAAAAAAAAATCACAAAAAACCCACATCAAGGGAAAAAAGGCCAGATACAGGGCCTTATTCTGGTTGGAGCGGCCGGGCCGTACGCGTACGTCCCGGGATTTTTTATGATCTGCGCATGCGTACATTCGCTAATGCGCAGGCGCGAACACTCCACAACGCTTACGGACGGGTCTCTACGTGCGAAAAAACCTATACGCGAGTGTACGGGCATTGGGGGCGGCAGAGGGGCGTGATGAGGGGAGCGGCCGAAATAATGAGGGAAAATGGGCGTAAACATGGGCGTACACGGGGGTGTGCACCAAAAATGAGCGGTGCTACTACCGCACGATCGACTAAAGCACCGTTCATTTCGGACACAAAACAGGCGGCCGCCAACCGACATCTCAAACCACCCCTACAGATACCGCATGCCAGCGTGCGCCTGGGTTTGCTAATTTACGCGGATTACTACCAAACACATACACCTGAATGTAATAAGCAATGCTGCAGTCTATTAAGTCCAAACCATGATTTCACTACCTGCAAGCCACACACAGCACTCAAACACATTGGAAGCTTATCTTTCTATACTTCTCTACATTTAAAGGTTTGTTTAATTTAAGGTAAGAATCTTTTTAAGACCTGCTTATATATGCTAAGGTAGGTATTTGTTAAACAGTTATACACATTCCCTACGTGCTTTCATAGACTTTACACAGTAGCACACTCAATCTACACAAGTCGACATGTGTCAACGTGTTCACTCTAATACAAACATAGGTTTTGTATTTATGATACAAGAACATAAACCACATCTAACACCTACAAAGGATGTTTCAGCAATGTTTTAAGCCCATGGCCACTATTTTGCACATTAATTAATTCAATCAATTAATTAATTTTCATAATTATAGTTGAAAGGCACGATTTGCAGGTCTATATATATGAAGGGTATGTCAGCGTACACGGACGTACGCTCACTCTCACGAGCGGTGACATAAGCTGACTTTTCTATTGAAAACAATAGGGACCCGTCCGTGCAAGCTGGCGTACGCTCAGATAGCCGCAAGAAGTCGGTGGGAAGACGGCCGAGAGACGTCCGTAAACGGTGGTGTACGCTCAATTGTACGCCAGTTGTCGGAGTGTAAGGGCTGGCCCGTCCGTGTACGTTGGCGTACGCTCAATTGTACGCCACTCCCCTTTGCCGATGTTTCTGGCCGTACGAATGAGGCTGAGTTGTGGGTGGACCTAACCCCAACGGCCGCGTACGGATAGCGTACGTTAATAGCGAACGTACGCACGTTTGGCCGCTACGATCAGAATAACCTCCACAGATCTGGAGGAATGTCACAACACACGCACAGCAACATATTTGTTTTCCATAGGCAAAATCCTTTATGTTAAATCTAATTATCAGGTGTACTGTATGTTAAAACTGAGCGATAAGGTTAATAATTACAAAGTCAGACGAACAGGGGTCGCAGCAAATCAACAAACATGCAGCAAATCCACTAACAGGGAGTATGGTTCACCCATAGCATGTGGTTATATGCTCATCAGTTCATTACAATGATAAAACAGATGTTCTGGGGATACTAATTATCATAAATAATACAAATGCATTGGGATAGCCTCCGGTACATGATCATTGCACAGATACAGTGGCACCCTGCTTCTCCAGAGCTGCAATGTTTTACTAATATTCACTTTTATCATGCAAGAGCACTAATTAATTATCATATAGAAGAAAATATAATGGGATATTCAAACAAATGGTTGTTCAGCACCACTACATTTCTTTAGCCTGAAACTAAAATGATT
This sequence comes from Crinia signifera, assembly GCF_055691185.1. Lineage (NCBI taxonomy): Eukaryota > Metazoa > Chordata > Amphibia > Anura > Myobatrachidae > Crinia > Crinia signifera. The sequence continues at coordinate 380,695,560 of NC_139217.1, forward strand.
TAATTTACTTGTTACTCACTTGGCAATAAAACTATTTATATAGAATATAAAGAGATGTTTAGTGATTTCTATACACAAAGAATCATGCATTGTACTAAGTGTGTATCATACTGGGAAATAGATAATTAATTCTAATACACATACACATGGGAAACCTGCTAAGGTTTGAGTGACTTTTGCTCCCCCTCCCTCCAAAATATGATATATAGTTTTATTTATTATTTTATCTAGAGCAGGGGTCCTCAAACTATTTTGCTCTGGGGCCCCATCAGACAATAAGAATAATTACAGGACCCCAGCAAGTTACTGCAGAAGGTCTTCACATCACTTGTGTAGTCAGCAAACAGCACATACATGGCAGCATTGTGGAGCCTAAACTAAAAGACAATTCAACAGATTTTTCAGACTCGACTTGAATCACTGACTGAGATTTGAAAAGTCATCAGCCTTATAGTCAGCAACATGGAGTCGTGGCCCCATGCTGAGAAGGTCAGGACCCACAGTTTGAGAATAGCTGATCTAAAGGACTTGTATTAATATTTTTGTGGAAATAGCTATCCGGTTCCCTTTGTGTCAATAGGTCTATAGCATATGGTCAACACTGTAAAAATCTTGACACAAGCAATCGGTCAACATACAAAAAGGGCAACTTTTTTTTACATTTTCATACTTTACCACCCACAGGGACTCCCATTGGGATCGGTAACGTGGCCTGAAGTATGGTAAGTGAAGCGGTACATTAATTTTAGGTCCACATGCTCAGGTGTCCACAATGAAACAAAAAAAAAGTAAAAATCTTGTGTTGACCTTTCCATTTTAAAATGTAATAAAATGGCGATAAACAACCAGCCAATCAGCTCCTAACTGCCATGTTACAGGCTGGGTTTGAAAAATGACAGGTAGGGGCTGATTGGCTGGTTGTTTATCACTCTCAATTTTATCACTTTTACAAACTTGATACATCTGGCCCTAAGTTTCGATCCTTGTTCATGTTGTCCTTTTGCTGTGTTGGCCTTTTTCCATAGTCGACATTGTGCATGACGACATTTTGGGGATCAACCTAGATTTTGCCAACCTAGACTTTCATGACCTGCTACCTTTGAAATACAGGTTGAGTATCCGTATCCAAAATGCTCGGGACCAGGAGAAATTTGGATAACGGATTATTCCGTATTTCGGAATATTTTAATATTTCAATGATGTATTTTGAAGTATCTTGCATTTATGCTGTATAAACACATAATATACACACAAATATATTTTATTACCACATAAAATACACACAAATATATTTTATTTGTTCAAACAACAAGGTTTCAAAACGTGAAACAAAATGTGTGTACTATCTCAGATATTGAATTTGAATGCCAAGCAATCATTGTCTTGCACATATATAGTGCCAGTTACATATCATGTCCCCAGTGATGCTGTTACAAATGTCCCCAGTGAGTTTTTAGCAAAAAAAAAAAATTTTTTTCACTTTCTGGAATGTCTGGTTTTCTGAAAAATTCGGATAACGGATACTCGGATACGGGATACTCGACCTGTACTAGTTACAACCCTGACAATATGGGTTGGGAACCCATGAAACTCTCTTTGCAAATCTATCTTTCACTATATAAAATGAGACACTATTATAGCGCAGGGACCCACCCAATACCCTTGTTGTCCATAGTTTTAATATTATTTTGTCACAGAGTATAAAGTAAACTTTTTTGCTTGCTATTGTTAAGCTGTAAACAATGGTACAGTAATAAAACAAGCAGTTTGAGAGTTATCTACAGTCTTGCTCCTCTGTAACTAGAAACAGCGGCCCTATTAGAGTTAATGTAATAAATTTACTGGCAATTCCCAGGAATACACACGGAAAGATGCTATGATTGTGTTAATAGCTTTATTCAGGATGTTAGTTGTGCAATTCAAAACTATTACACTCATCACTAACTAAATTGATTACATTTTGATGTACTAATTACATACTTAGATCTCATTGTGTGACTGCATGGTAGGATTTAATACAACTCCTTGCAGGAACATTAACGTCCAAAGAACTAGGTTTGGTTTTTTTTCCAGGAAGTACGGTATGGTTGTATTTCTTTATGTGATTGACCTCCAGTGGTCCAGACAAGACCTATGCATGTTTATAATGCTCTGTAGATTTGGTCTTTACGAACACTGAATCAGAATTAAAGAGAATAATTGCATTACGACAATTTGGGCCTTATTTTATATGTATATTATTTTACTATGTATACAACAATAAATTAACTGTGATTTCTTTTTTTTACCAAGAAAAGGGGCTCAGAAATTGTCAGTATTTTTTTATAATTGAATTAGATCAAGAACATATATTTAAGACTTATTGAAATCAATTTTGTTAAAAAGAAAAGAAAAATTATTTTCTTTTTTCACATTTGTAAAATACTGTTTGCTTTTGTCTAAATCCCCCCCCCCCCCCCCCAAAAAAAAAATATCACCATTGGAACACCCTGACCACCATATCTTTGATGTCAGCTGCTGGGGGGCTGAGTTGAGGGAGATGTTGATTTTTTTTCCAGGGAGACTGCTCCACTATGAGGCAGTGTTTGGCAGCATGGCATGACACTTGGGGAGAGTGCAGGAATATAGACGGGCTCGGAGGTCCCCAGTGCCGAATTTCCCATAAAGGCACGTGAGGCATGTGCCTAGGGGCGGCACATGTTTTTGGGATGGAATTTAGATGCTTGTGTTGATAGCATCAGCCTGAAATGTACCAGTAACTGCAAAATATTTCCGCCGAAATCCGTTCAAGGGGGGGACGTGGATCGCCCCCCCCCCCCCCCCTTGCGGGCTTGCTGCGCTCGCCACGCTAATTTATTCTCCCTCTATGGGTGTCGCGGACGCCCATGGAGGGAGAAAGTTTCGGGATTTCGGCGGTCGGGATTTCGGCGGTCGGGATTCCAGCGTCTGGATTTTGACCGCCGCGATTCCGAATGCCTGGAAATTAACCGCATCCCCTTATAACCAATCAAAGAAAATAATACGAGTAGGCGGGGGTGGTCGTTACCCTCACCCCTAAATCCGCGCCTGGAGGTCCCCCTGTGATTGGCGGATGCTAGAAGCATTTGTTATGGCTGACGGAAGAAAAAAGTTTGGTACCGTGTTAGCCAGTTGATAAGAAAAGTTTTATTGTTCCTCAGTGAGAAAAACAAAATAGCAATCTAGCAAATATGATACCTTTTAATGGCTAACAAAAATAAATGTTGTTAAAATGCAAGCTTTCGAGACTTCTTAGGTCTCTTCCTCAGGCATGGTATAACAAGGTGTGTGAAGAACCACATATATATACACAGCAGAGTAGGAACAAGATGTGATAGATGGACATTCTTAAGATCAAAACAAAACAAAATAACAGAATGAGCTTGTAAATTGAGTCCTTAATTGGTTTGTAGATAAGTAGTGTGAAAGTTTTATTGTCTCTAAGTTGATGACAGACCAGAGTTAGAGCTCCGATGCCCTCACTCTCTCTGGGCCAGTCTCCTCAGATGTTGTAGTGGGCCATAAATCCCTCGGATAGATTCAGTCCTGTGTTAAGGGTGTCAAACGTTGTCATTAATTTGTATTCCCAGACCCTCCTGTCTCTTTGTGATTTGAAATTTCCTTTTAGTATAATCACTTTCATATGATCCTGATTGTGTCCTGGGCTGCAGAAATGTTTGGCCACAGGAAAGTGTGTCTTTTTTTCTTTTATTGTGTGGCGATGGGACCTCATCCTTGCCTTAAGTTTTTGTCCTGTTTCTCCAACATACAGACCCCCAATAGGACATTTGGTGCACAGAATCAGGTACACTACATTGGTAGTAGAACATGTGAATGTCCCTGGGATCTTATAGTCCTGTTGTGTGTTGGGGATCCGTACACTGTCTGTAGTGAGGATATGGGCACAGGTTTTGCAGCTCCTTACATTGCAGGGATAGGTTCCTCTTTGTGTAATGGATGGCAGTGAACTTCGGATTATAATATTTTTCAGGTTTGCAGGTTGTCGGTAACATAGTAGTGGAGGGTCTGGGAATATTGTTTTCAGGTGGTCATCTTTGTGTATGATGTGATGTAGTTTTTTTGCAGTTTTTCTTAGCACCTCAAGCTGTGGGTTGTAGGTGACTACCAGGGGTACACGGTTGTTTCTTTCTCTTTCTTTATATTGGAGAAGTTGATTTCTGGGTATCCTGATGGCTCTGATAATCTGATCGTTGATTGATGTGGGATGATATCCCTGATTTAAAAAGGTCCCTTTAAGTTGTTTTAAGTGGACATCTCTATCTGCTGGGCTGGAGCAGATGCGATGATATCTGATGGCCTGGCTGTAGACAATGGATTTTTTGATGTGTTTCGGGTGGAAGCTGTCCCATCTGAGGTATGAAGGCCGATCCATGGGTTTTCGGTATAGGGTTGTCTGTATTGCGTTGTTTTGAATTGTTATAGTGGTGTCAAGGAAGTTTATCTCGGTATATGAGTAATTCATTGTCAGGTTTATTGTTGGATGAAATCTGTTAAATTTTTCATGGAAATGTATGAGTTCTTGTTCAGAATCAGTCCAGATGATCAGGATATCATCGATGTAACGGAAGTAAGCCAAGGGTTTGATTGAGCAGGATGCCAAGAAGTCACTCTCGAGTTTTGCCATGAACAGATTGGCGTATTGCGGTGCCATTTTACTGCCCATGGCGGTCCCGGTGCGCTGTAGAAATATTTCTTTGCCAAAGGAAAAATAATTGTGTGTAAGGATGAATTTTGTAAGCTGTGTTGCAGGACCAGAAGCAATCCCATTGGACTCAAGATATATCTGGCATGCTGTCAGTCCATCTTCATGGGGGATATTGGAATATAGGGATTCCACATCCATGGTGGCAAGGATGGCTCCATTAGGGAGGGGACCTAGGGTTGATAATTTATTCAGTAGGTCCGTGGTATCTTGGAGAAAGCTGGTTGTATGTCTCACCAGTGGTTTCAGGACACCCTCTACCCATCCTGAGATTTTTTCAGTGAGGGTTCCCACGCATGAGATGATTGGCCTCCCAGGGTTGCCGGGCTTATGTATTTTGGGAAGCATGTAGAATATTCCAATTCTGGGACTGTCGGGTATCAAGTCCAAAAGTTCTGTAGACTCTGCTGACAGCCCCCTGACAAGCCTAGACAAAGATCCAACTCAAAAATATTTAAGGGAGTTGAGAAGGCTTGTCAGGGGGCTGTCAGCAGAGTCTACAGAACTTTTGGACTTGATACCCGACAGTCCCAGAATTGGAATATTCTACATGCTTCCCAAAATACATAAGCCCGGCAACCCTGGGAGGCCAATCATCTCATGCGTGGGAACCCTCACTGAAAAAATCTCAGGATGGGTAGAGGGTGTCCTGAAACCACTGGTGAGACATACAACCAGCTTTCTCCAAGATACCACGGACCTACTGAATAAATTATCAACCCTAGGTCCCCTCCCTAATGGAGCCATCCTTGCCACCATGGATGTGGAATCCCTATATTCCAATATCCCCCATGAAGATGGACTGACAGCATGCCAGATATATCTTGAGTCCAATGGGATTGCTTCTGGTCCTGCAACACAGCTTACAAAATTCATCCTTACACACAATTATTTTTCCTTTGGCAAAGAAATATTTCTACAGCGCACCGGGACCGCCATGGGCAGTAAAATGGCACCGCAATACGCCAATCTGTTCATGGCAAAACTCGAGAGTGACTTCTTGGCATCCTGCTCAATCAAACCCTTGGCTTACTTCCGTTACATCGATGATATCCTGATCATCTGGACTGATTCTGAACAAGAACTCATACATTTCCATGAAAAATTTAACAGATTTCATCCAACAATAAACCTGACAATGAATTACTCATATACCGAGATAAACTTCCTTGACACCACTATAACAATTCAAAACAACGCAATACAGACAACCCTATACCGAAAACCCATGGATCGGCCTTCATACCTCAGATGGGACAGCTTCCACCCGAAACACATCAAAAAATCCATTGTCTACAGCCAGGCCATCAGATATCATCGCATCTGCTCCAGCCCAGCAGATAGAGATGTCCACTTAAAACAACTTAAAGGGACCTTTTTAAATCAGGGATATCATCCCACATCAATCAACGATCAGATTATCAGAGCCATCAGGATACCCAGAAATCAACTTCTCCAATATAAAGAAAGAGAAAGAAACAACCGTGTACCCCTGGTAGTCACCTACAACCCACAGCTTGAGGTGCTAAGAAAAACTGCAAAAAAACTACATCACATCATACACAAAGATGACCACCTGAAAACAATATTCCCAGACCCTCCACTACTATGTTACCGACAACCTGCAAACCTGAAAAATATTATAATCCGAAGTTCACTGCCATCCATTACACAAAGAGGAACCTATCCCTGCAATGTAAGGAGCTGCAAAACCTGTGCCCATATCCTCACTACAGACAGTGTACGGATCCCCAACACACAACAGGACTATAAGATCCCAGGGACATTCACATGTTCTACTACCAATGTAGTGTACCTGATTCTGTGCACCAAATGTCCTATTGGGGGTCTGTATGTTGGAGAAACAGGACAAAAACTTAAGGCAAGGATGAGGTCCCATCGCCACACAATAAAAGAAAAAAAGACACACTTTCCTGTGGCCAAACATTTCTGCAGCCCAGGACACAATCAGGATCATATGAAAGTGATTATACTAAAAGGAAATTTCAAATCACAAAGAGACAGGAGGGTCTGGGAATACAAATTAATGACAACGTTTGACACCCTTAACACAGGACTGAATCTATCCGAGGGATTTATGGCCCACTACAACATCTGAGGAGACTGGCCCAGAGAGAGTGAGGGCATCGGAGCTCTAACTCTGGTCTGTCATCAACTTAGAGACAATAAAACTTTCACACTACTTATCTACAAACCAATTAAGGACTCAATTTACAAGCTCATTCTGTTATTTTGTTTTGTTTTGATCTTAAGAATGTCCATCTATCACATCTTGTTCCTACTCTGCTGTGTATATATATGTGGTTCTTCACACACCTTGTTATACCATGCCTGAGGAAGAGACCTAAGAAGTCTCGAAAGCTTGCATTTTAACAACATTTATTTTTGTTAGCCATTAAAAGGTATCATATTTGCTAGATTGCTATTTTGTTTTTCTCACTGAGGAACAATAAAACTTTTCTTATGGCTGACGGCACTCTGTGTTTCTGACTGGTTGCATTGCTAGCAGATTACATAATGCACGGCCTGGTGTGGTCGCAAGCAATGCCCCCATGTCAGGCAAGTGATAAAGGGCTTATTTACTTGGGAGGATTCCAGACATAAGCAAAAGAAAAACTTCCCTTTTCCCCCCAAAACTGAACATCCTTTGATCAACCATAGAACTGCTTCACCTGATGCTTTAGCCATAATAATCAGAAATAGATTTGAACTGTGTATCATAGGGGCTCTTTATCCCTGTGGATATTAACTCCATAATGGCAATTTAATGACTGTGATGAGCATAATCAGCATCAAACAGCAGACAGCCTCTGTGGGGTTTAAATGATCACTACATTGTCTCTTCATTCACCCACGGCTGCACACTTGTTTTATGCTCATTAATTTTTTTTCCCTGCAAATGAGTTTGGTTTTGTAAGGAAGTACTGCTTATTGTACAAGAATACGCTATTGCACCAATACTCTACAGTACTTCAGTACTAACGGAAATGTTTTCAGAGGGGCATGTTTTCCTTTATTTGTTTTATTATTGATAAATGCAATTTTGTGATGAATTCTATACAGCTTTGCAATTTCATGCAGAGTAATGTACTATACTACTCACCTATTTACCACAAACTGCATTTAAAATGTTTTATTTCTTTTTAGTGTGGGCAGATTTCGCCTCAGCTCACAATACTGTTATAAATAATGTTTGAATTTATTATAGTGGTGGAGCTGGGACAGAGAAGTCATCAAGGTCACCAAATTTTCTGTAAAACCAGCTGATACAGCACAATGCTACAACCTCCATGCTTTTTGGAGCCAGCGGAGGTCCTCCTTTAAACTGGCTACCGCGATCCGAACTCTTAGCTCCGATATGATAGATCAGCTGGCAGCCGCAAGAGCTTCCACGAACATCAGTGAGGGCATCGGGAGCAGGGCTGTTGTGCATGACCAGCAGCAGCAGCAGTAATAGTCTCTCCCATGGGCCAGTAGCTACACCCCTATAGATGTGCAAATCTTGGGGGGCAAGAGGGGCGGAGTGCTATGAAGCAAGCATAAGTGAGTTAATGTAAAAATGCTCTCTGTGTGTGTATATTATATATATATCTATATATATATATATAGATATATATATATTTTATATATATATATATATATATATATATATATATGAAAAGGAAGGAATATAGAAGTGTGCTCTATACTCTCACCATAAAAAATACATTATAGTAAAACAACTGTATTTATTCGGATCATTGATACAGTACATAGATTCTTCATATAGACGTTTTTACATATGGTTCCAATATTTGCTCCAACATCTGAGTAAAGTGAATTCACAGATATAATCCTACACGTTTCGTCTGCTAGGAATTCCTCAAGGGCGATCTGGATCCAATGAAGTTTATGCAAAAAGATATGGGGCGAGATGTACTAAGCTTGAAAAGTGCTAAAATGTAGAGTGATAAACAGCTATCCAATCAGCTCCTACCTGCCTTGTCACAGGCTGTGTTTGAAAAATGTCAGGCAGGAACTGATTGGCTAGTTGTTTATCATTCTCCATTTTATCACTTTTCAAGGCTTAGTACATCTGGCCCATGATCTCAATAAAAAGTGGGTGTGATGTATAACAATATCGAAGTATATGTGAGGCACCTTGTTATACATAACTGTAGTGCTCCATAGTAACCCGAAATCAGGACAAGCTTTAAAATAATGTCTTTTTTACAGCTCACAGGTGGGTGTCACTTTGGAGTAATTGTACTTAGTAGTACTTTCAGTATTTCAGAAGTAGTACAGGTCCCTTACTCTCTGACTGGTGACTTGTACTACTTCTGAGATACTGAAAGTATAGAGCGCACTTCTATATTCCTTCCTTTCGTTATCTTGACTTTCTGTGCCTCTAATTAACAGGGAGGCACTATAGAAGTGCTGCCCCCCAGACAGCGCAAAACAAGGCCACATTTTCATATATATATAAACCAAAGGGGGAGGAAGCAGCACTCCAAGCGACTTGTAAAAAGAGACACTTCAGGCAGACATTGGCCCTTATTCTGATCGGTGCGGATTTTACCGCATGCGGTCGTACCGCCGATGGTTATCGTCTGCGCATGTGCAGAGGTCACTCTGCGCATGTGCAGGCGATTTCGCCGCACGTATTCTTCAGACGACGCACAGGGGGCAGAGAGGGGCATGAAGGGCTACTTAGCCTCATTACCCTATGCATACGCCCCGCGTTTGATGGGCGTTTCCATGCAAACGCGGGGCGTATGCATGGTAATGAAGCCGTGACGCATGTGTAGGGGGCGGGCATCTGACATCGCCGGATGTCAGCTGCCCGCCCCCATACATGATTTCATACGGACAAGTGTCCGTGTGGTCTTGGGTGGCGGGAGCTGGTGGAGCGTGCGGCCCTGCATTCGATGGTCGGCGACCATCGAATGCAGGGGCTGCTCCCAAGATGGAGGAGGCGTATCCCCGTCCACTTTCATGCGGACCGCCACATATCCGCGTACGGACGGAGGTGGCGATCCGTATGGAAGGCGGGGATTCGCCTGCACGGTCCTGGCCGCATATACTGATCGGGCCGCACCGATCAGAATAAGGGCCATTGTGAGACAACGTTTCATTGCCCTGTGTTAGGCAATTTCTTCAGGTGATGACCTTGCTGAGTATGAACATTTACATCTCTTAAGCCATAATTGCCGGGGATACTGGGTGTGTATGGGGCGAATGTCATTGGGAGCGCGCTCCCGCAACCAGCCCTGGGTTGGTCGCTGGTCAGAGGAGCATGCTTCTGCGACCAGCGGCTGTTTCTTCCAGCAGAGAGTCTCTTTTTTTTTTGAGCGACCATCTCTGGTCGCTGATGAAAACAGGACACTGAGCAATATATTCTCAGATATCATATTTTTGAATGCCTTGGAAATTCTAAAATCTGGTTCGATGTGCAGGGAGTTGGAACAGGTGGAGAATCACTGCTACTTTATATAAAAAGCAAATCACAGAATTCTAGAAATAAATAGCAAAGACAAATAGTAAATAGTAAATATCCATATTCTTCTAAGGGCATGTAACAGTAATATTAAAAAACAAATGTAATTTTTTGTTTGATTGTTACTTATGTTTTCATATATAAAAACACATATTTCATAGAGGGTGAGCTTTACGGATTACTGCGCTTGCCACACTATATCAAATCAACTCCATGCGTAGTGGATAGTAGGGTTATGAACAGGTCAAAAATTGCTTCGGATTGCATCGATATATCGGCCGATATCACATCCGATATATGTATATATGTATATGTGTCCGTGTGTAACCGAAACACTGCCATATGCTGGTCTAATCAGTGAGTGAAACTATATCTTTCTCTTTCACACATACAGAAACACAGAGGCAAACACAAATACAGAAACACAGAGGCAATCACAAGGTAGCAGACTGTCCAAGCTTTTGCTTCGAGCGGCTTAACTGGTGTGTATGTGTATATATATATATATATATATAGAGAGAGAGAGAGAGAGAGAGAGAGAGAGAGAGAGAGAGAGAGAGAGAGTATTCTTCATAATATTAACTAGTTTACGCGCTACATTTAAATTGCTGGCTTTCTCCATGCAGAAAATCGAGTATCTTTAAAGCATCATAATCAAAGCAGCATCCTGCTGCTCTTGTAAGTAAGAGTTCACAGCTGGAATCTCTGCAAATCTTTTTATTTCCACATCATTCACCCTGTGGATGCTATTTTGTACTCGCAAAATGCTATTTTCAGAGAAGAGCTTCTTTTAATCAAGTTTTTTTTTATGTTGTTGTATTGCTTAACAGTCTACTCCAGCACTGAGCAAGGCCTGTGTATGGATTATCCGACAGGTACATGATTTTTTTTCATATAGTTGTGTGCTGATCTCGAGATTTTTACTAGCATTATGTTACTTAAAAGTCTTGTCATGCTCTTACACCTTAAGTTAAGCTTGATTTCCACTTAAAAATGAAACAAAACTGTAAATTATTCTCCCACAAATAATATGCTACATATAAATAGGATATCTTTGATTAACCTTTGGAATTGTGAGATCTTCTCCATAGCAGGGAAGATCTGACACAGCAGCCTTAAACTTGGGAACACACTGAATGATATGACGTCCGGTTGGGCGGTTCAGACCGGCATATCGCCTACATTGCTCAGTGTGTACCGGCAATAGGTATTCTCCTACAGGTGCATCTGATGACATTAGGGGTGACATGTAATAGGGTGCGGTTTTTTAGTAAAAGAAATTGCACGTTTTGCAGTGAACAAAAAATTGCACTTCAAAAATCACATCCAGATGTTTATTAAATGCAAACATCAAAGTTGCAAATAAAATTGCACAATAAACATTCTCAAAAATCGCCTGAAAAATAGTCAAGGTTCTGGCATGCGACAGAACCATACACAGATCAGGGAGATCTGTGCATGGTTCTGTTTGTAAAATTGTTAAAATATGAAATATGTTGCCCCCCCCCCCCTGTATATCAAAAACCAGCACCAAGCTCATTGAGACCGTCCTGGTATCTCTCCTTATCACCCTTGCATTTATCTCTTGTTAAAGCTTAATACATTTGCCCCAGTGTGTGAGACTTGCCTGCCAACCCCTTTTGGGGAGCCTCGCACCCATTCTAGGAGAGTAGGCAAGTTTATAATAGATTTAATGGGAAAAATGTGTTCCTTTGTATCACACCTTCTTTATTAGGTGCGGTAATTACAAAATTATACCTAGTGAAATATTGTTTTTCAAAATTGTTAACACAGACATCAAAGCTTTAAAATGTTTCAGCATCTTCTGCAGAGTTTTCCAAGGGGTTAACGAAGAGAGAAAAGGACCTCTGGTCCAAAACAGCTGCAAATTAGTGGATGAAATGAAGGATCCAGGAAGCAGTGTCTGCATTAGGCTGCAGTATGGGGTCCTGCTTCCCGCACCCATCTCCGCTGCTAGAACTAATGCCTTAGTCACAATCCCATCTGCCTACTGGGGTATTTGGGCCTCCAGTTTGCATGCAATGATCATTTCCAGTCTTCCAGTAAAATATTGTTGTCTGCTGCTTATGTGAGACTGTCCAGGACATTAGCAAATAGCATAGGCCGGATATCTGCATTCTCACACATGGCCATGTATCTGTAAACAGAATTTCATGTGTGCACATATTCAGTGGCAAGTGTTTGCTAAATATAAAGGAAAAATCAGGATGGCTGATAATTGGTCTTTTGCCCATATTTTTATCGAATGACAAACGTCAATTCGGACCTGTTCGCTAGGCTGCACCCAACACCCAATCGAACACACACCCCCCCCCCACGTCCCTCCGCCCCTCCGCCATCCCGATTGCCTTGGTAGCATGCGAGGGGATGTGTACGCGAACACATCCCCTCACATTTGGACGACCTGCCGCAAAAATCATTCGATGGTCTTTTACCATCGAATGATTTTTCTGCAGTTTGCAGAAAAAAGACAGTTTGAACTGTTTTTTTATCTTGGTCGCCGATCACCGAATTGGGGGCGGGTGCTGACGTCATGTGACGGCCCGCCTGCAATCGTGCGATCCCCCTGCCCATGCAAATCCTCAGCAAGTGTGATTCTCACCGATGGCATTCACACAGGAAGTCTGCACATGCGCATAATCGCCCATGCACATGCAAGTTTGGAAAAGGAATTTGGCCGATCAACCTTGAATCAGGCCCTTTGTCTCTTCTGAGTGATGCGGTTTATAGCAGGGGGTGGCCAAACCTGTCCTTAAGATCTACCAATCGCTACTTTCAATCTAGCAGCTACATCGCCTGCATGTCGCTGGCTATTACATTTGGGTCAGAAATATAGCAGCTATAGCAGAAGATATAAGAAATGAAACTTACTTGGGTGTGTGAGACTCATCCACTCGGTGGGCAACTTGGAACTCATGAGATTTGCTCCGATGCAGGGAGGTGAATCCAGGGATTAGGTGAATGAGTTTTCTGGATGAAGGAGGTGGTGTTCCTGGTGGTTTCAGTTTGTTCCTCCGTCTTACAGGGGGGGTGCCGGGAGGGGTCATAGTGGTCACTATGTTAGGTGTCCTTGGTGGATTGTGCGCTGTATGCCGCTGGCGGGGGGATGGTGGTAATGAGCGGTGTCCAGTCTCTATAGGGGGGCATGAGCCTGGATATGCTTCAACAGTCAACCTGTCTACATTAGTGTAGAGAGATCCATGAGCTACGGGCAAATGGCAATAGTGCTGGAGGCATTTGGCCTGTAGTTTGGGACTCTGTGAAAGGTGCGTTCGGATCCACTGAGCAGTCTCTTGCTGGGTGTAGGCAATATTTTCCTTCCCTGCTTCAGAGGCTGGCCATTGTATGGCCCAATCTTCCTTAGATAGACTGCTTCCTATAAGTGAAACAGGCAGACATAAATAAATATTTTAGCACTTCAAATAAAATAACTGTATAAAGCATTACAATTGAAATATTGCATTCCAGTATTACTCATAGCATTCCTTTTCTTTAGATGAAAGGGGCAGGCTGAGTTCTCTCACCTAAAGGAAAATAAATGGGGCATTTATAAGTAGGAGGGGTCATGATTACAACTAGTACCAATCAAGGTAGGAGGTCTGAAAACACGGAAGGGATGGTTCCCTTTGGAGTAGTGTTATTATACAGGAACCAATCGGACCAAACCATGAGGAACTTATAAGTAGTATAGTGGAGGTAAGCTGATATTTTCTCCATGGCTGCCACATGCCAGATATTGTTAAGAAGTTGTAGGCAGGAAGGAGGATCAGCACACTTCCATTGCTTAGCAATCTAACAGTGAGCAGCATTCAAGATATGCATAGAAAGATGTATACTTATTAAGATACTTAATTGGGCAGCCAAGAAGAAACGACCAGGGAGATTTTGGTATTTGAACATGAAGTACTGCAGGGAGAATCTGGGAAACCTCATCCCAAAACCGTATAATCTTGGGGCCCGTCCACCATATGTGTAAACGGGTACCTCCTTCACCTCATCACCTTCAGCATTGGTTAGATGCGGAAGTATACATTTTACGTAGGCAGGTAGGTACTAGATACCATTGATAATACATCTTGTAAGCGTTAGGGGCACAGACTAATGTAGAAACACCAAGCGGGTCACAAGGCAAAGGCTGATGGAGTGATATGGAAGGAGTGTGTGTGTGTGTGTGTGTGTGTGTGTGTAGGAGCCGGACTGGAGGCAAAGCCTGGGGGTAGGCTCCCCTGACAGGGTTTGTAGGGAGCTGACTAGCAGTTTGTCATAGGAGGAGTGCTTAAGGAGAGGGTCATAGGGGGAGGGGCTTAACGGGGTGTTGGAGGGGTATATAAGCAGGGTTCAGGCAGGAAATAGGGGTCACTGGGAGATTTTCTCAACAGCTAAGCAGCACTGCATCTCCCATGGCTTCCCCAAACGCTGATGCTGAGGTATCTGCGGCGCTGGCTGCCCTCAGGGAGGCAGCAGGCACCAGAGGGGCTGAGTGGCTGCAGCAGCAGATGTCAGGTCTGCTGGGGGGACTGGGAGCAGCAACGCAGGAGGCTGCTCCAGCGGGCGCACGGCCTCGGAGGTCCAGGCCTCCGGAGCGCTTCAGCCCATCTGTGTCCCCCAGGGTTCAGCGCCGTTCAAGGAGCCCCGTCAGGGACCCTCCAGGCCAGGCTGCGGGCCGGGCACCTTCCGCCCGCAGGACCAGGTCTGGGAGGAATCCAACCAGCAGGCGGAACCCTCCGCGCGGGGGGGACCCCCCCCCCCACGTGCAAGAAGACCCGGCGGTGCGTGGTACTGGACCTGGAGCGGCGGGGCATGCGGGGCATGCTGCTGCCCAGCGCGGGGTGAGTCGTGCCAGGGGGGCAGAAGTACAGGCTGAGGACCGCAGGCCTGGTACACGGAGCGAGAGACGCACAGCTGGCTCCGCCTCCAACGAGGTCACGCCGGCTGGTGCTATACCTGAGGGTCGGGAGGACAGGAGAAGAGAGATGACAGCGTCAGCAGATGATGGAGAAATACCTGGTCCCTCTTCATTGGCTGGGTCTCGTCAGGACACTGGACCTGCGGCTGCTGGGTTCACAGCCCCCAGGCAGCCTGGTGAGTCTGTCTCTATGTCTGTTAATGCTTTAGCACAGAGTCAGGGGGGGGGGAGGGTTAGCCCTCCAAGGGGAAATGAGTAGGGGCTTTACTGAATTATTGAGTGGTTTTGCAGATTGGTTGGTGGGTTTGCGGCAGGGGACGGGGCCGTCCCCGGCGGCAGCATGGGCGCCGCAGTATTCGGGCACACCAGCTACCATTAGTGTGCCAGTCAGTAATAGTGTGCCGGTTAGCAGTGGGGTGCCGGTGAGCAGCGGGGTGCCGGTATCCGGCGGTGAGCAAAGTAGCAGTAGTGCAGGGGCAGAAGGGGGCAGTGTTGGGACGCAGGAGGAGAGTGGTAGGCTCAGTGACACTGCAAAAGGGGAGGTGTATGTATGCTTTGAGGGGCCATTGGGGGCCCACCTGAAGCAGGAGGTGAGGGAGAAGATTTGGAAAGGGGAATACGTGGATATATTTTCATTGCTCCCTTTAGAGCGTTTTAATCTGGATAGGCCCCGTAAGGAGGAGAAGAAGGAGGAGGAGGAACGGCGGCGGTATCGGCTGATACCGCGGTCATTCACGAACTGGCTCCAAGCATTTGCTATTTTAGCCAGTGTGATTGGGGAGAAGGCACCTGACAATTGTTCAGGCTTGTTTTGTTACATGGATGCGATAGGAGAGGCATACCGTGTGTATGGGGGCTTGGCTTGGCTCAGGTACGATGAGCAGTTTAGGCAGAGGAAGGCTGTTCGCCCTAACATACGTTGGGACCATAAGGATATTGCTTTATGGTTAAAGGTGACGGCTCCCACAAAAAGTGGGCAGCCCTTTTCGTGGGGACGGGGGGGGGCCGAGGGAGGCCACAAATGGGACGGCCATGCAGAAGGGACTCTGCTTTGCCTTTAATGACGGGTCATGTCGTTTTGGGGCAAAATGCAAATTTAAACATGAATGTTCCTCGTGTGGAGGGACCCATGGTGCAAATAAATGCTTCAGAGGGAAGTCACGGGACGGTAATTCAAAAGGGGGAGACACCGGTTCGGCTGGAAAGGATGCTGGGCTATCTGCGTAGGTATCCTGACCAGCAGACAGCCGTGTTGTTGGAGGAGGGGTTTAGGGAAGGTTTTAAGATACCTTCCGACGTGCAGGTTTCAGGGGGCTTAAGGAGGAATTTGAAGTCTGCAAGGGAGCATCCAGAGGTGGTGCAGGATAAACTGCGTAAGGAGGTGCAGCTGGGTCGTATGGCTGGACCTTTTGGGTTGGCACCATGGCCAGATTTGATAGTCTCTCCATTGGGGGTGGTGCCAAAAAAGGAGGCGAACAAGTTTCGTCTTATACACCATTTATCTTTTCCAAAAGGGGCGTCGGTCAATGATGGCATTGACCCTGACATATGCTCGGTGGTTTATACATCGTTTGACGCGGCTGTTCAGTGGGTGAAGCGGTTTGGGAAAGGGGCCAGATTGGCAAAGACGGATATTGAATCGGCATTCCGTTTGCTGCCGGTTCACCCAACCAGTTTGCGTTTGTTGGGTTGTTGTTGGGACGGGGAATTTTTTGTTGATCGTTGTTTACCGATAGGTTGTTCTTTGTCATGTGCTTATTTTGAGGCCTTTAGTTCTTTTTTGGAGTGGGTGGTTAAGGATGTCTCTGGGTGCAATTCAGTTATTCATTACCTAGATGACTTCTTATGTATTGGTCCTGGGGGGACCGGTGTATGTGACTTATTGTTGAGGACTGTTGAAAGGGTGTCGGCAGATTTTGGAGTCCCGCTTGCGCCAGGTAAGATGGAGGGCCCTGCGACTGTGATCAGTTTTTTGGGTATCGTCATTGATACTGTGAATATGGAGTGCCGTTTGCCCGAGGAAAAATTGCTGGGTTTGAAGGCCGAGGTGGGGAGGGCGTTGCAGTTGAAGAAAATTAGATTGCGGGAATTACAGTCCTTGCTGGGTAAGTTGAATTTTGCGTGTCGCATTATGCCGATGGGCCGCATTTTCAGCAGGAGACTGGCAGCAGCGACAGCAGGGGTGGTTCTTCCTCATCATTTTGTCAGATTAGGTAGTGAGTTGAAAGGGGACTTGCGGGTGTGGGCAACTTTTCTGGAAACTTTCAACGGCAGGGCGTTGTGGATGTCAGACACGTGCGTGGCTACAGAGCTAGACCTTTTCACAGACGCGGCTGGGAGTGGCGGTTTTGGGGCTTATTGCCAGGGACATTGGTGTGTGGGCAGGTGGCCGGAGTCTTGGGTGCAGAGAGGCTTGGTCAAAAACTTAGCATTGTTGGAGTTATTTCCTATTTTGGTTGCAGTAGTTGTTTGGGGTGAGCTATTCCGCGACAGGAAGATTTGTTTTTACTGTGATAATCTGGGGGTTGTCATGGCTATTAACCAATTGTCGGCATCTTCACCGCCAGTGGTCATCATTTTGCAGCAGTTGGTATTGGAATGTCTGGCTTTGAATTTGTGGGTTGTGGCTAGGCACGTTCCCGGTGTCTCTAACGGCATTGCGGATGCTTTATCTCGTTCACAGTGGGAGCGTTTTCGGGAGTTGGCACCAGAGGCGGACGGGGAGGGGACCGGGTTCCCGAGTCGGCTCTGGGCTCTGCTGGACGGGTAGTCGATCAGCTCATCAGGGAATCCTTGGCCCCGAATACATGGTCGGCATACAATCAGGAATGGCGGAGCTGGTTAGAATGGCGTGAGGTAGTAGGTCTGAAGGAGGATGATGACGAGTTGGCTGTCTTGCTATATATAGGCCATTGTAAGGAGATTGGTTGGTCAGTGGCAAAAATCACGCGCTGCATGGCGGGCTTGGCTTTTGGGTTTCGTGCAGGCGGCAGGCCTGACGTCACTAAGAATTTCCTGATTGCGCAGGCTTTAAAAGGTTGGAGGAGAGGTCATGTCGTACAGGATCAGAGAAGGCCGGTGTCTTTCCAGTTGTTACAGAATATGGGCATGAAATTAGGGGAGGTCTGTAGTTCCAATTTCGAGGAAAGGTTGTTTGGGGTAGCTTTTTCGCTTGCCTTCTTCGGGGCACTGCGGATTGGGGAGCTCGTGAGTCCAAGCGTGTCCAGGCCGGGAGGTTTGTTAGGAGAGGATGTGGATTTATACTCGGATAGGGTGGAGCTAGTGGTGAGGAGGTCTAAGACGGATCAGTTAGGGAGGGGGAAGAAGGTAGTTCTCTTCTCTGTACCAGGCTCAGATATGTGCCCGGTGGCACGGCTGAGGATATTTAAGGAGGTCAGAGTGGGCAGGGAAAGGGATCCTTTGCTGATGCATGCGAATGGATCCTTTTTATCACGGTTTCAGTTCACAAGTGTGTTTAGAGCAGTCCTGCGGACGTTGGGCCTCAAGGGGGAGGAATACGCGGGTCACTCTTTCCGCATTGGGGCCGCAACTGAGGCTGCTAGAATGGGATTTGGGGATGAGTTGATTAAGCATATTGGGCGGTGGGAATCGTCTCGCTTTCGGTCTTATGTTCGTTTAGGGGATTGTTGAGGTTGACCGTGTTTTTTCTGTTTTAGGGCAGCCTCCGTGCCTGATTTGGATTTTAGGACATTCATATGTCTTTTGGGGAGCTTTACGGGCTGATGTCAGACCGAACGGCCGCCAGCTGGGTTTGGATAGAGAGGAGGCAGTGGTTCGCTGGCTGGGAAAACGCGGTATGGTATGGAGTGGAGTGCTGCAGGAATTTCACCGTTTTGTTCGGCTCGATAGGGTTCCCGACATATTAGTTCTGCATGTGGGCGGGAATGACCTTGGGAGCAGACCATTTAGGGAGTTGATACGGGATATCAAGTTTGATCTCCTACGGTTATGGGCAATGTTTCCGGAATTAATCACGGTTTGGTCAGACATCGTGCCACGCCATTATTGGAGGGATGCGAGGTCGGCTGACAAGCTCAATAAGGCACGGATTAAAGTTAACAGGGCGATTGGGCGTTTTATGGCCAGGAACGGGGCTGTTGTGGTGAGGCACAGGGAACTTGAGTCTGGTGCCGGGGCATTTTGGAGAGGTGACGGTGTGCACCTGAATGCTGTGGGGATAGATGTTTGGTCTTTGGGACTACAAGAGGGAATAGAAACAGCGTTCCGGATGTGGGGGGGGCGCACGGGGTTAAGGGTTTAACCTCGTGCTTTGTGGCGGAGGGGGGTCCTCGAGGTTGGTGGCATTGAGGCTTAATTATGCGGCGGGGAGGGCCCCATGAGGGGGCTGGACTCCCCTGGGTGAGGTTAATTAATGAGCACTGGGTGTGTACAATTGGTGCCCTCGAGCCAATCGCTATCGGCTGGGGGTAAGAGCTCCTGGAAGTGCTTAGAGGTGTGGATATATATTTATTGAGGGCCTCGGGGACCACCTTCCGTGGGAATGTTTTTGGATTATTGTTTAAAATTGTATTGTTTCAATAAAGATGGCTGCTGTGGCCAATTTTATCCAACAAGAGAGTTATGTCATTTGTGGGGGGATAGTTGGGCACAGCGATTAGACAATACCCTGTCATGTAGGAGCCGGACTGGAGGCAAAGCCTGGGGGTAGGCTCCCCTGACAGGGTTTGTAGGGAGCTGACTAGCAGTTTGTCATAGGAGGAGTGCTTAAGGAGAGGGTCATAGGGGGAGGGGCTTAACGGGGTGTTGGAGGGGTATATAAGCAGGGTTCAGGCAGGAAATAGGGGTCACTGGGAGATTTTCTCAACAGCTCCCACCCACCCTTCCCTATTTTTTATAGTTTAGGTGGAATATTTGATAGGATGTCTTTTTGTCACAGTGGCCTGTGCGGAGGGGGGTCCTCGAGGTTGGTGGCATTGAGGCTTAATTATGCGGCGGGGAGGGCCCCATGAGGGGGCTGGACTCCCCTGGGTGAGGTTAATTAATGAGCACTGGGTGTGTACAATTGGTGCCCTCGAGCCAATCGCTATCGGCTGGGGGTAAGAGCTCCTGGAAGTGCTTAGAGGTGTGGATATATATTTATTGAGGGCCTCGGGGACCACCTTCCGTGGGAATGTTTTTGGATTATTGTTTAAAATTGTATTGTTTCAATAAAGATGGCTGCTGTGGCCAATTTTATCCAACAAGAGAGTTATGTCATTTGTGGGGGGATAGTTGGGCACAGCGATTAGACAATACCCTGTCATGTGTTTGTTTGTGTGTGTGTGTAGGTGGGAGGGAGCACTGACTGCTGTGGAAACACCAAGCGGGTCACAAAGCACAAGATATTTCAGTGGTATGGAAGGAATCTATTATTCTGCACCTAAGGCCAGGACTCTCTCCAATACACTGCTTACCAATATGCATCATATCATTAATATTTTAGTGTCCACATTATAGTTATTTTCTTGACTTAATTAGTACCTTGGTCATAGATCCATATGATTTATTGAATGCTTTGCAGTACATGCAAATCACAATGTGACCCAAAGTGCAAAGGTTATATCAAACCATGATAAAAGTGTAGTAATGGTTAAAGTGAAGGACACCGTCAGATAAGAATCACCAAAACACTGACTTATCCAATTAGTGTATGTACTATTTTGGTTGTCATAAGGGACACATGCTTATAAATTCAAATAAGAAAATATGCTATTTGTGTTTGTTATTTAGCCCACACGTGTAGTAACTAAGCTTCCTATTTAATATTCTGTATCTATAACACACCAAATTGTCCCTCATGATTAAGTTTAACGGCAAAATTTGCTGGTATTGGCTTACAGCGACATTTAAACTGTGGCAAATGCAGATCATGTCTCCAGGGGCACTGACAGGTCGGCCAAGCCTCAATAAAATGGATGGAGCATGGCCTTTGGAAAATGGTGTGGCCGCACCCCAATGAAAAAACTTTTCTTGCATGGTGCGGAATCCTCATATACACACAGAGGCAGAGAGAGGACAGGCTGCCGCTGTAGTTGACTCTCTAACCAGCTCAGCACATGGCACTGATCTGGGGAGAGAGGCTGTGCTGCGGCAGCAGCCTGACCTCTCCCTCCCCACTGGCCGGCTTCCTGCAAGGAGGAAGTAGCAGCAGATCTGGGCCTGGGTAAAAAAGTACCCGCTCCCCTCACTTTTCAACACCACTGCAAGTCTCTAGATCCAGACAGTGTACAGCTTCATCATCCAACATTTCCATTGTTACACTTTATTAATACATTTCATGATGTTCTATTTCATTAGCACACCCTGCTAATTGATTAGCACTGTATCTCTCTCCACATTATCTCTTTGATAAATTCCCACCTTAATATCTTTGCAAATATATAATTGATTAATATAACAAAGGAAAAAATACATTATTTGAATATGTATATCAATTACAAATTGAAATTAATTTTTGTTTGTTTGTTAAATGATTTGCATTTCCTGTTCCTAACCTTAAGGGGATATTCAATCCTCCCGCAGCCATTCCCGACGCGGGAGATGGCTGCGGGGTCCTATTCCCCGACAGCATTGAACAGGGGATCTCGGCAGAACAAGCCCGACTTCACAAGCAGTTGGGCTCGTTCTGCCGAGAACGGCTGGGAATTGACGAGCTCCCGGCCGCAGTTCACCGATTCCCGGCTACAGCTCGCGGCCACTCTCCCTTCTCGACCCGCGGCAGACGGGACATTGAATCCCGCCTGCAAATTCTCAGTCAAGCAGACCGAGAACTGGACAGGGTCACGGCTGTCGGGCCAGCCCAACAGCCGTGACCCAACATTGAATACCCCACTAAATTTCATGATTTCATCACAAAAAAGTTTTTACTATCATTACATAAATAATACATAATTCCAAAATGCAAGACACCGTTACCTGTACTCACATGAAGCCTTGTAACTCCTGGCTCTGCCTCTGCAAAAGCTGCTCCTTTTTTTTCACCTACTGTATCTGCTCTAAAAACCTGGACCCATTACTGACCACTTCCCTCCTTTTGTTGGCTTCCAAGCACTGCATTGTATTAAACAAGAAACACATGTAGCCCCATAATGACCTAACCTGCACCTTTGGACGGGTGTTAATAAAACTTATAACCTATAAAACTATTTAAATTATATTATGTAGATGCCATTAGGATTTTATGGCTACAAATTAATCATGTGTTACATATTGCATTATGCCTTATAGATATTTTGGTTGGCAGAATCCCTTCTACAGGGATCCGTTATTGCCACTCAGGAAGTGCAGAGCATTGTAACTGCAATTAGATACAGTTCAGTGCAGAGAAAACGATGCCACACATCTGTCCCTCAGCTGTAAAAGTTATTTTGATAATAAGGATCCTCTTATAAACCCACTGAAACACAAACACTTATTATATTGAATGTACTTATATAATGTGTTTACAACAAACTATGATCTCAAATATACTGTAGCTCACAGTTATGGTGAAAGACCATTTAAATAAATTTTAAATATACATTTAGTGTTGTTATCACTACACTTGAGTTTAGAGAACATGTATATACAACATTATGAGACATAGTTGCGCCATGAACTCTAATTCTTGAAGGTGCTATTATGACCCTTATTCACATGGATTAAAAACGCAGGTCCCATTGGAGACCCTAGATACTGTATATACCGTTAGTCTACCTCATGAGGGACACTTGGTATATACAGTCAGCCTACTGACTGCCTCATCAAGGATACTAGCTATATACAGTCAGCCCACTGTCTACCTCATCAGGGACACTTGGTATATACAGTCAGCCCACTGTCTACCTCATGAGGGGCATTGGGTATATACTGTACAGTCAGCCTGAAATACTGGCATTGCACCGCGGGGGGGGGGGGGGGGACAGGGCTAAAATGTTGCGATTGCTCTAGACAGCCTAAAAGTCGGCAACTATGTACTAGATACAGATGTAGCCAGCCGCATCTACCCTCTGTCAAGTAGCAGGTGAAACATTTGTGGCAAAAAATACACACATGTTAAAGTCGACCCACGACTCATTGAAAATACATTAGCTGGCACCCTGGCACAGTATGACGCTCCAAGTCACGGATGCGTCTTACTACACCAAACAACCACTGAGTATGGCTACATCTGTATATACAGTCAGCTTACTGGCTCATCATGAACATTAAGAATACACAGTCCTCCGCTCACCTGGAGGAGGCAGCTCCTCAAAGGGAAGCTCTTACCAGATCTGTCTTTTACAATACTAATCGCATACAGTATGTTAATAGATATGCCATTAGCATCGTTATGATGAAATCTGAGGTGTCAGGCAAACCTTAATAAATAATGAGAAAATGTTTAAGATTATATATATAAAATCTGAAACATTGTGAATGTTGACTTAATTTATATATATAGATAGATAGATAGATAGATAGATAGATAGACAGTGTGGTCGGCATTCTCTGCAAATAAATCAATTCCAACTTGCGTGGTGCCCTCCGGTAATAACCAGATATAGCATGGACAAAATCATTCACAAACTTGAGCAGGGGCGGGATTCACTCTGTCTAGGCGGCGGCTATCCGACGAAATTCGCACAACAGGGATCAGGTCTGAATCAAGCCCTATACCCGGTTGCATATGCACATGCAGGGGGGGGGGGGGTGTTTTCTAAGTACCTAGAACCCCCCCCCCCCCCCCCCTGCCCGCTGATCTTTCGGTCCAGGTGTCCATTTTTATTTCTTTTTATTGAGAGCCTTAGGCAGGGTGTAAAGTTAGATGCAGAAAAAAGGAATAAATTCCTTTTGGAAGGAATTGCGCTAGGGAGGGTGAGAGCAGCTTGATGTTAATTGGCAGAAAAAATACAAGGTTTTACAAGCGCTAAAGAAAGGGGGGGGGGTGGGTGGGTACCGTAGATGTAGAGTGGAGAAAATAGATGAAGAGGCAGGTAAAATATTGAAGATGACAGTAGCAATGAAAATAAATAAAAGTGTCGAAAATAGAAGTAAAGATTAATAAAATAAAAAATATAAATAAAAATAAATAAATAAAAATAAAAACAAATAAATCACGCGACCAAATTGATGTTTACACTCCTTATTGGAGTTGTGGAAGCTGTCCAGTTGCATGGGGAGAGCTAGGCTGGCTACCCTGCACTATGTACGTACTGCCTCAAGACGCAGGCTGAGTACCTTTCTGGCGGGACTCCGGAGGTTTTCACAAGTGACGTCACCTGCCGGCTTTTACCTTGCGCTTGTAGCGGCAGTGGCGGGGCTTGCTCTGTGTCTCCGTCTGGGGGCTTCTGGGTTCATAGGTGTAAAGTTGTTCAGGGTGTAAAGTTGCCACTGGGCTGGCTGAAGGTAGGCAGATCCTTATGTGGTTGTATGAAAGAGCTGCCAAGGGGATGTAGGGACTGTTCTCTGCTGCTGGGCAGGTAGGTGTTTGTGTGTGTTAATGCCTGGGGATAAGGTAATTATGCTGGCCAGGTAAGACACTAACTGTACTGATGTTTGCTTTAGGAGAAAATAATGTGTGTATGCTATTTATTTCTTAACAGTTTCTTATATAGCGCACACATATTCCGCAGCGCTTTACAGAGAATATCTGAACACTCACATCAGTCGTTGCCCTAACCCTATTCCCTACCACATGTACATACATACACACACACATTCATTCTAGGGTTCATTTTGTTAGGAGCCAAATAACCTACCAGTATATTTTTGGGGGGTATTGTGGGAGGAAACCCACGCAAGTACGGGGAGAATATACAGACTCACGCACAGTTAGGGCCATGGTGGGAATAACCCATGACCTCAGCACTGTGAGGCAGTAATGCTAACCATTACACAATCTGTACTGCTATGTGTGTATATTATGTGTGTAGATATGCTATGTGTGTACATGCTCATAGGCGAATCTAGAGGGTGGTCCGGGGGTGCACCGGACCACCCATTAGCCCATTTTGTAGCTGAGGGATGCCCCCTGGGAACCGGAGATACTGCCAGGCAAAGCTGGAACGTTTTACCTATAGGATAACATGGGACCCGCTAATTCCGACCCCCACCCAGTTCAACGGCTGCCAGTTCCCCCTTCGGCATCACTGAAGCTCGAGGTTGATCTCAGTCAAACCCAAATTGCTGGGCCTTCAATCTGATACCAGGCTGGATCCATATGGGTTAATTGGTTCGAGGGATATTGAGGTTAAACCGTTTTTTTTTCATTTCTTAAATGTAATTTCATGACTGTTTATGTTCTTTGAGGGCAGATTTCTCTGGAACCAAACAGCCCAGTTTCCCGGGACCAAAATCATTCGAAGCCAACTCAAAAGTTCTTCAATATGATACTGGTAAATGGGTCAGTTGGTTCCGAAGATATAGCTGGTTGGTTAAAGGGGGGTAGGGAGAGGGAAGTGGTTGTCTCTCCTCCTCACACCAGAAAATGCAGGGACTAGGCTGGTGTATAAGGGGTCAGCCTGGGAATGTTCCTGCATGATCCTGGGACCATATTCCCGGGTAAATCCCTGCATTTTCTGTTGTGAAAGGGGTATTATTTCAAACAGCCGTGACCTGCAGTGCTCTGAATACAGCCGGGCAGCCCCCTGCTCTCTACCCAGCTGTCAATGACTGTCACCCCTGCAGCTTCCGCTCCAATTCTTCTCCCCGCTTTCACCTCAGCCCACCCCCCCTTTAATCATGTGGTGCCGGCGCCCGGCGTGCTCCCCCAACGTCACACGCAACAACAGCGCGCACAATATTTCAAATGTCCACTCGGCTAGAGGGGACACCAGGAGGGGAGTGGGAGCGTGCTCTGCGCTGCGCTCTTCTCCTCTCCCCATAGAAGCAGCTGCACCGCTCTCCATCTCTCCCTGCAGCAGCAGCGAAGGCTCATATAAAAATTTACTGTAAGTGGCACTTTTGGGGGCATTGCTTAAGGGACGCTACAAGTGGCAGTATGTGGGGGCATTACGCATAATGTGTGGCTTAATGTAATGTGTAAGGGGCATTACGGTGTGCAGCATCATGTGTAAGGTGCATTATGTGTGCAGCATCATGTGTAAGGGACACTGGGGGGTTATTCTGTTTGGTACGGTGAAACATACGTACAGTCCGTCACACCGTGCGTTTTCCGTACGCTCGCGGTGAGCGTAAGTCCGCCCACAGAACAGCCGCACACGGACGGTCACAAACACCGACAATGGGGAGTGGCGTTCACTTGAGCGTACGCCATCATGTACGGACAGATCTCCCTCTTAGCCACCGATACCTGGCGTACATCAGAGCGTACGCCACAGTGCAAGGACGGATCTCGTCCGTTTTCCTACCGACACCTTCCGTATAACTGAGCGTACGCCACATGCAAACATGTTCTAATATTGTTCAAAATAAGACTTTAGAGTGTGATAGGCAGATGTTGGGATCCTTTGTTAGAGATATGTGATTGCAATAATGTGCTTGGTGGCATCTTACATACAGAGTGTGCTACATAAAGTTCATAGCAGATATGAAAGTGCATAATGTATGTTCTTGGGAAAAAATATACAGATTGTGTACAAAATAGTGGCCATGGCCTTAGGACATTGCTCCACCATTGCAAGTAGAAATTGAGTCCAAAAACATCATTGTTGCTTAGACGTGGTTTATGTGTCTTTATCATAATAAAAAACTGGTATGTTTGTGTTACAGTGAAAAAGTTGACACATGTCGACTCCTGTGAATTGAGTGTCCTGCTTTTTAAAGTAGAAAAAAACTCTTTCTGAATGGGTGTAGATGGTTATAAAATAACTAGCTGGACATATATAACCAGGTATTAGAATGAATATTACCTCAAATTAAACCAACGTTTACATGTTGAGAAGTGTAGAAAGATAAGGTTCCAATGTGTTTGAGGGCTGTGTGTGGCTTGCATGTAGTGAAATAATGGTTTTCACTTAATAGCCTGCAGCATTGCTTATTACATTCAGGTGTATGTGTTTGACTAGTAATCAGCGTTAATTAGCAGACCCAGGTGTCCGCTCTCATGCGGTATCTCTAGGGGTGGTCTGGAGCTATCTTTGGCGTCCGCCTGTTTTTGGGCCAAAATGCACGGTGTGTTCGCCGATCGAGGCGGTTGTGGCACCGTGCATTTTGTGTGCACACCCCCGTGTACGCCCATGTTTATGCCCAGTTTTCCTCATTATTCCGGCCGCTCCCATAAAAACGCCCACATGCCGCCCACAATGACCGTGTTCTTGCGGACAGGTTTTTTCGCATGGAGAGACCCATCCGTGAGCGGTGTGAGGTTGCCGCACATGCGCATTGCGAAAGATACGCATGCGCAGATGAAAAAAATCCCGATCCGCCCGTATACTGTCCCACCGTACCAAACAGAATAACCCCCATTATGTGTGCAGCATCATGTGTAATGGGTACTATGGTGCGCAGCATCATGTGTAATGGGTACTATGGTGTGCGGCATCATGTGTAATGGGTACTATGGTGTGTGGCATCATGTGTAATGGGTACTATGGTGTGCGGCATCATGTGTAATGGGTACTATGGTGCCATCAAGCAAGAACCCCCTAGCAATGAGCACGTAGGTACAGGGCCGGTGCTAGGGTGTCCGGCGCCCTCCTGCAAACCATAAATTTTGCGCCCTTTCACATTGCCATTGCAGCAAGCTGCAGCTCGTTTGTGGGAGTGTATGCACTGTCCACCATACCCGCTGCCTATGGCCTGTTGCAGGGGCATCACTTCAGCATTTCATGCAAGCCTTCGCCACCACCTACCCTCCCCGCCGCTGATGGCCTGTTGTGGGGGGGCATCGCTTCAGCATTTCATGCGAGTGGTCGAGACAATGCAGGCATGTCAGGTGGAGGGCTTCGACGGCTTAGTGACATCGCACACAATCCAACACATGGCTGGCCTGCATCTGGCTTCACAGCTACTGTAGGCTGCGCAGCCAGGATGCAGCCGATACTGTGCAAATGTTTCACTGTGTAGCAAACCACTGGCATCTCAGTGTTGTGTCTGCAAAATGTTTTTAGGCATTATTTAAAAAGTGTCTAAATTAATATTAAAAAAATATATAATTATTAAAAAATATGTTATAAACATGTATAATAAAAGGCTCACTGTTTAAATCTTGTACAGTCCCTCCTCTTCTATCTGTGTAGGCAGGACACTGAAGACACCATTTCCCCTCTTGTGACTGAGGGGGAAAGGAGGGGAGAGAAGGAGGAGATGGAAGAAGAGGGGAGGAGATAGAGGGGGCGGAGTGTTGAGGACTGGGCTTCGCTGCACACTGAGAAGAGGGAAGGAAGAGGAGGCGGCCTGTTCATCACTTGATTGACAGGCGCAGGGCGCAATGGGTAGGGGGCGGACCCAGACATGACCTCCAGGCATTCACAGTGTCAGTGAGTGAGGGGAGCTGCTCTTCAGGCTGCTGGCTGCCTGTCACAATATTCGACAGGCTGCGGCAGCCAGTAGCCATGATCAAAATATATATAAAAAATATAAAGTTTATATGAGCGCAAGGCACGCCACTGGCTGCACAGACTGTACAGAGACTGGGCGGTGGAGAATCAAGCACTGCCACACCGCACGGTCACTGTCCCTCTTTGTTATTACAGCGCTGTCTGCCACAGCACAAGAGTCTGACGACCTTCTGTTGAGGAAGAGGGGGCAAGAGGAGGACTTTGGAGGACAGACATAGTGTGTGTGTGTGTGTGTGTGTGTGTGCACTCGGGGTGAGGGAGCAGCTTTTCATACTGCCACCCACTATTAGACAGGCGCTGCAGTGGGCGTGCAGGCAGTGACAGTGAGGGCTGAGGCAGCTTTAGCAGAGCAGGGAGAGAGCGCCTTTTCAGCATGGCGCCTCCCTACTTTGCAGGAGCTGCTGAGTGGGTAGCGCCGGCCCAGCGTAGGTAAGCAGCACTTATGTGGCAAATATGTAATGGGCATTACAGTTTGTTATATAGTATGTAATGGGCATCATGATGTGTGGCACAATGTGTAATGGGCATTATGGTGTGTGGCCTTATGTGTAATTGGCATTACGGCGTGTGGCTTTATGTGTAATGGGTATTACGGAGTTTGCTAAAATGTGTAATGGGCATTACTGTGTATGGTCTAAAGTGTAATACCACACCCCTTTTTGTGATGCCATGCCTCCTTCCCATGAGGCCACGCCCCCTTTTGCCACGTGGCTACGCCGCGCAAAGGTCCCCCTACTATTATGTCTAGATCTGGGACCACCCATTACCATAATTCTAGATTCGCCTATGTACATGCTATGTCTGTGTTTATGTATGCTACTGTATGTGTGTGTGTGTACATGCTGTCTGTCTGTATGTGTACTGTATGTACATAAGTGTGTGTGTGTGTGTGTTGTTATCACATAAGCTAGGTCACAAAGGCCATGTTGTGCATACATGTAATTATGGTTTTCTTCAGATGGATCTGTTACAACAGATACTGTATAGATAGTTTTTTAAATAAATGGCTATGAAACTCAGCATAGAGATGATGCGTCTGGCCACAGAGATATATACATAGGAGTATAAATTAGATTTTCTTGCACGCAATGTGGGAGTGATTAAGGGCCAACTTGCGTTCACCACCTGCCAACTCCTCAATGTAAAGGTATTTAAGATTGTAGCTAACTTAGAAAAGACATCAACAGACATACAACAATTTATGGATTAAATGATCTTTTTGAAACTTCTCAATGACAAAGCTTTCACTTCCCACTAAAATGGTGCATTGTACTTCAGTTAAAAATAAAATGAAATATAACAAGGGTCTTACTGAACATTAAAAAAATTCCACATTTTTTTATTCTTGTGGTTGTCGGTTTCAGGTCGAGACAGAAAAGTGAGTGAAGAACATATTCAATCTCCTGGTCTACTCCACAGCAGATAAGAGAATTGAATTCTGTGTTCTGTGTGATATTCTCGTCGCTAGCCCTTCTGGGGATTGCAGTTATCAAAAGGAACTGCGATTAATTACTAGAAGTGCCTCCTGCAGGCAAGATCCTCCTTATTGCAGTCGGAAACCTTTAGAAATGGCCAACCGCTGGACTGTGTAAAATATATCATTTTCTGCTGCTTTTGATCATCTTCCTTAATTACATTGAAGCTGAATAGACATGCAAATCTAGTAATGGGATTTAAAAGAGAATAAGTTGTTTTTTTTCTGTTTAATCATTTTCCTTTCCTTTTTATTTTGGGTAATAAGAGTCAATCTCCTTAATCTCCCTGGCTTTCCTTTGTGCTGGAGTCGTTCCTATCCCCTATAATAATGACCCTTTTTATTAATACTATATAGTAAATTGTATAAAGACAAATCAATTTAAAATAAGAGGCAGTATGTTATAAATCAGCGCTGTTCTATTTTAGAAATCAGCACTGTTCCATTTTTCTGTCCAGCTTTGCCTCCATTTAATTCTAGAAATAACAGGTTTGGTTTTAATGATAATTGAACACGCCCCAGTTTTCGGGATATGATAAGAACCGAGGGAATTCAGACCTGATCGCATGTCTGAGAATATGCAGCAGCCAGCGATCATTCAAGCCGTCACCCTATTCTAGTGAAATCCCACCTTGGGAATTAATATGCTCAGTGTGCGACTGGAGGTGTATAGGTACACATCCGATAACACTTGTGCGAATATGTCCAAAATCCTTCCCAACAGGGTCACCATCAAAAGATATTTACATAGGGCACAAGTCTGTGTAGCTTGAGACTTACTCTGCACTGTGATGAAAAACAGGCACATCCGGGAACAAGTCATCCCCTGAGCCGGCTTGGTACGCCTGCGTTTTACCCGACACTCCCAGAGTTTCTCTAGATACTCCTAACGTTTTTCATAGCACTCACAAAAAATGGTTGATTTACACCCAAACAGTGGCGTAACTCCCGGAGGCAATGGAGGCATTGGCGCCGGGCGTTAGCCATCAGGGGGGGCACTGAGCACTGAAGTTGTATAAGTACATCCAAATGTGCACGCAGGGGGGTTTTCCGAATATGTTGAAACCCCCTGCAGCAGAATCAGCCCCCGGGAGCCTGCGCTGGCTCAATCCAGAGGGAGCTGTAGCGTGCAGCTCCTCTGAAAAACTGCGCCTCATAAAAGCCCTGCATCGGCCACCTCCTCCAGTCCTCACTGCCCCTCCTCGGCTCGTCCTCCTCTATTGCCACTGCTGCCGGGCTCTATGTCACAAACTAGTGACTGCCACGGCGCGAAGAAGAGGACTTTGCAGCCAGCGCTGCTTCCAATAGCCGCAGCGCCTAGCACTTTTACCTGCTGCTCCAGAATGTGACGATGAGGCCTTCTTCCAGAAGCTGAGAGGAAACACTGCTCGGCTGACAGGGGACCCGCTGCTGCACTAGATATGAAACGGGCGGGGGAGGAACACAGTCATATCTGCTCTCCTTTAATGTGTCTCACTTCTTTCTCTCTCACACTGCTCTCCTTTACTTTCATACTCTCTCCCCTTCATCCTTCTCTCCCCCCCCCTTTCTCCCTCTCTCTCCCCCATTCTCTCCCCTTTATTTCTCTCTAGCATGTTATCTATTTTCTCTGTCTTCACTCTCCTTTTCTTTTATTCTCTCTCCCCTACATCCATCTCTTTGCACCCCCTTTCTGAGATTATTTTACATCCTCATTGTGCTTCTTATTTGTTACCTACTTTGTACTTTTAAGATTATTTAGTGTACGTTCTATGGATTTTTTAATATCATTAAATGGTCTAATCTTTAAATAGGTTACCTGAATTTAATTAATGTATTTAAATTATATGTATTTATCATACATATGTAAAGCCTTACACTGGCATGACTCCATTGGTCTCTATTACTCCTATCCCTCTCTCATTTTATATAATATATATATCTATATATAGAGATATAGATATATATACACATAATGTACAGTATCTAGAAACCCCCTCATGTGCTTTTTTCCCCTAACATCTATAACTGTTGCTTGTATAGCGGTAGAACCTCTGCCGCTGCTGCAGTTGTCACAGAATAGAAGAGCCCTGGGAGCCGGTCACATGTGTCTTGTGGAAATCACAGGTTCTGTCCGTAAGATTTGGGGGTCACAGGTGCGGTCTGTAGGATCTGGGGGTCACAGGTGCGGTCTGCAGTGTCTGGGGGTCACAGGTGCTGTCTGTAGTATCTGGGAGCCACTGATAATGTCTGTAGTATATGGGGAGTAACCAATGCTATCCGTCA
Organism: Crinia signifera; assembly: GCF_055691185.1. Classification (NCBI taxonomy): domain Eukaryota; kingdom Metazoa; phylum Chordata; class Amphibia; order Anura; family Myobatrachidae; genus Crinia; species Crinia signifera. The sequence continues at coordinate 380,727,966 of NC_139217.1, forward strand.
CCAATGCCATGTACAGTATGTGTATTTTGGGGGGCACTACTATCTGTGTCACCTCCGGGCACCTGGTATGAACTTACGCCACTGCACCCAAACACAACCACTCCCTTTTTTTGGATCCTAGTAGGTAAGTGTGTGATATGTTGCATAATGATTTCACAAAAGAGGAAAGTGGCTTTTGTTAGATGTTGTTGTTACTTTTCACTGTGATCCAAAGAATGTTAATTGAAATCCATCAGTACTATGCAAGGAGCTTCATAGATTGCACCTGCTCTGGGTAGCAAGGTTCAGTTCCACATCTATTATTCCACCAGGACACTGGGGATCAAGGATCAAGGAGACCGAGTGTGTTGTCTTTTTTTTTACTAAAATTATTAATTGGAGCTGGACACTATTGCATAAATCTCGGAGAGATTATATTAAGGAGAATTATATATTATTGTGTATTTTATTACTGTGTTTTTTATTTTTATTGATTGTGTGTTTTATAATATTATTTTTTATTAAAAATGTGTAATTGGTAGTTCCAATGTGTGGCGCTCTCTCATTATACCTACAAATAGATTAAATTGAATTGTATGGTTAATTATTTTTGTTTTTAACTGACAGATGGGGGGCGTGCCGGGGGGACCCCTGGCGTTTCATGGGCATGCCCACAAAAATGGTGGCCACGCCTATAGAAACGCTGGGAGTGCCTTTGCCTGCTAGGGGCTGGTGCATGACGATGGCACCTGCCCCGAATCTTTCCAGCCACCAAGTGACTCCTGGGTCTCACGGCGGCTGCAAGTGCCAGGGAGAGGAGTAAAGATCATTTGATGGTAAGTGACCATCAAATGATTTTCCTTTTGTGTGGGTACTAGCATTCGCAGCCCTGCACAGGGGCACGGGGGGTGTGTTCGGAGGAGCGGCGCTAACCTGCTCGCTGGGTTTCAAATACATGCAGCTTTTAGCTCTGAATCGGGCCCTATGTTTTATTTTAGTTAAAATTTCTTTAGAAAGTAATTTTAGGACTTTTAAAATCTCTTTACATAATAACACTTTCTGTTATAGAAATGTCACTTGTGGAGGCAAAGCACTGGAAAATGCTTAATGAAACATCATTCAAATGTTAATACAAATATTTTGCAGAACAGTGCAACTAAAGACCATTAGTAATCAAAATTAGATGAGGAAGCAGAAGGGAACAGGTGACCTTCATCGGAATGACGTTATGGCAAATGGATCAAGGAAAAGGGGCTTACACAAACGTCTTGCAAGAAAAGGGTATTGCTTTTATGGTTATTACAAATGAGAGAAACTTAGCAGCCTCAAGATGAATAATGAGGATGTCAATATGATCTAAAGCATTCATTTCGTAGTTTGGCTGTTGAGGCTAGCCTGTACCTTTTCTGTGGAATTTAAAGACCTACTATTTTTTCATACTTTAGCTACAGTAGGAGATTTAGGGCCAGATGTATCAAGCTTCAAACAGTGATAACATGGATAAACAACCAGCCAATCAGCTCCTACCTGTAGTTTTTCAAAGCCAGCCTGTAACATGTCAGTTTGAAGCTGAAGCATGATATGTTAGCAGTAGGCAGAGGTAGCTCTCACCCGACAGGCTGACAGGGAGCTCCGGTGCTCCTGTCAGCCTGCATTGTGTCTCTGGTGCCTGTAGCTCGGCAACCAGAGATGCTGTAGCGGCATCCAGCTCCGGCAGGGGTCACGTCCCTGGTGGCGGTCGCTCGGCAACCATGGACGCTGAGGCGCTTCTGCCCGGCGCCACTCAGCCGGGTGACCACTTCCGCCGAGCAGTTGCAGTATGTTTGTATAGTTTTGTTCTGTATTTACTGTATTTTAAGATTTTTCTCTGTGTATTATATGTACATTATCTGTTAATCTGTGCTAACATAAACAAACAAAACAGGGCATTCATGCACATCTATATGTATTCACAGATTTTTTGACCTGAGGAAAGGCTGAAACTTCTGCTCATGCAGTAATTGTATTAATATATTAGCTCCAATTAGCCTTCCTCAAGCTCTATGAGTGCAATTTTTTTTCTTTTTACAGAGCCACAGTGCCTATTAGTATTGTTTAAACTTCTGCTGAAAGTGTTTCAATGTAATACAATGTAATACATTGCGACAGATGTCATTCAGTGCAAGATGCCTCACCCATGCAGCCCTGCTAACGTCAGACATCGTTTTGGCAACTCAGTCTATGATGCACAAGGAGCAGACAAGATATAGAGTAGACATATAACTCTTGTATATTGTTTTCTATATCAGGGGTGGAGCCAGTCACTGCAAAGCATAATACTACTGACTAAAAGGCTCTGGCCACAATAATACTGGACCGACCCACAGTTTTGTAGATCAGAAGACCTACTATGTGAGACTCAGTGTGACTCAGTTCGCCCCCTAAGAACATGATCAACATGAGTGTGGATCCCAAAAATTATATGTAACATAAAGTAAAATCACCAACAGACCAGCAGACAGCATGTCTCTTAGCAGCAGTCTCTGTACAAGCACAGTGTGCCTGTGACTCCAAACATCCGCATTGTACCTGCCCAGGGGCAGGTGGCACTGCCAGCCCCCCTGTGCAGCTTGCCACAGTCAGGGCTGCCACTAGGAATTTGGGGTCCTGGGACTGATTTCCACTTACAGCCTGACTCCTGCTCTCTCATACCCTCCTACTGAACGCAGCAGGTCCCGAAGCAATTAGAGCTTGTGTAAGGGCAGCCGCTCTGATTGGATAATGGTACACTAGCTCTGATTGGCTCAAAAGCCAGTGCAGCATTTTAGTTGGCTGACGGCATCCTGCATTGAAGAAGCCTGTACTTCGTTCAATGTACTGAGCGCAGCGCAGGCAGAAAAATTAGCTGCCCGGGCCCTTTCAGAGGGCCTGGGACAGCTGTACCCAGAGCACCTCCATATCGGTGACCACAGTTGCTGTACAGCTACTTATACAGCAATTGAAGCCATTTAGGCTCTATTAACTCCAAACTGCAGTCATATCTTGTGATATTGCTAGTTTTTTCCCTCTAAGAGCCATATTCTTGTCTTCAGACATAACATGGGAACTATTAGGAGAAAGCTAAAGAAATACAGATACAGAAGAGAAGGTTACAGAGCATCAGAGTAGGTAGCCAAGAGAAAGGTGAGAATAAATGCATTGGTTGCAGGTGTACAGAAAGACTGGGACAGATTTTTCAGGATATATGAAAAACTGCAGAAAAGAGCAGCCCTATGCCCACCAGCCATCAGAGCACAGACACTGTCCCCTTTACAATGGAAAAAAATTCCTTTACACATGCTACTTGGAAAGTGAGGTTAAGAAAAGTGATGCTCGCAAGATATGCTATTCGTAATGAAAAAATTACAGTTCAGATCATAAAGTAAAGATCACTAAAAAAAGTAAATGGCAATGTGTAAAAGGCAGCTTGAAAAGCAATATCCGCAGTCAAACTGCACAAGGAATTGAAAGATCTGGATAAAAAAAAATCCAAATTCCTGTTTCCCACTGTGAAGCTTACAAATAGCCAATTCCGATCACAGACCAGAACCTTTTTGATGACATTCAATCAGCAAATGGGTGATACTTAATGTGCCAATGTAACTAAATACAGTACTATTGTTTGGGCAACATCGCCTCTTTTTATATGTAGAGCTTTTAGTAAATTTACCCCTAAGAAGAAGTGTACCGAATTGCGGCAAATAAAAATAGGATAGAATTTATATTGTATCAATAATAAAATGTTGTCATGACCATGAGGATCACTAAACCAATATAATCTGCAAAATTATAATCCTTTAGTTTAGTCAGACAAAACCAGGATGTTAGTGGTGAGTCTGACATCTTTGAAAATGTTAGGTATGTACAGAATTATTCTAATTAATAATAGAGCATATGTCTTCAATGTTCTTGGCATAGAGGCTGGAACACAAAGGGTCACGTCCAGAGGTGTAGCGTAGAACTTTTGCACCCTGAGCAAGCTCATGTCTCATGGCACCTCACCATTGCACCCTCCCCCATGGCATTTTAGTACCACTTCCACATAATGCCCCTAGTAGTGTCATTTACACACATAATGCCCCACAGCATTGCCACTGATAAAGCCCCCAGTAGTGCCTCTCACTCATAATGCCCCAGTTGTGCCTCACACATTATGCCTCCAGTAGTGCCTCACAAATTATGCCCTAAATAATACTAACCGGCCGCTGACCTGTCTGCTCCAGGCCTCCACCTCTGCAGACCCTTATACTTTCAGCAATAGTTGTGCAACTTATTTATCAGCCTTGCTCGTGTGTAGCCCTGCCCTCTCCATCTTCTCTAGTCTGTCCCCTCCATCCTGTGTAGCTTTGTCCCCTTTTCAAGCCCTGCTGTCTGTGATGTAATCACATATATGAAAAATCAGTCACTGTCTCACTTAGAATGAAGGTGAATACACGCAGTGCGATTTTGGCTTCCAATTTTGACTATATACTGTAGTTAAAATCGTAAGAAAACTAAGCCAAAATTGCACAGTGCTTGCACTGCTTGCGATATCACAAGTAAAAACAGACAATTTTGACTATGTTGCATACAGTGTATTTGGCCTTAGACCAAATTGTACAGTCAAAATCGTAAGTGCATATAGACAAAATTGTCTTCATGCACTCAAATGGGAAATCGTATAGTCAAGATTGTCCACAGCCACTATCTCAACATGTGTATGCCACCGTAGGCCTAAAATGAGGTTGGCCTTTGAAACAATTAAAAGTTATTTTCACCCAAAACTGAAAATTCAGCAAACAGAAATGAAAACTATTACATATTATTTCATAGTTTTATCCCAATGGTCATCATGATCTTGCGGGTCCCCAAATATCTGCTGTGGTCAGTGGACGCTGCCCTCATTCCTGATGGTGGTATTCTATTAAAGGACATGATGCCATCACGATAAAAGCCCATTGGAGTTCAGAGGGCATTCCTGGATTGTGGCAGTCATTGGTGACGCTCGTTTAACCCCTGCCAACAACCTAATGCCGGAGTCCTGAGAGCCTTTAACCACATTGGGGAGTCCATTCAATTGGGTGGATCATAGTAAGTGAGATAAGTAATACAGTATTTCACATTTTTATTTAACACATTTACTTACAACCAGAACTAAATTTCTATTAATGACTATATTTATGAGATCAATTCAATAAAATGGAAAATATTACAATAATAATATAAAAAGTTGAACTTACTCAAGAGAAAACTACTCAAAAACAAGAATGTTTTTAATAGTTTTCAATTACCATATATACTTGAGTATAAGCCTACTTTTTCAGAACATTTTTTATGCTGAAAAAGCCCCCCTCGGCTTATACTCGAGTGAGGGTCCCACTTGAGTCAATAAGTTTTCCCAGTTTTTTTGTTGTAAAATTAGGTGCCTCGGCTTATATTCGGGTCGGCTTATACTCGAGTATATACGGTATGTATTTTTAGTACACTTAATTTTACTTTTTTCATAGACATAAAAATTATTTATCACTGCATACATTTTAATTTGTTTATTGCCATGTGTCTTATATAAGCTGCTAGTTCTTGACAAAAATGTATTGATTGCCAGCAGCGTAGCAGTGGTCATTGTGACTGACAAGTTGGCTGGCAGGTATTCTCACCTAGCACCTCTAGCTCTTAAAATGCCACTCAAAAAGCTTTCTTGACAGGTTTATCTGTCATCCAACTAGTGATCTCCTTTTCCTTTTTCCTACCAACTGTTGCTGAGCCAGTGACCCAGAAATCAACACGTATTTATTTTTGCACAGTTTAAAAGGCCAGTATAAACACTTGGCAGGATTTACAAAGATATCAAAACAAAATGGAAATTAAAATATACTTTTTTTTTCTGTTTTGATCCTTATCTACAAATGTTCCAGATTCTTACAACTTTAAAGTATCTTTCGTTTTATTTATTTTTTATTTATTTTTTCAATTATGAAATATATTTAATTTGTTTGAGCAAAAAGAAAGTTCGGGAAAATTTAAATATCTAATCTCAATCACGCAAATTGTCTGTTGCTTAATGAAGTGTTATCAGTAAGGAAGTAGGCAGGAACGTACTTGCAGGTAAAGCTGCTCACGGCTTTTAAACTTCATCAGTGTTTAAGAAATTAGGAAAAAAGGATTAGGATGATGGTGAGATCTGAGTCTTTTTTTTCTACAATGGAATCTATTCTCAATAGCAGAATCATGCATTGTATCCATGTAGCTTGTATCCAGAAGCTTCCAAAACTTTTTAAACAAAAGTTGGTGGTGACCACTGAAGTTTAAAATAGAGCGGATCTTGTGCATTAAAGTCCTCTGCATGCAGATTATTTATGTTTGTATGAATATATACTGTGTATATACACATATATATATATATATATATATATGTCTGTGTATAGGTCTGGCACTACTGCTATCTGCCTATATCTGCTCCGGTGCCATTGCCTTCCCCGGTGTGGACGATAAGGGAGTAGTGGGCAGTGACAATCAGGAGGCTTAGGCTTCAGGTATCCAAAAAGATTTATTAACAAAGTGGTGTCATCTCAGTGTACCGACGTTTCGGGGACAAACATGGGAAAACGGGGCATGTTTGGCCCCGAAACCACTTTGTTAATAAATCGTTTTTTGATACCTGAAACTTAAGCCTCCTGAGTGCTGCTGCCCACTACTCCATATGTGTGTGTGTGTGTGTGTGTGTGTGTGTGTGTGTGTGTGTGTGCAGGAAAGAACTACAGCACTCACGGGTTTCTTGTAAAAAAAAACCCGTGAGTGCCATGGTTCTTTTCCTGCATGTTGACATTTATCCACCAAAGACCTGGGAACTGGTAACAACTAGTGAAATTGCACTCCCTTCCGATTTAACAATTTACATTATTGTAAGATTTTCTAGCTAGTTAAACCAAACACATTTCTGCTGCTGACAAATGCATCAAAGTAAAATGATAAATGTATTTGTAAAAATATATTTTATAGGTCGTAGTACAACAATCTTATATTAGTCATAAATTAATTCTCTTCATAGACAGCAGTTGTAGCGGCAGTGCCACCACAGCAGAGTTCCCGGCTCCCTGAGAAGGGCGAACTGGGGACTTCCGCCGGTGGTGCCAGTGCCAGGAACATTGTCCTGTCTTGGTCCAGTTCGGTCCTGTCTCGGTCCGGTCCCATCCTGGTTCGGTCCTATCCTGGTCCAGTTCCGGTCAGCCTTGCTACCATCCTTTCCTGCCAGTCGTCCCCAACCTGCATTATACCATCCCATGCTGCCGGGGTTCGCAGTCTGGTCACGTAAGTGCTCCAGTGGAGCCTGGTTCTGCTACTTTCTTAGTTACGGTGGGAAAGCTACCCTAATGTCCTTGGTTCTAGTTTCTTCATTAGTCCGGCTCTCCTAAGTACGGAGAGGCCCACAGTTGTGGGTTTAAGCCTGTTTTGGGGTACCGTCAGTTATTGTGTATCCAGTCTTTGCTTTGGCGTGTTTATGTTTGGTGGCACCCCGGTCCATCTATATCTGGTGTCTGTGACTAGTTCACGCTCCCCGTCCTTGGCCTGGTGCCGTCAGTCAGGGTGTTCCATCCAGATAGTGCCCGTTAGTTAGATCTCCTTTTGGCACTACCTCTGACAATCACCATAGTTTGTAATCACGTGAGACCTGGTTGCATCAGGGTCAGAGTGGGCCTAACTCGCTCCTTCCAACGTGGCGATCATAGGTGAAGCCTAGCTATCTGCAGTCTATGGCGATTTGCCCAAGGAGGTAAACAGAGCCAGTGTAGTGTGTGCCATGGCCATTGTAAACAGTGGTCCCGGCTGAGCGCTCTGCCCACCACCTCCCGCACGTACCCGCCACGTTACAGCAGTAGCATTATTGATAACTAAAGTCTGTAAGTAATTATTGCTAAACATAACAAGGTGTAATCAAATAGTAAATGCAATCAGAAATATAGATTTGAAAACACAATGAAATGAAAAATGTATATGAATTGCGAAGTCTAATTATAGAACATAATAAAAATAATATAACATATAACCTCAAGAAAATAAATGAAAGTAATCTGAAGGTGGGTAGATACATGAAACAAGATAAGGGTTTGGAATTTATGGTTCTGAACATTCATGATCATATATAATATTTGTAATTGTGCACAATGCAAGCGAATACAACACAACCCTAGACCGAAACCTGTATGTTGTAGACAGTCAAATGAATCATCAACACATGCAAATGATCAAAATAAAATGTAAAGGATAATAAAATCTGCTTCTGTATATGTTTTTACTGGTAGACAAAAAAATATTTAACCTTCTTTTAGGTACATAACAGGCTTTGATTAGCTGTTCTCACTTCTGTGTATTACAGAACATATAAGGTACACAATATACTTTTAGTTGCCACTTTATTAGATATGCCTTTGTTACTGGGTAGGAACACCCTTTTCCCTCAAAATTGCCTAAATTGTTTATATATTAGTTCTTAAACTCGGTCCATAGGTCAGTTTTCCAGGTCAACTGGCAGGAGCACTGTGTATCACAAACTGTCACATCTTAAAAATCTGCAGGTGACCTGGAAAACATGAACGGTGTGGGGACCCAATGGCTAAGTTTGAGAACCTGTGGTTTATAGCAGGGATTTATCTCTTTTTTTATATATATTTTTATTTCTTCTCTCTGCTCTGCTCTCTGCCATCCATCTCCCCTTAGTGTCCAATCTGCCATCCTAGTGTCCTCTTAATCATCCATCTCCCCCTAGTATCCCCTCTGCCAGCCATTTCCCCTGGTGTCCTCTCTGCCATCCATCTCCCCCTAGTGTCCTCTCTGCCATCCATCTCCCATAGTGTCCTCTCTGCCATCCATCTCCCCCTGGTGTCCTCTCTGCCACCCATCTCTCCATAGTATCCTCTCTGCCAACCATCTCCTCCAAGTGTCCTCTCTGCCATTCATCTCCCCCTAATGTCCTCTCTGCTATCCATCTCCCCCTAGTGTCCTCTCTGCCATCCATCTCCCCCTGGTGTCCTCTCTGCCATCCATCTCCCTATAGTGTCCTCTCTGCCAACAATCTCCTCCAAAGTGTCCTCTTTGCCATTCATCTCCCCCTAATGTCCTCTCTGCTATCCATCTCCCCCTAGTGTCCTCTCTGCCATCCATCTCCCATAGTGTCCTCTCTGCCATCCATCTCCCCCTGGTGTCCTCTCTGCCACCCATCTCCCCATAGTGTCCTCTCTGCCAACCATCTCCTCCAAGTGTCCTCTCTGCCATTCATCTCCCCCTAATGTCCTCTCTGCTATCCATCTCCCCCTAGTGTCCTCTCTGCCATCCATCTCCCCCTGGTGTCCTCTCTGCCATCCATCTCCCTATAGTGTCCTCTCTGCCAACAATCTCCTCCAAAGTGTCCTCTTTGCCATTCATCTCCCCCTAATGTCCTCTCTGCTATCCATCTCCCCTAGTGTCCTCTCTGCCATCCATCTCCCCCTAGTGTCCTCTCTGCCATCCATCTCCCCCTAATGTCCTCTCTGCTACCCATCTCCCCATGTGTCCTCTCTGCCATCCATCTCCCCCTAGTGTCCTCTCTGCCAACCATCTCCTCCTAGTGTCCTCTCTGCCATCCATCTCCCATAGTGTCCTCTCTGCCATCCATCTCCCCCTGGTGTCCTCTCTGCCACCCATCTCTCCATAGTGTCCTCTCTGCCAACCATCTCCTCCAAGTGTCCTCTCTGCCATCCATCTCCCATAGTGTCCTCTCTGCCATCCATCTCCCATAGTGTCCTCTCTGCCATCCATCTCCCCCTGGTGTCCTCTCTGCCACCCATCTCTCCATAGTGTCCTCTCTGCCAACCATCTCCTCCAAGTGTCCTCTCTGCCATTCATCTCCCCCTAATGTCCTCTCTGCTATCCATCTCCCCCTAGTGTCCTCTCTGCCATCCATCTCCCCCTGGTGTCCTCTCTGCCATCCATCTCCCTATAGTGTCCTCTCTGCCAACAATCTCCTCCAAAGTGTCCTCTTTGCCATTCATCTCCCCCTAATGTCCTCTCTGCTATCCATCTCCCCCTAGTGTCCTCTCTGCCATCCATCTCCCATAGTGTCCTCTCTGCCATCCATCTCCCCCTGGTGTCCTCTCTGCCACCCATCTCCCCATAGTGTCCTCTCTGCCAACCATCTCCTCCAAGTGTCCTCTCTGCCATTCATCTCCCCCTAATGTCCTCTCTGCTATCCATCTCCCCCTAGTGTCCTCTCTGCCATTCATCTCCCCCTGGTGTCCTCTCTGCCATCCATCTCCCTATAGTGTCCTCTCTGCCAACAATCTCCTCCAAAGTGTCCTCTTTGCCATTCATCTCCCCCTAATGTCCTCTCTGCTATCCATCTCCCCTAGTGTCCTCTCTGCCATCCATCTCCCCCTAGTGTCCTCTCTGCCATCCATCTCCCCCTAATGTCCTCTCTGCTACCCATCTCCCCATGTGTCCTCTCTGCCATCCATCTCCCCCTAGTGTCCTCTCTGCCAACCATCTCCTCCTAGTGTCCTCTCTGCCATCCATCTCCCCCTAATGTCCTCTCTGCTACCCATCTCCCCATGTGTCCTCTCTGCCATCCATCTCCCCTGGTGTCCTCTCTGCCGCCCATCTCCCCCTAGTGTCCTCTCTGCCAACCATCTCCTCCTAGTGTCCTCTCTGCCATCCATCTCCCCCTGGTGTCCTCTCTGCCACCAATCTCCTCTAGCATCCTCTCTGCCATCCATTTCCTCTGCCATCCATGTCCTTTGCCATCCATGTCTCCCCTCATTCCCTTTCTGCCATCCATCTCTCCCCTTCTTTTCTCTCTACCATCTATCTCCCCTTCTTGTCCTCTGTGGCATCTACTGTATCTACCCTTCCTGTCCTCTCTACCATGCGCCTCCTCCATACTGCCCTCTATGTCATCCCTACTATCCTTCATGCCAACCTTCCTCCCTCTGTCCCCCCCATCCCCCCTCTCCTTTTTCAATTCCTTTTTTCCCTTGGTGTCTCATCAGCAGACACTGTCTGGTCCCCACCCACAACCACCTGCAGTAGAAGATCAGCAGTTTTGTGAAGAAACTGCCCCCAGTTACTGATTGACTGGAATCAAGACTTTCATTGATGATTTCACTTTGAGGCATGCTATAGTGATTGAGAGCAGCTCATGGGACTTCATCTATTGTACATGTAGCTGGGAGAACCTTAGAGGACTAGACGATGGGACAGGAACCAACAAGTATTATCCTAATGCCCTCTAGGTCAATTTTTGGGGATTTACTGAATATCATTTCAGGGATTTTTGGGACCCAAAAACTGGGATTGGAAAACCTATTTGTAACATGTGTTGTTATCCTGGCAGACATACTGTAGTCATTAGAAGTAAATTTTTGCTTCAAGGTTCAACATGCTGTACATTCAGAGGTACCCGTCTGTATGCCACTGTATGGTGATTTGAGTTGCTGTTTCCTTCTTGCTAGCTGAAATAAGCCTGCCCATTTTCTTCTGATCTCTCTCATTAAGAAGGCATATCTTAATCACAATATTTCCCCTCGTTAGATGTTTGGTTTTGCACACCATTTTTTGTAAACTCTAGAGACTACTGTATGTAAATATTCAGGGATATAAGCATTTTCATATATACGTTACCCAACAAATATTCCACAGTCTTCTAAATCATATGTGTTACCCATTCTAATGTTCTGTCTAAATCTGAAACACTTGATTTTTTTCATACCTTGAATTGTTGCCACATGAATAGTTTATTAGAGATCTTTACCATACCTCCCAATTGCCCAGATTTTGACAGGACAGACCTGTTTTTTTGTGACTTTCCCAGGGGCCACATTGTATCGTTCACGTGTGTGTGTGTGTGTGGGCACACACAATCCCCAGTCACTTGCAGCTATTCTCAGTATGGAAGTGACTGGGGAGACCGAGGGGCAATGATTAAAACAGGGACGTGGCCACACCTTCCTCCACAAGAGGCTTCAAAGTTGGAAGTTATGTATGGGTAAATGTGTACCTATCAAAGTGGATACATTAATACATGTGAGGTAAGGGGCTCAATGTAAAGTATAATCTAATGAAAATTGTAATTATGTAATCAGGGGATTAAATAACACTAGGCAACAGCCTATAAGGATCCTATGTAAAAACAACCAAGTCTTGCTGATTTCAATGCGCTGAACATGAATATGATGTTTTAAATTGTTTATTAGTTCAAGTTTTGAAGATCCTTAGTGATTAACTAAACCATAGACCAATGCTGTGGTCACGCATTGCAGGCATTTTCCCATTTTAAAATATTTTAAAATATGATTTCCTCATACTGTATCAGACACTTGGGTGCAATATGTCTTTGAAGATGCATTTTTTTCATCCTCACTTAGATTTTTTTTCCCAGCTAACTGCGGCACCATTAGTGATGAAGACGGAGAGCGTTTTCACAAGGATGTTTCTGAGACGGAGAAGAGATGCCAGGGGAAATGGAATGCTTCAATGCTAGCAGACTATTGTTGGACACTTGTCCGAGATGCCCCAAAAATAGTGTACAAGTGACTTGCAATAAAGCGGCACTAAAAGCAATAATTTGTATTATTGTTGATGTTGTGTATGTATATTTAAATGTGAATAACTATGAAACAGCAACAAATCTTTAAATTTCAATGTCATTTTCGTTTTCAGCACCCTAAAATTCTATTAATAAACATATGTAATTTTTAGGATCCCAAAATAAAATTGTAACATTTTATGTCCGGTGTAATTTTAAATATTTATTGATCGATTAGCAAGTTTAAAAACCATGAAAACTGCTACTGTAACCAGTGGCGGAACTACCGTGGGTGCAGGGGATGCAGCTGCTATGGGGCCCGGCGGCTGGGGGGGCCCGATAGACAGCAAGCACACCCCTGCACCCTGCTTAGTTTTTATTTTTATTTTAGAGAGCCGCGGCCGCCTGTATTATGTTGCTCGCTGGAGGGGAGAGAGCAGCGAGCACAGTAAGGAGCCGGGCGGGAGGATGGGCGGGGGCGCTAGTCCGGAGGAGAGACTAGGAGGGAGAAGGAACTGTCTGCCTAGCGCACTAGCGCAGGCACGGCAGTGGAACACTACTCCGTCAGTACTACTGACGTCGATGCGCAGCCGAGGGAGTCCCAGTAATGTGCGGTGGTGGCTGTGTCCACAGAGAGGTACAGTAGTACAGCCACTCACCACAGTAGTCGCCACCTCCTGCTCCCCGCCGGCTGCCGCCTATACCCTATCCTCCCCGCCGCCTACAACCCCCACTCCCCTACAGGCTCCAGTCCCCACTTCAGGAGACTGCTGCTACTTTCGCCCATAGTACTGGCTGTCTCTGCTCTGACAAGCAGATCGGGGACTGACAGCCAAACTTCTGGAGACAGCGCAGGGGCATTTTTGCTGCTGTCAGTGAGTGCTCACAGATAGGCAGTTATCCTGATTGGCTGCCTGTACGTGAGCTGTGATTCTCTTCAAGAGAGCGGCACATTCAAAATGCTGCTGCGCTGTCTCTACAAGTTTGGCTGCCAGCCAGACTCAGTCAGTCCCCACTCCCCAGTCAGAGCAGAGACAGACAGTCCTAGGGGCGGAAGAAGCACCGGTCTCCTGAAGCTCAGGAGCTTTGTATCTGGCTCCACAATCTCCTTCTATGCCGCCCGGGGGTCTTTGGGCCTGAGACACCAGTCCCATTTGTCCTCCTCCTGATGGTGGCCCTGCAGTAGCACGCACACCTGCCCCCCACTCCTGCTACTGTTGCATAATTAAATGGACCCCTATGCTCCCACATGCTTGTGTGCACTGCCTCTCATACTCCTACACCTGTGAAGCAGAGAGGAGCCGCGGTGCCTGAGGAGCAGCGTGGGACAGAAATGCGGTAAGTTTGTAATTGTTGCCTAATGTGTAATGGGCTTTGTGGTATGTCACTTAATGTGTAATGGGCTTTGTGGTGTGTCACTTAATGTGTAATGAGCTTTGTGGTGTGTCCCATAATGTGTAATGGGCTTTGGGTTGTGTCCCATAATGTGTAATGGGCTTTGTGGTGTGTCCCATAATGTGTAATGGGCTTTGTGGTGTGTCACTTAATGTGTAATGGGCTTTGCTGTGTTTCTACTAATGTGTAATAGGCTTTGCGGTGTGTCACATAATGTGTAATGGGCTTTGCGGTGTGTCCCATAATGTGTAATGGGCTTTGCGGTGTGTCCCATAATGTGTAATGGGCATTGCGGTGTGTCACATAATGTGTACTGGGCAGTGCGGTGTGTCAGATAATGTGTAATGGGCTTTGCGGTGTGTCCCATAATGTGTAATGGGCTTTGCGGTGTGTCCCATAATGTGTAATGGGCTTTGCGGTGTGTCCCATAATGTGTAATGGGCTTTGCGGTGTGTCCCATAATGTGTAATGGGCATTGCGGTGTGTCACATAATGTGTACTGGGCATTGCGGGGTGTCAGATAATGTGTAATGGGCATTGCGGGGTGTCCCATAATGTGTAATGGGCTTTGCGGTGTGTCCCATAATGTGTAACGGGCTTTGCGGTGTGTCTCCTAATGTGCAATGGGCTTTGCGGTGTGTCTCATAATGTGTAAGGGGCTTTGCGGTGTGTCTCATAATATGTAAGGGGCTTTGCGGTGTGTCTCCTAATGTGCAATGGGCTTTGCGGTGTGTCGCATAATGTGCAATGGGCTTTGCGGTGTGTCTCATAATGTGCAATGGGCTTTGCGGTGTGTCTCATAATGTGTTACGAGCTTTGCGGTGTGAAGCGAGGCCACATACTTCACGGCGGGATGCGCACTGGTAGAGACCTGTGTTAGGGGGGGCCCCAAAATAATTTTTGCTATGGGGCCCACAAAGTTCTAGTTACGCCTCTGACTGTAACCAAACAAGGGGCGAAAAGATCACTAAACTTCTGACACTGGTAACACCTAGTATTACCCCTGAAATCTAGAATGTTCTAGATGTAACACAGCTCCCCCCCCCCCCCCCCCAACACACAGCATAACACTAATGTATGCTTTTCCTATCCAATTAAACCAACCCACTTCTGCTGCTGGCAAACACATCACATTAAAATGATAAATATATTTATAAATGATTTCTTTGATGAGTTGTAGTGCAAACCTGACATTAGCTATTTGTCATAAAGTAATTCTTTTCATAGACATCGGTAGCGTTATTGATATCTAAAGACTGTAAGCAATTACTGCCTAACATAAACGGAGTATATAATCCATAGAAAATGTAATCAGAAATATAGATTTAAAAACCACAATGAAATGACAAATGTATATGAAGTGTGAAGTCCCATTATAGTATGTATTAAAAATAATCCAACATAAAACCTTATTTGTAAATTCTGGAATATTATGTGTGTTATTCGCTGTGTCATATTTGCTGGAAAACGCAATGGAAATATTACATTTTGGAAGGTATTTTTCTCCCTCTTTTATCTTGGTTTTCTTGTTAGGGTCACATTGTCAGTCATGAAAGGCAGGAACATACAGCACCACTCACAAGAATTGGAATTCCTTTCATTCTAAGGAGCAGCACACATGCAATATTAATAATTCTGAATTTTTATGTAAATATTTATGTTCACATGTCAAAGAAGACTATCTGCACAGTCATCTACACCCAGATGAAATACACACTAGAGTGACAATTAACAGTGATAAGCAATGGAAACAGCATTGACAAGAATTACATTCTATTTTTAAGTTAACAATATAATTAAAAAAAGAGACTTAGACCTGAAATCTTCATTTATTAATATTCAAAAAGCAAACCATCAGTGCGGTATTCACAAGACAGACGGGGGACATGATAGGAGGAACCAAGCTTGTAGGTGGTATGAAGTACTATGTGGAGATACACAGGCTTGGATAAAATAAGCCGGGATATAAGGGGTGATTCTGATTAACTCGCTAAGTAGCAAACATTTGCTGCTTAGAAACGCCACCTTCTGCCTGCGTGAATGCCCGCCCACACAGCTGTCTGCACATGCCTGCTGTTCTGCAAATGGATGTTTTGCATATTTGCAGGGTAGAACAGGAGGCCAAGAATAGGGCGGGCAGATAACGCCCTGTGACATCAGATGCCCTCCCCCGTAAGGCAGGTGCCCACCTGCGTTCGCATGTTGACGCCCAGGAAAACCATTTTTGTGGGTACTCCCAGGAAATGCAGGGCTTTCGCATGATAACGCCCCCTGCCCATCTCCATTCTGCCCCCCCTTGCGAACACCATGGCGACTATGAAAGTCGCCAAAGGTGCCCGTACAGAAGCCCTGCACATGCGCATATGCAAAGTGCACAAACATCGGTCCTCGGTGCAAATTTCCCGGGGACCGATCAACCACAAGAGAGAGACCCATTCTGCACATGCGTTTAAACATCTATTTGCACGCAAATATGAAATAGGCCCCTAGTTCTGTTTCCTGACAGTGCTGCTGGAGCTAAAGTTAAGGCCTGATGCATCCTAAGGTGAGTCCGACAACCATGAGGCCCACATTCCTCTGCTCCACCAAGAGGTCCAGGATTTGATAATAATCTCTCACGATCATGACTGAAGTAAAATTACAAAGCGCTATCTGATTTCCCAACCTTTACACAACTATGAAACATTTTCTGTAAGAAGAACCACAATAATGTCGGAGAATACTCAATGCTCCGATGAGAGAAAAAGGTATCTGCCTATACGTTATGTTTATGTCTGTCTAAAACAAATAACAAATGTACTGTAGCCATTACTGGAATTGGCTCCAAACAAAATGTCACATCTGTTCCTTTGAAAAGTTAATAAGTCAATTTCTAAATAAAAGGGGATGTGGCAAGCGTAATATGTTATGATAATAAACACTACAAGAAATTAAAAGGTCTGTAAACACCTTTCATATTCACAGCAACAAAATTTCAATTGTAATTTTTTTATTTTTTTTATTTGGCAACTTACTAAAGGAATGGATGTGAGGTAAATGATGCTAGCGTAGGTCACATCATGCTTTATGTGTTAGGAGGTAACAGGTACACTCAATCTTGTCTTTCAACAAGCAGCACACAGCCAAATAAAGAGTCCTAGCATGCACTGCTTTCTACGGCCACATCATCCTTCTCTCTTTCCTTTGTGCATTAGAATTTGCCAAGTCTTAGCTAAATACTCCATTGACAAATCTGTAATGGCAGACCATTTTTTTCTCTCCACTTGAAATGGCTAATTACTCATCAATCCCTAGTCACAGGCCATTAGCTCTCTAGTCTCTGGCTGTAGTTCTGAGAGACCGTATCACATTAATCCTGCATGAAGTTCAAAGACGGTATGCTCAGTCACAGCCTCACAGAGGATACACTGGCATTGTACCTGCTAAATCCAAATATTACACTGTTTTTGCTGTTAGGGCATTACTTTACTGTAGATACGAATATAATAGAATTTAAACATGGGGTAATATCACTCTATAATAAAAAATATCACCCGGTAAGTGGAGATCTGCTAAATATCAAGGCATTGACAGTCCAAAAATATAGCCTTGATCTCATTATAGCTCTATGCCCATTCTAGTAGGATGTTCCTTTTATTCTTGGACTGTATTGCAGAGCTTTGTGGAATCATTTTTCACATTATAAATGTGTCATGACTAATCCCAAATCCCATCAAAGGAAACATTTTGATTGGTGAATCAAGATAAATGCTTCAACAAAGACAACTACTGTACATCTGCATGGGTAAGATAACTGAAACATATAGGTATCTATGCTATATACGGTGTCTGCAGCATGGATTGCTTTTCTCTCAAAATGAATTCTGGGAAAAATATATTAAACAGTGATAAGCGTGAATATTGGCATTTTGCTGATAATAGGAAAATATTTGTCTAACAGCCAGCCAGATGTACTAAAGCAATTGCTGTTAAGAAGTCTGAGATTTCATCAATGCTAGCCAGCAGATTTCAGCACCACCAAAGCCTTCGATGATGGTGTCCATCTTGTAGCAGAAATGTCCACAGGTTTTCATCTTTAGATTTTCCACTTTGCCATGTTTTAGAGCTGTTAAACTTACCAATGTCATCACCAGTAGTGATGCACAGTGTGCTCATGGAACCAGCTCCACCTCCACCATGGCCCTGCCGCACAACCAAGTCAATAACTGATGCATGCAGCGCTAGTGTCAATGAGCTGCAGCCATCCCACCCATACCTTCCTCAGGTCCTGGTAGCTCCATGGTTCTTCTCCACCTGTGGCCTACCCCTCCTGGTACTTAAATACACTGTGTCTGTCAGACAGTGCTGACCCCGCTGCTGAAGTGAAAAAAGCCACTAAGAGGAGCAGGCTCTGTACATGATGAACGCTAGATGAGAGGGTGTTGGAGGGACACAGGGTGGAGAAGCTAGGGAAGCTGCTGGAGGGACACAGGGCATGGAGATGCTGGAGGGACAGTGGACGGGATGTGTATAAGGGGCATTACTATGGATATTATGGGCATTATGTGTATAAAGGAAATTATTACTGTTGGCTATATGTGGCACTACTGATTTTGGTCATTTTGTGCAAGGGGCACTACTGCTGTGGGCATTCTGCATAACGGACACTGCCTTGTGTCATAACATGTATATGGAGCACCACGGTGTAGCCAAACATGAATAAGGGACACTACTGTGTGGTGTAATATGATTACACCACACAGTAGCACAATCATGTGGTGTAATGTGATTACGATTGTGCTACTGTGTGGTGTAATTTTAATTAAGGGCACTATTGTGTGACCACACCTCTTCCTTTTGAGACCTCTGTCCCTTTATGGGAGGTAGGGGTACCTGAAACCATTGCACTCACCCTGGCTTCATTCAATGGAGGGAGGGGTAGGTGTCAGGGGAAATGAGGTCCACCAACTCTTCAGGAATTTTTTTAACTCTGATTCCCACTTTAAAATAACATCCAAGTTTGGCACCTCTGGCAAATTTGGACTGTATTACAGGAGTTCAGATAGGTTGCACCTCTTACATGTCTACATATTTGGTCACCCAACTGCGCAGAGCAGTATGGTTTTGCCAAGGTACAGATTGTAACCTCATAGTATAGACCTTACCTACAATACCTCTAACCTCTGCAAATATGTTATAAAATATGTTATGTAAAAACAAGTGTCAGTGTGGGAAACTGATGCTAAAATTAATTTGCTAAAAGTGACATAACATTATTTTTAATTAGTGAAGCTCAATTTATAATGCTGAATTTTGTATCTTCGTTTAAACCACATTTTACCCCATCCTGTAAATGGTAGGGCTGTTCCATAGAGAATCAAAGATTTATCCTAATAAGCTGGTCTTTGGTACAATGTTAACCTTTTTAATTCATCTCTATTTACTGGAGCATTAATTACCTTCGCTTAATTTCCCTTGCTATTTCTTCACTAGAATGGTCTAGAGTGAAGGAGATGGAAGGAGTTATATGCAGCTTATCACTTATAATAGTCTTACACTATAATTATGCTTTAGCTGAATGATTTGGATATATGGGTGCTATCAGCCTGTGCTTGAGATTAAGGAGTTTAAATCATGTTTTATGAATATTGTATCCTCCCACTCTCCAACTAATGCAGTCTGAAATTATACCCCGATCCCCTCCCTCCTATAATAAGAGCATAGATTTACCCCATTAGAATTTAACCCTGACAGCACTTGTACGAAAATAATTGATAGCTATACTGCATAACAAAAAGAAAGACAAGAAGACAAGTGCAATAAGTGAGCAGCTGCAATGAATTATGGGTATGTGAGTGGGAAGATATAATGAGTATCTGGGCAGGGAGAAAGAAATGAATTAAATGTACTATGTTGTACAGAGAGGAAATGAATGAATGAATGAATGAAGTGTATTTGGGCTGGGGGGGGGAATTACAAATGAATGGGGTGTATGTGGGCTGGGAGGAAATAACCAATGAATGCGGGCTGGAAGGCAGGGGCGAATTTAGGGATCAGGCCGCCCATAGGCCCAACATTATCAGTCACCCCCCTTCAATTTTCTGCCCCCTTCATGATGGCGCCTCTGCTGACAACTTGACACCCGCCCACCCCCACTCCCCAGCAAGTGTCACACCTAGACATATGCCTCACGTACCTAGTGAAAAACTACCTACTACTGGGATGAAATAATGAAAAGAGTGTATGTAGGCTGGGAGGAAATAATAAGAGAAATATATGTAGGCTGGGGAAAAAAAATTTTTGATGAATAGTGTACATGGGCAGGGAAGAAGCAATGAATGAAGTGTATTTATAATGAGAACGATAGTTACATATGTTAAATAGGGGATGAATGCGTAGGCAAGGTGGCACTCAATTGCAATAATGGCAATGGTGTGGTGCAAGGTCCAGAAAGTTAGTTACAACAGCACTTTTTTCCTTGGAAGGAAAGAAAAAACCAGCACTCACGTTTTGATGAAAGAAAATGAGAATGTATTTCAAACGGTCATCATGGTTACCAGCCTGTCAGCAGTCCCAACACCTGTTTCAGCCGGCCGCATGCCAGCCTTCATCAGGGGATGGGACGAATAAATGAATGGACTGAACTAAGCAGAGACGGGGTGATATATGGTGTATATGAGATGGGAGGAAGCAGTGCCTGGACTGTACTAGGCAGAGAAGGAGTGATTTATGGTGTATATGAGATGGAAGGAAGCAGTGCCTGGACTGTACTAGGCAGAGAAGGAGTGATATATGGTGTATATGAGATGGGAGAAAGCAATGTCTGGACTGTACTAGGCAGTGAAGGAGTAATATATGGTGTATATGAGATGGGAGGAAGCAAAGACTGGACTGGGCAGAGAATGAGTGATATATGGTGTATATGAGATGGGAGGAAACAAAGACTGGACTGGGCAGAGAATGAGTGATATATGGTGTATATGAGATGGGAGGAAGCAAAGACTGGACTAGGGCAGAGAAGGAGTAATATATGGTGTATATGAGATGAGAGGAAGCAGTGCATGGACTGTAATAGGCAGAGAAGGAGTGATATATGGTGTATATGAGATGGGAGGAAGCAATGTCTGGACTGTACTAGGCAGCGAAGGAGTGATATATGGTGTATATGAGATGGGTGGAAGCAAAGACTGGACTGTACTAGGCAGCGAAGGAGTGATACATGGTGTATATGAGATGGGTGGAAGCAGTGCATGGACTGTAATAGGCAGAGAAGGAGTGATATATGGTGTATATGAGATGAGAGGAAGCAGTGCATGGACTGTAATAGGCAGAGAAGGAGTGATATATGGTGTATATGAGATGGGAGGAAGCAATGTCTGGACTGTACTAGGCAGCGAAGGAGTGATATATGGTGTATATGAGATGGGTGGAAGCAAAGACTGGACTGGGCAGAGAAAGAGTGATATATGGTGTATATGAGATGGGAGGAAGCAAAGACTGTACTAGGGCAGAGAAGGAGTAATATATGGTGTATATGAGATTGGAGGAAGCAGTGCATGGACTGTACTAGGCAGAGAAGGAGTAATATATGGTGTATATGAGATGGGAGGAAGCAATGACCGGACTGTACTAGGGCATAGAAGGAGTGATATATGGTGTTTATGAGATGGGAGAAAGCAATGACTGGACTGTACTGGGCAGAGGAGTGATATATGGTGTATAGGAGATGGAGGAAGCAATGTCTGGACTGTACTAGGCAGAGAAGGAGTGATATATGGTGTTTATGAGATGGGAGAAAGCAATGACTGGACTGTACTGGGCAGAGGAGTGATATATGCTGTTTATGAGATGGGAGAAAGCAATGACTGGACTGTACTGGGGTAGATAAGGAGTGATATATGATTTATGTAGTTGTGTTACATCTTTATGGGTAGTTACCTATTTTGAGAGATGTGCTGGTCATTATGGATGAGCAGAGTGGGTGCAAAGAAAGAAAGGTATCAAGATAGGGAGAGAGAATGCTGTGAATGTGAAAGGCCTAACAGAAATGTGGATCTTCCATAAAAGTGCATCTGCTCCAGTTCTTAAAATTCTACCTATAAGGCCATGCAATCATACGACATGAACACATTTTACAAAGTGCATATACTCAAATCTCACATGTACTGTAGGAATGAGCCTTGTTCATGAAAGAAAGAATCTCTTTGTTGTCACATATACACACACACACACACACACACACAATTATCATTCTAAAATTAAGGATGCCAAAACAGAACAGTTACAATTACCCTGACGTTGAAGAGCTCACGTTGGAATCAATCTTTATCCTATAAGTTTGTGTTGTTTATAAATGGAGTAACTCATGGTTAGTGGTGCACTTTTGCACCTATTTTTCTTCATCAGCGACATATCATGAACAGGATGCATGAATATATGGTCCAGTTGAATATTTATGTAAATGGAATTTAGCAATTATTAACCAGAATAGCACAATGGTACATCCACCCACATATAACAAAATGGTACTTTAGGCAATATACAGTACATAGGGGGAAATTTACTAAAGGAATTTTGTAAAAAAATAGGTGTATTTTTTTACATTTACTATCCCGAAAATACGGCAATTCGTATTCGTATTGATAGCACATCAATACGACTACGAATTGCCGTATTTTTGGGATAGTTAATGTCGAAAATAAGTGTATTTCTGGATACAAATACACCTATTTTTTTACAAATTTCCTTTAGTAAATTTCCCCCATAGAGTCTATTAAAGTTCAGCTATTCCAGGCAGTCTACAGCAAAAATAAATTATTGTAATATCTCTAAATTTTCATGGTCTTAATGAGGACATGGGAAGTAAAGTCACGACAAAAACAAAATATGTATTTTAAAAATTCACCACCAGGGGGCATTTTACAATTTTATTTGAACCATTAGAGTACATTAACGCCAATTTGTGTACAGTCAATTCAAAACATGTTCAATGTGTTGTAAATGTAATCTACAATCTACATAAGAAAGAAACAGGTTGTGAGAATGCAGTCTACTGTAATGTGATAAGAGGGTTGACATCCTAAAGCAAATTTGCATATCTGATATTTCACAAGCGGAACCCCAACCACTCCCCCTCCACCGCCCACTCCCTGGCGGACGTTTTTGTAAAAAAAATTTTGCTGTAAGTTTTCTTCCAATGGCCTCATTACGACTTACTAAAAATGTGGCAATGTTGCTGTGGACTGCTTGGAATACAGTAGGGGAACTTCATTTACAGGCACCCGGTGCTAATGTTCTACCAGCCTAATTAAGGTTACTTGATAGAAAATAGTTGATCCTATTAGTGCTTGCAGTAAAATAGGAAACATGGCTATAAATGAGAAAATCCTTCTGTGTTTGGGCAATTAAAATGTAGTACTTGTAATAGGATATAGCTTTACGTGAACTGTAGCTGTTGTGTATTTCCTGTCAAGGAACCATCTCTTTTCTCATTTCTCATTTTAATTAATAGTGACATGAAATATTTAATTTCCCACAAGTAATCAGTCATTATCATTTCCATCAAATCGTGCTATATACAGGTTAGTGTCAGATACATTTTCTAACAATTTCTGTACTTTTCAGGATGCGATAGCAAAACATCCATTAAAAGGCTGTTGCGCTTTGGTTGTATTCCATTATTGCATATATAAATAATAATGGAACAAGTTGTATTTTAATCGCGATATAAATGTGATATTTTCTTGACGTTAAATGTAATATCAATATAACGGTGTTTTTACTCTATGCCGCACTGCTGAAACTAGGAGGATCACAAAGAAGAGCAGGCTGTCAAAGTGGGTACGTTGTTGGGGGCCAGGGATTGGTTTGGCTCTAGTGGTGACATATTACGCTGGAGAAACATGGGACAGGAGGGTGGAGGCTGGAGACAAAGAGGTCAGGAGACTGGAGAAAAACATGAGTAAGGAGGTGAAACAAGACTGATTCAACCTCTGTTGTATGGTGATGTATGATTTGGGTAGTACAGATGGTGTAATAGTTAACTTTACTGCCTCACAGCCAGTGGCGTTTTTTACCTTTTGTCTGCAGGACTGTAGCCCCTCCAATTAAAATCTGCCACTATGATCCGAAGAAGTGAAGCCAGATGCACTGGCTTCACGGTGACTGGCAGTGACTTCCTATTGGAAGCCTGACCTGCCAGTCACCCAATCACCCAATCTCTATGGGCTGCTACGGCTGCAGCCCATAGAATCCATATGTGGTGCTAGGCACACCCCTTTGACGGTGCACCCCCTAATAAAATGTGCTGCGCACCCCTATGCTTTTAATCTGTCAAATTCTATGATTCTCGACACTGATATATTCCTACACAAACAGGCATCTTGCTTGCACAAATGGGAAACAATTCCTACAGAGGTTTCCCCATTGCAGATACAAGTATTTTTATGTAGTACACACAAAATACCAGTATAGATTTTTGTTATAAGAGGGGTACCAAATGGACCTTTCGAGCTGGGCTCTAGTTGGTCTAAAACCAGCCTGCATTGAATTTTACTATCTACGCACATATAATGCTTCTTAAAATACCTAAAATATGTGTATGTCTCCGTTACGATTAAACAGTGCAATGATACATATAACTATACCCTAACTTTACAAAATGCAAGAAGGTAATGCTGAAAAAAGTGAAGAGATATACTGTAGGCTTTAGGATGTATCTCGAATGTGAGAATAAAGCAAAACGCAGGATGGCAAGAGTCATCTAGTTAAAAAGTTAGCCACGTAGAGAGAAGCAAGTACTGATTCTTGTAAAGATTCAGAAAAAGGGTGAGACACGGATCAACTCTCTCCTCATTTGCTTCTCGCTTGTCTTAACCAGCAGTGACATGAAATATTTCATTTTCCTGGAGCAATTAGTCTTTATCATTGTCATCATATTTTGTACTAACTCATCTGTGTGAGTCACCAACATCTAAGGAATTTGTGCAACTATAAAAGTATTCAGTTATTGAATACTTGTTTTGCAAGCAGAAGAGATTACATTTACTGTATCATACAAAGAATTCATTTGTGGGAAAGTATGGAAAAATCGTGACCCATGGTTGGACAGAAAAACATACAGTAAGAGGCTGGATGGTGCAATTTGTGGTGTATATATATTGGGCTTGCTTTGCCATTGCAAAACCAGGCATTGTACACGGGGCTGCTGGCTGGGATAACCCCCCACCTACTCCCCCACCTCTCCCTGGAGCCATGGGTAAAAGGTTGGCAGGTATGACTTAATGTTCTTTATGTACTGCACTGCAATAACGACCTTGCTCCAGATACTATAACAGTAGCCTAAAAAGACGACCGCTCACGATCAACAACTTGGTCATGCAATGACGCTGATTCAGAGTGGCACACAAAGAGAATGAACTGTAGCTGCTGGCAGCTGCGGAAGCCTGATGATCACTAATAATCTGTTCATGTAATGCAGGGGATAGTGCGCCCGCAAGTGGAAACCAGCACTGCCATTGATATTATGACCCCAACTTTCATCATTAGTATTGGCGCATGTATCAGCCCCATGCTTGTTTTAAGAGATCAGTCAGAAACAGCCTTCCCTTCCTCATATGCACAATTTACAATTGCATAGAGGTTCTGATACATGCCAAGACCCTCCCATGAAACTACCATGACACGCCCACAAGTCAGGGTGGTTATATGCGATCAGTCAAGTTTCTTACAACTCAGAATAGGACAGACATAAAATTGTATACAAATGCTTCTGCAGATCCGTCGACCCAGAATCAGACCCAATGGCCACATATTTGTATGATTTCTGCCTGATACTACTAATTGGAAAACCAAGGGAGGGGGATAAAAAAAAAAATTCACACTGGCTGCCGGTCGGTGGCGCCCGATGGATTAATTCAATTGTTGCCACATGCAAAAGCCACTGGCAACAGCATTTTTGCTCACAGACCCCCTATACTAACAAGCAGAAATGTGTTCAACATAAACTGGCACTTTTTGCTTGCGCCCATTACTTTAGATGGGTTTAGCTTACATGGTTAAACCCGATCTGTTTGGGCGTGACTAGTGCGCAAAAAAAAAAAAAAACATTACAATTGTGTGCTCCTAGAATCCATCAGTTTTGGATGAAGAGTGTGATTTGTCCTATTTGGCTATACATATGTTGCTTATCTTTTAACCCAGACTGTATCTAACCCACTGGTTGGATATGTCTTACCAGATAAATGCTTCCCATGCTATATGTAGCTATATAATTCAACCAAAAATTGGCTGAAATTATTTCTCTCCGAGCAAGTAATCTGCCCAGGAAGACAACTACCTTCCCGTTTAGGTATAATACAGTAAGTGTGTTTACTGCTGGGTCCCGATGTTTTTGGTTGCCCTTTAAAGGTATTTAAATATTAAAACGTCTTCAAAAAGTATTGACAGAAACTTCATCAGCTCCAAAAAACCCACTGTCCCTAAACTATTACACAAATTAGCAATTATTTCACCCACAGCCTTAGAATGGATCTAATTGTAAACAGCAAATTACAGGAAATTCTTGGCATATATTTGAATCATTCAATGACTTATGTATACCGGTTTCCACAGAGCTATGTGTATCAGAAAACACTAACCGATAATGAAACATGGACCCTGTGTATATTTGTAGTGATCCTGACTCTGTCGCTATTGATAGGGATGACTGCAAATGCCAGGGGAGAATTGTGCTTTCATCTATGCAAGCAGGCGGTCTCATCTAGAACATGGTACAGCGGGACGAGGATGGAAATTAGCCACTCTCCCTTGGCATTATGTCTTTTTTGCAGAAGCTAATTTTGTGCGTATTAGGTAGCAGAGCGTTATCGTTCCTACTAATTGGCCTTAGAGACTTGTGGAATTTTATAGGCATATGATACAGTTTTACAATTATTTGAGCAAACATATATTACTGTGTGTTAAGTTTCAGAATGTCTCTATGTATTTATGCCTTCTGCCTTGGGATAAGCTTATAATTATAATATAATAATAATGACATTCTAACCGCTTAGCCCTGGTATTTTACAGCAACAAAGTTTTACTAAGCTTTTCACTATAATTGCAGTGCTGACTGGTACACACGGGAGAAGCCAGAACATACTATAGAGGCAGAAACAAAGCAGGTGGGTGAGGGCATATTACACATGAATTAAACAAGTTTAAGACCTATTGTACATATTTATAATTTCTTTTTTAATAAGGGGCTGGATACACTAAGCTTCCAAAGTGATAAAATAGAGAGTGATAAACAGCCAGAAGCTAATCCTGCACCCCTACCTACATATACAGTACTACACTACCCCATCCTAATCCTGCACCCCCTCCCCACATATACTACACTACATTACACCTACCCCTGCACCCCATCCCTACATATACTACACTACCCCTATCCTAATCCTGCACCCCCTCCCTACATATACTACACTACCACTATCCTAATCCTGCACCCTCTCCCTACATATACTGCACTACCCCTGCACCACATCCCTACATATACTACAATACCCTTCCCACATATACTTCACTACCCTACCTCTGCACCCCATCCCTACATATACTACTCTACCCCTAACCTAATCCTGCACCCCCTCCCCATATATACTTTACTACACTACCCCTACCCCTGCACACCATCCCTACATATACTACACTACCCCTATCCTAATCCTGCACCCCTTCCCACATATACTGCACTACACTACCACTTACCCCGCACTGCCTCCTTCCATATGCTGCAATACACTACCCCTAACCCTGCACCCCCTCCCCACATATACTGCACTATATTACCCCTAATGCTGCACCCTCTCACTACATATACTGCACTACACTACCCCTAACCCTGCACCCCCTCCCCACATATACTGCAATATACTACTAACCCTTCACGGGTATGACATCGGAATCCCGACTGTCAGGATCCTGACAGGGGGGAGAGGGCATTCAAGCCTCCTATTCCCCCTCTATGGGGGTTGAGGGAAAATAGCCTGTGTAATTGCAACGTCAGAGAAACGACTGTCGGAATGCCCTTCATATGCTGCACTACACTACCCCTAATTCTGCACTATGCATATATTGCAGTGCGCATACTGGCAGCAATTCAGAATTGGGCACATGGTCTGCAAAATCTGACTTCTGCTAGCAAAGGGCTTCAGTAAATTGTGCATGCCTGCCCCCACATTGAAGGGTATAGACAAGGCCATCTAATGAAAGCTTCTTAGTGATTTTATTGCTGCAATTTCTCCATCAAAATAACTGGTTATCACCGCAGTACAAACAGACCACCTAATGATTTGTTTGCCAAATAAGCTAAACAGTAAAACAACACATTCATATTAAGAATGCAGCTTATCAGATCATTAGGTAGAAGTCGTGTCCCTAATGTTAATGTGATGTCATTTTCTTCTAGTGAATTTGTATACTGCATTCTGAATTTTGTCTTACAGTACAGTACAGTATCTCCTCTGTTGTACAGTCACAATACAGACTGGTCACATGAATACTGTATATGGATGGCAGAGGTTCCAAAACCATTTTGAATCATGGCACCTTAGTGTAGCAAAAAATGTTCATGGAACCCAATGGCTAAATGTTTCTTATTGAGGAATTCATAAAAGTGTTCCTCAATGTGTTCCTCCATTTGATGGATGTTGATATTTCCGACACACCTTTTTAAAAAGTGGAAACATTGTCGAAAACTGCCGATAACTGTTGAGTCTTCGGCCAGTGGCGGAACTCCCGAAGGCAATGGAGTCATCTGCCGCCAGACGCCAGGCTTAAAGGGGGCACTGGCTCCATTGCCTCTGATGTTCCGCTCATTAGTGCGGCTGCCGCACTTATCTTCTTCAGTGGCATGAGGCTATATTATGCAACACACCACAGGGGGGTGGTGGGTGGGCTGCCCTCCTCCCTCCCCCATACCTTTGTGTGCAGCCCACCTTGCACCGTACCCTTGTGTCCAGTGGTGCGGGCGGGCGCCCCCTCCCCTGTACCTTTGTGTGCAGCCCTCCCTGCGCCATACCCTTATGTCCCTCCCCCATAGCCTTGTGTGCAGCGGTACGTGTGAGCGGGCGCCCCCCTCCTAGCCTTGTGTGTAGCGGTGCGCCCCCCCCCTAGCCTTGTGTGCAGCGGTGCCCCCACCCCCAGCCTTGTGTGTAGCAGCGCCCCCCCTAGCCTTGTGTGTAGCCGCCGCTTCTCCCTGTAACCTGGATGCTGGCTGGGGTGGAAGTTGGCCTGAGGCTGAGCAAGCCTGCCAACAGTGGGGCAGATGTATTAAGCCTTAACAAGAGATAAATGCAAGGGTGATAAGGAGAGATAAACGTCCAGCCAATCAGCTCCTACCTGACTTTTTTCAAACACGGGATGTAACATGGCAGTTATGAGGTGATTGGCTGAACGTTTATCTCTCCTTATCGCCCTTGCATTTATCTCTTGTTAAAGCTTAATACATCTGCCCCACTGTGTCACTGTCAGACAGTAATGAAGAGCCAGGAGTCGGACGGGAGACACTACAGCAGCAGACGTTGAGGGTGAGTCTATGAAAGCCCCTCTCTCCCTGACATTCTTTCTTTCTCTCTGACAGTATTGTTTCTCTCTTTCTCCATAATTCCTTCTCTCATTCTCCCTCTGTAGCTATCTATCTATGGGGGAGGGGGGCTGGGGCACCCACCAACATTTATCATGCCTCCGGGAGCCATGGACAAACTTAAGTCCTGTTTGTGTTTGTGCCGATCTTCGGTCTGAATATTTCTGATAGTCGGAAAGATGGGTATTGGTTAAATGTAATTTTGACCTACTCTTAGGGAAAAGTGCCGATATTTTCACACATTGAAAACCCCCCTCAATGTCATACTTGGCTTCAGTGTGACTGAGGGTGCCGCGGCACAACCGCTGGTATATGGCATCAACAAGCCCTGGCTGCTTTCTGTATCTGTCTCCTCAACTCTAGCAATATAAAAGTGAGTTATTTGGAGTACATTTAGGAATTGTTAGTACATACTGTAGGTTTGGACAATTCCTATAACCAGCATATATCACTTATGCTCATTACAGGTGTTTAGAGAAACGTATACTGATAAGGAAGACCATAAAGATCTAAAGCAGAGAATTACTGCGGCATGAAGGGCCCACCGGGGAATGCTGTGATAGGGGCTCATGTTTAGGTGTGCGGTATGATTCCGCATTAGAGGGTAAATAGTATAGTAAGTTGTAGGACATACTGCTAGTGCATGATCTATAATGTACCAGATGGATAACAGCAATGCACTTTAGAGAAAACACCATAGTCCTGTGCAGTATAAGCTAACATACTGTATAATGTGTCATTCAGGTGCACAGTCGGCGCCCATACACTAGTAAGATTTATCTTCAGATCTGCCTGGTTGTAACAAAAACATGGTTATGGATGAGTGACAGTTTGTCAATTTTCCAGCATTTCCAAGCAAATGTTCAACTGTCATTTGCTCTCATCCAGAACCATGTTTTTGTTCCAACCAGCCAGATCTGAAGATAAATCTGCGTGTGTATGGCCACCTTTACACCTGATCCCTAGAGGAAGAGGGCTTGCAGTCAGTGGATAGACAATGTCTAGGTCGACCACTAATGGTCAGCAGTGACTAGGTCGACACTGAAAAAGGGTTGACATACCTTAGGTCAACGCTGTCAAAGGGTCGACACGCGCTTCCTGTCGACATAGGCAACGTTGACAGTCAAAAGGTCGACATGAGTTTTCATGATTTTTTAAAAAAGTGGATTTCATATTTTACTATCCAAATGGGCATAGAGTGGAAATATAATAGTGTGCCGAGCACAGCAAGGCACCGTGTCCAAAGCATGGCGAGCAAAGCGAGCGATGTGAGAGGACGCGGTACATACAGTACATACAGATTCCATGTCAACGTACGATTACATAGACACCAAAAAATCATTAAAAAATCATGTTGACCTCCTTTTGACTTTAGACCTTGCCTATGTTGACCATAAGCTTGGGTCAAACTTAGGTATGTCGACCCTTTTTCAGTGTCATCCTAGTCAGTGTCGACCATTAGTGGTCAACCTAGTGATTGTCAACTTAGACATTGTCTATCATCTATACCGTAACACAGGAAGAGGTGCCCGCCCCCCGCATGGGCCAATCCAACCCTGCAGTGGCGTAAGTTCATCCAAGTTGCCTGGAGGCAAGATAAGTATTGGTGCCCCCCCAATAGCTCAATCAGTTAGGTGTCTGTCTCCAGTAAGGTCATGGGATCTAATACAGGGTGTGATATTTGCAAAAATTATGTTAGAAGGAAGAGACAGAAACATTAGCAATATCAGCTGCTTTCAATTAACTGATTTAAACTTGATGGGGAGGAGAGGTGCCCCCTTGGGAGCAATAGCCCGGAGGCAGATGACTCCATTGCCTCCCAGAGTTCTGCCTCTGCAACCCTGCTCTAAAGAAACATCTGTTTGTAAAATGAAAGGCTGTTTCATTGGTTACAGGTTATCAGTATTGGCAACCCTCCTATGCTGCAGCCAGTAGACTATAATAAACTATTTTCAGGCAGGTTTCAGCATCTCTATGCTCAGCTCATCTGCAAAAGTTGAAAAAATTAATGAACGTTTGAGCTCTCGCCCTCCAGAGTCATTAAAGCACCTGAACAAGTACCCAAGAACTGAAACGGGAGCAGGTCCTTCAGCAAACAAAAATAATTTGCATATGCACTAGATCATGTTTAATGACATGCAAAGTGCATAAGAGGGAGGACGCATCAACCAAGCGGCAGCAGATACATCAGCACAATCTCCTCCCTCCCTCCGGCTTCTCTTAAATGAATTAAATCCATAAATAAAATACAGGTTTCCTTTTTTTCTGATTTTATTTTACAAACTGCAGATATGTTAAAATATTTACAATATTTTCCCTCAAAACTTTTAAACACTCAAAGGAGTTTCCACACTTGCATGAATTTATTAATAATACTAATGCTATATAAGTGTATCCAGGGTTGTATTACATCCAGGGAAACAAGAGAAATATCGGCAGAAGAAAACGGTTTTCCCCGCTGAAATGAAAGGATAGGGTTATTGGGCACTGGGCTGATTCCGGGTGTACTTACTCCAGTGGCGTGCGGTGGCACTAACCTCACCGCACGTCCCTGACTTACTCACAGTTAGTCAGTGCCATAAAACATATGGCCCTCACTATAATACTCATCAGTAACAAACTGTGTTGCAATCCTAACTTTATAGTAAAGGTTGAGCATTGCTAGGACACACAGTGCTGGCTATTCCTGAGTGACAGACAGGAGCTGGCTTCTTCGTTATAACCTAGGACCTCACACAGACACCCACCCCCCACATATGGTCTGGACCCGCCTGAGTTTTCCGATCCCCAGTAATGCTCAGTTGCTGCCCCTGCTTTGCTCTGTTGCTGCCCAATAGCAATGTGACCGCAGATTAAGGCCATGCGTGCACGCATGTGTGGATCTGCAACTACTGCGATCTTTGCAGATTTGCTAACCAACCTGAATCAGGCCCATTATGTCCAGAATCCTGCACCTGTCACAGTGTAGGAGCCAGCACTGCACACTCACTCTCCAGAAGGCAGCCCGTACTCCAGAGCCCCCAAAGTGACAAAAAAAGGCGACCCAGCCAGTGAGGCTATGCCTCCTAACAGCACGGACGGACTAGGCCAGGAGGCAGGGTGCCATGTGCCCCCCAGGCCACTCTAACAGGAATTTTACCTCCGCTGGCCTCGAGGGCTATGTGGAGGTGGGCCCGGCTGCCTGTTCCTCCTGATACCCGGCGGTGACAGACGCTGATGATGATGCCGCCCGCCCGCTCGTGCGTCTGTGGAGGAAGTTAAACTTAGATCTGGCAGGTGGAAGACGGGGACTGTGGCCGTGGCCAAGTAAGCACTAAGCAGGGCAGAGAAGCGGGGAGCCGCAGCAGCACGGAGGGGGAAACATTTCTGTTGTTTCCTGTGGTGTCCCCCTTTTAATGTGCAGCCTGTTGTATCCTCCTGTTATTATGCAGGGGGAGCAGCATGTGGTGTCATGGCATGATTATTATATAGGGGGAGCAGCCTGTGGTGTCCTGTTCTTTATGCAAGGGAGCAGCCTGTGTTGTCCTCCTGTTATTATGCAGGGAGAGCAGCCTGTGGTGTCCTGGTTTTATGCTGGGGGAGCAGCCTGTGGTGTCCTGTTCTTTTTATACAGGGGAGCAGCCTGTGCTGTCCTCCTGTTATTATGCAGGGAGAGCAGCCTGTGGTGTTCTGGTTTTATTCTGGGGGAGCAGACTCTGGTGTCCTGGTTTTATGCTGGGGGAGCAGCCTGTGGTGTCCTGGTTTTATGCTGGGGGGGGGGCAGCCTGTGGTGTCCTGGTTTTATGCTGGGGGAGCAGCCTGTGGTGTTCTTGTATTATGCAAGCGGAGCAGCCTGTGGTGTCCTAGTATTATGCTGGGGGAGAAGCCTGTGGTGTCCTGGTATTATGCAGGGGGAGCAGCCTGTGGTGTCCAGTTATAATAATAATAATAATAATAATAATAATAATACAGGGGGTTTTCCCAGCCCTTAGCCTCCTCCCCATCACCTCTGATGGAACAAATGTTTTCGCCATGGAGAACAGGCCCTCCCACACTGGGTGTCACCATAGGTAGGGGTCCCAATGGCCAGAGATCTATAGTTATTTACAAAGACCTGAACACTATGTGTATAGTACAGTCAGAGGCTTCACCATGAGTGGCGACTCCTGGCATGCACTCTGCATTAACACTTCCACTTCGCTAGAGTAAATAAAGGGGCGTGGCCTACTCAAAAGGGAGTGGCCTCCCTGCCCTAGATTTTTTTCCATTGCTCCAGGGGGTGTGACCAACATCCCAAAGATGCTGGCTGCCCTGGAGACTGACCTGTCTGCAGTGCTGGCTCTTTACATGTGACAGTAGCCGAGTGTTGCAGGAGACTATCACACTGCAGCACCTGTCACGGCACAAGAGTCAGAACTGGTGTACAGTACTTGTGTTTTTTTATGTGTTTTTTTTTCTTAAAAAATGTGTGATTCTACTGGATAAGAGGACCAACTGGTGCAATCAATACGTTGAGTATGGATTGAGAATGCATGTGAATATGTAATAAAATATTACAACATTAGGTACTTGTACTGTGTTTTATCAAATATTTTCTTTAGAAGGAGAACACAGGTGTCAGCAGAGGACTGTTTGAGGATGCCTGGCTAGGACCTGTAGTCCTATTGTAAGGGGCAATTTTTTTACTCAACCAACTCCACACCTTCTGGAGTATTATTATTATTATTATTATTATTATTATTATTATTATTATTTTATTTATAAAATGTGTTTTGCAGCACCGTACAAATGTGTTTTGCAGCACCGTACAAAGTAACAGTACAAGGAGACAAACTTAACATTACAGTAAATGAATAACAAAAGTTATAGAGTACAGGTAAAATGAATGCAACAATTCAATAAACATTCAATACATATTACAGCTTAAATGTAAGTAGTGAGGACTTGACCAATGTGCTACTAGGGGCTGGTGGCCAAAGTTGGAGATGAGTATGCGGACGAAGATGGTCACTGAGTGCTTGAGTATAGGAGAGCTGTGAGTAAAATGTGAAGAGAAGAGGGCTTTGAAAACAGGAGGGAAGAGGGCCCTGTTCTGAAGAGCTTACAATCTAGTAGGAAGGGAGGCCCCTCTGGAGGGGGGCTTTATTGTGGAGTTTCCCTTTCCTAGGAGAACGGGGGTGACCAGCGAATATACCCGCACATGTTTGGTTCTCATCAAGGAGGCATCATCTGGAAGATAAGTATGGAATTCATACATGATGTCTATCTATGAGATCTGTATAAAACCATGTATGGGAACAAAAATATCAAAGATTGTAATAAACAGCCGAGGATCACATAGGATTGATCCTCAGCTAATAAATCACATTTGGCCATTTGTAAAGGTGGATTTTCTTCAGCTGTTTATGTTTCTCAAATTAGAAGTTGTATTATTCTTTTAAAAACACATTAAATCCTAATTAAGATTCATTGGGCCTAATTAAATCCTGATCAAATGGCTGTGAATTCCTAGGCCGGACGATTATGGATAGACTGCACATGCGTACAGCCAATAGCACTCATGAGCAAGGCAGTCCTGCAGTGGATTGTGCTACTTTTTTATCATTGGCCATTTGCAAGTTGTTTGAAATCGGGCGTTTGGGGGGGTGGTAACTGGTCATTTTCTAGGAGTGTCAGTGAAAGCGCAGACGCTCCCAGGCGTTTAAGAGAAGTTGTGTGATGTCAGCTCTGGCTCCGATCTGTCTGCTTCTATCGCAGCCGCATCATTCTATGGAGAGCAGCTAAGCAATGTGCAGGCTTACACAGGACATATACCTGATCACAGGGCTCTGAAAATTAGCAGCCCAGCGATCAGGTCTGAATCAGACCCTTTGATACAAATGACTAATAGCAGAAACTTTTCAAAACTTATATCTAGTCTACAAATGCATTCTCCCTTAGTGTTCATATTATGTAATTACATCACACTGCCCACTAAATGCCATAGTTCTTTGGAGGAAAAGTAAATACTTCTAAACTAAATTGCAAAAACTTTTAAAATACAAGAAACAACATAGAAAGTGTGTATACAAATTTCAGAGACAGGCAGCGCACTACTTTGCTGTTTTGTAAGTGGTGGAATACTGATGCCCCCATCAGGCAGAATGTGTGCATTACAAGGACAAGGAAAACAGACTATACAACAGAAAGTCCTTCTAGAGATACAGGGAGCTTTTATATGGTATCCGGACTCATGATTGACTTTAGGTCAACAGTCTTAGGTTGACAACTAATGGTAGACAGAGGGTAGGTCAACACCTTTAAATGGTCGACATACTCAAGGTCGACATTGACAGAAGGTCAACACAAGCAAAAGGTCAATATATAGACATGGTCTACACTGAAAAGGTCAACATGAGTGTTTCATGTTTTTAGTTTAGACCCACTTGGTTCATTCCCTACCATGAACTAGTGCATGGAGGGAGAATAGAATAGTGTTCCCTAAAGCATGGCAAGGGAACGCTGTACACTAATACGGTGTACATGTCGATATATTTCGACAGAGACACCAAAAAACATCAAAAACTCATGGGCCAGACTCAGTGATGCAAAAAGTAAGTAATTCTGTGGCTATAACAAACCATGTTGCTATGCAAGGGGAGCAAATACATACTGTATATATTGTTTCTCTGCAGTGCAAATAGTGAATGTATAGATGGATTATTTCGCCATGCCGGTTCCCCGTCAACAGTCGGAGTCCAACAGAATTGGGCGGGGGCGCATGAGACGCATTCTGTCAGAAGCCCTGCCTGTCTCCCTGAAGTGGAGACAAGCAGAAAAGCACCCTGTCCCCGCTCCCTGCCGCCTTGCTGATGGGGACACTCGCACGTCCACGTCCGCCGGCCCGCACATCGCCGCGCTCCGCGGTCGCTCGTCAGCTAGGGGGATCTAGCGAGCGCTCGGCAATGCTGAGGGCGGCTCCATATGTAGCATACAGATGTTTCTTTATTTTTACACTGCAATTTACATTTAAGTTTGAACACGCCCCACCCAAATGTAAATGTCTCTGCATGTTTCCTCAGCCCCACCTGCAGCAAAACATGGCTTTAGCTTAGGCATAATCCAAGAAAGAAATAGATGAAACAGCGCTGTTCAAAATACAAATTATTTATTAACACACAGTATTGGCCATCAACAATATAGCGGCTTCCCCAGGGGGAAGGGCTTATAGTAGCACCAGCCCCTTGCTAGGTCAAATCATCCGAGGCTGGGATGTCTGCGCTGCCTGCGAGATCAGGTCTTAACAGGTTGATGTCGGGGGCCCCTGAATCTCCTCGGTAGGTCGCTATGGACATGACCTCAGGGGTTTCGACAGCAGCCGCCAAGGTCAGTCAGGATGTTGAGCCCGCTGCCTTGCCGGGGTCGCCGGCGGTGCCAGGTGCGGCTGGGAATGCAGTGGGGTCGGACGACCCTTCGTCTCACATTATGACGCCGGGTGTCAGCGTGAGTTATTTTTGGTTAAGCTAGCTTAAAGTGTATGTTAAGGTTCAAGCCAAATAAATGTATAGACGCTTTAGATTAAGCGAGGGCTGCCTAAGCCAGAGCGTAATTAAGAGGCTTACATTTTTTGGGTTGGCAGGAAGGAGTTAATGACTGCTAGTTATCTAAAGTTAGTTTCAGTTTTGTGGTTAGCCTTTGGGTGAACTTAGGGGCGTGAGCTTAGGAGAGGGCTACATAGGCAGGTCCTTACAGGAAGTACTTCCTCTTGCAGAAGTCTTTGAGCCCCACCCACCCTCCCTTGCCCTTGGCATCTCAATTTATAGTCCATTCATTGGTACATGTACCATTATTAGAACTGGGGCGGTAGGGCGTGACGGTCAAGCGGTCACTTGTGGCATGAGAGGGCGCTTGGAGGCACTGCCCCTTGGAAAGACGGCAGGGTGTCCTGCCTTTGCGGGGGGGGGGGCACTGTGGGCACTTCGTCAGGGAGTGTCCACACCGGCCAGAGAAGGAGTGGTGAGACTTCCCAGCGTTAGGTTGTGCCTTAGTCTGATGGGGGCGTCTCAGTCATCCCCATGTTAATATCAGTCAGTTGGGGGCGTTTAAGTCGCCGCCATTTTTGATGTGACTAGAGCTGAGCATCCGTGGCATCTTATTGCCAGCCCTTTACGAAGAAGGGTCATACCACATAATAAATATACATATGACCTTTAAATCTAATTGCTTTGGTGTCCGTGTCTTTATTGTGTCAGCATGAGTTATTTTTAGTTAAGCTAGCTTAAAGTGTATGTTAAGGTTCAAGCCAAATAAATATATAGATGCCTTATGATCGAATTGGATACATGGTTTAATAATATGGTACATTACAAAAGCAGGAGATGAACATTGATAGCACGAAGGTGCCCTAAACCTGGACAACTCTCTTGTTAACTTTACCCAAAATATACCGAGTAACCCCATACCCAGGGCTATTTTTCAGCAGGCGCCAGCAGGAACTGAGGCCCTTATTCTAGTTCACTCTTTCTGACAAAATATTTCTTAGATGGACAAAACCATGTGCACTGCAGGTGAGGCAGGTGTTACTTGTGCAGAGATAATTAGATTTGGGTGAGGTTTTACACCTGCCTCACCTGCAGTGCACATGGTTTTGTCCATCTAAGAAATATTTTGTCAGAAAGAGTGAACTAGAATAAGGGCCTCAGTTCCTGCTGGAGCCTGTTGAAAAATAGCCCTGCACATACCCATTCTGCATACATAAAATGTGATGATGTCACCACACTGTTTCTGAGTAGGAATGGTCTAGCACAAGGTACAGTAATTTGGCAGCTTATTTCTTGCATTAAAACCCAGCAGACTAACAGTGATAAAAGAAAAGCTCTATTTGTTAATACTGAAATCTAATTTTAAACTTCAAAATACAGAATATTCCAGTTACTAAGAATAATTTTGCATGTATAGTGCTAACAAAGAAAGCTGGCACCACCAGGAGAAGATGCAGAAAGCTGCTTTTTTTTGCCATGAAAACCTGGCAGAGAGTAATTGGAAGCCTCACTGTGGACATCATTTGTAAGGGGCATCTTTTTGTGTGGGACATAAAATGGTGTCAACGACATAACTGTGCATGGCATAAAAAGTAATAGGCATTTCGGTGCGGTGTGTGGCATAATGTGTAGTAGGAATTACAGTGTCTGATATGCGTAATGAGCATTACTGTGTGCAGTGGGGTAGCTATGAATTGGGCGCCCCCCCCCCCCGCCGTTAATGGGGGTGCGCCCCCCTTCCCCACCCGCACCCCCCTCCCCCGTCCGCAGCCTTAACCGTCTTGCTGGTCCCGACTCCCTTGCTGGCTTCATTCTTCTGCTATGGAGACGGACCAACACAAAATGTCCGCCCCCATACAGCAGACAGTTTGTCTGCTATATGGGGCGGACATTTTATTGTGGTCCGTCTTACTAGCAGAAGAATGACCACCACTGAAGACAGGTAAGGCGGCTGCGGGCAGCGGGCGGCGGATTGGCGGGCGTATGGGGGCTAACTATAGCACCGCAGCCCCCCAGCGCCCCCACATGCACAGTGCCCCCCCGCGACCGCGGGGGCTGCGGTGCTATAGTTACGCCCCTGACTGTGTGTGGTATAATGTGTAATGTCATTACGGTGTAGTATAATGTGTATGTAGCATAATGTGTACAATTATGGAGTGTAGCACAATTACGAAGTGTATCAAATTACGGTGTGTGTCATAATGTATAATAAGCAATATGGTGTGAGTCATAATGTGTAATGGACATTACAGTGTGTGGTATAATGTGTAATGGCCATTTGGTGTGGGGCATAATGTGTAATGGACATTACAGTGTGTGCCATAATGTGGCCACACTCTTATTGCCACGTAGCCACACTCCTAGTTTCATGTAACCACACCCCTTCATGGCACATGGCCACGACCAGTACTGTGCAGTGAGGTAAATGGATGAGGTGACCCTGGCAAGTACCAGAGCCAGATTTGCACACAATGAGCCATGGGGTACATGTGGGCATTATACACAAGTGCAGCAGTATATACTGCTGGAGATTCACTGAG
The DNA here is from genome assembly GCF_055691185.1 of Crinia signifera. Lineage (NCBI taxonomy): Eukaryota > Metazoa > Chordata > Amphibia > Anura > Myobatrachidae > Crinia > Crinia signifera. Next base: position 380,767,536 of record NC_139217.1, read on the forward strand.
TTTTAATAAGAGATGTGCAGAAAAGGTAGCAGGTGACATAGCCAGTATTGACTATACAAATTATTAGAATAATAAGATTTTTTTTATAGATTCTTTGTATTTTTGACATACTTTATAAACTCAAAACTCCGTCGTATATGTTAGTATGACAGGAAAGGCTTCACCTGCCTCACCCCACCACACGCCACTGGCTACGACCATTTTTGTCACGTGCCACTAGCAGTACCACAAAAAAAAATTTGGTACTTATGTATTATCTGGGCTCCCATGTTAAATGCACCCCATTTTTTCATACCCCTACTATCCAACTACGCATAAAGTTGATTTTATATAGTCCGAGGGGACACAGTCTCATAAGAAAAACGGGAGCCCAGATATTACATAAGTACCAAAAATTCTACTTGCACCACTGAATACTAACCATAACCAGGTGGTTTCTAACATGGGAGGACTGACATAAAACAATGGAGTAGGGAAGAAATGAGTATTATGTGTAAGAATTACTTCTATGAAAATATCTGATTATTTTTATATTTTATTATTATTGGTTACTCCAATGTTTAGATTTGTTTTTCTTTTACTTTCACACAGGCAAAACATATTTTAGAATGTATTTAAAATATGGGAAGGAATGCATGAACTAGTAAGTAGTTTGTTACAAGGTCCCTCACCTGACTTGTGCACCGTACGTAGACAGGAGAGGGCGGCATTTAAACGGTCACATTCTTCGCTGTTGGCGCCAAACTTCCCCAGCCTTTCACACACTTGCTCATCGTTCATGTCTAAAAGCTCCTCCAATGTCAGCTGTCCAGGGCCGATTTCCTGAAAGAAAATATTTTATTATATTAATTAGGCAATGATGTTTGGTTAACAACCTATACACCCTAATTGTAACTCGTGTCAATCAGAGAGAACAACTGGCCCCGAACATTAGGCATTAGCTTTTTTTCTGTATATTTCTGTATAAACATCTTTTATTAGTTTTTAGCAAAGCAGGGGAGGACCTATGGTATGGGTGCATTAGGTATATGTTTTTACAAGTGGGAAATCATACCTGTTTACTTTTGGGGCCTCCTTTACTGGAAGGGTATGCCTAATTGGTAAGTGATGGGAATGACAAGATCATTGTCTGGCCCACCACTGCACAACGCTTTAATTCACGGCAAGATGCAGTGAGGTAGGGCTATAAAGATGAGACTCACTGGGAATTATATCATAAAGCTCATGCCTGGTCAGTGGCGTAAGTTCTTTCAATTCGCCCGGAGGAAAGATAAAAGTGCCCCCCCCCCCCTTCATAGAAAAAGAGAGAGCGAGAGAGATTGACTTACTCTCAAACGCTGCCGCATCTCCCTGCCGCCTGCTTGCTTCAGTGACAGACAGTCACACTCGCACACCGGCTGTGTGGAGTGTACTGTCTGCCGCCCGACTCCTGGCTCTTCATCGCTAGGTGACAGAGTAGCAGCGACACAGGCGGGCTGCGCACATGGCTACGGGGGAGGGGGGGGAGCAACCCAAACACAGGGGAGGGGGGGCGACCGCACGGCGCACCACTACCCACTACTAATAAGAAAACGGGAGCGCCTGCCCGCCCACTGACCCGCACTGCTACATAACAGCCACACCGTAGTATGATCAAGATAAGTGCGGCAGCGGCATTAAGCGGAACAACGGAGGCAATGGAGCCAGTGCCCCCCTGTAAGCCTGGCGCCAGGCGGCAGATGACTCCATTGCCTCCGGGAGTTCCGCCACTGTGCCTGGTCATGATAATAGGCAAGTGGGCAGGTTCCGGGAGGGTTTACTTTTTTCTGGGAGTCTGGGAAAACTCCCTGATATTCCAGAGTCTCATAGGCATTTTGGCTGTAGGAAGTGGAAAATTAGATCCCTTTGGCAGAGTAGAGCACACTTTTTAAATATACCATTTCCACCTTGTTATCCCATTATAATAATCCTGAGCCAAGAAAATAAACTTTTATATCCTGGGAGACACATTGCCGCCCGAAATGTGAGGGCCTAGCTTTGCGGCCAGGGGGCGTGTCCTACAATTATGCCACTCCCGCGCGCTCTTGCCCCTTTTCGCCACTGTGCTCCCAGCCCCTCGATCATTCTGCATAGATATTACTTGCACGGTCTATTCACCGCTGCTCAACAGAGCGGTGTGTGACAAGGGAGACTCCCAGCTTCCCACCCCCCAACACACACACACCACGGGACACTGACGGCCACGGGTGGGATGTGGGACAAACCCCAAAAAAAACGGACTGACTGTCCTGCGAAAATTGGGACAGTTGGGAGGTATTGATGGTGCTAGATTTACTAAACAGTGGTGTTTGCTAGTAGCTACTTCTTAACAAGTATGACTTCAAAATTTAAAGTGCCACTAATATTAAGTGCAAAACATATAATGCTTTACTATTTAATATCAGAGTCTGTTTAAATTTAAATGGCAAAATCACTGAGAAATGGCGGCAAGCAAAAGCTGCAGCTTAGTAAATCCAGCCCATTAGCTCTGACTGTGTATGCACAGTGCAATTTGGTTGCTTAGCGATTTTGGCTTAATCTCTGTCGGCAATATATTACTCAGCAACCATATTGCTCAGTGTACCATTTTCATCAGCGACCAGCGATTTTGGCTGAAAACTCTGTCTTTAAAAAAGATATATATATTAATCCCTGTTCACTGGTGCACAGTGCACTGTACACCAGCGATTTTTATCCAAGTAGCGGGCTCCTAACAATTTATCGCCCACAACACATAAAATCTCGGACAATATGGTCGCTCAGCGACCATTTAGCCAGTGATACTGGCTAAAATTGCCCCATGTGTACGGGGCATTAGAGTACTGCGGAATTGCTGCATTCCTTTATGGGTTGAAAAGCACCAATTACTGTTGTTTGTTAATGACTACATTTGTAATTAAGATTATTGCAGCTGCTACATTTCAATCTCAATTTTAAATAAAGGCAACGTAGTGAGACCTCTTAATCAGATGCAAAAGGATTTGAAAGCGGTTGAACCCCATTTAGCTTCAATTCTTAATAGCCAAGTACCCCAAGGAGGGGTTGAGGGCCATGCATTCAGCCCCAAATCATCAAGTACCAGCTATATGGTTATTATCATATATAAGTATTCATCATAATTTGAAGAACAAAGTATGAATCAGCAAACACAAAAGAAATGTATTTACCACAGTTCCAATATATAATATTTTAAATGAGTAAATGACATTAGAGTTATATCATATACAGTATGTAATGAGCTCCAAGTCATATGTTTAAAATGTAAAATATTTGAAATGTTTAACAAAGAACGAGATCCGCAGCTCTTACAAAATAGATTTTTATAGAGAGCTGATACAAAATTGCACACTAACCTTAGGCTACAAGAGAAAGCAGTTCCATATCCCAAAGGGCACATACCATGATAGCATGCTAGTGAATAATTAACAAATGCGTAATTAACCGTTCCAGAGGGGCACGTAAACACCACATCCCTGTGTTAAGCACTGCATTCTAGGCAATGAATCTTTTTCAATAACATACTGTACATAAAAGGACCTGGGAGATTAGGGAAGAAGCAAGGCCATTATTTGACATTAATAGATTTCTCTGTACTACTGAGCTAAATAATATATACTAAATAACTGTAGTGTTTACACTTCCCAAAATAATTGGCAATGTTGAATCGCCAACTAAAGACTGTTAAATTTATGTCATTCCATAACCACTAATGAATCGTCTATACATAAGATAAAGAAATGGTAGTAAAACAGAACCATAGAGCCTATGGTTAAAATTGGTAACATCTAAGTAATATATTATCAATATAGACAAGTTATAGACCTTGCCTCAGTTGCCTGCCTATTCAGCGAACAGCATTGTGCCTGTTCTTATTTAAAAAAATGTATTTTCTCGTAGACCCATAAATCGTGGCATTTTCCCATACTGTGGGTGGGGCTTAGCACTGAGACAGTCCCTCCGTAAAGTGTCCTGCCATATTTCTTCTACGGGCTTCTCCAGGAGAGGAGAACATAACAGTAGGTAAGTATATGTCTAATAGATACAGTAGCCTGGAGATTACGTTCCATATTTGCAGAAGACACTGATCTACACTATGTACAGTTTTACTTTACCTATTCACTTGGTTACATAGATCTTTGAAAACAGCTGTTTCTCTGCTAGGTGAAGAGACGATGAAAACTCTTTTGTGGGGTCACAAAGGAGTTTTCTTTTTTTCCCCTGTACCTAGCAGGGAGCCACCTGTTATTCTCTCTTCTCTAGTAGAGGGCCACCTGTTATTCTCTCTTCTCTAGTAGAGGACCACCCATTTTTACAAACTTGTATCCAACATGGAGAACCACTAATTAAGGAAGGCCATTGGTATGCTTGTCATTGATGTCTATCATCGATGGTGAAATGTCAAGTGCCCATCAATGGATGCAAATTATACAATGGATGACAATCAATAGTTTCACCACCTGTAGACCAATTAGAACCTTGGGGTGGGGCAGGGCCGTCTTAACATTAGGAAGGGCCCCTGGGCAACCTAGTTCACTGGACCCCCCCCCAAATTAGTTTGCCCAGGAGCCCACAGTCACCTCCCCAACCCTCACCTCTCTGGCTCCGTGCGGCAGCCAGTCAGCTTCCGGCGGCCGGGGATCCGATCATCTTCACTGGGGGATCCGGGCAGCGGGATCAGGGCAGCGGCGGTAGCTAGGAGCCTGCCCTGAAGTGGCAAAGCGCTATTAACTGGCGGGGCGGGAAGCGCTGTTGCATTTGAAAAGACTGGCCAGACGCTGATTGGCTGAATTCAGCCAATCAGCGTTCGGCCAGTCTTTTCAAATGCAGCAGCGCTTCCCGCCCCACCGGCAAATAGCGCTAATGGGAAAGATGGTGGCCGGGTGGCGGGGATCCGACCATCCTCGCTGGGGAAGGGGATCAGGGCGGCGGTGGCGGTAGCTAGGAGCCTGAAGCGGCGAAGCACTATTTGTCGGCGGGGGCGGGAAGCGCTGTTGAATTTGAAAAGACTGGCTGGATGCTGATTGGCTGAATTCAGCCAATCAGCATTCAGCCAGTCATTTTAAATGCAGCAGCGCTTCTCGCCCCCCCCCCTGCCGGCAAATAGCGCTTCGCCGCTTCGGGCTCCTAGCTACCGCCACCGATGCCCTGATCCCCCTGCCGGATCACCCAGTGAGGGTGATCAGAACCCGGCACACGGACCCCTGAAATTAAATTCACTGCTAGCTAGGAGGTGAAGCGCTATTTGCCGGCGGGGTGGGAAGCGCTGTTGCCTTTTCAAAGACTGGCCGGATGCTGATTTTCTGAATTCAGCCAATCAGCGTCCGGCCAGTCTATTCAAATGCAACAGCGCTTCCCGCCCGCCGGCAAATAGAGCTTCGCCGAATCAGGCTTCTAGCTACCGCCACCGCCCTGATCCCCCTGCCCGGATCCCCCAGCGAAGGTGAGCGGATTCCCGGACCCCGGCCAGCATCTTTCCCATTTGACTGGGCCGGGGGCCCCTAGGTCCTAGGGCCCCCGGGCAACTGCCCATCGTGCCCAATGGGAAAGACGGCACTGGGGTGGGGCTCAGTGGATGAGGGAGGTTGGAACTATTCTCAGTGTCTCGGTACCTTGTAGGAAACATTGATGGCAACAATATTCACCATCAGCCATGAACCCTCAATGATTTTGAATAATCATTGGTCGATGGTCATCCCTACCACCAACACTGACAATTAACAGATCTACAACTACCTTATTTTCACCTATTACTGGTCTTACATATTATATATTGAATCACCAAAAAGTCCTGTGCAGAAATCCTTCCCCAAGTCCCTCATACATGGATATTTAGACAGGCCATGGTACTAACTATGCTACTTACATGCAGGATTTCTGAAAGGGGGTTCCAAATGTTTGATTTTTGTGTGTCAAGCTCCCCCCAGACTTAAAGTTGACAACAAGTCCGGGCACACAGCAGACTTGTGGCATGATTTAGCCCCATTCCCAGGGCTGTGAATTCACAGACCTGCTGATTATATGGAGAACGCACATGCGCATGGTCTCCCTGTGATCAATGCCAGGAATGGATAGTTATCGCTGACGTTTCGCAAGAGGACTGACAGCCAGTCGGCGTTTGGGGGTAACACTCTGGGAGTCAAGGAAATCACAGGCGGACCACGGTGTTGGAGGGGGGGACCTCGGGCACCAGCTCTGACCCCGGATCTCCCCAATATCTTCACAGTGCAGCACTGAGTAAGTCTATGGCTACCCATCCCGCTGCACATGTGGGTTGTGTGTGTGTGTGTGTGTGTGGGGGGGGGGGGGGTGAATCCATTAGATGGGGAGGGATTGCAAATGGATTTCATAATGTTCCCATGGCTGCGATTGCATTCACACCAATGCACATGGGTAGGATTTTACTCTGGTGAGGCGGCAGCTAAATGATTGCTGGGCTCTGAAGATTCGCAGGGCAGAATCGGGCCCTTGTTGGGAAACTCTGCTGATGCAAACTGCATTGTTTGTTAGCCAGGCTGTGTGGGGTATCAGGGTTTCTAGGCAACTGGAACCCCAATGCCCCTGCATTTGCCTATGACATACATATTACCTGGAATAAAATGATAGGTGAATTGATTTGGGAACTTTAGTGAGCAGAGAGCATCAAAAGCAAATTAAATCTTGATATGCATAAAAGGAGGGATAGAAGTATAGAATTAGTTAGCACAGAGTAATGGTTAGCATTACCGCCTCACAGCACTGAGGTCATGGTTTCTATTCCCACTATGGCCCTAACTGTGTAGAGCTTGCTTACCTCCTTTGCCCCATCCCACCCACGGCCAGCGGTGTCCAGCACTGGGGGGAGGCAGTTGGAAGAGCCCCCAGTCACTGCTGCTGTGTGTAAGCCATACCCCCTTTGCGGAAGGTCACGCCCCCTTTCCAGAAGAGCATGGCAGCGTGCAGGGGTCGCCGTACGAATCTGACATGTTGGGAGGTAAGAGTTTGTAAATTCTCCCTGTGCTTGCATTGGTTTTCTCCCACAATCCAAAAATATACTGATAGGTTAATTGGCTCCCCAAAAAATGAACCCTAGTGTGAATGTGTGTGTGTGTGTGTGTATATGTGGTAGCAAAAATAGGGTGTTATTCAACAATGATTGCTAATTAGAGCTCCACTGGGGTACAGAACGATGTGAATGGACAAATATTCTCTGTACAGCACTGCAAAATATGATTAACCCTTTCTACACTGTATTGTACCCTCCCGGAGCAATATCGTCAACGATTTCCCTTAATTTCCTGGCCGGAAGATATAGTGCATACACACTGAAGGATATCGTTAACAATATCATTAATGTTGTCTGCCAGGTCCCCATGCCATTGATGATATAGTCAGATTTAGCTGCATGTACAGACAATGGAGGGGTAAGTGTCTAATGACCTGCAGGAGCGCACATTGTACATAGCATATACACTGGGCAATATTTTTAACTATATTGTTTAGATGGGCCAAAATGAGCGATATCACTTAAAATATTGCATAGTGTGTACGCACCGGGACCTTATTCTGGTTGATTCTCAAAGCTGCGAATTCGCTCTTGCGAGTCCACTAGACGCCACCCTGCGAATGGCCGTATGCACGCCCCACCCCCGCGCACGCCACATTCGTACGTACAGGCTGCTAATGGATGTTTAACATTGACATCCATTCCCAGGCTGTGGGGGAACACCCACAACATTACTCTGAGGTAACCTTAGATGTGCGTGGGCATACAGGAGGAAGTGGGCGGGCAGCTGACATCAAGTCATGTCAGCTGCCCGCCCACGTCACCGAATGATTTCCATGGGAATGCCCAGCATTTTCTTGGGAATGCCCATGAAATTCTGGGCGTTCCCATGGGTGCGACTTTCTGCCGCCACCCCACGCCCCCAGCCGTAGCCTTGGGTGCGTGCACCCAGCAAATAATCTGTTCACCGTGGCCGCACGCACGCAGAAATACAGCTGTGCTTATGCAAAACATCAGTCCTTGAGAACGGACCAGAATAACCCCCTGTAAGTCTAGAACACAATTTGAACATGTGAGGCGTGCTTCCCCTAACAGCATTTACGAATCGGGCCACATGCTTTTGAGGGTAGCATGGGTATTTATGTAGTAGACGGGTGCCCACTAAGCAATTTGTTTAGTGGGCTATTCTGCGTTGGATGCGATTTTCCTAAGTTAACGTTCGTATGCAAATTGGGCGCCCGTCTACTACATAAGTACCGTAGCATGTGCGGGCACCTAGAGGGAGTATTGCTGGGTAACACTCATCCCGATCTCCCCATCTGCTACACCCAGTGCATCACTTCTAGTCCCTCTCCCAATTGTAGGTACAGTAAATACACCGACTGCAGATGGGCAACAAGAGTTAGTATTTTAGTTTTGCTCCTGCTAAAATAAAGACTGTAAAAGATTGTAATATGATCAATAGTAAACAGATTGGTACATTACAAGCAATATGTTATACTGAAAACAGCTCTGCGTAGGACATTCAGAAGGCACGGACCTTCCAGGCTGCATTTTTCTGCAAATAGTTATTTTCTACAAGAAAACTCCATTTGTCACTGAATATAAAACACATTGGTACAGTATCTTACTTTTCGCCTACATTGTTTCCGTAACTAGGATGCTGCCCACACACAAATATGACCTGCGCACACCTTATCTTCCTACACACACTCATTCTTATTGCAAACTTCAGGGATTAATAGAAAAGGCTGGGACTCTTGGACATTTCCCTGCCTGACGCCCACATATCTGGAAACATTTCCTATCATTTTAGATAGCTTCTTCTTCCGCTATTGCTTAACCCATTCACTATGGCTCGGATCTGCTTTTGAAATATATTAATACATCCTCCACCTTAAGCATCTCATGCTCGCAGCAGTTTTGCAAATGCAATCCATAGCAACGCAAATGCAGTAGATGTTAAACATCTCCTTGCTGCATTTGTGATCGCAGAACTTTGGATGCAATGGTCATCTGCAATGGCAAGCTGAGTAAGCCTCAGCTTACCCAGGATGGCTGTTGCTGTGTGGGGTCTGTGCAGTGAATGTTTTCCATGTGCTTGAGAACAACATGCACAATGGGCTATTCTCTGATCACTGTTACAGGTTGGTAGCAAAGGGCTTTTTTTTATTAAATTAATACTTTAATAAATATATCAATATATAAACATTTTTTCCATTAAATGTTAAAATGGAAGGCCAAGTTTGGGCATCCAGTGAAAGGCATATGTGTGAACTGGCAAAACAAGTCAAGCATGTGCTAATGGGTCCAGAACTGACCAACGAAGTAGTATGATTTCACTTGCCGCTCTCAGGGCCTAATTCAGGTTGGATCACATAAGTGATCCAACCCGCATTATGGGGGTTATTCTGGTCCACTCGGAAAGGCACAATCACTCTCTAATGGACAAAATCATATGCGCTGCAGGTGGGGCTGATGTAACATGTGCAGAGAGAATTAGATTTGGGTGTACTTCAAACTGATATCTATATTGCAGTGCAAAAATAAAGCAGCCAGTATTTACTCTGCACAGAAACAATGTAACACCCAAATCTAATTCTCTCTGTACATGTGACATCCGCCCCACCTGCAGTGCATATGGTTTTGTCCATTACAGAGTGATTGTGCCTTTCCGAGTGAATCAGAATAACCCCCAATGGTGGCGTACTGCATGTGTCGCCCCCATTTTCTGGGAGTGGCCGGGTCAAGGACACCACTGTGCAGTTAGTTTTGGTTTCATAAGCCGGGCTTTCAACAGTCAGCCTTAGTAAGGCTAGACTTAAGGTGCGTACACACTGAGCATAATAATGAACGATATCGCTTATTTTTGACCCTTCTGAGTGATATCATTTATAATATCGCCCAGTGGGTATGTTGTGGCACTTGCCTAGTGTGTACGGGCCATTACTTAGGCTGCAATCTAAGAGGGATACCGCAACCAATGGTCACAATGTTCCTCTAAACCATGATCACATTGCAGTTTATTGCAATTGCAAATGCAGGCAGAGGATGATATGCAATGGTACAGTGGGACGTAAAAGGATTTCTATCTCTGTTCTAAAAGGCTATAGAATATCTTACTTAACACCCATTATTAATAAATTGTCCCCTAAATCACAAAGCACCTATATTATGTCTTTTTAACAGTTTGAGTGGCATATAGAAGGTCATGGGAACATGTGAGATGTGTCTAAGTGGCATTGTGGGAGTTCATGTTGAAGTTCAACCACATATATTATATATAATATTGAAAGGAGCAGCGGTGAAAAAATGCACTGCAGAGCCCAAAGGGTACTTATGTAGTATCTGGGCTGCCGATTTCTAAATCGGGTCGGATCGGGAGATCGCATCGCATCGCATGCGACCATGCGATTCGATGCGATGCGATGACCCGATTTTTCCATAGGAATCAATGTTAAAATGGACTGAGTCCATTTTAACATGGAATTCAATGGGAAAAATGGGTCCTTTTCATACCCCTACTATCCAAGTGGGCATGGAGTTGGATATAAACCTGTGGCGAGCGTAGCGAGCCACCGAGCCCGAAGCGTGGCGAGCGAAGCGAGCCCCGCGAGGGGACGAATACCGTCCCCTCGCGGGGCTCGCTTCGCTCGCCACGCTTCGGGCTCGGTGGCTCGCTACGCTCGCCACAGGTTTATATCCAACTCCATGCCCACTTGGATAGTAGGGGTATGAAAAGGACCCATTTTTCCATAGGAATCATTTTAACATTGATTCCTATGGAAAAATCGGGTCATCGCATCCGATATCGCATCCGATATCGGATGCGATGCGATGCGATATCGCATCGCATCGCATCTGATTGTATGCCTTAACTTAAGGCATACAATCAAAAAATCGGCAGCCCAGATACTACATAAGTACCGCCCAAAGTAAAACAAAGGCAACCTCCATAGTCCAAAATTAGGAAACCTAATCCCCGATAATTTTTTTTAAAAGTCCGGGATTGAAAAACTGCCAATTCAGGGATTAGCCTCCTGATGCTGCGCCGTGCTGGGAATTGCTATAAAACAGTCTTCCAGCGGGGCAGGCAGACATGGAAGAGGATGCCAGCAGGTGTGTTTGTGGGCAACACCTGAGCTCAGCCCTGCCTGGCAGAAAGAGATCAAATGCACATTTCGATCACACAATTCTGGGACTGGAGGCTCCAATACCAGAATTCAAATCCCAGCCAAAAATGCTCGAAATCCCAGGATCCCACCGATCCTGATCCCAGGATTGGTATTCCTTTTCAAAGCTTAAGGCCCCCATACAACAGAACGACCTGCATATGACCTGGTGGTCATATGCAAGTCGTAAGGGGATACGGTCATTTAGCAGACCACACTTAGGTCGACAGTCATTAGGTCAACGATGTTGGGTCGACAGGGGGAAGGTCAACAGGGTTGTAGGGTCGACATGTGTTTATGTCGACATGGGTTTAGGTCGACAGTCGTTAGGTCGACATGGGTTTTTCACTGTTTTTTAAGCCGACATGTGCCGACAGGCGGTATTTCATGCCCTACCATCCACTAGGGCGTGGTGGGAGAATAAAATAGTGTGCCGTGTGCAGCGAGGCACCGTGCCCGAAGCATCGCGAGCGAAGCGAGCGATACGAGGGGCTGCAGCCCCTGTGTCCAAAAATCGGGCCAATCGCATCGCATGCAACCAAATTGCATTCAATGCGATTGACCCAACCGACCCGATTTTTTACATTGGAACCAATGTTAAATTGTCCCTGAGACCCGATTTTACATTAGCCCCAATGTTAAATGCCCCCCAGAGCCCATTTTTCATTGCATGCCCACCCACGCCACGCCACGATCAACGTGAACCCGAAGCATGGCGAGCACAGCTAGCCCGCGTGGGGCAGCGGTACGCATCCTCCGACTTTTTCATACCCCCACTATCCACGTTGGCGTGGAGTCGATTTTATATAGTGTGGCGAGTGGCATCGAGCCACCGAGCCCAAAGCGTGGCGAGCGCAGCGAGCCCCGCGAGGGGACGCGCATTACTTCACAGGTATTACGCGTCCCCTCGTGGGGCTCGCCACGCTTCAGGCTCAGTGGCTCGCTATGCTCGCCACACTATATAAAGTCAACTCCACGCCAACGTGGATAGTGGGGGTATGAAAAGGTCGGAGGACGTGTACCACCGCCCCTCGCGGGCTCGCTGCGCTTGCCACGCTTCGGGTTGGCATTCATCGTGGGGTGGCGTTAACAATGGGGGGGGGGCATTTGACATAGAAATTACCCATCAGGGTGGGTATACAATCAAAAATTGGATATGGGGGGCCATTTAACATTGGTTCCTATGTAAAATCGGGTCCATCACATTGGTTGCATTGTATGCCATTACAATGGCATACAATGGACCCGATTTTACATAGGAATTTAACATTACATACAATGCTTACAATGGTATGGGGGGCCATTTAACATTGGTTCCTATGTCAAATCGGGTCCATCGCATTGGTTGCATTGTATGCCATTATAATGGCATACAATGGACCCGATTTTACATAGGAATTTAACATTACATACAATGCTTACAATGTAAAATCGGGTCGGTCGCGTCGGTCGCGTCGGTCGCATCGCATGCCCTTATAATGTCATGCGATGGACCTGATTTTACATTTGTCGGGAAACCTAAAAAAAAGCCCGAAATGGGGTTGGTCGGGTCCCATCGCATACCTTAAGTTAAGGTATGCGATGGGACCAGATGGGCGCAGTGCTAGGAAACAAGTACCCTCTTTTGAGCATGGGTATGCAACGTGTGCCATCACTGTGCATGTGCTATTCAGAGGAGATCTTAAGAAAAGTTGCAGAGGCCATTACCTGTCTGGATAACATTTTCCCAAATCCTGTGCTATACCACAACTAAATAAATCATATGTAACTTAATTGTAAACTAGGCAACTTCCTAAAAAAGTTTCAGTAAACAGTTTAACATGGAAACAGTAAAATATCTTTCCACATTGCTATTTACCAACAGGCTGCTATCCGAAGTGTAATCTGATATCAGCCGAGTAAATCCATGCTGTTTGGATCCTGTAAATTGCTGGATTTGAGATAATCTACAACCCTTTCTTTCAAGAGTGTTTCCATCAATTTCCCTACTGATGATGTAAGGCTCACTGGTCGGTAGTTGCTTGCGTCTTCCTTGCTACTTTTGTGCAGTGGTACAACATTTGCTCTTTTCCAGTACTCTGGAATTACTCCTGTAGCTAAGTGGCTCGTTGAAAAATTCTGTTAATGTTGCTACCAGCACCTCTTTTAAGCACTTTTACTATCTGCTGGTATCTGGTTGGCTGATAGACAATGTTTAGGTTGACAGTCAGTACAGATGGAGCCACCCTCGTTAGAGATGTAATTGCCAGCCTCCAGCCCCCGACAGCCTGCGAGTCCCCCGCCACATCCGGCAGAATGGGTCACATGCGCACGAGACGCTCGCACGCCCCGTCCCCCGCCAGCATTCGCCAGTGCCCGTCAGCACTAGAGATATATCGGCATACTGGCAGCTGTAGGTTAAATAAATATGTTTGACTTGGCAAACATGTCGACACAAGCAAATGTTGACATGGCTATGGATGAAAAGGTTTTTGGGGAATTAATTCCATTCTTTGAACTTCTTCATAATTTACCATCCACATGGACTCTGATAGGGAACAGTAACGTGTGCAAAGCGCAGGGGTAGCAGAGCCTGAAGCATGGCAAGTAAAGTGAGCCATGCAAAGGAATGCCGTACACTAATTGGGGGTCAATGTGCTCAGATGTCAACATTACCACAAAAAAAATTAAAAAAAACGCAGGTCGACCTTTTTTATGTCAACCTTTTGCTTGTGTCGAACGTTTTTCAGGGTCACCCTTGTGCATGTTGATCTTTGGGTCTCAACCTAGACATTGTTGGCCTAAAATACCACATCCCTTTCAGCTAGATCCCATCACCTGCAATCTCCACCACCAATGCATTCATCATCAATATCCTTACAAGTAGCATTTAACACAAAAAATATATAGTGCTAAACAAGAGGAAGCAAGTATGACAGCTGTCACACAGCTGAACCACTGAAGGGTGACACATCTTAAGTCCACATGCCTAAGGTCTACATGGGTGGAAGGCCGACACAAGCATTAGGTCGACAACGGCTAGGTCGACAGTCAAAAGGTCAACATGTTTTTTTTTCATTTTGTGTCTCAAATGTTGACATGGACACCGTCAAAGTGTACTGCGTCCCCTTGCATGGCTTGCTGCGCTCACCATGCTTTGAGCATGGGTCCACACTACACTCGGTACACTATTCTATTCTTCCTCCACACCCTAGTGGGTGGTAAGGCATGAAATACCCAATGCATGTAGTCCTAATGTAGGTTGACCCAATGACCCCTACCTATGGCCATTCCATCTTCCACCACTTTTTCTTCTGTCACTGCTGTGCGGCAATGTTTTATAGATGTGCTATAAACTACACTATGTTTGTACTCTGCTCTGTGCTAGGCATGAGCAAGAGAGGATGAAAACAATATTGTGGGCTTTGAGGTGGTCAAAAATGACTGGAAATGAATGGATATGACTGTCAAAATTATTTTAAAAAATTGTTAAAAAAGATTTTAGATGAGTCTTTTTAGAAAATAAACACCTAAAACCAGAGGGAGGGTTTGACAAGACCAAAATGTAATTTTCAAATTAGAACCAAAATCAAAACCAAAAATTGGGGGTCAGCGCACATCTCTAATCATAATGGAGACATTGGGCGAGATGCTGCAAACAAAAAATGCCCCCCCCCCCCCCCCCCGCTGATCTGCGCTCTTATCGCAAGAGTTGTCCTTTGCCTTAATTATCGCATATCTTAGTGCAATTAGCAATTCGAATGCCGGCTATGTGCAGCCACTGTTATTAGAGAATCCCGCCCACTAGGAGACAAGTTCATATATAGTAAAATGTACTATATTATAAAGCACAAACTTGATCCAACGTGTTCCCTAAATGTTTGCAATTGTGTTTTTTTAAAACACAAAATAGAAAGAAATCATTTATGTCACTGGAACCACCAGTGTCTGTCATAAGGCAACAGATTATTTCTTATAATGAGGCTACTACTGTTATCTGCTGCCCTCTTGTGGCCATTAAAAATATTGCCTTTTTAAGCCCAGTGCTTCTTATTTTCTGGTGCCTTCAGTAGGTTCAATTCTGGTTTCTCCTTATATTCCTCATGATCTCATCTGATAACGACATGTCTTGCTCTTTCTGAGCTGCACCAACTAAAAAAGATAGTAAATCTTCTTGAGAAGCATCCACATAAAACTTGATGTAAGACATAAAGGGGGAAATTTACTAAGAATACGAATACAAATAATTGTATTCGTTTTCTTGATACAAATGAATACGACTGCATACCTCGTATACAAAGTCGTGTTCCGGAGGGGGATTTACAAAGCAGTCATATACGACTGCTTTGTAACCCTCCGATGTCGTATTAATTCGTATTAGCTGGCCGTATATACGGCCGCTAATATGAATTCTTACAGGCAGTCTGCACGGATCAGTCAGATCTGTGCAGGCTGCAGAGTGTAAAAAATAAATAAATAAAAAAAACGGCGTGGGGTCCCCCCCACAGCTGTAACCAGCACCAGGCTGAAAGAGCCGGGGCCGGTAATTAAAAATCAGGGAACCCGACAGATAGGGGTTCCCCAATTTTTAACAACCAGCCCCAGGCTCCAGGTCCGGGGCTGGTTCCCAAAATACGGGGGACAAAATGACTAGGGGTCCCCCGTATTTTAAGAACCAGCCCCAGGCCAAACCAGCCAGCAGGGTAATGCCACAGCCGGGGGACACTTATTATATAAGGTCCCGCGGCCAAAGCATTAACCCTACCGACCAGTCAGCCTGGCCAGGGGTCCTGGGGGAGTGGGGAACCCCCCCCCCCCACCCAATAAAGGGGTCCCCCCCCTCCAGAACTTACCAGACCAGGCTGAAGCCTGGTGGTGTCCCCGGTGGCCACCGGGCTGATAAAATGGTGTAAAAAAAAAAGATTAAAAACTATTGTCTTATACCGTGGAACTATGAGTCCCAGCAAGCCTCCCCCGCATGCTGGGACTTGGAGAACCACAAGTAACTCTAAGTACAACGCCTGAACATATTAATATGCACAATCACATAATAACAACCATATAACATGACAACACATGACATGGTAACTTACTGAGCGTAAGGGAGGGATCGCTGTGTCACCAAGATGGATTCAGAGAAAGGGATTCGAACGGTAGGTTCTTACAAAAATCCCCTTTTCTCTTTTATCCATCCTAGTGACACAGCTCAACCATGGGACATTCAAAAGCCGGTTCTTTGGGAGGGTACGCTCTGGGCCGCAGTTCTCATCACTGCTCGCCCAAATGAAGCCTCCTCCGATGCAAACTCATGGAACCTGTAGAATTTGGTGAAAGTGTGAACAGAGGACCAAGTGGCAGCCCTGCATACTTGCTGTGCCGTAGCCCCGTGATGCACCACCAAAGAGGAAGCAACAGACCAAGCTAGGTCCTGATGAAAAAAGGGACCTTGCTTAAGAAGGTCTGGTCAATGTAGAAGACAAGCTCAGAATGTTGGAATACCAAGATCTCCTTGGCCAATCCGGAGCTATTAGAATTATGGTTGCTCCCTGTGTCCTCACTCTCTTGAGGACCCGTGCCAACATGGGAAATGGTGGGAAGACATATGCTATGTTAAAGCACCAGGGCACTGTCATGGCATCCACCGCCCACACCAACGGATCCCCAGTTCTTGCACAGAACCTGGACACCTGACGGGGTGCTGAGAGCCTGGATAGGAGAGTGCTGTCAAACTTCTCCTAAAAATCTTCCATATAAGCCACTTCAAAAGTTGGACACTATCACAAAATCACTAATGATTAGCCAAGCCTCTGTGGTGGCTGGCCATACCCCCTCTAGAGACTGGTCACACCACTAACTATGGGCCCCTACCACTAGATTTACATGGTGGGCCCTTCATGTCGCAGTGTGACACAGAACACAGGTGTTTTTCCACTGCATCTTGGTAACAGTAGAGGCCCAATAAAGGATAAGGTAGACGTCTGCCACATTCTCCCCATCTCCTGAGGTACCGTGGGTATTCATGAATATAAACAATCCCATTGTGCAGGTTTGATGAACACATAAAATGTAACAAGTTTGTTTTATGTTCTTTCCTAGCTTCTGAGAATGTAATAAATGTGGATAAAGATAGAATATTGGATTACACTAGCTATAAAACAGGTGTGGAACTGGAAATGAACTGTGTTTCTCTGATATCAAAATACTGTAGTACTGTATAATAATCCCAGACAAACAAAAAAACATATACAGTTTTTTTTAATCAAAATCTCCTTGCTCGTTTAATTAAAAAAAAACACTACAAAAAAAATCCCCAGCTTTTAAGATAAATTGCAGAATGCCATATTGAGCTTTTTGTCTCAAATTTGTACCAACCTGTTTTTAAAAATGATGAATTACTATTGATGTGTACACTTCATTTTCTAGACTACACAGTCATCTAAAATTGCCATTTGCAGCAAGTTACCAACAACATGTATCAGAGGGTACCCAGCTGCATCGATGGTACCTGGAAAGTTTTAATTTAAAGATTTGTCTGGCCAGCCTCAGGGAATATACACATGTGTGACTCAGCTTAGCCTATTCACATGTGTGGTGGATTTGAAACATCAGACTGCTCTCAGCAAAGGCCCATAGTATTTACACGATCCCAGACATTGGCGGCGGCAGGGAGGGAGTGATGGGAGTGGGGGCCATGCTGCAGCATAGGCATTGCTAATGAGGCCCTCTCTCGTCCGAACTGTTCAGATGAGGCAGTGGGTCGTTAATGATGCGTGAGAGACTGGCTAATATTTCACTGGACTGCCGCAGGCTACTTTTACTGTACTTTTAGTCTGATTAATTACGCTAGTCAGGGGCGTAACTAGAACTTTGTGGGCCCCATAGCAAAATCTTGCTAGGGGCCCCCCTCCCACCTCCGCCATTGCCATTACACTGCCACTTAGGAGGGCAAAAGAAAGAGTGAAGGAGTATGCAAACAAAGGCAGCGTCGGGAAAAGAGAGAAAGAGTTGTGAAAGAGAGCAAAATGGTCAGGAGAGCGAGAGAAGGATTCATGGAAAAAAAGGTAATGGGTGATGTAAAGAGAGAGAATGGGGAGAGGGAAGAAAGAGAAGAGGGGAAGCGTGGGGATAGAGGTCAGGGGCAGGGAGATTGAGGTAAAAAAGACTAGGGCAGTGAGAGAGATTAATACGGGTGAGACAGAGAGATGGAGGGGAGTCAGAGAAAATTGAGAGAAAGAGGGGTCAGGGAGAGAGAGAGAGAGCAGAGGGAGAGATAAAGACAGGAGATAGAGGGGTGAGAGATGTATGGGACAGTGAAAAAGAGAAGAGAGACAGGGGTAGGGGGAGAGAGATGGATGACACAGACAGGGGAGAGAGACATGAAGAGTGAGACGGGAAGGGAGAGAATGGGAAAGGGGGAGGGATAGAGATGGGGGTGAGATAGTGCTGGGAAGAGATGGGGTGAGAGAGTGGGGGGAAGAGAGGGGGTTGAGAGGAGAGGGAGAGTGAGAGAAATAAATGAGAGAGGGGGACTGAGGGAGAGAGACAGAGGACTGATGGAGAGGCATATATTAGTGACAGAGAGAGGAGGGCTGAGGGAGGAGGAGAGAGATAGAGAAGGGGGAGACAGGGAGAATGTGGAGTGCAGGTTGTGAAACTGTATACAGTACCTCTCTCCTCTTTCAGTGAAAGCAATGACTTTTCATTAGCCCCAGTTACCGTGCTCACCGATGATGGGACCCACTGCCAGCGCGTTGACCGTCGACACCTCAAGCACCGCCTGATCTCAAGCACTTCTGCCGGGTGTCTCCCCCACCTCTGCCAGGTCTCAAGTACTGCTGCTGGGTGTCTCCCGCACCTCCGCCGGGTCTTATGGTTATCCACACCCCCTCCACGTTGTTCCTCCGCTGGGTCTCAAGCACTGCTGCTGGGTGTCTCCCGCACCTCCGCCGGGTCTCACGCACCGTTGCAGTGTCTCACTTACATCTGCGCTGTGTTGCCCCTCCACTAAGTCTTGCGCAATGCAGCCAGGTCTCACAATAGCGCCGGGTCTCTAGATCCCTGCTCACAGCGGTGGTAAGGTGGGGACACAGCCGCTGACAACGTGGTACAGTTAAAAAAATATATATTTTTTTAAGAACTTGAAGAGTGTGCAGGGGGTTGCCTCTGGCCTGGGCCCCCCCCCCAGCTGCTGGGCCCCATAGCAGCTGCATCCCCTGCACCCTCCATAGTTACGCCACTGAGCTAGTCCTAGCGTTATTATGCTATAACCACCCATTTTGTGTCATCTTACATAGGGGTAAACCATCCCACCCAAGGTAATCCTACGTAGTGCACTCAACATGGCACTGGTACTTTTTGTGGATGGTATGGAGAAAATGTCTGCAATATTATGCATTATGCTTAATGTGCTATCTAGATTTTTGTTAATTTTAAATATTCCTGAGTGGTTTCTCTTCTTGCACTAATTCTAAATCCTTTGTACAATGGTCCTAATTCAGACTTGATCAGATCTCTGTATTATATGGTGGTCATTGCGATGCTCTCTCTATTATATGGTTGTCACTGAGGCTCTCTGTATTATATGGTGGTCATTGCCATGCTCTCTCTATTACATGGTTGTCACTGAGGCTCTCTGTATTATATGGTGGTCATTGCGATGCTCTCTCTATTATATGGTTGTCACTGAGGCTCTCTGTATTATATGGTGGTCATTGCGATGCTCTCTGTATTATATGGTTGTCACTGAGGCTCTCTGTATTATATGGTGGTCATTGCGATGCTCTCTCTATTATATGGTTGTCACTGAGGCTCTCTGTATTATATGGTGGTCATTGCGATGCTCTCTCTATTATATGGTTGTCACTGAGGCTCTCTGTATTATATGGTGGTCATTGCGATGCTCTCTCTATTATATGGTTGTCACTGAGGCTCTCTGTATTATATGGCACTCACTGTGATGCTAACTATATTATTTGGCAGTCACTTCAATGCTCTCTATTATATGGTGGTCAATGTGATATTCTCTGTATTATATGGCACTCACTATGATGCTCACTATTATACGGCAGTTACTGCAAAACTCTCTTTTATATGGTGGTCACTGCAATGCTCTCTATTATATGGCAGTCACAGCAATGCTCTCTGTATTATATGGAAGTCACAGTAATGCTCTCTGTATTAGATTGCAGTCACAGTAACGCTCTCTGTATTAGATGGCAGTCACAGCAATGCTCTCTGTAATAGATGGCAGTCACAGTAATGCTCTCTGTATTATATGGCAGTCACAGCAATGGTCTCTGTATTATATGGCAATCACAGTAATGGTCTCTGTATTAGATGGCAGTCATAGCAATGCTCTCTGTATTATATGGAAGTCACAGTAATGCTCTCTGTATTAGATGGCAGTCACAGGAACGCGCTCTGTATTAGATGGCAGTCACAACAATGCTCTGTGTATTAGATGGCAGTCACAGTAATGCTCTCTGTATTATATGGCAGTCACAGTAATGCTCTCTGTATTATATGGCAGTCACAGTAACGCTCTCTGTATTATATGGCAGTCACAGCAATGCTCTCTGTATTAGATGGCAGTCACAGCAATGCTCTCTGTATTAGATGGCAGTCACAGCAATGCTCTCTGTATTAGATGGCAGTCACAGCAATGCTCTCTGTAT
The DNA here is from genome assembly GCF_055691185.1 of Crinia signifera. Taxonomy (NCBI): domain Eukaryota; kingdom Metazoa; phylum Chordata; class Amphibia; order Anura; family Myobatrachidae; genus Crinia; species Crinia signifera. The sequence goes on from NC_139217.1 coordinate 380,788,361, forward strand.
TAGATGGCAGTTACAGTAATGCTCTCTGTATTAGATGGCAGTCACAGTAATGCTCTCTGTATTATATGGTGGTCCCTAAGATGCTCTCTGTATATCACACCCTGATATACAGAGAGCCACCCTGCTTTAGTGGGACAGTCCTGCTTTTCAGGCGCTGTTCTACCTGCAGTGTGTAGATTTCTGTGGGTCTGTGGAGTGTTTGGCAATCTGTTACATGCATAGCAAAGCAGTGTTGAACAGCTGACGTGTGAATCACACTGTGCCAGGAGAGATTGAGGGCTGCCCATCACCTCCTAGAGAGATGAGAAACTGGTGTCACCCCAGGGGGCTTAGTCGACGAGACTGAGACCTCTGGTGGGGACCTGGACCGGGGAGGTTGGAGAGGACCCTTGCGCATGGAGTGCGCGACAGTGCACCCAGAGCCAATAAGCAGTCAGAGGTAAAATACAACCGGAGTTTATTTGCAGATGGTTGTAATATAAACAGACAGTAAAGTATGCAGGAGAAATGACAGAGTTCATGCAGATTGCAATACTTTACAGATGTGATGTGATGTGGGATCGATGGTGGAACATCGGATGTGAAGACTGTGGGTCTGGAATGACGGACGGAAGACTTGAGCTTGACTGTGGGTCCGGAATGACGGACGGAAGCTTGGCTTGGAGATCCGGAATATCGATGATGATGTGGGAACATCGGATTCGGGTATCGGATATGGAAGGAGACTGTGGGTCCGGAATGACGGACGGAAGATGACTGTGGGTCCGGAATGACGGACGGAAGCAGGAGATCCGGAATATCGGACTAGCGATGAAACATCGATGGTGGATGATGCTGGAGCATCGGAAGGACCAGAGTCCCGGAGCTAGGCTTGGTCGCTGGGCTGAGAGGCAGGATCACAGGCGGTGGAATAACCTGGACTTCACAGGAGATGGAACAACCTGGAACACACTGCAGCATGGAAGACAACACCAGCAGAGAAATACACTTGCACGGAGACAAGGACAGCTGACCATACACTGGAGACAACTGAAGCACTAGCAATGGTTCTGAGAGCTCCCAGCATACTTATCCCCACTGGGTGGCCAGGATTGGCCGAGGAAGTATGACAGGGAGATCAGAACCAACAGGATTGGACAGCACAGACATGTGACTGGGAAGAACATGGCAGCCCCCATGTCTGCTATGGCGGGAAAGTGTGTTTGTGCACACCATGCTGGATACTGGGAGCAATGGCGGCGGACAGGTGGATTGCCGTGCACTGGGGACTGTCACTGGGAGACAGGAGGCCAGCAGAGATGACGTCTGGACCGCAAGCTAAACCTGCGGAGGCACTTAGCCGGTAAGAAAGTCTGTCTGACAGCTCGGATCGTGACAACTGGTAGGTAACTTTCCCTATAACATAAGGTGAAATATTTGGGGGTATGTCTATAGTATGGTGCTCACTGCAATGCTCTGTGGTAGGTGAGGTAGTTTAGTACAGGCAGATTTTTTTAGCAATTGAGTCTTGAGTCTTTACATAGTTTACAGCTGTATACAAGTTAGCAAAGGGCAGGGCTGGACCAGACATCTGTCTCTTATGGCAAATGCCAGGGCAGATGGCCTGTTGGGCTGGCCCAGTCACACAGAAAGATGGGCTGGCATTTTCACGTAGCCATTTGTCTTCTATTTCAGCTTGCTGATGGCTATTTTTCAGCATATCACACAAGGAACCGATATAACAAGTTTGCAATTTACAATCTCCGGGTGCAACTACACATAAACCCCCCTGTGGAGACACCAGCAGAAGTTCAGCTCCTCTGTTAGTAGCATAGTTGCCTACCCTCCTGCATTCTGCAGGAGACTCCCTGAAATAGCAGCAATCTCCCTCTCTCCCTCATTAGTCTAGCAATCTCCCTCATTTCACCTAGCCCACATTACACTGTTACATTTTTGGGAGAAAAATGAATGAGAGAAAGATATATTTACACTGAATCATCAGCACCATTTCCCAGCACTTTACCAAGTATATTAGCTCTTACTAACTGCTTTGGGGCTCATCTACATTTGAATATAAGTCATTTTACAAGATTCCTCTCAGATGTAGCAGTACACACCCACGCTTCTAGGTGCCACGTTCATAATCTGTTTTCACAATTTCTCCATATATGGAACTAGACACGCCCTTTAAGCGGAGCATGACACGCCCCCTCAATGGAGCGCTGCGCAAAATTCTGCTACATACTATAATCTCCCTGAAACTTGCTTTCAAAAGTAGGCAAGTATGGTTAGTAGTGGCGCAAATCTTAGATAAAGTACAAATCCACATATCCAAGTATAAATCGTGACTGTAATAGGGTCTGTAACTACCTATCGGCAAGCATGCAGTTATTTTATATAGTGGCCATAACAAATGCTGCGAACGTCATTCACATTGTACAGCTGGGGCATAGTGCATTACAGCAGATTCCTTGAATCTGTCCCATGTGAGGTGTTACAAGAGAGACAGGGTGGTTTGAAATATAGCGCACCAAGCAAAAACATGCAGCAATTGGTGAACTGTGTTTTTTGTCGAAACACAGAAATTAGACAATGGAGTGCAAAGGGGTTGTGTTCACCAAATAGCGCTATTTAGGGATGTTTCCCAATAACTGACAATCACACCAATGAGTGATAAATCATAAATAACATAACTTTCCTGGAGATAATTCCCAGCAGATTGTTCACTCTGAAATGAAAATACCCCTAATGTGTCCAGCCATGAAAATGGGGACTTGCATAAGGGGTAGAAATCAGAAAAACATCATTGTGTAGTGTTAACAACAAATGAAAGTTTTAATAGAATGAAACACTCACAAAGGTAGACGATATAAAAGCAAGATATGGTAACCCAAGGCTAACACTGCTCACACGTTCCCAAATGTTCCTTAATCCAGGTTTGAGCAGAGTCCAACTCCGGAATCGGTCCTCAGCCAGTCCTGGAAGGGGGGAGAGTTCTTGCCAGTGAGCCAAATAGGGATCCAAACGTTCAGCACAAACACTCAATGCATTTCGGACCCCAGTGGTCCTTCTTCAGAAGTGTGCTGTTAGAATAATGCTGCCGATATTTATGGCAGGAAACAGGATATTGGTCCTAGTGGGTGTCCGTCATAAAAATGCGTCCTCCGGCATTTACCACAGTTACTATGGGTAGCCAGGTGTGCGCATGAACGGCTTCCCCACGGACACTGCATCCTTAGTTCCTATACTGTGAGTCGGCACCGGGAGTTGCCGCACTCACCACTGCTTCTGGCTTCATTCATTCCTGCCGGCCGGAAGTGGTCACTCGCGGAGGTGGTTGCCCGGTGATTGATTCCCCAAGTCAGTTTGATATAACTGCAAAAAGTTCCATTTCAAAAAAACGTCTGTAATGTGACATTGCATCCTCCATTTTGGAAAAGGGCAAATCTGCCCACAATGTTCTTAATAAGTATAGAACGATCTGGAACTCAGAATAAGGGTATCAGTTTCATAAATATAGCAGCATAGGAATAACTAGATCTTACAAAGTGAATAAAAGAAACAAATAATTGCATAAGAAAAAAGTGACATAATAAAAACGAATAAAACCTGACAGCCAATTCAAGTTAAAAAACACTTTAATTCGAAATCGGTGTTCAGTCCCAGTGGTGTTAATGTTTTTAATTTAAAGATCCACTCCATTTCTACCTTGGATAAACGTTTTTCTATATCATTACTTCTACATTTTGGAAGTATCTGTTGAATACCATAAAAATTAATTAACTGGCATTCATTTTTGTTATGGGCGGATTTAAAATGGGTAGGGACTGAATGTGTCTCTAAGCCTTTTCTGATATTGTATATATGCTCAGAAAGGCGTGTCTTCAGATTTCTAGTGGTTTTCCCAACATAGCATAATTTGCATGAACATTCCAGTACATAAATAACGTTCCTTGAGTTACATGTTATAAAAGAATTAATTTTAAAAGTTTTACCGTTCGCTTCGAAACTTAAAAATTTGGCTGTCTGGCTTTTTACAGTTCGGCACATTAGGCACATAGAGCATCTGTGGAATCCTTTTGTTCTGATGCTTTGGCGTGGTTCCACCTCTATGCTGCTATGCACTAATTTATCCCTTAGTGAGGGGGCCCTCCTATATATAAAATTAGGATGGTCAGGGATATGTTGCATTAAAATGGGATCCTGTCTTAAAATCTTCCAGTTATTTTTAAAAATATTTTCAATCTTTTTAAAACAAGTATTATACTGGGAGATAAAAGACCATTTGCAGTTGTCAGTGTTGTTTTTTCTAACTTTCTCCACAAGGAGATCCTCTCTTTTAATTTTTGATAGCCGTGTTTTTGCTTTGGTGATGGTTTTTTCCTCATAGCCCTTCACCAAAAAACGGTTTGAAAGTTCTTCTATTTGGTCTTCACAGATAGTATCTTCTGTACAATTGCGCTTTACCCTAGTGAATTGGCTGAAAGGGATGCCTTCCAACCAATTAAAATGGTGTTCACTGGTGCGGTCAATAAAACTGTTGGAATCTGTAGGTTTTCAATAATTTTTGGTACAGATTTCATTATTAAAAATATAAATCCATAAATCTAAAAAGGAGAGGCCTTCCTGACTAATATTAAAAACCAGTTTGATTGAAAAGTTGTTGGTATTCAGATTGTTGGAAAAGTGCTCAAGATGGGCATGATCTCCCCTCCAAATAAAAAGCACGTCATCAATAAAACGTTGCCAGGATACCAGGTTCGCCACCAAATGACCCTCCGGCCAAATTTGCTCCTCCTGGTGGTGGGCACTGCTATGGGTACCAGGTTCGCCCCCAGCTATGCAAATTTATTCATGGCGTACTGGGAGGAGGAGCAAATTTGGCCGGAGGGTCATTTGGTGGCCGTTTTTTGGTGAAGGGCTATGAGGAAAAAACCATCACCAAAGCAAAAACACGGCTATCAAAAATTAAAAGAGAGGATCTCCTTGTGGAGAAAGTTAGAAAAAACAACACTGACAACTGCAAATGGTCTTTTATCTCCCAGTATAATACTTGTTTTAAAAAGATTGAAAATATTTTTAAAAATAACTGGAAGATTTTAAGACAGGATCCCATTTTAATGCAACATATCCCTGACCATCCTAATTTTATATATAGGAGGGCCCCCTCACTAAGGGATAAATTAGTGCATAGCAGCATAGAGGTGGAACCACGCCAAAGCATCAGAACAAAAGGATTCCACAGATGCTCTATGTGCCTAATGTGCCGAACTGTAAAAAGCCAGACAGCCAAATTTTTAAGTTTCGAAGCGAACGGTAAAACTTTTAAAATTAATTCTTTTATAACATGTAACTCCAGGAACGTTATTTATGTACTGGAATGTTCATGCAAATTATGCTATGTTGGGAAAACCACTAGAAATCTGAAGACACGCCTTTCTGAGCATATATACAATATCAGAAAAGGCTTAGAGACACATTCAGTCCCTGCCCATTTTAAATCCGCCCATAACAAAAATGAATGCCAGTTAATTAATTTTTATGGTATTCAACAGATACTTCCAAAATGTAGAAGTAATGATATAGAAAAACGTTTATCCAAGGTAGAAATGGAGTGGATCTTTAAATTAAAAACATTAACACCACTGGGACTGAACACCGATTTCGAATTAAAGTGTTTTTTAACTTGAATTGGCTGTCAGGTTTTATTCGTTTTTATTATGTCACTTTTTTCTTATGCAATTATTTGTTTCTTTTATTCACTTTGTAAGATCTAGTTATTCCTATGCTGCTATATTTATGAAACTGATACCCTTATTCTGAGTTCCAGATCGTTCTATACTTATTAAGAACATTGTGGGCAGATTTGCCCTTTTCCAAAATGGAGGATGCAATGTCACATTACAGACGTTTTTTTGAAATGGAACTTTTTGCAGTTATATCAAACTGACTTGGGGAATCAATCACCGGGCAACCACCTCCGCGAGTGACCACTTCCGGCCGGCAGGAATGAATGAAGCCAGAAGCAGTGGTGAGTGCGGCAACTCCCGGTGCCGACTCACAGTATAGGAACTAAGGATGCAGTGTCCGTGGGGAAGCCGTTCATGCGCACACCTGGCTACCCATAGTAACTGTGGTAAATGCCGGAGGACGCATTTTTATGACGGACACCCACTAGGACCAATATCCTGTTTCCTGCCATAAATATCGGCAGCATTATTCTAACAGCACACTTCTGAAGAAGGACCACTGGGGTCCGAAATGCATTGAGTGTTTGTGCTGAACGTTTGGATCCCTATTTGGCTCACTGGCAAGAACTCTCCCCCCTTCCAGGACTGGCTGAGGACCGATTCCGGAGTTGGACTCTGTTCAAACCTGGATTAAGGAACATTTGGGAACGTGTGAGCAGTGTTAGCCTTGGGTTACCATATCTTGCTTTTATATCATCTACCTTTGTGAGTGTTTCATTCTATTAAAACTTTCATTTGTTGTTAACACTACGCAATGATGTTTTTCTGATTTCTACCCCTTATGCAAGTCCCCATTTTCATGGCTGGACACACTAGGGGTATTTTCATTTCAGAGTGAACAATCTGCTGGGAATTATCTCCAGGAAAGTTATGTTATTTATGATTTATCACTCATTGGTGTGATTGTCAGTTATTGGGAAACATCCCTAAATAGCGCTATTTGGTGAACACAACCCATGTGAGGTGTTAGGCAGAGTGAGTGTGTCTCTTGCTAAGCACAAAGTAGGTGCACTGCTGCTGTTGTGTTAAGCCAGGCAAAATTGAGATCTCATTATGCAGAGCGATATTATTGAAATGAGTCTATAATTTTAGGCTCATTTGTAATCCGCAATAACACTTAATTTTCGCCTCCGGGCTGGATGAGGCTCATCCAATCTTTCCAATTGACTAAAGTTTTTAACTTCCATAAATAACAGTCTGTTTGGATATTGGGAATTCTGCTTCCTTCCATATTGCTAAATTTATTGGCAGTGATGTCATTACACAGAGTTCTTGCAGTATTTAAGAATGTGATTACCCAGTAGAAGTAAAATACAATAAACAGGTTGAATATAGAAAGTACTTGGGGAAAACTGCTGCAGCAGTTACACTGCATAATAGACAAACAGCGCCATCTAGTGGTGCACAAACCTTAAACCAATCCATCCAACTTTTACTACTCCCGCACAGATGCTCTATGTCTGTAATGCGTTTGCTTCATAATCATTAAGACAAAACATTTTACAGACCATAAACTCCCCATGCCCCATTATCTAAAACAAACAACATTTTTGAATGTCCAAAAAAAAATTTTCCAGCATATACTTGTTCATTATTACAAGGCTCGAAACACAACATGCGTGCCACTGTTATATTTTCAATTTCCAAATAATTATACTATTTTGAAATCAAATATGACCTTAATTGTGCATGACATAAAAATGGTCTATATAGAAAGTACTGTAATAATCAGCTTCTGTTTGCTTATCCAAACTAATACAAAGCTCTGCTACATATAAATGCAGTGGGATTGAGTAGACAGGAGCTCATTAACCACGTAACTTGTGATTTTGCTTTTACAAAATCAGATTAAAATGTTTTTTTTTCAAAAGTTTATAGTCTTTTAAAATACTGTATACAAATATTTTATTAAAACAGAAATACTCTTCGCTCCAGGTGGCAAAAGTTCCCCAGCGTTATCTACCCCAGCAGCCAACGCAGCAGAGCATGGCACAGGGGGAAGTGATCATCGGTCCCCCCCCCCCCTCCTTGCACTTTTAGTTCTGAAACATGTGTCCCGGAATGCCACTCACAAAGCATTCTGGGGCATAACCCCAGACAGAGAAGAGGAACTGCATGGGTTTTCAAAGATAGCAGGTGCTAGAATGAATAGAATACAGTATATGATGTGCTGACCATTATCATATCAACCTATTGACCATGTTGACAATCTGGAGCTTACAATGGGCAGCCTGTAACAGTCTATAGGGATGCTCATTAATCTCTCAGGCTCTAACTGTAGTGGTGTGGAGACATGTAGGCTGCTAGCTGGGTGTACTGACCTCCACTGGCTGACTGCGTGTCTCTGAAGATGTGCCTCTTTCTCTATACTGCTCACTGGCTCCAGTACTGAAGAAGGGGGCACCTCTCTGCCCACCTCCTATGGGACTGCTGCCAGACAATCGCACTGCTATTCCTCAGACACCTCATCAGCCACAGACCATTCAGTTTCTCTCTGGTCCCCAAAAACAGCGCTTTGTAACAGTGTGCTGCATATCTGCTCTGCTTCCCCAATCTGCACCACAATCAGGGAGTCTGTGGCAGTTCAACTGCTACCCCCTGCTGCAGATGCCAGTTTTAGCCCACCAGTAGGGATGGATCCCATCAAATGACGGCTGGGCTTCCGCCATCGAATCTTTCTATGCGGTGGTTACTGACCATCACATCAAAAGAATTTGCTAGAAAAAAATGCATATGATTTGTGCATGTGCAAAAAAAGCCCTATCTTCAGCATAGCCACGCATGCGCAGAAGAACGGGGGGCAGGACCATCGAATCACCATCAAATGTTTACCATTTGAAATGCCGCCATCAAATGGTAAAAGTACTACCATGAAACAAAATCATCAATGGTTAAGAAACATCGCAATGCGATGTCCATCCCTTCCCACTGGCCTTCTGCACTGAGGGGGTGATTCAGTTTTGATTGGACAGGGCCAAATTTGTGCAGACCCCAGGACTGAATGACTTCACTGAGTTTCATGTGGTGCTCCAGGCGCACAGATAAGTGTGGCTCCATCTGGATCCTGGTATAAAATCCTGCTACTATTTTGATCACTGGCCTTTTGCAAATTGATTGACAGGAAGCTGGTATTGTGTAGTGGTAACCAGCCATTTTCTGGGAGTGTCAGGGAAAACACAGGCCTGAATAAGGCCCTCAGACAGATGATAAAAAGGGAAATGATTTTATAAGGCTCCTGTTGGATATCAAAAGCAGTGTATTACAGACTAATTCCAATTTTTTTCTCACACCCATGCCTGCTCTTGCGCCATTTGCACATAACCAATGAGACATAGGGGAAATTTACTAAGATGTGTATTCTACTTCACATGTGATGTTGCTATGGACAACCAATCAGATCATGTCTACTTTCTGCTAGAGCAGTGATGGCTAACCTTGCCACTCCAGCTGTTGTTGAACTACACATCCCAGCATGCCCTGCATGAGTTTTAGCATGGCCAAATAGTAAAACTGTAGCAGGGCATGCTGGGATGTGTAGTTCAACAACAGCTGGAGTGTCAAGGTTAGCCATCACTGCTCTAGAGGGTGCTAAATAAATAAGATGTATAGGTACTTGTGTACTTTCATGGCTCCCATGACGTGCATTGTATGCGTAAAAATCGCATGCGATCTGATGCGATGCGATGTCATTTTTCACAGAAATTATGGACATGAGTTGAAATCATGTAAAATGCACCCCAAATGTCATTTTTCACACTGTACCACCCCCACTATCAACGCGTCCTATGACCTTTTCATACCCCCACTATCCACGTCGGTGTGGAGTTGAGAATAGAAAGTGTGGCGAACGCAGCGAGCCCGAAGCGTGGCGAGCGCAGCGAGCCCTGCGAGGGGACACGGATACCTGTGAAGCCCGCGAGGGGACACGGATACCACGCTTCGGGCTCGGTGGCTCGCTGCGCTCGCCACACTTTCTATTCTCAACTCCACGCCGACGTGGATAGTGGGGGTATGAAAAGGTCGTAGGACGCGCACCGCCGCACCTCGCGGGCGTACGCATGCGATTTTTACCAAAAATGCATGAAAACATGAGAAAATCGCATCGCATGCCATCGCATGCCACTACATATGGCATGCGATGGCATGCGATGGGAGCCATGAAAGTACACAAGTACCAATGTATATTCTGATTGGTTGCCCATAGCAACATCACATGTGAAGTAGAATACACATCTTAGTAAATTTCCCCCATAAAGTGAGCCTGTAATGCATATTTTCCTGACCATATTTTCCTGACTGCAGACACAGTTCAGAATATATCTTGTATCTCTTCAAAGGAAGCAGCATGACTACAACAGATCGGCAGAGTGTGTATGCAGTGTGGGTGTATATTTATATGTATATGTATGCAGGAAATATCCGGCTGCCACATCTCTTCTATCTGTTTACAGCCTCCGTTGGCAAAACATGTGCCAGTATGGGTTGTTTGCAAACTCATTAGTGTTGTATATTTACATTCCGCACAAGTCGTTTTTCAATGGGTGACATGAGCCCTCTTTTTTTGTTTTAATCATTTCATTGTCTCGCTAAACAACAAATTAAGTAAATATATATTTAAAAAGGCCAGTTAAATACATGGATATCTCAAGCGTTCTATATGGTTGACTGACAGAATGTAAAACTCAGAGCACTGCACGGGGAAGTGTAATGACAATGGAAAACACTTGTGAATCCAGGGCCTGATTCGTGTGTGGGAGAATTGCACATGCACAGATCCCATTTTGTACACGTGCAAAACAGGTCCTGCATCATCACACGCTACACATCGTTCCCAAAAATGGCATCTTGTCATGTTTGTATTTTGGGAGCGCCTAAGGTGCTGTCTGCATCTTCCAATGCAGATTTACTAGCATCATGGGATTGGGATTGGGATTGGTGGGATCCTAGGGTTTAGGCAATTTTTGACAGGATTTCATGCGCATTTCATCCCTTTCTGCCAGGAAGCGCTGAGGAAGCACATGTTGTGCAGCATGATGTTAGAGGTTACGCTCCACAACTACACAACAGCCTCCCCTCTCCGCCACATCCGCTGGGCCTCCTAACTGTCCTCCTCACCTTGTCAACCCAGCCTGCCCTGTGCACTGTATCCACACACCCTCTCCACCCATCCCTGTCTGCCCACTAAAAGACTGTGTCTAAGCAATTCCTAAGAGTCCAATAGCGGTAAGGACGTGATTGACAGTTTTTCTATTTTGGATTGACAGAATGGCCCTGGATTGGCCTCCCTAACCAGAATAGCCCAACCATCCTGATGGCCAGATGTATCAAGCTTCACAAAGTGATGAAATGGAGAGTGATAAACAACTAGCCAATCACCTCCTACCTGTCATGTTACAAGCTGGGTTTGAAAAATTACAGGTAGGAGCTGATTGGTTGCTGGTTAGTTTATCACTTTGTAAAGCTTGATACATATGGCCCTCAACTTGAGAGTGATGTTCACGCAAGTGATCCTATGAATCAGGCCAACAGACCACTATTACATACTGTTTATACCATTTACAAATGGCCATGAAGTACAACACATTAAGCACAAGACTAGCATTTCCAACTTAGAAGACATATAAAAGGGGAAAAAAGACTGTCCATCCTAAAGGATCTTTCATTTGCAGACTCTTTGGTAGCACTAAAGCTGTGTGTCATGTCTGAGGTCTGGATCTGACCTGATAATTTCAGACATAGGTGCTGACGTAAAGATAAAATGTGGAGATCTGATAGGGTTTCTCTGTATAGACTGAGAGCATGAATGAGTGTAAGCTCAAAGCATGACCAGAATGAGGAGGTTTGGAATAACACACAGCCAGGGCCTGATAAGGGTTCCAGCCACCCTAGGCTAATACATTAGTGACCGCACCCCATACATTAATTATAATTTGTCTAACCTAGGTGCTCATTGCCAGGGGTTACGTTCTCGTTGCCAGGAGTTTTGAGCTGGTTAGCAGAGGTTACATATGCTTGTTGTCAGGGGTTACAAATGCTCATTGCTGGAGGTTACAAATGCTCATTGACTGGGGTTACATATGCTCATTGCCAGGGGGTTTCATGCTTGCTACCAGGAGGTGACTGCTCAGAGCACACCAGCGCTCCCGGAATCTGCACTTCCTGGTAGCGCTGGGAGCGCTGCCTTCCCCTGATAGATGGTATAGGTCTATTAGAACCTCTAGTGTCAATCTCCTAGAAGACATTTTTGGGAGGCTGTATTTTCAGGTTTCATGCTGTCCACATGACCCGACTCCTTTCTGCCATGGCTTCCAGTAGTAGGTACAGCAGCAGTGTCTATGACTGGTTACCAGCCCCAAATGACGGCTTCCTGTCAATCAACTTGCGTATGGCCAGCGATGAAAAAATAAGCAGAACTTTATCGCAGGATGGCCTCAAGCATTTGCATTCTGATCTGTGCGCATGCGTAGTCTATCGATAATTGCCCCATCTGCAAATTTGCAGCCGTGCAATTAGGTGAATGAATATGAATAGCAAATTCACGCAGTGTGTATGCCCAATTCGATGATGCCTGCGGCCGCTAATGTTGTCATCCCTGCTGCACAGCCGACCAATAATGCCATAGCCCTAGAGGCCAAATATATAGTATGTTCATTACTCATTCTGATGTGCACCCAGAATCTGGTATGTCAGCCATTGGGCTGACATATTGGCTGGGAACACATCGAATGGTACTTGTGTAGTTTCACAGCGCCCGATATATCGGATGCGATATTGGCCGATATATCAGATGCGATATCGCCCAATATATCGATACGATTTTTGACCTGTTCATAACCCCACTATCCATGGAGTTGATTTTATATAGTGTGGCGAGCGCAGCGAGCCACCGAGCCCAAAGAGTGGCGAGCGCAGCCACACTATATAATATCAACTCCATGCATAGTGGATAGTGGGGTTACGAACAGGTCAAATATCGCATCCGATCGCATCGATATATCAGACGATATTGCATCCGATATATCAGTCGATATCGCATCCGATATATCAGGCGTCGTGAAACTACACAAGTACCCATCGTATAGTGTGTACCCAGCTTAAATCACATTGTTGTCTTACTTACAGCACTGAGGTCATGACCTAATTTCCCCACAAGGGCCCTCTACAGTATATTTGGAGCTTGTATGTTCTCCCAATGCTTGCATGGTTGGTTTATTGGGGAGGCAGAGCCTTATATGTCATATTCCCACAGATCTACAAAGAGGATATTTATAACACGGATTATCTGTCATAAATATCCTATCTGTATTATTCTAATCATGTTCCTATTAAATGCTTCGCAAATTTGACGTGCTCCACCTCAAATACAAGGAGAAACAGAGGAGAGTCAACAACAAGCTGAATATCAGAAACTGCTACACGCGGACAGGAATACTCCACTGAAAAAAGCAAAAGGGAAGGTAGCTACCGCCGCCGCTCGCCACGCTTCGGGTTGACGTTGATCGTGTGGTGGCGTTAACAATTTGGGGGCCATTTCCCACTTCAGGGTGCCTATTTGGCCTCTGTGGGCCATTTAACATTGTTCCCTATGGAAAATCGGGTCAATTGGGACATTTAACATTGTTCCCTATGGGAAATCGCGGTAATCGCGTCGGTCGCATCGCATGCGATTTTTTTGGTCGCATGCGATGCGACCAACGCAATTTTTTTACCTTACGATGCCCAAGATCAAAATTGTGGGCACCCTTCTAGGTAAAGGGTACCAAACATTTTAAACCAGACTGTTTTAAATGCAAAACAAAGAAAATGGAATGCAAAGGGTGAATTGGTGAATATGGTTCATATTTATTAAAGTCTATGGCTAATTTCTCTAAAGGTGTAAAATTGTGACACATTATTGGAATCAATATTTACGGAAGCACAATAAGACAACATTTTGAGAGGCCATTCAGCCTTATTCCACTGCAGTGATATCCTGGGTTATTGCCTAGTCTATCTGTGTCGTGGCTCATTGAAAAATAACACAGGTCAAGTGATCTGGGAATCCAACCCTGGTAACTGCAAGGGTCGGACCCAGGTAATGGAGCAGTGTAAACAGCTGAACCCAGACCCGGACTATGCTAAAATGCAGTAAGCTATATATACAGAGGTCCCCTCACGGGAGTGTCTGTGAGTGACATGCAGGGCAGACAAGGGTTCATTGTAAGTGGGATCTGGCAGAGTTATTGGTGGAAAAGTGGTGGCAGTGTGTGAACGGTATTATTAGTTGTAAAAGATCCAGCAAATAAATTGTTTTCATATAAGTACCACATAGAGGAGGGGATGCTCTAATGCGAAAATGCCATAAAAACACCGTTATCAGGGTTTTATCGCATTTTCGCATGCTTTAATGCAGACATGCTGGGTCAGCGCTGCGGATGGAATTGCCAGCTTCTGCTGGTGATACCCTGTAGAAGCCTATTATTTTTTATTTACTTTGATGATAGTATTTTCATTGTGTCCTAAGATTATTTTACCTTTATTATGCATATGAGTACATTATAAACACTAATACAGTTTATGTTTCGCAACTACAATATAGATGTCTGTATCAGTAGCTCTTCTTTACCTCCATTACTTCTTTGCGGATGCTGACGATCCTGAACCAATGCACAAGTTGGGGGTACCCTTCGAGCTCTGCATTACGCTCTTGAAGAGCCACTTTCCTCTTGCAGGACAGCTGCCGGCTGAAGTATTTCACCAGTTTGCTCTGAAACAAAACAGACAAATCAGCAGATGATAGAAAGCAAACGCCCATTGTTGTTATGTTAGGAATATTTCAAAATGATTATTTGAACATGATACATCTTAAACCGGTATTGGGGGAATTCTGTGTATGTGTACAAATCTCTTTCACATTGATCTTCTACAGCAGGGATGGGGAACTTTCGGCCCTCCAGTTGTTGTCGAACTACACATCCCAGCATGCCCTGCTACAGATTTGCTATTTGGTCATATTAAATCTGTTGCAGGGCATGCTGGGATGTGTAGTTCAACAACAGCTGGAGGGCGGAAGGTTCCCCATCCCTGTTCTACAATCAGAACTCAAATGTCATTCAGGTGAATTTCATTCCCAGTTATGTGACCTGCTAACATCTGCTGGAAATTGCAGTGTGAGTGCTCACTGAATCTTCCTAAGCACTGAATGGTTCCTGGAACTCTTGGCTATATGTGTGTGTGGCCCCTTACTGTCAAGGTATCATTTCTGTAAAAGTGTTTAACTTGCAATCTCATACTGCATATACAGAACAGCAGTAAAGCGCATACTTTTAAATGATGGACTTTTTATATATTTATGGATAGCAAAAAGTATATGTAAAAAGCAAGACTTTAAATCTGGTTAATGCAGTAGCAATATAATGTAACAAGAGTAAAGTTCACTTGGCTCATTGCCACACAGTTTGTTAATGTAAATCTAAAGTATGCGATACAGTGGTGGAAACTCAGGTGCTGGATGACTTTAAAGAAGTCAACTGCTGTTCTGCTAACCAGAGTTACTTCTCTTTGGCTCCACCACAGACTGGATGGGAATGTCTCACCAGCTTCAATCAATAGTTAGTCATAAGATAATCTAAGTGAATGGTACTAACACTGATAGGCATGGTGTCACCACTGTGCTGTACAGGGCACTACTGCTGCTGTGCATTGCTGACACTGATAGGCATGGTATCACTACTGTGCTGTACAGGGCACTACTGCTGCTGTGCATTACTGACACTGATAGGCATGATATCACTACTCTGCTGCACAGGGCACTACTGCTGCTTCTGTGCAATACTGATACTGAGAGGTATGGCAGGGATGAAACTAGGATTTTCATTAGCCAGGGCAACATAGTAATTTGACACCACTTTGTTTCCCCCCACCCCCCACCACCCTCCCCTCCCCTCTCCTGCATGCACTATTGGGTATCACATCCAGCACCCGGGGCATGCGATGGTATCGCTACGTTTTTTGTTCAGGGCACTACTGCTACTGTGAATTATTAATACTAATATACATGGCATCACCACTCTGCTGTACAAGGCAAACCTTCTTCTGTGCATTACTGACGGATCACTGCTTGTGCATATACCTGTATATTACTGATAATAATCAATTTAATAGGCATTTGCCATTACTTATAGCTTGGCAACAGTATTTTAGGATACCACAATTTCTGCTCATAGGCAAAAACAGGGTTTTTTTGGCAGCCTGGAAACCCGCTCCTCAGATACACCATGACACAATAGGATAAGTATACTGTATATATTACTAGAGTCGGAGATGCATGTTTTACAGATCTATTTTGTATGCAATATAAAATAATTATAACCAAAGCATTGCCCCACTGAAACAAGGTTTTAAAACATGAAACAAAGTTTGTGTACTATCTCAGGCACTGAATCTAAATGCCAAGAAATCATGTCCTTGCACATATTTAGTGCTACATACATATCCCAGTACATACATGTCCCAGTAGTGCAACACCCCTCACCACCACCACCAAAAAAAAAATAGTACTTTTTGAGGATTATGGTTTTCGGAATATTTTGGATAGCGGATAATTGGATAAGGGATACTCACCTGTACTACAACTGCCACTGCTTAAATTCAGTGAGTGCCCTGTTTTCTATGGATTCAAATATATATATATGAAAGAAAGGTGCTTCAACACAGGTGATGGCAATCATACAATAAGAGGGAAGTGCAGGAGCAGAGCGATGTGTCCCTCCTGGAGAGGGTCATGATGGGAGGTATGTATGTGTATATATATATATATATATACACAGAAAAAATTGAAGTCAGCACATCCAAGTTCCTTTTTGAGTAGGAAAAAGTCTTTATATTCAACACGATAAATATAACAAAGCAGGTCTCCATGAAAAATGATACAACAAATCCGGACATAGGTGGAATACTTATGGTCACAGGAATAGAGAATAAATCAGCCATGGAGATCCTGGAGTGGAATACTCATGCCCCTTCTTGGTCCAATACTGTATATATATATATATATATTTGCATGACGAAGTCGATGACAAAACGCGTTGGGGCGTGGCCTAGCGACGTCACTTCAAAGAAGGAGCACTGAGTGTATACAGGCTCCGTATCTCTGGTGCCCTGCACCACGTTCACGCTGTTTGTACTGTGGTTGTCGATACCGCTCAATCTGATACATTACCCTATCCCTGTTTTATTGTTCATACACCCGAATAAATGTGTTTTAAAAACTCTTAATGCACTATGAAGCGCCTGTTTTCAAAACTCTTCTATATATATATATATATATATATATATATATAATATATATAGAATATATATATATTCTCCCCAATAGTGGTGAGGCGCCAATCTGTCAATGTACAGTCCTTATGAAACCAATCATTTTAAAATAATGACGAAAATTTCATCCAAGCAATTGCTTTATTTGATCCTTCAATATATAGTCATAAAATGAAGAAACGACCCAACGCGTTTTGTCTTTAAAAATACGTCATCAGGGGAATAACAGGTACAATCTTCTGTTTGATATAGGATATCCTATTATCAAATTAGAGGTTCTGTGTGGTCCATATTGTTAATCCTACAAAAATGATTCATTCCTTGGTAGGAGACCCTTCAATGGTGTAAGATAATTGTTAAAAAAGAAGAATCATAAAATAACTTCCTGAATGGCTTATCTGGCTAGTTCCTTAGGAATTTGTGAATTTCACCAATAAAAAGATGGAAACTTTTTCATCGATGGTGGACACAATTGTATTGAGCCACTCTAGAGGACTCCTATCTCCCACAGGTATAGCCAGCAGAATGCTTTCCCTGACCTGACGACGGGGCCCCCGAGCTCCGAAACGTTGTCTTCACTGCACATGGATTAAATATCCATTAACTACATTGTTCCTGCAGTCTACGAGTGCCGCTTATTTCTTTTCCTATATACTGTTGAGGCCTCATCCCCTCCTGCCAGAGGGCACCGGAGCCAGTAATTTGGGGCATTCACCAGCAAGACCTGAGTGCCGGTCTCTTTGATTTTATATATATATATATATATATATAGCAGAGTCCAATAGACCGGCACCCTCCTCAACACAGCAACTGCCGCGGTGCTTCCAGCAATTATAACTTACAGCAACTCCAGATGCGAGCACCCACGGACTTGAAAAAACGGCAACCACAGACAAGGTATCTGCAAGCTTTCGGGCCTTTATTAGCCCTTCTATCCTGTGTTGCCTGACGAAGGGCTAATAAAGGCCCGAAAGCTTGCAGATACCTTGTCTGTGGTTGCCGTTTTTTCAAGTCCGTGGGTGCTCGCATCTGGAGTTGCTATATATATATATATATATATATATACAACAGAGTATCCGGCACTCCACCAATCAGCCATGGCAACTTGCTGAGGTGCCTTCCCAGAGCCAGTTACGCGCACAGAGAAGCAGCATAGGCAGCACTCAAAGATTTGTAATTCCTTTATAAATGATTTATTGCATAGTGGTGAAATACCAACACCAGCGATAGATAGATAGATAGATAGATAGATAGATAGATAGATAGATAGATAGATAGATAGATAGATAGATACACCTAAAATTAACTTCAGTGTCCCGTCCCCTGATGCAACTTTATTTACCATGTACTATAAGTTGTTGTTTTCTAGTTTTTGCTCATTTATGCATTGATAGGTGCTTCTGGCGCCATATAAATAAAAAACAATATTAATAATAATATCTATACTTAAAATTTTCTTCATGTTGCGAACAGTTGTGTATACTGTAGTAAATGTGCTTTTTATTATGTCCACAGGATGGCACTGTGGCACCAATTGTTTCTCTATACAAGTACCAACAAGGTAGGATGATAGTTTCAGTACTTTAAGATCTAAAAATCATTACTTAGCATTTTCTATTTTTACAATTCAAGTAATTATTATATTATGTAAGAACTGCACAAAGGAATCACACACACACAGGCACATGAACTCATCTGCAGCCAGTTTGGGATTAGAGACTAAGAGGTATATTCAGTGGCCTGTGGCGAGCTGTGACGCCGAGCAGTGCTGATAGGTCGCCGTCACAGCTCGCGAGTCAGTATTCAATTAAACCCCCTGCACTCGCCGTTTCCACCTCGCTGGGTTTTTTTCAGCAAGGTGGAAACGGCAAGTGTGGCTGTCAAAACGGCGAGGGTTGCTGCTATAAGCAGTGGGCTGGCTGCATTAGCGACAAATCTCGACATTCCGGGGAATCCTCACTCTCTTCTAATGGCACGGATTCCCCTGGAACATAGAATAGGGCGAGCGAGGGGGTTAGACAGCAAGGATGGCTTGTTTTCTGCAATCTTCGCCTGAAAACAAGCCACCCTCGCTGCAGAATCCCCCTCACTGGCGGCATTGAATATCGCCCTATATGGTAACAAGCCCGTAATTTGTTTATGACAAAAGAAAGTATACACATGGTAATTTGCACTTTGGCTAATCCAATTCCCAGAGGTGCCTTGGGAATTGGTTGTCCATGACCAATTAAAAGATTGTATGACCAATGTAATAGGCAAATGTGGATATAGAGACGTGAATCCTGTCCATTACCTTATAACTGACACTATGGGCGGGATGTATTAATATACATCGCCGCCCTTCGCATGGCAGCCGCCGCGATGCTGCCGCATATGTACTAACATATGCGGCTAGCATCGGGTTGCGGTGACGGAGACCCCCGCGATACCTGTGATGTGGTCTGCGGGGGTCTCCGTCACCTCCCAGCGGCTGCCAGTGTCCCCCTGCGTCTCCTCCTCCCCCCTGAAGCTGGATGTCCTGCCGGCTGTGACACCTGCTGGGGGAGGAGGAGATCAGGAGGACGGGAGGGGGGGGTGGGGCGCGCGGACGGCGGACCTTCTGGGTGGCGATACCCTGCCATGCGAAAACAGGGCAGACGGGTGATGGTAAATGGGAAAATGCCGTAAAACCCCCGTTTTACCGCATTTTCCCTTTAGAACATCTCGCCCTAAGGATGCGATATAAACACACAATTTTATATTTTTTTACATTTTCTAATGTCATGAAAAATTTTTGGCATTCAGGGACGCCATGACCAGAGGCGTAGGGAGGGCGGAGCCGATTGGTGGAATGGCGATTGGTGGAATGGCGCCGCCGGCCCGCCCAACCCCCGCCTCATCCATGGTATGATATAATACACTAACGTATCGGCGGCAGCGTGTGCCGGCGCCTGCCCTCTACCCTGCTGCTGCTGCTCGGCTTCCGGGCAGCGCAGCAGCACTCCCCTGGAGGAGAAGGATTTCTGCTGCCGCCCTGTCAGTGGCGTAAGTCAGTTTACCGCTAGGCTGGCTGTTGACTCCTCATGCTGTTAGCCGCGTGGTTGGAGCTGCTGCCATTCGGGCAGGGGCTGTCTCCTCTCCAGTCACTGCCGCTGGTAGGTACCACACTGCTGTCACTCCTGTCACTGGCGCCAGTGCTACAGTGCTTCTGGCAGGCACTGCATTGTTAACAGTCAGGGCAGATCATGTCGCTGCCACCTGCTGCTGCTTGGTGGGGGGTGGGGTCTTGTCACTGTCGTCAGGGCTGGAAGACTCCACGCTGCTGCTGGCCTGGGGGGGCTGTCACTGTGGCCGGTGCTAAAGTGTCGTCGGCATGAACCGTGCTGCTGCTGCTCGGGTTACAGCGTCTTATATAGCTCAGCAGATTCCGTTACAGCGTCTTATACAGCGCAGCAGATTCCGTTACAGCGTCTTATATAGCGCAGCAGATTCCGTTACAGCGTCTTATATAGCGCAGCAGATTCCGTTACAGGGTCTTATATAGCGCAGCAGATTCTGTTACAGCGTCTTATATAGCGCAGCAGATTCCGTTACAGCGTCTTATATAGCGCAGTGTGTTATATAGCGCAGCAGATTCCGTTACAGTGTCTTATACAGCCCAGCAGATTCCGTTACAGTGTGTTATATAGCGCAGCAGATTCCGTTACAGTGTCTTATATAGCGCAGCAGATTCCGTTACAGTGTCTTATATAGCGCAGCAGATTCCGTTACTGCGTCTTATGTAGCGCAGCAGATTACGTTACAGTGTCTTATATAGTGCAGTGTGTTGTATAGCGCAGCGGATTCCGTTACAGTGTCTTATATAGTGCAGTAGATTCCGTTACAGTGTCTTCCTATAGATTGTAAGCTTGCAGCAGGGCCCTCCTACCTCCAAGTCTGTCTGTTGTTACCCAGTTTGTTTTATCACTGTCTACTATTGTAAAGCTCAACGGAATCTGCTGCGCTATATAAGAAACTGTAAATAAATAATAAATAAATATAGCGCAGTAGATTCCGTTACAGTGTCTTATATAGCGCAGCAGATTCCGTTACAGTGTCTTATATAGTGCAGTAGATTCCGTTACAGTGTCTTATATAGTGCAGTAGATTCCGTTACAGTGTCTTATATAGTGCATCAGATTATGTTACAGTGTCTTATATAGTGCAGTAGATTGCTTTACAGTGTCTTACATAGCGCAGCAGATTTCGTTACAGCGTCTTATATAGTGCAGCAGATTCTGTTACAGTGTCTTACATATTTCAAATGTAACATGCCAACACATGTGAGCCATGGGGGGGCACGAAATATACCCTTGCTCCGGGCACCATGGCACCTAGCTACACCGCTGGCCATGACACAAAAAACTTTGAGGACCACTGCGCTAACCTCTGTTCTAATCAGGCTCATCAGATTTTTAGTGCACAGAATGGTCACTTAAGTCCATATGGACAGTGCACCCGGGACAGTTTGGAAACTGTTGTTGGATCAAATGGGTTCATGGGTGTCTGACGTTACAATTTGAAGTCGCAAATCCCATCCAGCATGCGATCAATCTTTAAATCAATCAACAGAAAAAGACCAATATCAACCTATAGTAGATATATCCCTTGGAAGAGTTTAGGTACCCACATGGTACCCACATGGCTCCCTAGAAGAAGGCTTACGCCGAAACGCGTTGGAGAGAGACCCCCAGTACAACTCAACTTACTTTTGAGACAGGCGGAGAGAAGGGTACGGCAGCGGCAAACAGCGTGTGCACACACTGGACGACGGCAAGGAGATCGCCAAGGAAAGAGGTGAGTACGGAGAAGGGAAAGTGAGGAAGTGAGCCAGGGGACCTGTAGAGTGGTGAACGGTCACCGGGACGGGTACCTACAAACCCGAAACGGTGGTCTCAGTAACCGCCACAGACAAGGTGCAGCGTCCGGCCATTCCCTGCCTGCACGGAGAGCGGTGTGATACACGCAGCTCCCCGGAGCAGACAGACGGCGCGCGCAGCCCCAAAAGTCCGGGACCCATAGTGCACACCAATCCCCACTAGTACCAGACCCGGAAAACCAGAAGGAAAGAGGTACCTGAAAGCGGATCCAAAAGTAAAGACATTACAGTTTATAAAACAGCGGGACGCCGCTATTTTTCATTGACTGAATGACATAACCCTGTTCATTCTGAACAGACCAAATTTTGTGCACAACAATCAATCATTTGTTCATCATTTTTTTCATTTTTTTCATTTATTTATTTATTTATTTATTTATTATTTGTTGTTTTTTTGCCTCTTTTTTCATTTAATTCATTTATTCTTAGAATTATTCATCCATTTAAACCCCGTTACGTTTGTAAAGGAGTGTTACCCAGTGGGGTTATACATACACAGAACTGTGATTTTTATAATTTACAATTTATGATTGATGTTCTAAATAAATTGGAAATTTCCTAAGACACACATGTCATAATAGATGTCAATCATTTACAGAGGTAATTACATTTAAGGTAGAGCGCAGCACAAACCCAACTAGAAACCC
Source organism: Crinia signifera (assembly GCF_055691185.1). Taxonomy (NCBI): domain Eukaryota; kingdom Metazoa; phylum Chordata; class Amphibia; order Anura; family Myobatrachidae; genus Crinia; species Crinia signifera. The sequence continues at coordinate 380,810,935 of NC_139217.1, forward strand.
ACATGGTAAGGCAATTCAAATGTGATTTGGTCACATTTCATGCAATTGTGAAGATAAATTGCATGAGAAAGAATCTATATCCAATGTATTTGACATCAGGTCTGATGCGATGGATGTTTCTGTGCGCATCATTTCGGACCTTGCGAGTTGCATTGGCTGCAGGAGAGATATGTCGGATCGCAGCCAAGCCAGACAGGATTACCTGGGATCTCATTCGATATATTGTATGCAAAAAGACCACATACGATATAGGCCCTTATTCAGATCTGATCGCAGTGCAAATTTGTTCTCAAAATGGGCAAAACCATGTGCACTGCAGGTGGGGCAGATGTAACATGTGCAGAGAGAGTTAGATTTGTGTGAGTTATTTTGTTTCTGTGCAGGGTAAATACTGGCTGCAATACTTTCACGCTGCAATTAGATTTCAGTTTCAACACACCACACCCAAATTTAACTCTCTCTGCACATGTTACATCTGCCCCACCTGCAGTGCACATGGTTTTGCCCATTTTGAGAATAAATTTGTACTGCGATCAGATCTGAATAAGGGCCATATATCGCATTCAATCCTGCCACCCAGGGGGGTCCCAGGTGGCTTAAGGCGGATTGTGTGAAACTTTTCAAAAGAAGTCACACAAGTGTATGGCTAGCTTTAGTCTTCATCTTTAAATTGTGATAAAATGTGAGTACAGTACTTGGGAGGCCAATAAATAATTTGCATATAACCCAACAAAGGGATTTGCAGCTTTTAGTGGGGAACTTAAGGTGGCCATACACACCCAGATTTATCTTCAGATCTGTCTGGAAGAAGTAATGCTGGGTACACACCAGGACGACAAGGGTCCGATCCCATCAATCTAGATCCAATTCTGACCGATTGGATGTAGATTGTGTGGTGATTGAGCCCTTTTCTGTCCTGGTGTGGACCAATACCGATCTGATGCGAAGTCCCGCGGGTCGGTCGTTATTCAGATCCTACCTGCAGCAGGTAGGATCTGGAAACGACCATACTCCCGGGTGCGGGTCGCCATCGGATCGGACCCGCTCACGGTGTACACCGTAAACGGGTCGTGCCCCCCGCGTTATCGTGAGCGGGTCGGAAGAAACACTGACGACCCGCTCGCGATGTGCATCGTGAGCGGGTCGTCCTGGTGTGTACCCCAAATAAGATCTCTGCTCTCCCCCACACTGTTACATACATCTAGCACACAGACAACAGACAACTTCCAGTATTAGGTAATTATACATGAGATACAAACAAAGTAGTTTTGTCTCATTTCCTCCTTACACATCTACTATGCTCTGTGGATTGCTGGATTGCCCCATACAAACACCACATGCCCAGGAGACTGTGAAGATGGCTAAGCTCTCTCCCCTGTGCTCAGTATCCTGCAATGTAAGCCTCTATTCAGTCCATCTATCAGGCAGAACCAATACAAAGGGAACTAAAGGCCCACACACACTAGTAGATTTTTAATTGAGAGCAGCTTACTTTTGCCATTTGAGCTGCCTTCAGCTCAAAACCGCCTCATGTGAATGGCGGGGCGATGAATGGTGAGTGCCAATGCGCCTTCCGCATCATAACCAGCCGTCGTCCAATTTGACAGGACGAGTGAATGGCTTTCCATATTCTCCTACTATGAAAATCCATTCACCCTTGTGAAAATCGCTCAGTGTGTATTTACTGAGCGATTTTCCGGCCAGCGATTTGCACATCGCTAGCCATACACGCTGGGCAATGTCATTTTTATTCTACAACTCAAATGCTGTACCTTACACATTTTGTGCTTATCACAACCTTTCTCTTGCACAAAGGGGGTCATTCTGTTTTCATCAGCCCCTTGCGAATACGCAACAGGGGCTGATGTTGAAGATCTGCGCATAAGCGAATATGCACAGGCTCCCTCAGACTCCTGCATAGTCTCTAAGGCACTTGGAGAGGGGGGGCTGCAGGAGGCGTGCTCGGGTGCTCATATGCAAACACCCAGCATTTCCTGGGCATACATACCCACGAACGGGGACGGCTTCCTGCACGAGATGTTCTTGGAGAAGGACTCCGCTAATCTAAATCAGGATGGAGTGATTTAGATTAGCAAGCACTTAAGAAATAATTTGATGGTCGGCAAGCATCAAATTATATGGGGACAGCCTGAGGTCGGCCATTTGTGCAGGTGGCATTAGTTGGCTCGAGTAAACCAGAATCAGGGCCAAAGTGCAGTAAGCTGCACTAAAATATTACTGGCAAGCAGGGAAACACAACATATACATTTATGTACTTTAACTGTCATTGTTTTGCGGACTTCCCAATATATTTTATTGCAGACATGAATTAGAACCTGAATAAAATACAAGTGGAATGAGGTCCTGCACACAAATACCATGATCTATTACATCTCATGCCGGGTGTATCAAGCAGTCTCACAGTGAGAGACTATTTATGTGTAGTCTGCATACACAGAATGCATTAACAAAAGCCCCATACACACTAGGTGATATTGTAATCAGTATTGCTCAGAAAAGGCTTTCTGATGCTGTGTACACACGGCAGCGATAGGGGCTGAAATCGCTGGGAATATGGTCGCTGAGCGACCATATTGCCAGTGATTGGAGTGTGCACCAGCGATAAATCGCCGGGTGCGCGCTCCCGTTTTCAGCCCCTGAATGGTCGCTGGTCGGAGGAACATGCTCCTCCGACCAGCGACATCCCCTGCCTCTTCACCCGGCAGTGTTTAAATATTCATCTGCGACCATCTCTGGTCGTAGATGAAAACGGGACACGGGCAATATGATTGCTGAGCAATATATTGCCAGCGATCATATTGCCCCGTGTGTATGCACCTTGAGTGATATTGTTTACAATATTGCCTAATGTGTACACTCCATATCGTTAACGATGTGCGCTCCCTCGTCTTACATGTTCAGACAAGGGGGGTCCTCGTTAACTACGGCCGTGCTGCAGCTGCAGCATGACAGAGGCTCCCCCGCCACCGCTCCCTCTCCGCGCTGCCATCAGCAAGTGTGTATGCAGTCATCAGTGGGACGCATACCTACATGTCCAATAAAGCTCTGTTCAACTTCACCAGATTATTATAGGGTATAGGATTGTCAGGCCAATTTCTGGACTTCATTGCATATACTTAGCTATTGGTGGCAAACATATGTACAAAACTGCTCAGTCATAAATTCAGATATAAAAATAGGAGCGAAAGATTTGGCCTTTCCCACTGGTCAGGATTTTAACATAGAGCAGTGTACACTTTGGGACCGATTCAGTTTGGTTCAGTAAGCTGCTCACAGTGCCCCGCTGCTGCCGATTCCCCTCATTAATATGCGAGGGGATGTGTAATGAATACACATCACCTCTCGTACCTCCACTGCAGGAGAAATCATTTCATGGTTGCCGACTATATATATTTTTTTTTTTTTACACAGCAGCAAGCAGGGGGCGCCGGAGCCGAGCCGCTCATTACATATTCATATATTCACTGCACCCGATCATTACGATCGGGTATAGTGAATATACGGTCCCCTGCTGGCACCCCCGGGGGGAAGCCAGTGCTGCCTGGCACCCGGGGAGCCCACCTACCGCCCACAAAGTTCTGGGGCAGGCAGAGAGACTTCCATCTCTCTGCCTGCCACCGTCCTCAGGCTCCCTGCGGCAATCGCCGCAGGAGCTCATATTCGCCAGTCAGGGGCAGCGAGCCCCTGACACGTTGAATACCGGAGCCCACCGGCTCCGGAACGTGGCGAATGTGCAGCGAATCCTAAAAAGGATTCGCTGCACCTCGCAGGTATTCTCATTGAATACCGCCCAATGTCTTGTTGGCAATGATCTATGGCTGGGGTAGCCAGCTCCAGTCCTCGAGAGCTACCAACAGTTAATGTTTTCCAGATCTCCTCACAGAATCACAAGTGAAGTAATTAGCTCCACCTGTGGATCTTTGAAAATGTTTCAGCTAGTAACGAGTGCACCTTTGCAGCAGCTGGGTTGTCTGGAAAATGTGAGCTGTTGGTAGCTCTTGAGGTTGGCTACCACTGATCTATGGTATGGTTTGAAAATGAAAATGTGACGGTTACAATAAAGTTATCATATTCTGCAATATTTCTTCCTTGTTTGATATTGATATTTTGTACCAATGTCATCACTACAATTACAATATCCTCTACATGCACAATATTAAATTAATGCGTGTAGTATTATTAATAACATTAGTATTCACAATATTTACCTGCACTAACATATTATTATTATTATTATTATTATTATTAATGTGCCACAAATGGTTTGCAGCGCCATGCATATTGCTCATAGTTGCCGACTTTTTCAAACTCCTCTCCGGGAGAAGCCCGGAGAGGAGTGAAAGCAGGGCTGGACGAGGCTTCGTTTTGGGGGTGGGGGCGAGGCTGATATCACCAAGCCCCGCCCCCACATCCGGCAGCCGCATTAATTATCTGTTCCGTGGATGGGGCGAGGGGTTAATATGACGCAAAATTCAGCGATTTGCGTCATTTTAGCCCCGCCCCCTCACCGTGGACCCGTGAAATTCTGACATTTTTTTACCACGGGGAAGGGGGGAGCAGAGGCTGTTGCTACAATGCAGGAGACTTACCTACCTTCCCGGGGGACCAGGAGGGGAACCCAATTTGCGGGACCCTCCCGGCCATTCTGAGAGGGTAGGCAAGTATGCAGTAACTGAAAATCTAAAACAGGCAACAATTAGCAGCACAATTCTTATACACAATACAGCTGAGATGTCGGGAAGCAAAGACGTACTATTAGCGGCGGGCAGCAGATGGAGAAGAAGAAGGAAGTGATAAGAGATGTGGGTATAGATGGTCACTATAAGTAACTAGTGACATAAAGTGCTAGAGAAGAGAGCTGTGAGAACAAGAGGGAAGAGGGTCCTGCTACAGGGAACTTACAAACTATAGGGAGGGAGAGACGGACAGATGACATGAGGTGCACGCAAGATGGTCTGATGGCAAGAAGTAAGCTAGGCCAAGATGGCGAAAGGGGGGGTGGGGGGGGTGGGGAGACTGGTCTCCAGAATGGTGTCAAGACTAGGTTATGCAGAAGGGTACATATAGCTGGGACCTCTGCCATTACAACTACAGCGTTTTTCAGAAATTCCCCCAAAAGGTGATATTTGGCACAGGGTCCCTCTAATTGAAAGCCTTACAGGCCGTTGTGTCAAGCAGTGAAAAGACTGGAGAAGTGGAGAAGTTGCCATAGACATCAACCCGATTCTACCATCATTTTATAGTGTGCACTTGATAAATGCTACCTCAATGCTGATTGGCTGCTATGGTCAACTTTTCCACAGGTCCACATCGCTCTATTCACTAGATGCAGCAACCTCTTTGAGATTTATGGTACTAAGGGCGGGATGTACTAAAGGGAAAATGTGGTAAAACGGGGGTTTTACCGCATTTTCCTAAGTACCATTACCCATCTGCCCCGTCTCCGCCGATACCCTATAGAAGCCTATGGGCTTCTATCATCGCCGGCGCGACCCCCCCCCCCCTCCCGTCCTCCATCGATCTCCTCCTCCCCCAGCAGGTGTCACAGCCGGGAGGACATCCGGCTGCAGGGGGAGGAGGAGAGGCAGGGGGACACTGACAAGCCGTCGGGATGTGACGGAGACCCCTGCACACCACATTACAGGTATCGTGGGGGCCTCCGTCATATGCTAGCCGCATATGTTAGTACGGCGGCAAGGGGTGGCGATGTATAATAATACATCCCGCCCTCAATGTTCATTTTTTGTAGAGAATAGATGGAATTTGCATTCCACCTATTCAGTCTTTTTAATATTTTTTTTCCGATTCCCAGAAAGTAAGCCCAAAATCAGAAAAGACATGGATCCGCAGAGTTTTTTTCCATGGAAACAGCCTCAAATTCGCAAATTTTGCGTTAGTTTCTGCAAATGCAGATTCGGTTTTTCCAAGTCCCGGATGTTTTATACTTACGATCTATGTGCGGATTGGAAATATCAGGAAACACTGAATACCTCCCTTGGGGCCAGATGTATCAAGCTTCAAAAAGTGATAAAGTGCAGAGTGAGAAACAACCAGCCAATCATCTACTACCTGTTATTTTTCAAACCCAGCCTGTGACATGGCATGTAGGAACTGATTGGTTGGTTGTTTATCACTCTCCATGTTATCACTGTTGAAGCGTGATACATCTGGCCTTTAGTATTGGTTCTCCCCTGCTATGTAAACAGCTGAAGAAAATAGTTAGGTACCACAATCCTGCTAAATAACATAAAAGGGGAAGAACAGCTCCAATACACTAATAATGATTTAGTGGAGATACAGTTAAAGGTTGACTATTACTTGACTAAAGAATGATGCAATATAAATAATTGTTTTGTTTTCATTTATGTCTTTATTTTTCAGGTATCCCTCTCATATGTATTTGTTCTTAACCCCCAAAGGATACAGTGCTATGGCGTTGTATATATCAAATGTACGTCAGTCTCTAATCCCTTGGGTTGTAAGTGGATCCATACTACATTTTACTTGTTATCTCATATACTGTATATGTGTGTAATATCCATGCAACTGACATGCTTGTAAATACTCAACTATCTCTCTGTTCCTGGTAGCAAAAAGGTTAAATCACCACCTCTAAAGTGCTGACTGCTTATTTCTACAACAGGAAAACCACCAAGATTGATTTGTTGGGCAAAGGTCGAAGATAGTTAATGAGAGAGCATAGAGAAGATTAAAGCATATCTGCTTCTGCCTCCTTCTCCAATATGATGTAACACACCAGAGCAGAAGAAATATGGAATGCTGGGTCATGTATTTCACAACAGTCAACGGGTTCCCAATGTGGGCTATAAAGTAATTGCCCTGTCATTTTTTTATTGCATATTTGAAACTTTCTGTTGAATTTTTAGACAATAACACAAACTTTCACAATGAAATTAGATAATTGCCCCATGATTTACTATATTATATTGGTTATTACTTTCTAAATCACGATAAGTACAGTTTAAACAGTCCATAAAAAAATAACAGTGCAAATAAAGGCCCTTATTCAGATCTGATCGCAGTACGAATTTGTTTTCAAAATGGGCAAAGCCATGTGCACTGCAGGTGGGGCAGATGTTTAAATTTGGGTGGGGTGTGTCGAAACTGAAATCTAAATTGAAGTGATAAAATTATGCAGCCAGTATTTACCCTGCACAGAAACAAACATCACTGACAGGCTATCATATTTCTTGGATCAGCCATGTTAATGCCATTAAGCTCAGTCTATTACCAATATTATTATATTTGTTTCAAACATTGCCTATCCGTGTTTCCCCTTATGCCTTAAGCATCTCCAACATATTCTCATCTCATGGTGGCCTGGAGTTACCAAATTTTAAACCCTAGTATTTTTCTGTTAGATTAGCTCAACGTCTACAATGGAATGGACCCAAATCTGAGAGAGTATAGGTCATGATAGAAACCAATGCTCTTAAGCTAAATTCCATATCTTCTTTACTTTGGCTCCCTAGATTGGCCTGTCCTAGGCTGTCCTGCATCATCCCATAATTGCTCATACTTTGGACATTTGGGTTATATCTAACCGCCAGTATAAAATTGCCCCACATCCTAGTCCTCAAATCCAGTTATTCGATAATCCTGATTTTCTAACAGGATGTCATACAGCTACATTTACATGCTAGCAGAACACAGAATCCGTTTTTTAAATGATATCACACACACGCTCTTTCCCCAACATTCTTTGATATTCAATCCAAATTTTCTGTTTCCCATAAATTTCTCTTTCAGTTTTTACAAATCCAGCATTTCCATTGTGATCATATTGTGACTTTGGGCCTTATTCTAGTTCACTCTTTCTGCCAAATTCCTTCTTAGATGGACAAAACCATGTGCACTGCAGTTGGGGCAGATGTTACTTTTGCAGAGAGAATTACCTGTAGATTTGGGTGGGGTTTTACTACAAAGTGAGATCTATATTGCAGTGTAAAAATAAAGCAGTCAGTATTTTCCCTGCACAGAAACAAAATAACTCACCAAATCTAATTCTCTCTGCACATGTTACATCTGCCCCCCTGCAGTGCACATGGTTTTGTCCATCTAAGAAGGATTTTGTCAGAAAGAGTGAACTAGAATAAGGCCCTTAATCACAGTTCTCTCACAATTATGGAGGGTTTAGTTCTTCATGGTACATCCACTAAAGGTTAAAGGTTTGATTTGTACCCAATACTCATACTATGACCCTTGGACAAGGAAGATTCTTACAAAAGGACATGGGAGATAGATCTGGCGTAAACCTTAGCTAACGATGCTTGGACTGACAAATATTCTAATGTTGCCTCAATCTCCATCTGTATTAGTTTAAAAGAAAATGCATAGAAGCTACCTTATAGATGGTATTATGTCCCTACCAGGCTGAACAAAATGCACCCTGAAATTTCTATTTTATGTTGCCGATGTAATATGTTTCATGGAACGTTTCTTCATATTTCAATGCTCTGGCTAACTCCATTTTAAGAATTCAAGTCCTTCTTAGCCCCTATTTTTTCTTCTATCTCTAGATATCCCTGAATCAAATACTCATCAAAATAAACTATTTACTCACATGGTACTGGCAGCTAGATGTGTCATCGCATCGACGTGGGAATAAAGTGACATACTGGCTATGGGCCTTATTCAGATCTGGGCTCAGTACAAATTTGTTTGGAAAATGGGCAAAACCATATGCACTGCAGGTGGGGCAGATGTAACATGTATAGAGAGAGTTAAATTTGGGTGGGGTGTTCTGAAACTGAAATCTAAATTGCAGTGTAAAAATAATGCAGCCAGTATTTACCCTGCACAGAAACAAAATAACTCACACAAATTTAACTCTCTCTATACATATGCCACATCTGCAGTGCACATGGTTTTGCCCATTTTCCAAACACATTTGTACTGAGCTCAGATCTGAATAAAGCCCTATGAGTGAAATTATAGCTTAAGTTTGGCACATACACTCTGGAATATATCAGTAGCATATAAGGGGTTCCTCTAAAAAGTTTATTAGAGTCTTGGAACAAAGGACCTCTTAATTCAGAGTTCCCACTGCATTTACTTGATCACTCTGGGGCTGGATTACTTGACACATGGGATATGTTTAACCTTTCTGGTGGCTGGACAACTTATATCAGTGATATTGAATATTCAGATTGTTTAGGTAAAAAGGGCCATTGGGGTATGCACACAGGTAACATGGTGGCTCACAGACCTCCACTGGCAGGAGGAAATCATTTTAATTTCATCATATAGTCCAGAGGTTCCCAAACTTTTTTGAATCACGGCACCCTAGAGTATCAGAATATTTTTCAGGGCACCCCTAGGCCAAAGTTTGTTACCAAGAATAAAAAATAATAATAATTAAATGAAATAAGTTGTGCTTAAATGTCATCCTTAGGTCCAGTTATGTGGTGAGGAACACGATTCACTTCTCTTTCCCCACATATTTTATAATTGGAAGCCACAAGCACTGATTTTTGTCTGTTTCATTGGCTATAAATAAATTGAATTGGTTCTGGACCACCAACCTGAGGCACCCTTGCAAGTGTTCCGAGCAGGGCCGGTGCAAGGCACCGGAGCGCCCCAGGCGAGTCGGGGTGGGGGCGCCCCGGTGCCGGGGGGAGGGGGGGGGTGGTACCTCTGTAAAAAAATTGCTGCCCCTGCGTCCCTGCAGTGCTGGGGCGGTCAGGGGTGTTCGTGCCGTAGGGGTACCTGCGGCGCCGTCATGTGTATAAAGCTGGCTGCGGCCGGCGGGGTCCCTGTAGTGAATAGCAAATAACTAGCGCTTCCCGCGCCGCCGCGCGCATAGCGCTAGTTATTTGCTATTCTCTACAGGGACCCCGCCGGCCGCAGCCAGCTTTATACACATGACGGCGCCGCAGGTACCCCTACGGCACAGACACCCCTGACCGCCCCAGCACTGCAGCAATTTTTTTACACAGTTCGCTGGGGGTGAGGGGCGAACTGCCGCCCTCCAGGTGCCGGCGCCCTAGGCAAATGCCTAGAGCTGCCTAGTGGTGGCGCCGGCCCTGGCTCCGAGGCACCCTAGGGAGCCTAGGCGCACAGTTTGGGAATCACTGATCTAGTCCAATATATGACATGGAAAGAACTGAATTTTGTCCCCACCACAGACTGAACCTTTCCAGCAGAAGTGAACCAATTCAAATTTAGTTACATCTAAAAATAATAATTTAGTTGTAATCAACCTCCAAATTTGTTATCATCCACTGAAGTTCCACAAGCCCTTCAGAAAAGATTGCAATTTGATCCTCTTTCCATCAAAACATTCTGCTGGCTGGATGGTTGATGTATGTATGTGATGAGTCAAGTGACTATTTCCAAATTATCTAATACATTAATTCATCCCTGTTCCAACATGAATTAAACTTAATGCAGGTTTTGTCACTTAGTTCTAGAACTGACATTGTCAGGATCCCCATGGATGAAGGCTGGGCTAGGGTCATTTATAACACTTATAACTATCTAAGGGAAATATATTCAAACTGACCGTCCCTCTATATGGGATGGGTTGTCGGGAAGGGTTGCGCTGTGGACTCTTTGTGAGGTGACCCAGCTGCAGTGAGTGTAGAGGTATACTACCAGTACCTCTTAATAAAGCTAGTTGGGGGTGGGGGTTACACCTTGCGGTGTCACTCTGCGCTACGGGTATACCTTTTTGGAGTGATTACACTTATCTCTTATCTAAAATAATAATGTAGTCACCACTATTGGGGTTGTAGAAAAAAACAATAATATTTATTTAAAAAAGTACTTAATGCCCCTTTCCCACTGCAGGTCTAAAACGGTAAATTGCCGCTTTTTCAGCGCAATTTACCGTTTAAGGCTGCAGTGGGAAAGTGCCAGAGTTGAAATACCGGTTAAAGATAACCGGTATTTCAACCCGTTTTAAAAGCAGAGTCCTACACGGTTAAATACCGTTTTTGAGGCAGTGGGAATGCCTCTGAAACGGTATTTAGTTTAAAAAAAAAATTGGTGTGGGGTCCCCCCCACTGCCGTAACCAGCACCAGGCTGAAAGAACCGGGGCTGGCATTAAAAAATCAGGAAACCCGACAAATAGAGCTTCGCTGATTTTTTAAAACCAGCCCCAGGCTCAAGGGCCGGGTCTGGTTCCCAAAATACGGGGGACAAAATGAGTAGGGGTCCCCCGTATTTTAAGAACCAGCCCCAGGCACAACCAGCCAGCAGGGTAATGCCACAGCCGGGGGACACTTATTATATAAGGTCCCGGGGCCAAAGCATTAACCCTACTGACCAGTCAGCCTGGCCAGGGGTCCTGGGGGAGTGGGGACCCCCCCCAATAAAGGGGTCCCCCCCCTCCAGGACTTACCTGACCAGGCTGAACACTGGGGTTTTTTTGTCAGAAGAGGACTGACAAAGAAAGAAAAAAACGCTTTGTGGGCGCACTCCTTGTTAAATTTAAATGCAGTAAGTGATAGTTTTTTAAAACGTAACTTTTATTGAAGACTCGTTGTTAAAATAGATGGCACATTGTGGTAGAAAAAATATATTTTTATTAAGAAATGGTTTAGAATGTAGTGTGAACCTTGAACTAAAATTGTCAAGGAATATTTGTATCACACGTTAATTTATCATTCATGCACTGATTTGTCAAAGGTACGGTTTACCAGTGATCATAGGCAGGTAAATGATTCAGTTCTCTATAGGGATAATATGGGATCTTGTGCTGGGATTGCACACTGGGTATACCACGGATGGTTTACCCAAAAAAAGCCTCAAAAATTGCTTTGTATATAATTAATGAAATTCTCTCTGGTAGTCATATATACAGAGATAGATTTGAAGTAGTGATTCACCTCCCTTGTATTTATATTGCCACACCTGGTCTTCCCCAGGGGTCTCCCACCTGGGTACTGTCCTGGCCCTCCACTGCTTGGCTTCCAAGATCGGAGAGGGTTTGGGCAGTCCAGTGGGGTATGGTGGCAATATGTTGGGTTAATTCGGTGCACTTCAATCAATTGAACTCTTAGACTACAGATAGATATGGCGCATCACTTGTGACCCATGGAATTGGGGAAGGCAGACTTTAGAAAAAAAGGGGGGGGGGAATGGGAAAAAAAAAGAATTATATAGGAATTTATTTTTATATTGCGTTACTGCATGGTAGAACAGTGGTGCCTATTCAATTGCGTGACTGAGACAATTATAGTCTGCACAGGTTGGAATGTGAACCCAAAAGGTTAGGAAAGGCAGACTGAAAAGAGAAAGGGAGGGGAAAGAGGAATTGTAATACATACACAAAACCGTATATATGTGATTAGGAGTTGTGGGCAAATTATCAAATTGTCCTATACGGTCGATTGGGTATGCTGGGTGACACTCGGCTCTTGTGGCACAAGACAAATAATTGTTGCTGCAAAGCAGAATGATGGTACTAATTCTGTTTTGTGACTGCAATTTTTTTTATCTACACAGGCTGAAATGTTGACACAGAGGAACAATCCAAGGGTATAAGATTAGTGAACTCGTGGATTGATTGATCCTGGGTGTTGGAGAGACTGTCATCCAATGTAATCACTTTTAGGCTAGCTTGCTAGCAGCAGATGAGATAAAGATTATAGCAAAGAGTACAGATGTTGATTTGACACAATGTTGCTTAATTGCTGGGAAGTCCAAATACTGTGTCTATTTGGGTACACCGGTAGATGTGGATACAAAATTGCACATTGACTAGATATCAAATAGTATGACACATATTAGATACAATATAAATGAGGTTTACTTTTCACTCAGTAGGTATGAATAATCAGCGCTGTATCACATTATAGGTTTAAAAAATCAGCACTGTTTGTACTAATTGACACGGTTAATGTAGACACAGGCGTTAGTAGTGTTACACTGGTATTGCAGTCTGGTTGAACACAAAACAGCGATGAGCCCAGGTATTTAGAAAAAATGGGGGGTCAAGGTGAATTAGTTGTGGGAAAATGTCACAGTTGGAACACAGCCCTAATGCCGTGTGGCAGTAGGGGATGTGTCCGTGTACCTGTTGCCGCTGCCTGTGTTAGCGGCTGACGGAGATAAGTGGTGTGCCACACGATGCCGGGAAGGTCCGAGACCGGACCTGTGGATGCCGCCCGCCTGCGTTGTAGATAGCCCGGGGAGAGGCGGAGTAGCGGGAACCTGACCCGCTGTTGTCTGGTGATCAGACGCCGGCCGGCTGTCCGGGAATGAGTGAGGCGGCGGTGAGGGTGAAATAGCTGCCGATGCGCGTCTGAGGAGTGAGGCTGAAGGGAGACTGACAGCTGGACACGTGTTTCGCCTATAGGGCTTCTTCCTGCAGTGCCATTTGTTTTAACAACGAGTCTTCAATAAAAGTTACGTTTTAAAAAACTATCACTTACTGCATTTAAATTTAACAAGGAGTGCGCCCACAAAGCGTTTTTTTCTTTCTTTGTCAGTCCTCTTCTGACAAAAAAACCCCAGTGTACAGTCATTGATCTCTAACGCTGGGCGCACCGCCAACCTCATAACTACCAGAAAATCTTTTTCCAAAGTAGTTTATATTAGTTGGTTCCAATAATCTAATAAATAAGAAATCCATAGTCTGTGCGGATCTACACCCCTTTTTTTGTTCTGACCAGGCTGAAGCCTGGTGCTGTCCCCGGTGGCCCTGTGCGGTGGCCACCGGGCTGATCATTGTGTAAAAAAATAGATGAAAAACCTATTGTTTTAAACTGTGGAACTATGAGTCCCAGCAAGCCTCCCACAGCAAGAGAACCACAAGTCCCAGCCTGCGGGGCTTTAAAGGGCCCGCTGGGTCTTGTAGTTCCACAGTAAAAAAAATAGATAAATAAATACACACTGACACAATATAAAAATAAAAGTTTAATACATACATTACACAAACACACTGATACTTACCTATTTTGATCCCGTAGGTAGGTCCCAGGGTCCGGTCCGGTGGCTTGGTTCCGGGGCCTTGGTTCTGGGGCTGGTCCGGGTCCGGGGCTCCAGGGCTGAAGAGACGCAGAGATCCTTCTTCCTCTGCGTCTCTACTCAGAATGATTTCTGGCCAATCAGGAGCCGACTTTCTCGGCTCCTGATTGGCCGCTAGGCGGCCAATAGAATTCATTCTGAGTAGAGACGCAGAGGAAGAAAGATCTCTGCGTCTATAGTGTACAGCGGAGCGGGTACCAGCAGCCGGGAGCAGCACGTCTTGAAGTGAAGATGCCGGGGTGGACGCCAGAGGACAGGTGAGTAGGATTTCTTTCCCCAGGTACCCCTTTGGATTACTACGGATCCAGGACCCCGGACTCTTCAGCCCTGGAGCCCCGGACCCGGACCAGCCCCGGAACCAAGGCCCCGGAACCAAGCCACCGGACCGGACCCTGGGACCTACCGACGGGATCAAGATAGGTAAGTATCAGTGTGTTTGTGTAATGTATGTATTAAACTTTTATTTTTATTATGTGTCAGTGTGTATTTATTTATCTATTTTTTTTTTACTGTGGTTCTCCAAGTCCCAGCTTGCGGGGGAGGCTTGCTGGGACTCATAGTTCCACAGTTTAAAACAATAGGTTTTTCATCTATTTTTTTACACAATGATCAGCCCGGTGGCCACCGCACAGGGCCACCGGGGACAGCGCCAGGCTTCAGCCTGGTCAGGTAAGTCCTGGAGGGGGGGACCCCTTTATTGGGGGGTCCCCACTCCCCCAGGGCCCCTGGCCAGGCTGACTGGTTGGTAGGGATGAATGCTTTGGCCGGGGGGACTTGCATAAAAAGTCTCCCCCCGGCTGTGGCATTACCCTGCTGGCTGGTTGTGCCTGGGGCTGGTTCTTAAAATACGGGGGACCCCTAGTCATTTTGTCCCCCATATTTTTGGAACCAGCCCCGGACCTGGAGCCTGGGGCTGGTTGTTAAAAATCGGGGAACCCCTATTTGTCGGGTTCCCTGATTTTTAATTACTGGCCCGGCTCTTTCAGCTTGGTGCTGGTTACAGCTGTGGGGGGGACCCCACCAGTGTTCCCTCTAAGCTGTGCGCTCGTGCGCGCACACACAACTCGACGATCGTGCGCACAGACATTACAACAGTGCGCACAAAGCAGCAGTGGTCCCTTCTTGCAGTTGTGGACTCAATTATTGTGTGTTTCACCCATTAACTACATTGTGGGCTGTGTTTTAAATGTTTAATACCATTTTGAAGTAAAGTTAACACAAATTCTGAACGTCATTTTCCAGTTATATATAAATGACGCACAAAAATTTAAATTTCCTTCCAAAGTTGCACAAACAAAATCTTTTGCCGCCTTTGTAAAATTAGAGGGAACATTGGACCCCACGCTGTTTTTTTTTTTTTAATCCCCCCCCCCCCCTCATTTTTTATGGGTTAAACGGGTTTTTAAACGGCAGTGTGAATGTGCCAAAAACGGCTTTTAAACGGTAATTTACCGGTTAAAAGCTGCAGTAGGAAAGGGTCTTTATGGCTCTTGCCGTTTAAAAAAAAAATGGGTAATGACCCGTTTCAGCAGTGGGAAAGCAGCATAAGTAATCCTTTTTCTGTTACAGAAATACAATGGGCTATAATCAATCATTTAAAAAAAGCATGCAATGACTTTCATATTACCTTTTAAATACTAATAAATAGGTTCGTTCAAAAGGTTTGTAAAAAAATAATAATAAAAATAATGTAGGTGTGTGTAGGTTCTAATACCGGTATACACATACAATGGGCGGGTATACAAACAGGGAGACACACTGGGGGTAAAGTCCTCAGTAGCTGGTCCAATTCTCTTATGATTCTCTCTGATTTTGCAGCAAGAATGTCTCAGTCTTAAGTGGGATATCCACTATGTGCTTGATACCTGATTTCCAGTGGGGTAGGTGGTAGCGTGGAAGTGTCTGCCCGGCAGACTCCCGTCAGTATCCTCTTAACCAGAGGGGTACTTAGTGGGTCCAGATGCAGCGATGTGTCAACTAGTTTCACCAGATAACTGGCTTCTTCAGGATGATCGCAGTAACTGACTTACTTCTCCGTGCCTCCTTTTATCCCCTGGAGGTGGGCGGGATCAGCTTGAGTTGTTCTCTCCTCATTGGGCAGCTGTCACTGTTCTATTTCAGCGCTCACTCCGTTTCTCGCTGGGCGTGACGTCACTTCCGCCCTTCTCCCTCTGTGGCGTCTTGGTTTTACTTCCGTCCCTATAGACTGTAAGCTCCTTGGAGCAGGGCACTCTTCCCTGCTGTTCTCACAGCCTTTTTCTCATGAACTTCAATTACAACTCTTTACTCAGCGGCCATCTACTGTATACCCGCATCTCTTCTCACTTGTGTCTATTCATCTCTACCAAGGACAAACTGACCCTGGCATCATGCAGACAATTCATTTGCTTCCCTACATCTCAGCTGTATCGTATACTAGGAACTGTGCTACTAATTGTTAAGGCCCCCATACAGTAGGGCGACTTGTCATTAGGACAAGTCGCCCCCGACTTCCCCCTGAGCTTCCCCGGCTGCTCCCCGGGGGAGCTTGATTAGACTGGCACTTGATGTGCCATTTTTTACATGTGATAAATCGTCTCGATTTATCACATGTAAAACACCCGGGGAGCGGGGGGGGGGGGCTACAGAGATGGGAGCAGGGGGGCTGGGGACTCTGTGTCCCCCGCTGCTGGGGACGCTGCGGGGGACAGCGTCTGTGTCCCCCGCTGCTGGGGACGCTGCGGGGGACAGCGTCTGTGCGGCGAGGCGTTAGAGGGAGCAGGCGGGCTGGGGACTCTGTGTCCCCCGCTGCTGGGGACGCTGCGGGGGACAGCATCTGTGTCCCCCGCTGCTGGGGACGCTGCGGGGGACAGCGTCTGTGCGGCGAGGCGGTAGAGGGAGCAGGGGGGCTGGGGACGCTGCGGGGGACACGTCTGTGTCCCCCGCTGCGGGGGACAGTGTCTGTGCGGCGAGGCGGTAGAGGGAGCTGGGGACGCTGCGGGGGACACAGGCGGCATAGAGCCGGGAGCTGTCAGTGCTAGAAAAAAAAAGCCTATACAATGAATGGGCTGCCTGTGATTGGCTGAGCGCTCTCTCAGCCAATTGCTGACTGGCTGAGAGAGCGCTCAGCCAATCACAGGCTGCCCATGCATTGTATGGGCTTTTTTTTTTTATTCAATACTGACAGCTCCCGCCGGCTCCCCCTGCCCGGCTCTATGCCGCCTGTGTCCCCCGCAGCGTCCCCAGCCCCCCCTGCTCCCTCTACCGCCGCACTAGGTCCCAAGTCGGGTGGTCGGACGTGCAGCAGGTCCGACCACCCGACGCAGATCCGATGCGCACGGGACCGCGCATCGGATCTGAGGGGACATCCAAACTAGCCGATTTTGGTCCGATTTCTGCCAGATCCGACTGATCTGGCTGAAATCTGACCAAAATCGGCTAGTGTATGGGGGCCTTTACATATGCTCTGTTTTAGTTTTCAGTTACTGCTATGTTTAGTTCTGTGAACCACATAATGTTTAAATGTGTGCCATATGTATGTGTGCCATATGTATGTGTGCTATATGTATGTGTGCCATATGTATAGTGCTGTGAACCATTTGTAAATAATATGTAATAATAATGTTTACCCCAGTATCTGAGTGCAAAGATTCATTTTGGAGACTAATTTTAAGCAACACTACAAAAAGATGTACATACATGATGTTTTCATTTAACTCTTGGAACTAAAGGTGCAAATACACTGCCTGCGATGTCTTGCAGCAGTGTACGGACACCTGACAGCCTGCAAGCCGCTGGGACCTTCCCGGTGGCAGGAACCCATGCGATCCGTTGTGATGGATCGCATGCGTCCCTGCTTTCCACCCGCCCCAGAACGGGTGGTCGGACGGACAGCCGGTCCAACCACTTAGTCGGGTCCGATGCGCACGGGACCATGCATCGGACCTGACTGCATGTCAGGGAGAGGCGATTTGGTCTGATTTAACAGGCCGTTTGGTCACAATCGGACCAAATCGCCTCAGTGTATGGGCACCTTAACTCTGAAGAGAAACTATCTGATGCTCAATGGCTAACACTACTGCTACCTTCAGTGCTGTACTATGGTCCACTGTGGCTCCACTATTCACAAAAAGTTTAATGTTTTAGGTAGAGGGGGAACTATTCAACAGACAAACTGAAATTTGCTAAAAAGTGCCTTTAGTCCCGTTGGAGAAAGAGCGCTTTATAACTATTATTATTATTATTATTATTATTATTATTATTATTATTATGCATTTTGACAAGTCACAATACTTCTGTGAGAATGTCCTTTGGATAGAGGTGTCAAAAAGATAGCCACATCAGTTCTATGTGCACAGGAGAAAAAAAAGAAGCTATCAAAGAAAAGATAAACCATACCATACTTGCCTACTTTGGATTTCACCTCTCCGGGAGAAGCCCGGAGAGGCAACACGTCAGGGGGGCGGGGGGCAAGGCTGACATCGCTTGGCCCTGCCCCCCATGCCGGAAAACGCTATGATTCGCGAGCAGTGGAGAGGGGGCGGGGCTTAAACGACGTGAAATGTCTCGGCCACGTCATTTAAGCCCCGCCCCTCCCACCCATTAAACCAGCAGGCAAGGGGGGAGCGCGGGCAATCACCAGAATGCGGGAGACTTGCCCACCTTCCCGGGGGCCCGGGAGAACGACCCGATTTTCGGGAGGCTCCCGGCCATTCGGGGAGGGTAGGCAAGCCTGAACCATACCTATTGTGAAACATGGAGGCACAATTATACAGTGAGGCTATTTCACTACTTCTAGCACAGGATTCCAGGAATCTGTGCAGGGAACAATGAACGTACGCGGCACTGCGAATGGACCTGAATAAGGTCCCTATTGTCTTCCAGATCTTTTCTAAATGTGAATGTCCTCTAATACATTGTTCTAAATGCAAGATAAGCTCAACCTGCTGGCTTCTTCTCTATTTGTGGTCAGCATCATACTGTGGTATGTGAATAAAAGTGAGTAATAGGTAATGCATACAGATCATCTCCATGCCCTACAGTATCTCCCTCCATATAATCATCATCTTACAAACATAAAATAGTAAAAGCAGAGGGAAACTCCTTGGTTGTACTGGCATCGCCCAAAGGACAGGGTTGTTTAGGAGATCTGCTGAATACCATCTTATTAGTGGCAACTACTGCCAAAGATGGAAAACAAGTATCCCGGCACTGGACACAGCTCTTCCATGCTGATAGCTAAGTACAAAGATGCCCGTGCAGCTCAAAAGCAAAAACCAGGAGAGGGAAAGGTTCAATGAACCTGAGGAAGGACAGTTAGGGCTGACCGAATATTACTTTTCCGATTGCTATAGATTTGTCATTCTGTGCTCCCTAATCTCACTGCATGTTACTGTATGCAAATTATTTATGTCCTGATCCTTTCGATGTACAGCACTGTAATGTGGCAATGCTTTATAAATAAAAGATAATAATAATGTATGCTCCACACTCTAGTGTCTGTTCACCAAGACATGAAGACTGATGTACAGTATTCTTCACACAGACCTTTTGAAATGTTCACAGCTCTTCAGAGCGTGGAAAGGCAATCTGCGGTGTATGTTCTATATTCTATCATCAGCAAAAGTCTTAAAAAAAAAACTTGTAAAGAAACTGATGTAAGCAATACTCTATTCCAGCAATGTATGGCTACTAACCATTTGTGTCCCTGCAGTGAGTGGTGTGAACATAGAATATTTTGAATCTTGTAGTTCTATTTTTTGTTGTTATGTTCTGCTAAATTCTGTTCTGCTATTATTACAGGGGACAATGCGGGGAATTTACTAAGACGGGAGTTCTATTTCACACGGCATGATACTAAGAGCAACCAATCAGGATCTACTTCTTATTTATTTAGCACCGTTTGGAAGATAATAGATAGGATCTGATTGGTTGCTGCCCACAGCAATCTCCCATCTGAAATAGACCTTCCATCTTATTAAACTTCCCCCAATATGTAGAATAAAGACAAATAATGAAAACGTGTGTGTGTATATGTATGTATATATATATATATATATATATATATGCAGAGAAAAATGGAGACACTCACCGGACTTGCTTGAAGCTTATTTTAATCTCACCAGTACATTAGTGCATTATAGTGGGTACAGGTCGACGTTTCGGTCCAGTGCAGCACCTTTTTCAAGACCCCCTTCCTGCTCTCTCCAGGGTGTAATGTCTCCATTTTTCTCTGTATATATTTGGAAGTACCTGAATCTTTGGGACTTTCTGGATGATGGCACCCCGGCAGATATTGACACATTTGGAGAGTGCTATCCCCAAAATATGTATGTATATATATATATATATATATATATATATATATATATACAGTACTATTTTTCGGGAAAAATAGGTTCAGGGACTCCAGG
The DNA here is from genome assembly GCF_055691185.1 of Crinia signifera. Classification (NCBI taxonomy): domain Eukaryota; kingdom Metazoa; phylum Chordata; class Amphibia; order Anura; family Myobatrachidae; genus Crinia; species Crinia signifera. The sequence continues at coordinate 380,831,344 of NC_139217.1, forward strand.
TCTGCCGGTGGATCAATTAAATTAAAAATATATATATAATAGACAGAGGGAGGGATAGATAGATGTATATATTGTATTTAGAAACAAAGGCACTCACAGGTGACTTTAAAATAAAACTTATCTAATAAAAAGTACATTTTCAGTTCCTGATGATGTCATATTTAATTAGAGGTTCAGGAACTGAGTTCCTGCTGGTTCCTGCTGAAAAATAGCACTGTATACATATATATACAATCATCCAAAGAAATGAGTGTCACTCCGGGACTGCTGTATCAAAGTATGACTGTGCTTTAATTATGATGATGATAATGATTAAAGCAGTCATTTCTTTGGATGATTGTATTTACTCAGGACTTGTTCCTCTAGGACAGTCTTTTTCAACTGGTGTGCCGCGGCACACTAGTGTGTCGTGGCCAGTTGACAGGTGTGCCGCCAGGCCACGGGTCACGGCGACCAAATCATCGGCGGCAGCGCTGTCACTGTGTGTAGTGACATACAGACGGCGGGCGGCTCGGGCTCATGCGGGGGCTTGCGTGCGCTGTCTGTGGAGCCGACGTCGGGACGCCCCTACGTGTAGCAGGCGCCAGGCATGTCAGCGCCATCTTCTGCCGGCGCCATCTTACAAGGCTTGGGCAGTGTGGAATAACTAAGGGGCATTTGTGTGCGTAATATCTAAGTGGGAGGCATTTGTGTGGGGAATTTCTAAGGGGGAGCTGGTGCTTCGAATTACTTTGGGGCATTTGTGTGGGGAATTTCTAATTTTTATGTAAACAAAACCTATTTATTTCTACTAATTTTAAGAGAAATAATAACAGATATCAACATATATTTTACATATAGGTCAATATTTGTTATTATATGTATTATATTTGATAAAAAAAACTGTTAGTGTGCCTTGGCAATTTTAAAGTCTTGTCCGGTGTGCCGCGAGCCTAAAAAGGTTGAAAATCACTGCTGTAGGAGGAGGCACCCGGGCATTTGGGACATTGGTAGCGAGGAGTGCCGGGCACATCCCAATAAGCTTTATATATATATATATATATATATATATATATATATATATAATGATGCAAGAAGTCCCACACTCAATATTGTAATTAAGGAAATACTTGTTGCAGTGCCCTCCTTGAACCAATGCAGTCCATACAGGTAGGTAGGAATTGCAGGCGACACTCCAACAGACTTCTTAGTAACTTTAAAAATCCTTTATTTACGGTTTATTTAAGGACCGTAATTAAAGGATTTTGAAAGTTACTGCAATTACTATATATATATACGTGTACAGTGGCGCCGGAACGGGGGGGGGGGGGGCGAGGGGGCAGCTTGCCCCCCCCAAAATTACTGAGGCGCTAAAGCAGCTGTGCGGGCGGCTGATTAATCAGTAATATAGGCGGGCTGGCGGTGGGCTGATTAAGCTTGATCCAGCCTCCCGCCCGTCTGCCTATATTACTGATTAATCGCAGCCGCCCGCCCGCACAGCTGCTTTAGCGCCTCAGCAAGAATCCGATTCCTATTCGCAGCTGTCCGCCCACATGGATGACTGCTGCGGGGAGATGTTGAGAACCAGCGCCCGCCAATCACAGTGGCTGTGGATGTGATGCGTCCACAGTGATTGGCGGGCGTGATGCGGGCCGTAGGGAGGGAGACTGGTCGCGTGGATCAGTGCATGGGCGGGAGCCGCGGGAGCATCCTACAACAGCCGCAGCAGCAGCCATCACGCTGTGCTGCCACAACTAAAACTTAAAGGTAAATGCTGCTCCTCTCACCCTCCCTTCCCCAGTGACTGACAGATCCAGGGGTTGTCATTTACCCCTGGATTTACACCCAAACAGGTTTATGTAATTATGTCTGATTATCATAATCAGACATAATCACATAAATCTGTTTGGGGGTGACACTGCCACTTTTTCCACTTTTTACGAGTAAATGACAACCCCTGGATTAATGTCAGTCCTGGTGTCTCTGGCCACATGTATATGCCGCTGCCCGGTGTATAATGCCCACGTGTATATGCCGCTGCCCTGTGTATAATGCTCATGCGTAAATGCTGCTGCCTTGTGTATAATGCCCACGCATATATGCCGCTGCCCTGTGTATAATGCCCATGCATATATGCCGCTGCCCTGTGTATAATGCCCACGTGTATATGCCGCTGCCAGTGTGTATAGGGCCCGGGGGTAACATATAGCAATTTAGGGGGCGCCAAAATGAGATTATATCTTGCCCCCCCCAACCTAAAAACGTTCCAGCGCCCCTGTACGTGTAGGACAAGGAGTGGCACTATCAGGATTTGTATGAACAACGAACAGAATACACTTACACAAGTGTGATTCTACGTTTTGGTTTCTTGGACTAAACTGACATCAGAAATACAGATACAGAATGCAATTCAAATTATATAGGCATAAACACCTTCAAAAGAGATAAAATGGACAGTGATAAACCACCAGCCAATCAGCTCCGACCTGTCATTTTTCAAACACAGTCTGTGACATGGCAGGTAGGAGGTGATTGGCTGGTGGTTTTTCACTCTCCATTTTATCACTTTTCAAGCTAAGTACTGTACATCCAGGTCCTAGAGAGAACTAATGCAGTGGCCCGCGTGTATGGTGATGACATCAGCTGTCTCACAGTTGCTACATCATCACTATAAGACACGGAGAACAGTGTCAACAAAAACCGTCACCATAGTAACGTCTTAAGCTGGTCACGGAAATACATTAGTACAAAGAAGTACCTATAATTTCATATATATATTATTGTTACACTGAGAGTATTGTACTGTAACTCGCAACATATTAACATTTGCCATACATAATGAAAGCTAGAAAACGACAGGTTCTCATTAAGACCATATGCACAAACTGTATTTAACTGAGCGATCCATTTGGTCTCACATTGAAGCAAGATTCTGTCCATGTTGCCACCTCTCAGGCTAGCGGGGATATGATCAATCATTTTATATTGTATCTGTGACAAGTTGTGCCCATATTCTTTGAAGTGTTTTGCAACTGGCTGATCTATGGGCTTATCAGCCAAGGATGAACGAATGGCACTTCTGTTCTGTGCCTAGGGTAACCAACTCATCCCTTTATTCCGGGACACATATTAATTACACAGGTTCTGTGGCAGTTTAAAACCAGGTGAAATGGAGTCTTGAGGTGTGGCAGTTTAAAATCAGGTGAAAGCCAGCCACAGAACCTGTGTAATTAATATGTGTCTCGGATTAAAGGGATGAGTTGGTCACCCTATCTGTGCCATTCATTCCTTGATCTGGCGTTTCGTTCATGTAATATACCACATGGGTACTATTGCAAGAGAGGGTGTGTGTAATGGGTATTTTTTACCACTATGGGGATGTGTGAAGTAATCTCCTGTTTCAAGGTAAGTACAAGTAACACTAACTATGCATTTATAGACACCGGGTTTTTCTGAGGAAATTGTGCTCTTCTTGGTGTTGTTTAAAGGCAGAAATGTCAGAATGCACAATTGTGTCCTTAATGTTTCTGCCCTGTCTATGAAAAGAGAGTAAGCGCTTCTGTTTGCGGGAAGACAAATTTGGATCATTTTGAATGAGGGGTTGTAAAGCTGTTCACCCAAACTATGGGTTTCCTTGTTCCTTATTTTTAATGGTGGCTTGTGCACCATATCTAGGACATGCCAATGCTTTACTGATCACTTTTTTCAAGCAGGGCATTGGGGTATCCCCTCTGCAGGAATTTAAGCTTCATTTTTTGCAACTGTTGCTGCTCATCAGTAGGGTCATTATAAATTCTGTGCACCCTAAGAAACTGTGAGAACGACAATCCTCTTTTCAGAGGTGCTGGATGACAACTATTGGCTGCTAGAAGTGTATTGCAGTCAGTAGGTTTCGTGTACAATGAAGTGAATAATTCTTTATCCCTCATAGATACTGTCACATCTAAGAAGTGTATACACATAGCGTAAATTTCGTATGTAAATTTAATGTTCGGGTCAGAGTAATTTATTACACACATCATGTCAATAAACTCTTCCCACGTATCCAGCCAAACGATTAATAAATCATCGATGTAGCTGGTAAAGAAATTAATGTAATTCACATATTTCTCCTGTGCAAAAAAAACTAATTATTCTCAACTTGAAATATGAAAGAATTAGCTTATACTGGTGCGACCTAACTGCCCATCGCACACCCTTGTATTTGTTTATAAAACACACCATCAAACAGGAAATAATTTCTGTCTAAAGCCAAATGCAATAATCTGATAAAGAAAGGCACATGACATCCAACATAGATATCAGATAATTAAAGCAATGTACATATCTCTTTGGTGCCCTGCTGAATTGGGATATTTATATACAAACTGTTCACATCAGCTGTACATATAAAGCAATCTTTAGGTAATTACCCCAAAGCAAAAAGTTTGCCCCGATTAATTATCGTCAATGGTTTGTTATGGAAGAATTATTTGAGCCGCAGTTGTCGTGCAAACAAATTGGTTTCAACCAATGCTTCAAAGTCACAATGGGCCTTATTCTGGTCTGTGCGGACGGAGCCGAATATGCGGCCAGGACCGTGCGTCCTAAACCCCGCCTTTCGTACGGATCGCTCACTCCGTCCGATCGCGGTAAGAAGCTGTCCGAACGGACGGCAAGTGTATTTCTCATGAATACACCTCCTCAATCTCAGGGAACCTCCCCCATCATTCGATGGTCTCAGACCATCGAATGCAGGACCGAGTGGTCAGGCAGCTCCCGCAACCTCAGACCACACGGGCATTTCTCCGTGCAAAAGCAGGGATCTGGGCGGGCAGCTGACATCCGGCAATGTCATATGTCCGCCCCCTACACGTGCGTCACGACCGCATTACCATACGTACGCCCAGCGTTTTCATGGGAACGCCCATGAAACGCAGGGTGTAAACATATGGTAATGAGCCCAAACAGCCCTTCACGCCCCTCTCCACCCCCTGTTCGTAGTGTACACATTTCATGCGGAATTTGGACGTGCGTCCCGTTCGCACATGCGCAGAGACGCCTCTGCACATGCGCAGACACAAAACAACGGCGGACCGACCGCACGCGGACATTACCGCACCAACCAGAATAAGGGCCAATGTTTGTTAGTTGGGACAAAGCTTAGTCATTTACAGAGTACAGTCATTTTATCTGCTGTAAGGGATCTCGATGATAGGTTGTATATATTTATTTTGTGTTTCTTTGAAGCTTTCCCTTTCGCACTGCTTGCCGTGACGCGTTCTGGGCCTTTTAGCAACTGAGCTCTGGTACGAACACCAAAAGCTGACCAGTGGAGGTACCTGGTGCTGAATTCTGATCGCTGCTTGAAGATATACCACCGCTGGATCAATCAGTAACTACTGGTTTCTATGTCTGATGTATCTTGGGCATCCCTGTTGGGATATATTTCGGGGTTTTTTTAACCTAAGAGTTTACACGGTTTTCTTGGTAGTCTTTTGTCACTTTTTCAATTTTTTCTGTTTTGAATTTAATCAGGTCTTTTGTATTTGTCAACTTGTGTAGTAAGTTTGGCAATACAGTTGCCAGATATGTCTGATGTCAGGGCCTAAAAACAGTAATTTACCATAGTTTTAATTTTATCTCTGACAATGTCCAATTAACGCTGTGATTCCGCAACAACCAGGAGGATCAAATCAAAAGAAACTTTGTTCAAAACAGCTGCCCACTTGCGGCAGAAATCAGGATTATATCTGCTGATTGTGGGGATATGTGAATTCTGAAAGCTCTGGAATTTTTTTTTGCCTCGGTCTTAGTAGTAATCTAATGGGGAGACACCATGCAGTTAAAAGTCCATTTCCCTTTTTTTAATGTTTCAGAAGTTTGTAGAAATGTTGTTGAGCTGTGATGCCCTCACTGGTGGTCTGCGCCAAGTTGTCCTTAAATAATATGCGATCTGCGTCGATGCCAGACAGACTTAAAATGTCACCTCTATGGGTCAAAGCATCCCTTCACAAGGAAGAAAACACAGGCACCTTTTCCAGATATGGGAAGGGTTTATTGATTCGTTATCAACCGACCTTAAAACAAAAATCCACAACTGCTTTAGATCCACCCAATGGTACGAGACTCGTCTTATTTCGGGAGATGTTCCAATTGATCTTCCTATATGCAGTCCTGCAGTTATTTATTTATTTATTAACATTTTCTTATATGGCGCAGCATATTCCACAGTTGAAAGGTAGGCGGCCCTCCAGTCATGTCCACCCTATTTTGAACTTTCCATGTATTCATAATGCCTGTAAGTCTATTGAAGTGCTGAAGTTGTACAACACATACAAGTTACTATGTCCAACCATGTATGATGTAAGTATCTTTAATTTGCTCAATCCTTAATAATACATTTTGGGAAAAAAACATGTACACTGGAATGCAGGAGTTCAGTCTTTCAGTGAGTAGTATCAGCTTAGTACACACCCGTGCTTGATTCACCAATGGTAGATTGAAGAATAGTAGCGATGGTGCCCTGACTAGGGATATAGCAATCCCAGAATAATATCAGGTCCAGCAGTCTGACACTCTGAGCTTCAATTTTATATAACTGTACCTGATGCCTTCACTGCTGAATAGGTACGTGTAGGACAAGGAGTGCTGCTCCTTGTCCTACATGTACCTATTCAGCAGTGAAGGCAGTGAGTGCAGTTATATAAAACCAAAGGTGAGAGTGCCAGACTCCTGGACCTAATATATATATATATATATATATATATATATATATATATAGCATGTTTCCCTGGGATAACGGAGAATCTGAAGCAGGAGAGAGGAAGAGAGACCAGCAGACACTGCTGCTTCCCTTGGCTCCGACGCATCCCAGGCCGCCCTAGCATGCCCATCTGCCCGCCCATCTGTGTAGAGTCAATTGAATCAGTGGGGGATTTGTCGTCTCTGCCATGGCCGCATCTGCGCTGCAGCTGACTCGCCTCCGGTGCTCAGCCAGTGGACAGCGGCAGACAGCAGCATGTCAGTGCGTTGAGCCGGTGCCGGCGCCCACACAGATTCCGCTGCCGCTTGCTCCCCCAAGCGGCAGCTGGGGCTGCCTTACAGTAGTTACGCCACTGGACTCACCATGGGTGACAAAAGAAGACAGTACTGTAAAGCATAGGTGCCGATTCTGTGGGTGCTCAAGGGCCTGAGCACCCACGGAAACTGATGAGCATCCACAGGCCCGAGTCGCGCTGCTGGTCCGCCATATTAACTTGCAAATTTGCAGCTGCAGCACCCGCATCACCAGCCCTGCTGCCTGGCAAACAGTATGCTGGTAACAGTGTATTCCATCCGCACTTTAGTGACCCAGTGGCTGCCGCATAAAAGATGCTGCCCAGCGCCATTAACAGAACTGTCAGGGGCATCTTCCCGGCATTCCTGTGCATGGGGGTACGTACGGTTATCATAGAGAAACAGCTGCAGGTCCACAAGTTATGTGTAAAAATTAATTTGAATATTGGAGACAACTGTGCTGCGTATTGGTATTATTTTGTGGCCACGTCCCTTTCCCTTGAAGACACTCCCCTATATTTTTGGCTTGAGCACCCACCTTTCAAAAACATAAATCGGCACCTATGCTGTAAAGTGTGTTTGGATATATCTTCCACTTTATATTTTTAATACTACTATTATGTACACACCTATACATCGAATATGTAAAATATACAAATTTATCAATTATATATATATTATGTCATCATTGATTCAAAACATATTTCTGGATTGATTAATACCAGGATGGAAAACCAACTATATAATCCCCATCTAGCAGCTAATTATCCCTTCTTGACATAAATTGGTTTACTAAGAAAAATAAGCAATATTGTAATATTTTCTGCTAGTACGATATCGATGAAAGATCACACATATATTATGTAAGCAGAACACTGCAGGAGCTGTGTACTGACCCTCTACGGGGTGATAACTAAGAGCTGTGCCTTATATAAGCACAAAACACTATTAAATGCTCTGACAAACTGTATGGAAAGAAATAATGGGAGGGCGAGTGATTGTTTTCATGGATTCACAAGGCAGCTAGAAGATAAAAGAAAACAAAACAGCCTAACACAGCAGGAATTATGTTACACAAATCTGCTAGAAAAGTTTACTTCATTTCGGCATTTGAATTGACAGGATCATTACATATACTAGAAATTACATATACTGCATTTTCTTTGATCATGTGTACATATATTTATAAACTTATGGAAGCTACCACTTCGCTTACTATATATCAGGGTTGCCGACTTTTAGAAAATCCTCTCCGGGAGAAGCCCGGAGAGGAAGCTTTCATTACGATTTTTGGGGGTGGGGCTTAACCGTGACGTCATTAAGCCCCGCCCCCATTACGGGAAATAGCCTAAATAACTGATATCCAAGGAGGGGGCGGGGCTAAAACGTCACGATTGTGCCGTTTTAGCTCCGCCCCCTCCCCTGAGACCCGCGGATTGCGGCATATAAATGCCGCGATCGGGGGGCTCAGTGGGGGTCCCCCTGATTCCGGGAGGGTTGCCCACCCTTCCGGGGGCCGGGAGGAAGGACCCGATTTTCGGGAGACTCCCGCAAATTCCGGGAGGGTCGGCAACCCTGCTATATATGTATATTGTGGTGAAACAGAGTTAATTTCTGATAGATTTCTTTGGGTCACAGCTGCCCTGTAAAGGGTTGAGGAGCTGTCCAGCATCAGAGAGTGTGCTTTGAAGCCAGGTAACAGAACCTGGTTCACTGCAGAGCTAGAAATGGGTCTCTGATGTGTGTTTGGGGGATAGATGGGTGGGCTCCCAAACATACGGCTCCAGTCCAGGTTTTCAGACCTGCACAGCCACAGGTGGTAACTGGGCTGATTGCAGGAGAAGGGAAAGGGATTTAAACCTTGCTCAGTTTGGTGCACATTGCACTGATGCTCGATAGTGGCCAGTGAGCAGGGACAAGTTTTATAGCGCCAGGGACTTGGACTGCCAGTCCTGGCAGAAATTTCTCCAGTACTTTTAATATTACCACAGGGTCCATGTAGCCTCCCTGGCCTTCTCATCTGGTCATGAAGACTGGAGGGATGTCCCATACCTCCCAACTTTTGATGAATCTGCGGCGGGACCCAGCTGATGCGCGCCGGAAATTTCGGAGGCGTGGCCTAATTTCGGGGCGTGGCCTAATTTCGGGGCGTGGTCTATACTCGCGTCTCCCCCGCGAGGTCACGCCCCCATTTTGCCGCTATGGGGGCATGAGGCTCTGTGAGCCTCTAGCCATGCCCCCAGCCCCCTGGCTGCGGGAATAGACGCTGTGCGCATGCGCACAGCGTTTATTCCCCGCTGCTTAGCAGCCGACAGGGGGGGACTCCCAACAGCCCTCCTCACCGCGGGACACTGCCGACCGCGGGAGGGACAGCGGGACAGGCCCTGATAATCAGGACTGTCCCGCTGAAATCGTGACTGTTGGGAGGTATGATGTCCTGATCTTAACAATGTTTCTGTTGAGCAACATGTTCACTACTTATTGATAAACAGACCTTACAGTGGGGGTCATTCAGGTATGAATGCAACACTGCTATTACACGCACATCAATCAATGTTTTTGTACTGTGCATGCAGTGCACCCAAGTAGCAAGTGATTTTTAAGTGCAGCCGCACTGAGATTTAATCGCAAAGTGACTGACCGGAAGCCAGCATTTGGTAATGGTAACGGGAAGCGGTCAGACGAATGCAAGCAATTCATGGCTGTACAGATGGCAATTTCTGGGCATGAGGGTGAAAGTTGCAAAACTGTGTGGAATAGTCCAAAGTCCCATCCCCTTTTAACTCAAACAGAATGGTATAGCCTTGTAATTGAATCGCCACATCTTGTCAATCTGATTCGCGGACCTGTTGCAATGCATACAGTAGTATGCAAAATGACCGCTTGCAATGAATCACATGCGATCCAGCGCTGGGTCAGTTGCCAGGGTATTGCATGCAATGCCAGAATGCGATACCTTGGCATAGTGTATAGCCACCTTTAGCTGTTGAATCTAACACTGGCTTGGGATTTTAGGAGGAGTGGGAAGCAGGGATAGTAGGGAGGTTGGCCTGCTCTAATAGAATGCCCCATATATGATACTACTAATACTGTTGATAGACATTGGATGGGAGGAAGGTTGGAAAACCTTGCTAAGTACAATTACCTTGTAGGTCGAGTTTAGCTAAATCAGATGCAGGGGTGGGGAGGTCGCACATTCCTTGTCAGAATGATAACCAGAGTTGGACTAGCCAACAGGGGCACACTGCCTGGAGCCCCACCTCTTCGTCCTTTGCTTGGGTTCCAGACTATGCATTTGAATTATACAGTATGCATATGTTACCTTATACTGCACAGGAAAATGGTATATTCTCTACAGTGCTTTGCTGCTATTAATCTACTACATGCACTAGCCATATTAAATATTATATATATATATATATATATATATATATATATATATATATATCAAAGTATCCAGACCATGCACTCTCTAATAGTTAGACATATCCCCATACATTACATGGGACCCTAAAACTGCATTCCCCCATGAGCTCTTCATGAACCATTTTGACACTGCAGACTACTTTTTCTGACTAGTGGAAGCTGGTCCTCATTGTAGTGGAACACATTTTGCCCCTTTAACTTGCTGAAGTGTATTCTGCCCAGTGTAAAAAAAACATTCAAATACACCAAAGTGTGTTATAATGAAGTTAGTCCCCAAATATCCTAACTCCCCTGATTAAGTGAAGCAATGAATGAGAATAAACCAAGCTATATCGTAAGAGAAAAGATGGCAAGTTTGAAGTGGTTTCATTTTTTCCCTACAAACCTATTTGCAATTCTAGGAGCCAATTCAGAGTAGGACACTGATCTGCCACAACTGCACTTGCAATGTGTGCACGGAACTAGAAGCAGCTATTTGCCTGTATGCTAACTTGTATGCATCTATGACAGCACAGTATCCTTACATTTGCTTACATTATTACACATACATCATTAGACGTCATCGTAATCATGAAGCATTTGCACCAGACCAATCCTGCACTAAGACAGATCTCTGTACATGCACTATTCCCCGATAATACACAATGGGCTGCAGTTTTCTAATCATGATTTTACGCTTAAATTTGGGTGGAAAAACTTCAACCTACTCTAGATTAGGTTCCACATGCACTTGATAAATTAGATCCTCTGCAGTTGAAAAGAGTGTATTTTTGTCTATTAGTTTTGTCACATGGTAGAAGTTAATGGTAGTGGTCGGGATTATGTATTAACAATGTTAGCACAGGCAGAACTCTGCTGTTTACAAGGTACCACCGCAGTGAGGTTTATGCTTCATTGCATAGTTGGCAGGTTACGCCCCTCAGACCTGCTCATAGTTGTGGCAGGCAGCTAGCCAAGGCAAGCATGGAGAGAATAACACTGGGGAACAAAGAAATATAAATTTTTTCTTGCCAAGGATTTGTGAGTACTCGCCGGTCTTATTTTCACATTAGATCTTCGATATAGCTGAATTGGCTCATGTTTTCAAATTAATAAAATATTATAAAATTCAGTTATTTTCACCATTTGAAGTACGTTACTAGCCTAGACGTCTTTAACAGAATTGATGTAAACCCCTATACGCTAGCCATCTCCCTGCTGACACCAAAATTGACGGCGGCGTGGTGTACATGAGGTACCGGCATTGGCAAGTGTGTATGCACTTGGAAGTTAGCTATGGCGGGGGGGCTGAGGCCATGCTGCAGCATAACCATAGCACGACCTTCACTGAACATGCAGGACAATTAACAATATCATTAACAATATTGAGTGTACACACTAAAGCAGTGGTGGCCAATAGGGGTGGCTCTATTATTAATGAGATGCGGCTCCCACACCCATAGCACTGCTGCTTTTACTGACTGTGACACAGCCAGAGGAGGCAAGCAGCAGTGCTGCGGGTGTGAGAGCCATCACACAGTGGAGTAGTGCACAATCACTGTGGTCTCTGTTAACAGCGGCTGTCAGCTCTTCCAGTTACCCCCCACCGCACTCACATGCCGCAGAACTCCCGGCTAACCGCAAATGTCAGCTTTTCCAGCGCACTGACACAACACACAGATTTATTAAGCTCAGTGAAGTGATAAAGTTTCTGGTTTTTATCACCGGCCAATCAGCTCCTACCTGTCATTTTTCAAACCAAGTCTGTAACTTCACAGTTAGGAGCTGATTGGCCAGTGATAAAAACCAGACGCTTTATCACTTCACTGAGCTAAATAAATCTGTCCCTGAGTTCAAAAGTGAGACAGGAGGGCTGGGTTCAGTTTTCCCACCTTGGCAAACCGAGCCATCATGCTTGTATGAAATGATAAAATATGCCCTTTTAGTGGCTTCTTTGCTAGGCTTATTTTAGTCACTAGTGTTGGGGACTGATACAACTGTAGACTTAGCCTGCAATTGAGTGCTGCAAGAATACTATAGTAAAGTTTAATTTGGTGCTTTGTAGTGCTTAAAAGGGTTGCTAAGATTTAAAAACGTATCTTATGGTGTTATAAATACATTAAATAGGCTGCTGGTTTAAGATCAAGATAATACAATACATAAATGTGCTGCTAGTTTGAGGCTGAGGTGCCACCAGAAAGTTTTATATAAATGTGATGCTTGAAGCTAAGCTACAAGCTATTTAAAATGCGGCGTGACCTTGTGGGAACTAGGCCATCCCCAATTTTTTGCATGGTGTTCGCTCATTGCCCCTGATTGGTTGGCCATCCCTGCACTAGACAATAATGTAATCTATCATGTTTTGTTTTTATAATAACTACCTTTCAACAATAAAAATAATTTATTTTACTTGTAATAATGGGCCAGATGTATTAAGCCTTAACAAGAGATGATAATGAGAGATAAACGTCCAGCCAATCCAGAGCCGACCTTAGGCATTTGCAAACTAGGCAATTGCCTAGGGCATTTGGAATGCTTTGGGGCATCAGGAGCTTCTGCTGATTAAAATGTTATGCAGCATGCCTATATTCTGTGTGTGAGTGAGGCTGTATCTGCATATGAAATAGTGTATTCATGGAAATCACTGTAACATAGCATTCCGTATGCAGGTACAGCCACAGTCGCACACAGAATATAGACATGCCACATATCATTTTAAGCATTGGAAGCTCCTTGTATGCTGGTCATAACAATGCAAATAAGATGAATTTCCAGCAAAAAAGGCACCCAACGTTAGCAGAACTGTCCAGGAGCTGCATGGCCTATTGAGTCAAGATGTATGAGGAAACATCTGTATCCAAGCAGAGGCAGAGGTCACAGTGTTAGTCTGTGGGTGGGTTGTTGTGCAATAGTGTTCAGCATATGTGTAATGGGCATTATGTGTGTCATGTGTATAAGGGCATTAATAATGTGCAACATATGTGTAAGGGGCATTATGTGTGTCATTATGTGTATGAAGGGCATTAATAAAGGTTGGCATAATGTGTAAGGGGAATTATGGTTATAAGGACATTAATAATGTGTGTCATGTGTAAGGGGCATTACTGTGTGGTATTATCAGGGGTGCCGAGAGAAAGGGGTAGGGGGTACAAATTACCCAGTCCAAAGTCTGATGAAAGGGCCCAGTGGGGGCCCCGGGCCCCCTCCCCTTAAGTGACAGCAGCAGCTGCAGCTCTTCGCCTCTGCCCAGCACATACTGCTTTATGCTGGGTTGCAGTGTGGCCATGGAGGTGCTTAAAATACAATATTTTCTCAGGATTTTTTTCTAAGGGTATAATGTGAGGAGTAAAGTGGTACTACTGTGTGATGTAACGTGAATAAGGGACACCATTGCATGATATAATGTGAATAAAGTGGCACTACTGTGTGGCATAATTTGAATTGGGGGTACTATTGTGTGGCCATGCCCCTTCCCAGCAAGAACACACCCCTGTTTGGGCTGCACACCGAATGTGTGCACTGTTTCTATTTAAAATATTGCGGGTAGGAGCACCAAAATGATGACTGCTATGATGAGGGTTGATGGTGTTGGGAAAGGAGAGCAGGGCCAGAGGCAGAACTAGTGGCGGTACTAGGGGGCACCAGCCAAAATCTTGCCTAGGGCATCATTTAAGCTAGGGCCGGCTCTGAGCCAATCAGCTCCTTACTGACTTTTTTCAAACACAGCCTGTAACATGGAAGTTAGCAGGTGATTGGCTGGAAGTTTATCTCTCCTTATCACCCTTGCATTTATCTCTTGTTAGGGCTTAATACATCTGCCCCAATGTAGCTGGTAGTCACATTTGAGACACATAACTCATTCATATGTCCTCTTTAAAGCTGGGAGGAGACATATGTATATCTCAAAAACTACAACCAAACGAAAAGTAAGGAGCACAAAATAAATCAAAATCAAATCTTAAATCCATGGCAACAACTTGACTGTTCCCCAGTGTAATAGTGCACGTGTGCTTGTGTCCTTGTCCTAAATAAATAACTGATGGTGTCACAGTAGCGATTTAAATAAATAATTGCACCCCAGTCACATATTTAAAAAATAATATTCTCAGTAATATAAAACTAAATATGTAGGTTTGCTGGTATTAAATAATGAATTTAAATTGTTGCTATTATGTACCCTTTAATTAAACAGTAAATGGTGCTTCCTTGCAGGCAGTAAATCAGAAGAAGTGTTAATACACTGCTCAGCCAATGTCAGATAATACTCCTTTTCCACTAGCTACCTGGGTCAGACCCTGGAAATTTGTACTCGGATCGATACCAGGTGGAACCTGGGTTTAAGACACATTTCCACTGCAGTGCTACCCGGTAAATTGCTGGATTTGCCCCGTTTACACTTAACCCGGGTTTTTTCCTCTACATTACATAAGAAAAGGCCTTTTTAAAGGGCTTTACCAAGGGGAGGTCACAAAACAGGGCCACCATTACCCAAAAGGGCCTCCATTAGAGAAAACATTTCCTGATTAAAGAAGAGACCACAAATATTTATTTGAAAAAGTTTTTTTTTTATTTTAGTCCCAAATATTCAATATGAAACTTTTTTTCAAAAGGGTCTTCACACAAGACATGTAAAACTTTTGTGAAAACTGTTTGCAGTATACCTGAGCCATTGGTGTACCTAGACATGTAAAAAGTGCACATGAACATGTACAAAATGCACATAAAAATGCCCCAGAAGCTCCAATCAGCTCTGTTTTTCAAATATACCGGGTTGAGAGTGTTTTCACTACCCCTGAACCCAGGTGCAAACCGGGTCCAACCCTGATTATTACCATAGTTCTGGGGTAGCCAACCCTAGTCCTCGAGAGCTACCAACAGTGCATGTTTTGCAGGTCTCTTCACAGAATCACAAGTGAGCTAATTAGCTCCATCTGTGTATCTTTTAAAATGTGTCAGTGATTAATGAGTGCAGCTGTGCAGCAGCTAGGTTATCTGGAAAATGTGAACTGTTGGTAGCTCTTGAGGGCTAGGGTTGGCTACCACTGCCATAGTTGGATTGTCAGGGAATCCAAACTGGGTTATTTCACATAGGAGCATTTCCACTCAGGGCCGCCGACAGGGAGGTGCTGTGGGTACAGCTGTCCCGGGCCCCGGGCTCTGGGTGGCCCGGGCAGCTGCCCACAGTGACAGCGCCCCCCCTGCACCCACACCGGCACTGACAGCTGCTGTGACTGAGCCACAGCTCGCCGCACTCTCACCCCCTCAATTAACAGCGACGGCGGGCCACAGTTCGACAATGATAATGCAGCCATGAGCCCGCTGCCAGCCATGCCCGGCGCCCGCTGCCCGGCGCCTGCCGCAGATCTGGCTCTGGGAGGTTTAGGGCCAGGCTGTGGGGAGGAAGGGTACCAATGTGGAATAGTCTGGACTATGAGAAAATGTAAGGGGTGAACAAGATGTTTAACCTTTTTACATTCTACATGGACCAAAGTAATTCTACATGATGTTTCCATCCAGCTCTTCTAACATGCAGCTTGTTGTGTTAGCCTCAGACTGGCAGTACACTGCTGTCTTTTAATGGAGGCAACATACTGTAGTTAACTGACAGACAAGTGCAACATTTTAATAAGCTGTGATTCTGCAATAACTCATGAAGGGAGACACTTATGACCCTTGCTGGTCACTGCAGGCAGCGCCTTGTCTATACTCTCAGCTGCTGTCTCATACAGCACTGTCTGAGACAACCTGGGGAGACCACTGATAACATAGAGATGTACCAACTTCTAAATAGCCAATAAGCACATTGTATTATAATGATATCATATACATGGTTGTAACATGCAAGCAACTCTATGGAGTAATTTATTAATGGCTGTGTGCACAGTTACTCTATGCAATGAAATGATAAATTGATATATTGTATGTTTATACTGTGTAAAATCTGTGAATAAGATTCAAGATTCAACTGCACTATTTAAATTATAAAACCCTAAAATCATACTCAACTTCCAGCCCCTGCGGTGATGTGGTTATCATGGTCAATTTTGGTGTGTACTGTATTTTCCTGCCAATCAGAAGGTACATAACATAGAAAACAGTATATTATGCTGCTTTCACATTGCAAACCTGCTTTCAACCCGTTTTTATTTTATTTTTTTCCCAAAAACAGGTCTAAAGCCAGTTAAACTCCTTTCACATTGCATGTTGTAACCGGGATATTTTCATTTCAATACCGGTTTTGTACCTTTCAAATTCAGCCCGTTTCTGAGCACAGTGAAAACTCTGACAGCGCAGCAGTGAGGGGATATGTGGAGCATACTTGCCTACTTTTGAAAACTAGTTTCAGGGAGATTATAGTTGGTAGTAGAATTTTGCACAGCGCCCCATTGAGGGGGCATGTCATGCTCCACCCAAAGGGCATGTCTAGTTCCATACATGGGCCCTTATTCTGATTGATGCGGACTTTACCGCGTTCTTACGGATTGCGTCTTTACGGCGTCTGCGCATGCGTGGAGAACGCTACGCGCATGTGCCACGCCTTGACTCGGTACCAGTTCGGACAAAGACCGTCCAGAACTGTTCACCGCTATCATTCGGGAAATAGGGGCGTATTATGGGCGTCATGCGGAATGACACATGGGCGTAGTTTCAAAGTGGGCAAAACGGGGCGGAAACATGGGCGGACACGGGGGAGTACACTTATGTTGGGGGGCGTACATTCGGAAACCACTCCGAATGCACGCGATCAAAAAGGGCAGAAATGTGCGGTGTCCACAAGTGTACTATTGCTTTGCGGACACCACTCGTTCATGCGGTAGGCGAACGTACGCCTAATGACTACAACCATTAACACCTGAACCCAATAGAATCTACTCCTTTACTCATTACTCACTAATAGGCCGCTTGTCAGTGCTTTAATAGAAACCATTGCACTTACATTGCTGTAAGGGTTAATGTGTGCTATGCATGTGTTAGGCATGCTTGTAAGGATATATTGGAATCTAATTGATTCCAATTCCAAATAAGCTGTTTTTTATGAGGGTAGGTAATTGAATAAGTGGGTCATGTGATGTATTGCAGAAGATACTTCATAGTGGGTTGTTTGGCGGAAATCCTCCGCTTACGTGCGGTAGCACCGCTTGGCTCCCGTTCGGATGCGGTATTCCCGAGCATACTCTGTAATACTCTGTAATACCGTGCCGAATCGGAGTGTTTCTCCCGCACACGCATGGTTTGTATGTCGTCCGTAAACACGCCCTGTTCTTAAAGAGTGAGTCCGTCCGAATGCGGAGGACACGTGGGCGTTTCTACGGACGATGGCCGCATGCGGAAAAACACCGTGGCGTGCGGACCGCTCCGTAAGAATGCGGGAATTTCCGCACAGATCAGAATAAGGGCCATGGAGAGATTGTGAAAAGAGATTGTGAACGTGGCACTTAGAAGCGTGGGTGTGTACTGCTACATCTGAGGGCAATCCCTGCACCAGGTGGTAGTGGGGTCCTTGCGGAGGATGGGAACTAGTTCCTAGTTCCCATCCTCAACTGGGACTCTGCCTCTATCTGCCCATCCGGCGCAGGGACCGTATCGTGTAATCAGGCAGGGAGACAGCCTATCACCTGCCTCATTACAGTAATTTGTTCTGCACACCGTTTCAGAGCCGTTCACACTACACACTGAAACGGCTCTGAAAGGGGTAGGACACT
Source organism: Crinia signifera (assembly GCF_055691185.1). Taxonomy (NCBI): domain Eukaryota; kingdom Metazoa; phylum Chordata; class Amphibia; order Anura; family Myobatrachidae; genus Crinia; species Crinia signifera. The sequence continues at coordinate 380,849,469 of NC_139217.1, forward strand.
GCTTTTAACCCGTTTTGAATGACCGGTTTTCATAAACCGGTAAATTCAGAATGGACCTTTCACATTACAGCTAGAACCATTTTAAACGCCATAAAAATTATAAATATACCGGTTTTGGCTGTAATGTGAAAGTGGTATAAGTATCAATAGACCAGTGATAAATCTTCATTTAGTAATACTGTGTATGCTAGGGACTTTGTGGGCCAAATGCAGCATTAGAAAGTCAGAGATTTTGGGAGAGTTTTCCCATTTTTTTTTTTAAAGGGGTAAATCATATACGTTGAAAAACCAGGTTGATTTTGTCATGTAATTGATTGACACTTTAAATAAATGGGAAAAATCTTTCACTTTCTGATTCTTACACCCCATTACATTTGGCCCTATGTTTATCTCCTTGATGTTTTATCATTTTGATACAGCACAGACAAACATTTGTAAAATAATCATTTCTTTTTTATTTCACAAATACTGGGGTAAATGTGTGAAGCAGTGATAACAGTGGAGAAGTTTCCCACGGGTTCACTTCTCTACTCTTATCACTGCTTTATACACTTACCCCACTGTACTGTACTACAGCATAGAACTATCTCCGGGGATGGGGATGGGGGGGGGGCAGATGTATTAAGACTTAAAATGAGATAAAACGAGGGTGATAAAGAGTGATAAATACCCAGCACACAAGGCCTTTAGTATAAGAAGGTGTAGTCCACAATATCATCCACCATATGTGCAGTTTCTTTCAAGGATCCTACCAAAGATCCAGGGATAGATACTTGCAAAAAAAAAGAGAGAGAAACGCACCAATGAGCCAAATATAAACAACACTTTTACTTGTTTTTATGCTCACATACATGGGGGTTTAAGATAATATGCTTGCCAGCCACATCAGAACACCGATCACTGCATCAGATGACCAACGGTATATCAGGGGGAAGAAGCCGCTCAGCCGCTGACCAAAGGACCACAAACTCTCCGCTCACAGGATACAGCCGCACATGCAGGATTCTCCGGTGACGAAGTCCTTCCCAGTGACGAAACGCGTTGGCCGTGGCTTACTTGGTCCGACGTAGTGATGTCCTCTGCCCACCGGAGAATCCTGCATGTGGGGCTGTATCCTGTGAGCGGTGAGCGCTGAGTTTGTGGTCCTTTGGTCGGCGGCTGATCGGCTTCTTCCCCCTGATATACCGTTGGTCATCTGATGCAGTGATCGGTGTTCTGATGTGGCTGGCAAGCATATTATTTTAAACCCCTATGTATGTGAGCATAAAAACAAGTAAAAGTGTTGTTTATATTTGGCTCATTGGTGCGTTTCTCTCTCGTTTTTTTGAATATATATATATATATATATATCAATTGAAAGTTGGCGCCCCTTATTTAGACCTTTAGTGATTGGGTCTGTATAGCCTTTTGACAGATTTCAGAACAATCAAAGTAAAGTCCAAAGTTCATATAAATTTATTAAAATGTCTCTTGTTCCACATGACAGTGGTAATTGTTTCAGACCATAAAAAGTTCAGTGGTATAATTCACAACAGCAAATAGACGATCCCTACGCGTTTCGTCCCCACATGGGACTTCATCAGGGGTTTGCAAAAAGCATAGATACAATTTCCACAGTTTCTTAAATAGGAAGTAACTCCGACAAGGTGTTTATGTACTATGTCCTTTCCGAGGTGCCTTAGGATTTGAGGGTTCTTGGGTATTGTTCTTGTTAATCCGTCCAAAAACAATTCCCCTTCTAGGGATGGTTCTGTTAGGTGTTAGGTTTGGTATTGGGTCAGGTGTATATACACTTGGTATGTCGTTTCGGACTGGTCCTGTTTAGCTCATATGGTGGACACCCTCCATAAGAGGCCACCCTGGATCAATATAAACTCGAGGACAGGTGCAGCCAGTACACAGTCATATAATGGTCGGAATATAGTTCTCACTGTCCTTTTTGGAGATGTGTATCAGTGAAAAGGTTCAGTGGGAACTTTTTCACTGACCCAATACCAAACCTAACACCTAACAGAACCATCCCTAGAAGGGGAATTGTTTTTGGACGGATTAACGAGAACAATATCCAAGAACCCTCAAATCCTAAGGCACCTCGGAAAGGACATAGTACATAAACACCTTGTCGGAGTTACTTCCTATTTAAGAAAACTGTGGAAAATGTATCTATGCTTTTTGCGAACCCCTGATGAAGTCCCATGTGGGGACGAAACGCATAGGGATCGTCTATTTGCTGTTGTAAATTATACCACTGAACTTTTTATGGTCTGAAACAATTACCACTGTCATGTGGAACAAGAGACATTTTATTAAATTTATATGAACTTTGGACTTTACTTTGATTGTTCTGAACTATGTCAAAAGGCTATACAGACCCAATCACTAAAGGTCTAAATAAGGGGCGCCAACTTTCAATTGCTGTCTACATTTTTCCGGCAGCCCGAACATAGTATCACAAAATAAGTGGCGCGAAACAAGAGTCTGTTCTCTCTCTCTCTCTATATATCTATATATATATACCAGTAAGCCCGCTCAAAGCACTCTGCCCTGGAAACACTTTGGGGGGTATTCAATGTCATTCGAGCTCCCGCAGCCATCTCCCGACGGGGGAGATGGCTGCGGGGCCCTATTCAATGCTGTCTTCCCCGACAGCATTGAACAGGGGTTTTGCGCAGAACGAGCCCGACATCACAAGCTGTCGGGCTCGTTCTGCCGAGAAAAGCCGGAAATAGGCAAGCTCCTAGCCGGAGCTCGTGTGGTGTCCTGTGGTGTCCTGTTCTTTATTTATGCAGGAGAGCAGCCTGTAGTGTCCTGTTCTTTATTTATACAGGAGAGCAGCCTGTGGTGTCCTGTTCTTTATTTATGCAGGAGAGTAGCCTGTGGTGTGCTGTTCTTTATTTATGCAGGAGAGCAGCCTGTGGTGTCCTGTTTTTTACGCAAGGGAGCAGCCTGTGGTGTCCTGTTCTTTGTGCAAGGGAGCAGCCTGTGGTGTCCTGTTTTTTTTACGCAAGGAAGCAGCCTGTGATGTCCTGTTCTTTATTTATGCAGGAGAGCAGCCTGTGGTGTCCTGTTCTTTATTTATGCAGGAGAGCAGCCTGTGGTGTCCTGTTTTTTACGCAAGGGAGCAGCCTGTGGTGTCCTGTTTTTTACGCAAGGGAGCAGCCTGTGGTGTCCTGTTCTTTGTGCAAGGGAGCAGCCTGTGGTGTCCTGTTTTTTACGCAAGGGAGCAGCCTGTGGTGTCCTGTTCTTTATTTATGCAGGCGAGCAGCCTGTGGTGTCCTTTTCTTTATTTATGCAAGAGAGCAGCCTGTGGTGTCCTGTTCTTTATTTATGCAGGAGAGCAGCCTGTGGTGTCCTGTTCTTTATTTATGCAGGAGAGCAGCCTGTGGTGTCCTGTTTTTTTTACGCAAGGGAGCAGCCTGTGGTATCCTGTATTTATGCAAGGGAGCAGCCTGTGGTGTCCTATTTCTTACACAATGGAGCAGCCTGTGATGACCTGTTCTTTACACAAGGGAGCAGCCTGTGGTGTCCTGTTCTTTATGCAAGGGAGCAGCCTGTGGTGTCCTGTTCTTTACGCAAGGGAGCAGCCTGTGGTGTCCTGTTCTTTATGCAAGGGAGCAGCCTGTGGTGTCCTGTTCTTTACGCAAGGGAGCAGCCTGTGGTGTCCTGTTCTTTACGCAAGGGAGCAGCCTGTGGTGTCTTGTTCTTTACACAAGGGAGCAGCCTGTGGTGTCCTGTTCTTTACACAAGGGAGCAGCCTGTGGTGTCTTGTTCATAAACCTTCATTTAACAATGCGCTGTTACTTATGGGCTAGTGCTCTGGACTTGCCCCCCAGGCTAAAATTTGCCAGCCAGCCTCTTTCACCAATCCATGTGTTTTTGCCAAAACTGCTGGCGTTGTCGACTTTTTTTTTTTAGTCATGTTTTGCTGATGCAGTTCCAATATTTAAAAAAAGTGAAATCACATCAGCGAAATAGGAATAAAAAATCGTCCAAAAATGGCTGCAATAGAATAATAAATACTCAATTGAATACCCCACTATGGGGGAAATTTAGTAAGATGTGTTTTCTACTTCACATGTGATGTTGCTATGGGATAATCAGAATCCACTTCTTATTTATTTATCACCCTCTAGAAGATAGTAGACAGGATCTGATTGGTTGCCCATAGCAACATCACATGTGAAGTAGAATACACATCTTAGCAAATTTCCCCCTATGTGTCTGTATGTAAAATACAGACACAACGCTGCTAATTGGTGAAGCTATATAAATTAATTATACTAATAATTATTCGGTACTTGTGTATTATCACGGCGCCCATCGCATCGCATACCATAAGGCATGCGATGGTATGCGATGCGATATCGTGCGATGTTGTACAATGTCATACAATTTTAAAATTGTATGACATTGTATATGGCATACAATGCCATAAAATGCGATGGGATGCGATTAAAAATTGTATAAGCACCCTAATGGGTGCTTACAATGTTAAATGCACCCTAATGGGTGCTTACAATGTTAAATGCACCCCCACGCCACCTCCCACTATAAACGTGAACTCGAAGCGTGGCGAGCGGCGGCGGTACGCGTCCTACGACCTTTTCATACCCCCACTATACACGTCAGCGTGGAGTTGATTTTATAAAGTGTGGCGAGCGCAGCGAGCCACCGAGCCCGAAGCGTGGCGAGTGCAGCGCGCCCCACGAGGGGACGGGCATAACTTCGCAGGTATACGCTGCGCTCGCCACGCTTCGGGCTCGGTGGCTCGTTGCGCTCGCCACACTTTATTAAATCAACTCCATGCCGACGTGGATAGTGGGGGTATGAAAAGGTCGTAAGACGCGTACCGCTGCGCTCGCCACGCTTCGGGTTCACGTTTATAGTGGGGGGTGGCGTGGGGGTGCATTTAACATTGTAAGCACCCATTAGGGTGCTTATACAATTTTTAATCGAATAGGGGGCTAAAATCGCATCGCATGCCATCGGGTGTATGGCATGCGATGCGATACGATAAAAACATTGCGCGATCAATATTGGGGGTGCCATGATAATACACAAGTATCAATTATTCTATTAATAATGGATAATTAAACTTAATATATGAAAATACTGTACATACAGCGAACAGCCATAACCTAATATTGTGTAGGACTCATACTTTCAGCAGGGGCGTAGGGAGTGCGGAGCCAGCAGAGCACTTTTGTTTTACTCTACCCAGACAAACTCAGGGGAGTAGGAGGACAGGGGCAGCAGCTGCACATGCATGGAACAACAGTTAGTGTATATACAGCAAGTAGCCGCATGCTAACACAGCAGGAGTATTGTCTGTCATGAGGTGGAAGAAGCACAAGGTGGGAAGGCTGATAGGAGAGGATGGTGACAGCAGCGGAGTTACTGAGGAAAGGCAGGAGGAGATTTCATGGTAGATGGCCTCATATTTTCAGTAGCAGTGAGGGAGGATGAGTAGGGAGGAGGGGGCGAAGGAGAGTGTTAAAAGTTTTAAAGAGGCAGCGGTTACTGGTGGACTAAGAAGAGATGAGTGACTGGAAAAAAGATTGCTTGGTAAGAGAGAGGGCAGAGCTGTTGGAAGAGAATATAACTTGAAATGTCGAAAATTGTCCAGAGAAATTTTTTGCAGAAACAGAGTCAGTTTGACAGAGGAGAGAGGGGAAACAGAATCAATTGCGTAGGTAAGGGTGGAGTTATAGAAGGAGGCTGTCTGGTTGGGGCAGGCCATGTGGTGGATAGAGGAGAAAGAACAGTGTCAAGTGAGGATTTAATAGTGTGGTCCAGCGCATCCAGATTACATCTGGTGAGCATAGGCAAAACTGTGCGGTGTTCCGCCGGTGCACCGGACCACCACATTCGCCTGTTGGAGCAGGGAGCTGTTGGCTGGGGAGTGTGTGTGTGTGTGTGTGTGTGGGGGGGGGGTGCTCAGGGGCACAAAGCCTCTGTCAGCATACAGAGACCCTGCACCCCTACAAAGATGGTCGCTGCCTATTTGGAGACAAATAGCGCCTGACATGGGAGGGGAGGGCAGTGGCGGCCAGTGTGAATTCTGGGAGCGCTGTCCATGTTGTTCCCCTGCAGGCCTGCCATGGAACACCCGGGCAATACGCATGTAAATCCCCCCTTCCGCGGAAACAAGCCTGTAACTCCCCTTGACAATGAGCATGTAATCGCCTGTGGCAATGAGTATGTAATCCGCCTGGGCAATAAGCATGTAATTTCCCCTGGGCAACAAGCATGTAACTCCCATGGCAACAAGCATGAAACCCTTGGTAAGGAGCATTTAACCCCCTGGCAACAAGCGTGTAACCCCCTGATAATGAGCAGGTAACCTCTGGCAATGAGCATGTAACCCCTGGCAATGAGCCTGTAACCCTTGGCAACAAGCATATAACTCATGGCAATTAGCATGTAACTCCTGGCAACAAGCATGTAGGTAAGCAGCACTTATATGGCATAATATGTAATAGGAAAACCTGTGTGTGGTATAATATTTAATAGGCATTACTGTGTGTGGCATAATATATAATGGGCATTAGGGTGTATATTATAATATTTAATTAGAATTACAGTGTGTGGCATAACATGTAATGAGTATTACGGTTTGTGGCATATGTGTAATGGGCATTACTGTGTACAGCATAATGTGCAATGGGCATTATGGTGTGAATAATCCTTGCGCTGTGTGCCCAAGGGGCTCTACCTGGTGAAGTGTGCCTAAGGGGCTCTACCTGGCGCAGTGTGTCTAAGGAACTTTAGCAGGCACAATGTGTATAAGTGGCACTACTGAGAATATTGGACACTACTGTGTGGTCAAATGTGGATTGGTACTATTATTTGGTCATCCCCCTTCCCTACGAAGCCACACCCTAAATTTTTGACACTGTCCTTGTTTTTTCAGTGTTTGCTTAGTGTCACGCATGTGTCCATCAAAGCCTGCATTCCATGCCTGCTGCCCTTGCTGGATGCTGCACCGCCCACCAGCTGCTAGCTGCTATTCTCATATCTATATCTTTAGAAATTATTACATTTGGAACTGGGACCACCCATTACCAACATTCTAGTTTTATGTATGCTGGTGAGGGTGAGTCTAGGCGTGGGGAGGAGAGGAAGAGATAAGAGGGTCAAAGAAACTAGTTGGTGGTCAGAGAGGGGGGAAAAGAGTGTTGAAGAAGTCCAAAGGGTCACACCGGTTAGTGGAGACCAAGTCAAAGGAGTGATCAAGTCAGTGAGTGGGGATGAATGAGGGGGTCCACTAAGAAAGGCCAAAGGAGAAGGTGAGAGCAATAAGATTAGTGGATGATGGGTTAGTAATGTCAATAGGGATGTTAAAGTCACTAAGGAGGGGAGGACAGAGGAGAGGAAGTGGTGGAAGCCAGGCAGCAAAGTAGCTGAGGAATGTGAAGGAACAGTTGGGAGGGTCACATGGAGGTGAGTGGGGTAGAAGAGGAAAACAGAGTGGACCTCAAAGGTGAAGAAGGTGAGGGAGGGTTCGGTTTGGGGATAGGAGAAAGCCCACTCTGCCACCTTGGAGGTTGACAGCCCTGACCAAGTGGGCGAAGTGAAACTCTCATAGTAGAGGGCAGCAGGGGTGGTGTAATCAGAGGAGAGTGAGGTTTCAGTGATGGCAAAAATGTTAGGATAGTGGGAGATGAAGGAGAGTACAAGGAGCCAAATCAATGGGTGATGTGGTTCCTTCAATTATCCTACTGCAGCAGCTGTAACCATGTCCATAAGGCAGTGGTTCCCAAACTTTCTTGAATCACGGCACCCTACAATAATAGCATTCTTTCAAGGCACCCCAAATCCAAATGTTTCCTATTGATAAATTAAGCATAAATTACTTAATTTCATATATTTTTCTTAACTGCCTTATTTTCAGTTACAATATGTGGTGGTGGACATAGTTTTGGTTCTAATTGTCTATAATTTATGATTGGCAGCCACCAGCACAAGTTTACCTTTCACTTTGAGCAAAAATAATTTGTTTTGGGCCTAGAGCACCAACCCAAGGCACCCCTGCAAGTGTTCCAAGGCACCCCTGCAAGTGTTCCAAGGCACCCCTGGGTGCCTAGGCACTGAGAGGCAGATTTATTAAGCTTGGAGAAGAGATAAACTGGAGATAAATCGGAGAAAAGGTAAAAGGAGATAAAGCACCAGCCAATCAACTCCCAACTGTCTTTTTCAAACACAGCTGATTGGCTGTACTTTATCTCCTTTTACCTTTTCTCCACTTAATCTCCAGTTTATCTCTTCTCTAAGTTTAATAAATCTGCCCCACAGTTTGGGAACCACTGCCATAAGGGCATTTATTAGTCAAATGGTGGTAATTTAAAAATATTGGTCGGGGTATCAATGGCAAAAATTCCCTGAAAATGTTGGCTGCTATATAATAGTGTTCCCACTCAGATGGAAACATTCCCTGTGTTTTACAGACACATTGTCATTACTTGGGAATACAGTCTTGCTAGCGCAGTTCTTGTTTCCACATCATTAAGCCAATGAGCAGCTTGCAAAGTCACCAATCACCTGCTCTGTCTCCCGCAATCATTTTACCAGCAGATCAATGTCTGGAAGTGAGTAGAGGAAGTACAGGAGACAGACAGGAAAGATGCTGACTTTTGCTCCAGCCACTCTACTACAATATAACAGCCCATAGCTACCCTAACCTACAGAATATTGCCTTGTTGTTTGCTTCAGTGATCATATCATATCATAGGGCAGCACGGACGGTGTAATAGTTAGCATTACTGCCTCACAGCACTGAGGTTCAATTCCCACCATGGCCCTAACTGTGCAGAGTTTGTATATTCTCCCCATGCTTGCGTGGGTTTCCTCCGGGTACGCCGGTTTCCTCCCACATTTCAAACATATACTGGTAAGTTACTTGGCTCCCAACAAAATTAATACAGATAGAGGTAGATGCTCAATTAGTTCAGTAATATTACTCAGGTGCATTAGGGAGGGGTTAATACTGAGTAAGTAAAAAAATACATTGTTTCCCCCCAGCTCACTGAATGGTATTAGTAACCAATCTTGAACACTACATGATAATAGAATTCAGAGATATTGGTTACATATTCCTGCGCAGGTGTATGACATGCCCCCAAGCCACGTCAAGGCTTCTCTGTATATTGGGTATATAAGCTTTCTAGCTTATGATAGTTTTAGGGGTGCTGCACCCTGCACCTAGATATAGCACTAGGGACCCCAATATACAGAGAAGCCTTACAGATACAGATTTAGGATGATATGAGGTCATAACGGATCCCTCATAAATAGAGAGCAGGGCTCTCAGTCATTCATTCTGACTGTTTTCCCTGAAGGAGACAGAGCTCCATTCTTAATGTGAGATTATCCTGTTGCCTATGATCAAATCAACTAGTGGTTAAATGTCCATTTGGTCCCCTCAGTTTTTTTTAATGGTATATACTTGTATTATCCTAATTAGCTTGTTTCTGATACCTTGGAGGAAATGTAAAATGTCACAAATATATTGGAATGTTTCTCTATGTTAAACCCCATAAAGGTTTCTCCCAGTGGCGTAACTACTGTAAGGCAGCCCCAGCTGCCGCTTGGAGGATCAAGTGGCAGCAGGGTCTGTGTGGGCGCCGGCACCCACTCGACGCACTGACATGCTGCTGCCTGCCGCTGCCCACTGTCTGAGCACCAGAGGCGAGTCAGTCGCAGCGCATGTGCGGCCATGGCAGAGACGACAAATCCCCCCACTGATTCAATTGACTGTACACAGAGCCAACTATTAGCTACTGTGTACAGGATGGGCGCGTATTGGCGTTCTAGGGTGGCCTGGGATGCGTTGGAGCCAAGGGAAGCAGCAGTGTCTGCTGGTCTCTCTTCTTCTCTCCTGCTTCAGCTTCTCCGTTATGCCTGGGGGGGGGGAGCCACAAACATTTTGTCAGGGGGGAGCAAAATTTATAGTTACGCCACTGGTTTCTCCCACTTGTTATATTTATATTTTCACCTTTTTCAGGTGATTTCCTATCTATATACAGGATTAAGTACGACCTGTAATCAGTGACGTGCGGTGAGGTCATTGCCTGGGGAGGCACTGACCTCACCGCACGTCACTGTCAGGGACTGTTCTGCACCCCCCCGCCGGTACATGCGCGCCCCACCTGCCCTCCCTCCACCCGGCAAACTCACCTGTCCTCTTCTCGGCGGTGACGGCGGCCGGTCCTCTCCACGGCGGTGACGGCGGCCGGTCCTCTCCACGGCGGTGACGGCGGCCGGTCCTCTCCATGGCGGTGAGTGTCAACGCCGGACTCCCCACTGCCCGCGCCCCGCACTGCTGCTTCCTCTCACGGGTCCTGTATGTGTGATTGGACAGCGGATCCAGCACTGGATCTGCTGGCCCAATCACATCTGGGGGCGTGCGTCTATACTGGTGCCCCTGTCATTGCGGCACCAGTATAAGTGCCGCTTCCCCATTCATTTTCAATGGGCTTTTACAGCCCATTGCTGCACCCTGCCCCCCTGCCCACCCCTTCCCGCCCCACGCTGCCCGGAGTTGCAATGTAAACAGCGGGAGGCACCTCTCCCGCTGCCTCCCATCCTCACATGCAGCAGTGTAAGAGGGTGGGAGGAAGCCGGAGAGGGAGAAATGATGAAAATAATAAAAGAAGATATATAAATATCTTCTTTTTATTATTTTCATCATTTCATCATTCTGCCTCCCCTGCCTCCCCTGACTGCACGTCCCTGCCTGTAATATATTTGGGGTCCTCACAGTGGTGCAAGTAGAATTTTTTTCTTGGTGGTACTGATAGCCTCCACCAAAAATGGGCATGTTCATGTGTCATCAGGGGGCGTGGTCACACAAAGCTAGAGGAGTGACTAAATGACAATAGAGGCGTGGACACAGGAGACAGGGAATGAGAAACAGGGAATGACTGGGGGTGGGTTGGCTCTTGCTTGTGGGAGAGCCGGGCAGCTTGTGCTTACAATAGTGGAGCCTGCTCTTCATGCTGTCGGCGCTGCTGATGCCTGTCAGTGTGACAGGCTAAATCAGCAGTAGCCGGTAGCAGCATACAGCACCAATCATAACGCTGGGTGGGCTGCGGATGCATTATATTTAGACTTAAAATGAAAATAGAAATGACAGTGGATCAGGGGTAAGTGGTACTGCGTACCTGCAACATATTTCTTACAGGTACTCCGTACCACGCCGTACCCCCTTACTTGCAACACTGGGTCCTCATTATATTACCAGTTTGAGGAAATAATATCATCTTAACACATTTCGGTACGTGCATTTAATGTTGTATGCACATGCTCACTCACCCAATACCCTGATTAAATGATTAATTAATTATACTAATCTTCTTGTTTAGGTATCCTTATATTTAATTTGTAAAGAATTTAAAACTTTCTGACCTTAAAGTCTTGTATTTACTATAGTGGTTGGATCAGATGAAGTCTGGGTCTTTATTATCTAGCAGGTGAACAGCACAGCATACCAGGTAAATCAGCACAGCAACAATGGTTACAGCATTGCAACATACAGGTCTCACAGCATAGTACAACACTTCAGGAAGCTCCAGTGGTCTTTACCGTAATCCACACTCCAGCCTATCACTTGGACAGCTATTCCACCATCAAGAGCAACCCTCTGCCCTTATATCAGGAGAACACAATCCTGCCTCACATCAGTTAGGAACACTGGACTTGATCTAGGAGATCATTCTGATTCATCCTCACCATTGCAAATTCACAATGGTGAGCGATTTTGATGGAGTGCGCATGCGCATATTTGCTTATGCGCATGTCATCTGTGCAAGCAGATGCACAGATCAGTATGGGCAGTGGGCATTAGGCCACAGCCACCAGTCTGTGGCCCAATCACGCTGGCTATTCCCATGGTATTTCACCCATGACGCAGCTGCAAGGGGCGGGCAGCTGACATCCACCCTCTTCCCATACCAAGGCACTGCATATCTAAGTCACCAAAGAGTGACTTAGATTTGAGAATGCCTTAAAAATCATTTGAAGATCAGTGACCATCGAATGATTTCATCCAGGCACGCAATCTGCGAATGGATGTTAAGCTTAAATCGGGGTACTTTCTTTGGTGCCCCCTTAGAGAGGGGTGAATCCTCCAGTATACAAACACAGCAATGAAGTGGCCCTCGGAGACTGAGAATATGATGAAAGACTGGACAATTTTAATCCATGTGGTAGATCAACGTTTTGGGCCGTGGAATCCCCATCTTCAGGATACAATACTATTGTATCCTGAAGACGGGGTTTCCACGCCCTAGTCTAGTCTATATTTTGGTATTGGCACGGTCATGTTCCATTATGCTCATACTGGGAGTACTATGTACTGTTTATCGGTATGCTAGTTTATTATTATTGTCGCTCTAGAATGTGATATGGTTTAGTATTGGTGCGGCTGTGTTACAGTAACACAGAACTAATTGTTTATATTAGCTACACAGTAAATGGCAAACCTTGTTTTTTCCCCCAATCATTAATTTCTTTGTGTGTGTGTGTGTGTGTGTATGTGCAAGATAACAGTACTAATGTGAAAAAGGAGTGATACGGTACAGTGTAAGGGAAAAAGGGGCGATACGGTGCGATGTATTGTGAATAAGGAGTGATACAGTGCAATGTAATCTGTATAAGGAGCAGCACTGTGTGTTTTAATGTGAAAAAGGAGCAATACATAATTAAGGAGCAGTACTTTGTGGTGTTATGTGAATATGGGGCAATATGGTATGCTATAATAAGAATAAGGAGCAATACGGTGCCATGTAATATAAATAAGGAGCAGTACCGTGTGGTGTTATGTGAATATGGGGCAATACAGTGGGCTATAGTGAGAATAAGGAGCACTAAGGTGCCATGTAATATGAATAAGGAGCAATATGGTGCCATGTAAACAGAATAAGAAGCTGTATGATATGGTGTAATGTGAATAAGGAGCAGTACGGTATGGTGTAATGTGAAAAAGGAGCAGTACAATGCCATGCAGAGTGCCTTTTAATGTTAGTATGTGGCATAATTTGATTTACAATCTATTGTGCGTTCATGCCCCTTTTTGGCTTGTGCACCTTCGACATGCACGTTGCCAATTTTAAATAATGCGCTTGCTGGCATAGAGAACCAAAATGAGGATTGCTACTGGAAAACATTGATGGGTGTTGCTGGCTGCTTCTGCGAGCAGTGCTGGGTCAGAGGTGGAACTAGGGTTGTAAGCCAAACTCTTTCCTAGGGCATCAAATTGGGTATGGCCAGCTCTGGACTCTCAGGAGACTAGGTCATCCTCCCACATTCTGCCCACTAGTAGTGAAAATGGGAGGACAGAGGGGTGTTGAGGACACAAGTCTAAGTGTATTGTTTCATCACAGTCATTCCTCTTCTGAGGTAAGATGCAATTCATGCACTGTTCCAAACCCAGAATTATTGCTTAAATGATTACTTTGCTTTTTACTTTTTAGAGCAGGGGTGGGGAACCTTTTTTGTGCCAACGGCCATTTGTATGGGGAAAAAATCCTTCGGGGGCATATGTAAAAATTTCTCTTACAAATTGTCCTGATGCAGCCGTCCCACGCTCCAGCAGCTGACACTGAATAGGACTGACAGTGTCCGGCTGCTGTTGATTAAGAGGAATCTCGCGAGAACTATCAACCTCTCGCGAGAATTCCCCTGTACTTTACTCCCAGCAAAACCAGCAGGTGGGTGGAAGGGCCCCTCAGACCGGCTATGGGGGCCCCCAGGCCTGAGGTTCCCCACCCCTGTTTTAGAGCATACGTCTCAACACTTGTTTTGATTACAGCAGAACAGTCCCGTCAATTGGACACTGTCTTGCTGTCCCACCCGTGGACCATAGTGTCCTCGCCGGTGGGGGGCACGATGAGAGAGTCAGTGATTACCACTGCTCTGCTCAACAACCAGTGATCACTGAATGGATGGCCCCACCCCCTTATCACATGGCAGCCCCCTTTTTAGGGCACGGCCACGCCTCCAGCATAGCAAGTCCAGCTTGCCAGGCAACAAAAGTTGGGAGGTATACTACAGGGATGGAGTTATTCGAGTTTGTGTCTGTACAGGATAATATTAATAAATCACTCCCTGAGTACAATCCCATAGAGAAGAAGTTGTGCTCATCCCTTCTGTGAGCACTGGAAGTTATAACAGAGGCCTGATAATACTCTGTGCCAGGAGTAACAATATGCATAGAGATGTGGCCTGACAGTGTTAGCAGTAAATTGCAACCCAATTTGTATACAATACTATACTGTAATGAAATGTCATATAAATAAGATAGAATAATGTCTGGACAGTGTTATTAATAATTGTGTATGTCTAATTTACCATGTAAAATACAATTAAAAACAGACTGAAATATAATTTGAAGCACATATTAAATTCAATTAAATCAAACCATTCCTGCTATGGTCCAAATACAATGAGCAATCAAAGAAATTTAAAAAAATGAATTGACATCTGCAACTTCATATAAAACTGAAGCCACACAAATGGTTTGTATATTATCAAAAGGAGGGGATCAGATGCAATCAACCAATCAGAAGCGTCTGACAACTAACCTCATCATCACTGCAGATAATACACCAGGGTTACAGCACTGCAATATGCAATATGTCTCTGCATCCAAGTCTAATTCTGTCACATAAACACACCCTTACATTACATGGTATAGCTTTCTCAGCCACTTCCCACAACCAGTTTGACTCTCTCTAAGGGCCAGATGTATGAAGCTTCAAAAAGTGATAAAAGGGAGAGTGATAAATAACTAGCTAATTAGCTCCTAACTGTCATGTCACAGACTTAAATGACAGTTTGGAGCTGATTGACTGTTTTTTCGCTAATGTAGGGTACACCCCAGAACGATTAGGGCTCAATCCCATCAATCCATACTTGCCTACTTTGGAAAAGGAAAAATTTTAGGAAGATTATAGTTGGTAGTAGAATTTTGCACAGCGCCCCATTGAGGGGACGTGTTGTTCTCCTCACAAAGGGCGTGTCTAGTTCTGTATATGGAGAGATTGTGAAAAGAGATTATGAACGTGTCACCTAGAAGTGTGGGTGTGTACTGCTACATCTGAGAATAATCTTTTAAAATGATTTATATCCAAATGTAGATGAGCCCCAAAGCAGTTAGTAAGAGCTACTATAGTTGGTAAAGTGCTGGGAAATGGTGCTGATGATTCAATGTAAATGTATCTATCTCTCATTCCTTTTCCCCCAAAAAATGTAACAGTGTAATGTGGGCTAGGTGAAATGAGGGAGATGGACTAATGAGGGAGAGAGGGAGATTGCTGTTATTTCAGGGAGTCTCCTGCAAAATGCAGGAGGTAGGCAACTATGCATCAATCTGGATCCATTTCCGACCAATTGGATGTAGATTGTATGTAGATCGGGCATGTTTTTGCATGTTTAGATCAGATTCCAATCCGATGCGCGTCCCCGATGTTGTTTGGTCGTTTTACAGATCCTACCTGCTGCAGGTAGGATCTGTAATAGACCCATTCAACTAGCTACAGACTCAGATTGGATTGGGATCGGATTGAGATCGTTAGCAGATCGTGTGCTCCAACAGATGGTGCGACCATCGCACAATCTGCTAACGATCTACTAACAATCAGGATCGTTCTGGTGTGTACCAGGCATAAGTCTTGTTAGTGTACACTGTACATATCTAGTGCAGAAATCAGTATCTTGTGGGGAAAAAAAACTCATAGGTCCAACTGTGTAAATAGCAAAGTCTATACTTCTGAAAGAAATGTTACTTGATACAGGGGCGTAAATTCATCCCAGTTGCCAGAGGCAAGTTGGAATTCGGCGCCTCCCCCACATAAACACACACAACTTACATTAATTTATAGATAGTGCCCTAAGTCAGTCTACAGTGTACGTGAGTAGCAGTGTAGCCCTCATTGCTTTCAGGAATTATGTTTCGCTTGCCTGAGGCAGGTCAATCAAATGCAGATAAACCTTGTCTTGTGCCGGTATATGGGGGCTGCCATGATCCCGGGTAATAGGATATTGCCCTTAGAACCCGATTCAGACTCCTTCCCTGGGCTAATTTGCAGCCCGAGTGATTATCAAATAACCACGCATGTACACGGTTTGCAGTGCACATGCGCAAGCCGACTGCTTGAAGGCTGGCATTCGCTTGCTGACACCCTGTGGGTGTGTGGGGGTATGCTGCCAGCATTTTAAGGAGAACCCCCCAGAAAACAGTGTATGAGGACAGAACTGTATTTAGACTGTGAAATTCAAATATGTGGGATTTCAGTTTTTGGGACTGAGCAGCGTTCTCCGATATATTTTGCTATATACAGTTTGCTATTGCATTTGTTTTAAATACATTGGTATGTTAACCCTTTGAGTGCCAACATCTCTGTGAGAGATGTGCAAAATATCCGCTAAAAAAAGCCAACATCGCTCACATTTGTTATATAAATTCAAATGACAAATGTTGTGTAAAAAAAAAGATTAGATTTCCTGTATAAGGTAAACAGGTCATTATGATGAGTAAAAATGTTTGCTTGCCAATTTTCACACCTATGGCACTCAAAGGGTTAATATAAATTATGTAGTAAAAAAAAAAAAAACATCAGTAACAATAATCAACTTCAGCTAAGGCTTTGTCATGTGGCTCTATGGGGATAATTCAGACCTGATCGCACGGCTGCGAATTTGCACACCGGCCAATTATCAATGCATACAGGTCGCAGTACGCATGTCAGAGACCATCCTGCAATGATAGCCTGCTAATGTTTTCGATCGCTGACCGCAAGCAGGGTGACTGACAGGAAGTAGGCACCTGGGGGTAATAACTGGCCTTTCTGTGTGAGCTCTAAGCAAAACGCAGGCATGCTGGGTAAGAACGCTGGGAGTGTCAGGGAAAACAGCATGTCTGAGCGTTTTAGGGGAGGATGTGTGATGTCAGCTTCAGGCCGGATACGCCTTTTTCCATCACACTATCGTCAGTCTCTGGCTACTCTGAGCCTGCGATGACTTGTGCCCAATGTAAAAATCATTTGATGGCCAGCATGGGTTTTGAACAAATTCGCCCAGCTGCAGATGATGTGTAGCCATACACATCCATTCACACCCTGTGCACATTCATCCGCAACACAGTATTTACCTCTAGCGGGGCAGTGGCTTAACTGAAAGGTAACTGTGCAATCAGGTCTGAATTACCCTCTATGTAAGCACCTCATTTGGATGCTGCAAACAGTTGTCTGTGAACTTAGCAGTAAAGCAGCCACATTAATACCAATGCTTTTTCCATGATCACTAGGGTTCATAGTAAATGTATGCGTAAGGCCTATCATTTGACCTCTGGTATATACAATATAAAGATGATAAAATATATAATAAATAAATAATGTTAAATGTTTGCATGGCATTCATTTTTAAACAAAACTCCTCGGATTGTTGTTTTTCATTTTTGGACCTCTTCAAAGGTCAGATGTATCAAGTTTCAAAAAGTGATAAAGTGGAGAGTGATAAGCAACCAGCCAATCAGCTACCTGTCATTTTTCAAACCCAGCCTGTAACATGGCAGTTAGGAGCTGATTGGCTGGCTGTTTATCACTCTCCATTTGATCACTTGATACATCTGTATACAGTTGTTAGGTCGACATGCATTGGGTCCCCCAACGAAGGTCGACATGGCTTAGGTCGGCACCTGAAATAGGTCAACATGCCAAAATCAACATGGATGGAAGGTGGACACAAGAATTATGTTGACGGTCAAAAGGTTGACATTGGTTTCTCACTTCTTCTGCACCGACAGGCGGTATTTTATGCCCTTCCATCCATTAGGGCATGGAGATAGGAAATAGACTAGCGTGCCAAACATAGCGAGGCACCGTGCCCGAAAAGTGGCCCATGTCAACATTCAGGACAAAAAACCCACGTCGACGGGTTGACAGTCAATCTAATGCTTGTGTCGACCTTCCATACATGTCAGCCTCAGGTATGTCGACTTATTTCAGGTGTCAACCTAAGCCATGTTGAACTATAGAGGTCGACCCAATGCATGTTAACATTTGTTTGGTTGATTGAATTACCCATACCCAATACATCTGGCCCCAAATGTCTTGCTCCATGCAGTGTTGAGTGAAAAGCTTGTCCCCACATGGTTATATTGTATTTTCATATTCTGCTCTTCTTTAAAAATCTTACAGAGACATTTATATATATTTGCTTTTGACAATGATTGATCCACTGAGCCACCGAGCCCGAAGTGTGGCGAGCGCAGCGAGCCCCGCGCGGGGACGCGTAATACATGTAAAGTAATCTGCGTACCCTCGCGGGGGTCGCTACGCTCACCACGCTTCGGGCTCGGTGGCTCGCTGCGCTCGCCACACTATATTAATTACACTCCACGCCGACGTGGATAGTGGGGGTATGAAAAGGTCGGAGGATGCGTTACGCCGCCCCTCGCGGGGCTCGCCACACTTCGGGGTGACGTGGAGAGTGGTGCTGTTTTAGGTGTTTTACCATATGAACTACTGAGATCGCATCTCTCATCTCATCTCACATCTCATCTCACATGATGTGCGATGCGATTTCACTCAGGATGCAGTGAATAAATTAAATAAATTAACTACTGAGATTGCATCACACACATTGCAAGGCACAAAAAGCCATGTGATGCGTGCGATGCGATCCCTGGAAATGTGGCCAACCCTCCTAAATACTGGCATCCCTCCTCTGCACAGCAGCATTACTTTCCCACAATTTTGCGGCTTTATGTGGGAGGGGTGGGGCTAAAGATGCAAATTACATCATTTAGCCGCCCCTCCTCGAAGACCCAGGAATTGCGAGATTTGCAGTACTGGGATGATGTCTGCATCAGGACTCGCCTTCCGAAGTGCTGCTGACAGTCTCCTATCCGGGCTTATCCCGGACAGGAGACTTTAAAAGTAGGCAACCCTGCTTTATATACAACCATCAAAATCCTAACATGCACTACAGTATGTCAGATTATCTTCAGATTCTGGCCATCACTGTACCAGGCTGTCCCATTTGTAACCCCACAGAGACCATCAATCCATTGTAAGAATCCTTTAAAAACAGTCATATATTTTTCCTATGTGCCAGGCAAACTGTGTAAGGTTGCCCCCTCATGCCAGCAATTTTTGTACAGTATTGACACTCATACACAATATTCACTGTGTCCGGTACTTCATATGCCATTACACTATGTCTGTAAGAAGCAAAATCAAGGACTGTGTACATACCCTGCAGATTCATTTGGTCCAGTGCTATTAATAAATGCATATTCTGCATCCAGGATCTGCCTCTTTCCTCATCTAGGGCTATACATCTGTGAGATGATGTTGGTATATATGACACCACACTTATGGCTGGTACACATGTTCAGATAAAAGCCAACAGACATTTGATATGACAGCCTGTATGGACACACAATGCATCTCCGTGTCTAGCCACAGGATATCTGCTTTCCTCTCCTGTGGTGGAGACATTTCCTCGTTCCTCCACTCATACAATGCCATATGCGGCTGACTTTTAACTTCAAAATACTGCATGTGGCGGACATGCTGGACCATTTGGCTTTCCTATCTATCTGTATTTTTAGGTCACACACATGCACCATAAAATTATTGGCGCAGCATGGATGGTGTTATGGTTAGCATTACTGCCTCACAGCACTGATGTCATGGGTTTGATTCCCACCATGGTCCTAACTGTGCAGAGTTTGTATATTCTCCCCGTACTTGCGAGGGTTTCATCCGGGTACTCCGGTTTCCTCCCACGATCCAAAAATATACTGGTAGGCTAATTGTCTCCAAACTAAATTAACCCTATAATGCCTGTGTGTGTGTGTGTGTGTGTGTGTGTGTGTGTGTGTGTGTGTGTGTGTGTGTGTGTGTGTGTGTGTGTGTGTGTGTGTGTGTGTGTGTGTGTATGTGGTAGGAATATAGATTGTAAGCTCCACTGGGGCAGGGACTGATGTGAATGTTCAAATATTCTCTGTAAAAGCGTTATCAAATATAAGTGCACTATAGAAATAACTGATTTATCTGGTAATATCAGGCAGATCACCCAGAAAATTGTATAATGCAGGCCCACCATTATTGATTGAAACAAAGACAGTATGCTTCTTCACTGGAGTCTGGAGAACATCACACAACAACATTGTAACTTTATGAAAAGAACATATACAGTACATAGCACTAAACGAGAAGCAACAAGCTCCAGTTTCCAGCATACGCTTCCACCTTACAACCTAAAACATATGCAAGTATTTAAAAAAAAAAAAGATTCCCCTCAGCACATGGGGCCTTATTCTAGTTCACTCTTTCTGACAAAATCCTTCTTAGATGGACAAAACCATGTGCACTGCAGGGGGGCAGATGTAAAACGTGCAGAGAGAATTAGGTTTGGGTGAGTTATTTTGTTTCTGTGCAGGGTAAATACTGGCTGCTTTATTTTTACACTGCAATATAGATCTCAATTTGAAGTAAAACCCCACCCAAATCTAATTCTCTCTGCACATGTTACATCTGCCCCACCTGCAGTGCACATGGTTTTGTCCTAAGAAGGCTTTAATAAGGCCTATGATGTGGTATGATTTAGGCTTCAAACATTTTACATGGTGTCACTAAAGTACACTTTTCCTCCTTCTATGCCAGGCATGTCGACAGAGGCAACCATGAAGATTAGGGGCTCTCATGAATCATAGGGTGTGGTATAGGGTCCCGACAGTTGGGATCCCGACAGTTATTAGCACGACGTTGGGATCCCGACAGTCATTAGCCCGACGACTACCCGGACCCAGACAGCATGGCGAGCGTAACAATGCTGCACATAGCGAGCCACCTATTCTATTCTCCCTCTATGGGGGTCGTGGACCCCCACAAGGGAAAATAGCCGACGGCCGTCGGGTACCTGGCTGTCGGTGTTTTGACAGTCGGGATCCCGACTCCCCGGACCCAGACAGCATGGCGAGCGTAACAAAGCTGCGGGCACAGTGGCTCGCTATGCGAGCCACCTATTCTATTCTCCCTCTATGGGGGTCGTAGACCCCCACAAGGGAAAATAGCCGACGGCCGTCGGGTACCTGGCTGTCGGTGTTTTGACAGTCGGGATCCCGACGTTGGGTAAATGCCTGTCTGGACCCTGACTGTCGGGACCCCGTCCGGCACCCGAATCCTAGACACAGCGCCTATTAGTACTTTCTAAACTTTTGATGCACTAATACACTGCCCCAGGCACACAGGGCCTCAGATGTCAATCCAACTGGCTGGCCCAATGTCTCACAGACCTGAGCCTGGAAGTGGGGGCCATAGACTGACCAACTTCCAGGTCCTCCTCCTACCCAAATTCCCAGAGCTGGCCTATCCTGCCATCCTCTTCTCACCTCCCTGCCAGTATGTGGTCAGAGGAAGGAGCAGGAGTTCTGCACAGCATTTGAGCTGCTCTGCTTCCATGCTGTGTGTCTCCAATCTACTCATCCATGCTCTGTATTTGGAAACCCCCATTTTGGGAGCAATGGCATCAGAAGCACCAGCCCCTCACTGTGCAGTTGTCATGGTTACCAGGGTTGGCTGCAGCAGGCCAGAGACAGCAGCAGCACCCCAACTCCAGGGAGGAGGAAGCAACCGGTGATCCTGCTGCAAAAGATAATTCTAGGGAGACTGTGTGGGGTATATTGGGGTGATAGGGCTAGAGAGCAGCCAGGATTGAGGATGGGTTGCATCCATCCTTGGTTACAGCAGCAATTTGTATGACACATCCACTTTCCAAATAAGGGGGGAGGGGAGTAACTCTTCCTTTGTATGCACACCATAGGTCAGCAGGTTGCCTCTTCATCCCTCAGCCCCCAAACTGTCGCTCAATAGTACTACAAGTTTCAGAATGCTCAATCCCTGCAAATGAAAACTGGTTTTTGTACTTGTTCTAGTGCTCTTGCACTGCTGGATGATCAGGATCTATCATATATATATATATATATATATTATTATGGACTGTGGATTTTAGGACAGTAATATTGTGGAACAAAAGCTGAGAGACAGTCCTGCACCGATGAATTGGCAGAATTGAGGGAGCCCTTTGGAGTGGTGTCAGCTGGTACTTGTCCTATGCATGTATTGGAATAGTTCCACATGTAGTAGGTGTCCAAATGAGGTCCTGGTTCAGGTATCTGATAATAGAGGTCCACACTGGCAGTTGTGGTTGGGCGGGGTGTCTGACACTGACGCGTTTCGCTGAGGGGTACTCAGTTTTTCACCAAAATGCATTAGGTGCAGACACCCCTCCCAACCACAACTGCCAGTGTGGGCCTCTATTATTGGAATACATGAACCAGGACCTCATTTGGACACCTACTACTCCCCTCAACTCTCCTTGGAGAATCTTTGCAGGTCCCGCAAACTGGAACTGGAAATTCCTCTATGATGTGATCAAGCAATAAAAATAATGTAGATGTAGACCAGTGGAGAAGTTGCCCCTAGAAACGAATTAGCTTGTCCACTTACCCAGTCTGTTCACTGCTTGATACATCAATGCCGTTGAAAGAACATTTAATACTTCATCTAATATAGTGCTTCATTTGAACTATAGCTAGCAGCACATATCCTCTTTGCTCCCAGAGCTTCCTAGGATGTCCCCCCCCTTCCCTTTCTTCATTTTCCCCGTAGGTATTGCAATGATCACATTTTTTACACCTTGTGCAGAGCATGAGGGTCTGTTCTCCTCTTGTAGGAATTGATGGCAGGAAGTGACAAAATAGCCATAAACCACACTTCCAGCCCATTAATCTCACAGAGGAGCAGCGGCAACTTCACTGCTACCAATGTCCGACTGTGGCCTGCCGGGGGCATACATTGGTTGGGGACCATGCTTAGGCATGTGGGCAGCAACCACAGAGGTTTCTCTAAATGTTAGAGTCCATGGTCTGAATGGTTTCATAAATAAATTATATATATATATATATATATATATATATATATATATATATATATATATATATATATATATATATATATATATATATATATATAGTAAATTCTGCCAGTGCATGCATGATTATGTACCAGGTTAATAACCGGAAAACACTGTTTAAAATACACCATAGACCTTTGCAGTATAAGGTAACATTGATTCCTATAGGCGGATCCAGGCAGTACCCCGGTATCCCTGTGGGGCAACCCAACTCTGAATGCTACATGTCATTGTGAGTGGGAGCTGTAGTGGAAAGAAAACGAATAAGTGACAGTATGTCAATCATACAGTCTTCCCCTAAGGCATCCCCTCAAAAACCTGGCAATTTAGGTTATTCTGATGGTAATACCAGACCAATGCTCTATAGTGTCTTCCCAGCCAAGTTCTCTAAACCTCATAAGATCTTTATGATGAAGTGCAGCTGGCCATGAAGCAAGATTACTGGAGTCTCATACCTCAACTAAAAAACGCAATTTCACACTGTCAATGTAGAGAGCTCTTCTAAGATATCCTGGTGGGGGGGAGATCTGGTGGAAGCTAATCCAGGTAAGGGTATAACTCACTTATAAATTGGGGGGGGGGGGGGACAAGATGAAAACAATGAAAACAGGGTAGGAGAAGATTGGAGTTTTTTTGCATGCATTTTTATATTGTTGCATACACTATTCACTAGTCTTGTTAACCAATATGAGCCTTGGCAAATAAAATGGAAAGTTAGTGTGCTGATGCAAGGAGCTGGGGATTTGTGGCTGAATACCAATGCCTTAGAAACATTTTTAAGACATCTAAAGGATAGTTATTGCTGTGGACTTTTAGTTTTAAGTTGCAACAAGACAATGTTACAAAGCACTTCCTCATGTCCCACATCCACATGAAACAACTTTATAGCTCTGGCAAGCGACTTTAGTGGTTAATGACAGCCTTATAATTAATACCACCCTAGGCCACGGACCTGTTGCCCTTATTGTTTTCTCTTAACTCCCATGAATTTTCCACTTTCATTGAATCGGCATCTGTCACAGGCAAGACACAAGCAAATGCTGTATAAAATCAAACATATTCACAAATATGTTTTCACTCTGTGCGGTAGGGTCTACAAAATAATTTGATTGTCAACACATGTGCATTGCATAATGGAAGGAATAAGGTCACAAAAATACCTGTATATTGGAAAAATAAAAATCTGTTAGATTTATCCAGCACAGAGACATAGGATCTGCTAGTTGCAAATTACTTTTCATCAGAAAGCAATCAATACATTGAAATGAAAGCAGACCATCTTCAAAACTGAAAACAAAAAATTGTTCTACATGTTTACTGGGAAATATATATGGGACGACACCGAGGTTGATCATATAAGTGCTGAAGGGTGCGATTTGCCGTTCGGGAGCTGTTTAAACGCTGAAAACAGCACCCAAATTAAGCCTATCTCGCACCGTTTGCAGGGCTGAATTTGCTTAAAAATGATTGTACCCCTATGGACAGGCGACAGGGGGGTCAAAGGGGACACTCGTACCGGGCCCGACCAGTTGAGGGGCCCCAAGACTTTGAGGGATTCAGGGTCTGAAAGCATGGCTGCCTAATCACTTGTCTGGCTACCTGTACTAATGAGTTTAGTGACATCACGCAACACACTAAACCACACAACGCACAATGCTGTGCCCTCCCATCTCTGCCCACCCCTATTATATTGCATTGTAAATACTACAAGCACTTTTAAGCAAAGTCAGGCCCTTATTCAGATCTGATCACAGTACAATGGGCAAAACCATGTGCACTGCAGGTGGGGCAGATGTAACATGTATAGAGAGAGTTACATTTGTGTGAGTTATTTTGTTTCTGTGCAGGGTAAATACTGGCTGCATTATTTTTACACTGCAATTTAGATTTCAGTTTCAACACACCCTACCCAAATGTAACTCTCTCTGCACATGTTACATCTGCCCCACCTGCAGTGCACATGGTTTTGCCCATTTTGAGAACAAATTTGTACTGCGATCAGATCTGAATAAGGGCCTCAGTCCACCGTAAACTGCGCCCTGTGCTGTGATGATTTGCGAGTGCGAATCATCCGCACCTAATAGGATTGACACAACAGAATATAAAACATGGAGTCGACTTATATAAAATAATAATGAACCACTTAATCTTCATTTAGAATAAATACACTCTAATAATGACCTGATGCTATCAGTTGTGTTATGACATCCATAAGGCCTGTTTGCAAGGAAAATGAAATACATCTACTAACATGAACTATGTTATACTTATAGGCCGTTGGTAACTGAACTATAATGTCATTTATTCATACTTAACTTCTATGCTGAGCATCTGTGAACATACTGTAAAACATGTTTGTGTAACTGAGCAAGGGACCACCTGACTCAAAGGTTTTTTTATCCAAAGTTAGTTTTGAACCATAAGTTAGTGTAGTGACTGACCTGAGTTTCTAGGTACAGCTGCAAACACCAGTGGAATCTTACAGTTTACAGACAGAAATATAGTACAAATACTGTATTACGCATATTATTGGAACGTTTTAACACTAAAGATCAGCAAACGCAAACCGAACTCAATGGCACTTGGAGGGTCTGCACAAAATAATTAGAAGGAATCCCCAATTACATGCAGTATACCACTTAGGAGGGTAGAATAAAAAAAAAAATCAATTGCAGATACTGTACATCTCTGTCTAGTAAAATGAGTAAACCACAGCAAATGACATATACATGACAGCAGACTTTAAAGCAAATGAAAGGGCCTAGCTTGGCCAGGTCTATATCTTTCACTCTATATTATTGTATACAGTAGGATATTGTCCTCGGATTTCAGCTGTGCTGCTCTGCCTCTGTGTGTGCTGCAAACCCCCAGCCTATTATACAGTGATTGGTGCCATAGTGAAATCTAATAAATGCAGAACAGCAGCATCTTTGTACAATGCAGAAAGACTTGTGACATCTATCTGTAACAATTCAGCAGGAATGAATGGCAGCAGGTGTGGGCTGGGGAAGAAGACGGAGGGGACATACTGTAGGAGCACTGCACAAGTCTCTCATACAGGGAAGCACCTTTGCGACCACCTGCAGAATGCGCAGGCTCACTCCATTGCACTGCAGCTGCTTAATTTATGGCACTGCACACCAAGCAGGGGATATAAACAAACCCACTGCCAGCATGAAAGATAGGGGGATGGGTCGAAATGAAAGATATGAGATCGCCCCAGTGGGTGCAGAGGAACAACCCCAATAGCACTGAGCACCGCAGTCCTGGTGGGCAAAGTATCAGTGTGCTACATACAGCAAGCGCCCAGTAAGAAGACAGAGATAGTAATAACACCAGCAGCCAATGCTGACAATAGCGAGGTTGCATGCAGATGCCCCAAGGTAATCTCCTACCTCCAGTGTCCTGATTTCTTTCTGTGTCAAGTCGTTGGAGGTGGCACACTTGGTCCTGAGCCCCTCCAGGTTAGAGATGCTGATATCTATCATGTTTTGTACCAACTCGCACTGCTGCAGGGCTTTCTGCAAACTCAGAGGCTGATCGTCGCTGCTGGGCACATTTTCTTCATCCATTTCTCCCCTTTGCTCTGCAGTCACCCTTTTCTTCCCACCCCCCTCCCCCCCACCCACCCCCCCCAGAAATAATATTAATACAAAAATGAGCTGTATCCCTACTCTAACCTTCTCCCACTGGTCCACCCCACCCACCCCTCTGCTTCCTCCCACTACCCCAGGCTTCAGCACAGGTGCATGGATAGGGCAGCCTGTGTGCACAGAGGATGCATCAAACCTACACCCTGCACACTAGCTGACTCCTCCATCTGCCTCCATTAGAGTGAGTGCTCCTCGGTGCCTCCAGCCGAGATGCTGTATCACACGAGCACCAGGCAGCGGTGCTGATGCTGCCAACAGCCGGAAAGAAAGAAATGTGTGTGCGTGCACAGGCTCTGTCTGCAAAGCAGCTTCCAGCAGAAACAAATAATAATAATAATAATACAAATCATACAAAAATAATAGCAGTGATATCAGGAGGTGTTCATCTCTTCACAACACCTGCACGCCATCTCGGTGCTTGCAGGAGCTCACAGTTGCACTTGGCAGGGTGCTTTCTTTATTATTATTATTATTATTTGGTTGCTGTAGGATGCCTTTTTTATTGATAATAATTACTCTTTGTGATGTGTGCATGGGCTGACCCTTAGGGTGATTGCTGCATGCAATTGCTGGTGCCGGTGCCTGCTGCTGCCCGTACTGCTGCTGCTGCATCCCCTCCTGCCTCTCTCTGCACCGACATCTTGCCTGTCAATCATGCGCGCCCTGGGCTCGGATGGGAGGAGTGGGCGGAGCTTGGGAGAGAGCAGCATGAACGCGCGCTCACAGCAGGACCAGACTGTGCTGCTGGGTGTAGGTTAGAGCTGTGTGTGTGCTCTTTCACCCTACTTGACTTTGGATACCATTGTACAGTTACTATAAATAAAACTAATACAAGTTGAAGTTGTGTCCAGTGTAGTAACCTGTTTATGTGGATTTATTAAACATTAAACTTGGTTAATTCAGCCAAACAACAATATTGTTGTATGTGCTATCCAGTAATTCACGTTTGCCAATTGTTTTAGATACTTTAGGATACAGGATAATTAGTAGAAATGATGCCTTCAAAATCCATTACATTTACCTCAACCTCGCTTTTGTTTATAAATTATTATTAAACATTATTTTTATTTATATGGAGCCACAAGGGTTCTGTAGCTCCTAACAGAATACATGAATGACCAAAACAGGAAAATAACTGCTAGGCCCCCATACACTATGGCCCTTATTCTGATTCATTCGCTCCCCTGCGTGTTTGTGCAGGGGAGCGATGTTTTGCAACTGCGCATGTGCATAGTCTGCTATGCGCATGTGCAACCACTGTGTGCGAGCCCCCACGGCGAATAGATTATTTGCTGGCGCTTGCACACATCAATACAGACGTGGGGGGGCGTGGGTTTGCGGGCAGGGAGATTCGCCCATGGGAACGCTGGGCGTTCTCATGGTAATTCCCTGATGATGTGGGTATGGGGGGCAGGCATCTGACATCCGCTGGCTTCCTGTACAGGCACTCACAGATGTTAAGCCTCGTACACACGGGGGATATATATTGCTCAGCCATATATTGCTGAGCAATATATGGCTGAGCTATATATTGCTCAGTTTCTCCTTTTCATCAGCGACCAGAGATGGTCGCTGATGAAAGGGAACCTCTGCCGGCGGTGCCGCAGAGGTAATCAGCTGGTCGCAGGAGCAAGCTTCTGCGATCAGTGATCATAAGGGGGCTAAAAACGTGAGCGTGCACCCGGTGATTTATCGCTGGTGTGCACTCCAATCACTGGCAATATGGTCGCCAGCGATTTCAGCACCTATCGCCCCCGTGTGTACACAGCTTAAGACACTAAGGAGGCGTCTTTCATTTGCGAGCGCTATAAAAATCATTCGATGGCACATGATCATCGAATGATTATGTGCCCGCACGCAAGGCTGAGAATGGATGAGTATGTATGACTGCGGGGGTAATCGCACCATGCGAGGAGGGGGTGGGCAGCTGTGCGTGCAGTGGGTGGCGACTGGTGGACTTGCAAGACTGCGAAATTTGCAGACTTGCGAGTCAACCAGAATAAGGGCCTATGTGACTACTCCTATGGGAGAAGTCGCATCCAATTCCCCTTGCATCCAATTCCCCTTGACATCGCATGCAATCCCTGCTCCCTGCAACCAACCCGGAGATCATACCCAAGGACAGGTACTGGTGTAGCCATGCTCATCAAAGCTACATCCCACTCTGGGTGACTGCCCATTAGAATGAATGGCACCCATGGCCCATTAGAAACCTATTAGCCATGGGTGTGACTAGGTACGCAAAACAGGCACCCATGGCTGCGATGTAGCCATGATGAGTATGGCTACATCTGTAGGAACAGTTTACTTAATTTAATATTTTGTTTCCAATTTTATCAATAATTTTTTTTTTTTATCCTAGGTGTGCCATTAAAAACACATGCTGATACTCCAGGGTGCCGTGATACTAAAAAGTTGGAAACAACTGGCATAGGATATAACAATGTACATGTCAGTGTTTATTATTACTAAACGTTGTGTAGTATTATACCTATACCACAGGTATTCCTTATCTCTTGTCAATGCACATTAGCAGTTCAGGATTTAAGCTGTGTACACACGGGGGCGATATATTGCTCAGTGTCTCCTTTTCATCGGCGACCAGAGATGGTCGCTGATGAAAGGGAATCTCTGCCAGGGGAGCCGTAGAGGGAATCAGCTGGTCGCAGGAGCAAGCTTCTGCGACCAGCGATCATAAAGGAGCTAAAACCCGGGAGCACGCACCCGGGGATTTATCGCCGATGCACACTCAATCGCTGGCGATATGGTCGCTCAGCGACCATATTGCCAGCGATTATAGCCCGTGTGTACACACCTTATGTGATATCCATGCTTGAGAACAGGTAATTTAATTTGTTTCTCAGCTATTTCGATTTAACCATTTGTGCTGAAGCCTAGATATCCCTAAAACCTGTGCTGCTAGTGTGCATTGAAGACCGCTTTGCCTACTATAACACCTTGAAGTGTCCTGGAGCATGATATATATATATATATAAAAGTACTGTTCATCATATATAATAATGTTAACTCTAGAACCCAGCACCTTTTAAGAACTACTGTATGCAGTTCCTCTTCCCTATCTGGGGTGCTGCTGTCTGCTGTGGTGTCTCTAGCAGAGGTCTGTTCTATGGCCCTTATTCAGATCTGATCGCAGTACACATTTATTCTCAAAATGGGCAAAACCATGTGCCCTGCAGATGGGGCAGATGTAACAAGTGCAGAGAGAGTTAGATTTGTGTGAGTTATTTTGTTTCTGTGCAGGGTAAATACATAGAATTTGACGACAGATAAGAACCACTTGGCCCATCTAGTCTGACCATTTTTAAACATGTTACCTCAAACCATATTTAATCCTTTTTTTTTGGAAGGATATCAATATGCTTATCCCAAGCATGTTTAAATTGTTCTACTGTATTTGCCTCTACCACCTCTGATGGTAGGCTATTCCACTTATCTACTACTCTTTCTGTGAAGTAATTTTTCCTAAAATTTCCCCTGAATCTTCTTCCCTCTAGTTTTAGTGCATGGCCTCCTCTTCTGTTGCTCCTCTTCCTGTGAAGACTGTCTCCCACCTGTACCTTGTTAAAACCCTGCAGTGCACATGGGCCCTTATTCAGATCTGATCGCAGTACAAATTTGTTCTCAAAATGGGCAAAACCATGTGCACTGCAGGGGGGCAGATGTAACATGTACAGAGAAAGTTAGATGTGTGAGTTATTTTGTTTCTGTGCAGGGTAAATACTGGCTGCTTTATTTTTACACTGCAATTTAGATTTCAGTTTCAATACACTCCACCCAAAGTTAACTCTCTCTGCACATGTTACATCTGCCCCACCTGCAGTGCACATGGTTTGCCCATTTTGAGAACAAATTTGTATTGCGATCAGATCTGACAAAGGGCCATGGTTTTGCCCATTTTGAGAACAAATTTGTACTGCGATCAGACCTGATTAAGGGCCTATATCTCTATACGGAACATACATATCTCAAAACACATGTATTGTATGCAGTCCGGCACGCAGTTGCTGAGGTATCCAATGCGAGGCTGCATGCGATACCTCAGATTAGTGTATGGAGGCCTTTAGTTACTATGTAGCAGAAGAGCTTATTTGTTTGTTGACCAAAATATGTCAGTAGAATTTAATCTAACTCTGCAGAATGTGACCTCCTATAGTAAAAAATCAAATGCAGGGTGTGTGATAGATTTATTCTTATGCTACCCATACACTTATGCGATCAGATAAGATGTGACATCGAAGTGCAAATCCGATCGCATCTCATGGTGCAAAACTTGACCACTTTTAGCACCCGATGTCGCATGCCATCTTGCAATGGCACATCGGGTGCTGGAAGAGGGTGGTGGAGTAGCGGAGAGCTAGAAGTAGCGCTAGTGGGTGGCGGGGGTCAGCGCGGCGGCAAAATTGGAAAAGAATGAAAACACTGGAGGGTCCTCTGATTGGCTGAGGGAGCTCAGCCAATCAGAGGGCTGCCCAGTGTTAACAAAAAAATCACCACCACTGACCTCCACCGCCTGCTAGTGATACTCCACCGCCCTCTTCCACGCCTCTCCCCAAACCCCATGCTAAAATCCACATGCGATCGCTCCTGCAATTCGATAGATATAGTTAGATTTGGGTGGGGGTGTTAATTCAAACTGATATCTATATTGCAGTGTAAAAATAAAGCAGCCAGTATTTACCCTGCACAAAAACAATCAAACACCCAAATCTAACTCTCTCTGCACATGTTACATCAGCCCCACCAGCAGTGCATATGGTTTTGTCCATTAGAGAGTGATTGTGCCTTTCCGTGTGAATCAGAATAACCCCCATTATGTGCAGAACATACTATCAATCGACATGGCATTCGACGGCGGGCCCGCGCATCGCATTGAACGGTCCCTTAAAAATGTATTAAATCATTCGATTTATTGGCCAGATGTGCTCAAAATCGAATGATTGCAAGCAATATCTCACAAGTGTATGGGCAGCATTACTGTATAATATTGTAAGTATTATGAATTATTCTAGGAAATGCATAAAAAGGGGATGTATATGAGCCTTTCTACAGCCTCATAGGAATTACTACAGGTTGAGTATCCTTTATCCAAAATCTCGGGACAGCAGAATTTTGGATAATGGATTATTCCGTATTTCAGAATATTTAAATATTTCAATTATGTTTTTGAAGTATCTTGCATTTATATGTATAAAGCACAACAACCACATGAAATACACAAAAATATATTTTATTTGTTCAAAAAACAAGGTTTCAAAACATGAAAATAAAAATTGTGTACAATCTGAGACACTGAATTTGAATGCCAAGCAATCATTTTCCTGCACATATATAGTGCCAGTTACATACCATGTCCTCAGTAGTGCTGTTACAGATGTCCCCAGTAAGTTTTTAGCAAAAAAATTCGGTACTTGTGGATTATCGCGGCTCCCATCGCATGCCATCGCATGCCATATATAGTGGCATGCGATGCGATTTTTGCCGTTTTTGCCAAAATCACATGCAATCACAGCGCATGCGATCGCATCGCATGCGATTTTTCACTGAAAAGAATCCAAATGCATTGGAATTAGTATGAAACATGTTCAATGGCCCCCAAATGGCATTTTTGAGGCTGTACCACCCCCACTATCAACGCGAACCCGAAGCGTGGCGAGTGCAGGGGCGGCGGTACGCGTCCTACGACCTTTTCATACCCCCACTATCCACGTCGGTGTGGAGTTGAGAATAGAAAGTGTGGCTAGCGCAGCGAGCCACTGAGCCTGAAGCGTGGCGAACACAGCGAGCCCCGCGAGGGGACGCGGATACCTTCACAGGTATCCGCGTCCCCTCACGGGCTTCACAGGCGTCCGCGTCCCCTCGCCACGCTTCGGGCTCGCCACACTTTCTATTCTTAACTCCACGCCGACGTGGATAGTGGGGGTATGAAAAGGTCGTAGGACGCGTACCGCCGCCCCTCGCGGGTACGCTGCGCTTCGGGTTCGCGTTGATAGTGGGGGTGGTACAGCCTCAAAAATGCCATTTGGGGGCCATCGAACATGTTTCATACTAATTCCAATGCATTTGGATGATTTTCAGTGAAAAATCGCATGCGATCGCATGCGATTTTTTCATGTATGATGGCCATCGTGGGAGCCGTGATAATCCACAAGTACCAAAAATTCTATTTTTTGTAACTTTCTGGAATGTATGGTTTTCGGAATAATTTCAGATCACGGATATTCGGATAAGGGATACTCAACCTGTACTAGCATTCACACAAATGTCTTTGGACAGTAGTAGAATTAAGTGAAGTCACTTAGGGCTATTTTACACACTCCGGCTCCTGCCGAGCGGCGAAATCCTGCACGGCCAGGAAGCCGTGCCGCACACAGTAGTTGTTAATGGACACTATTGTGTCCATTCACATGGGACGGCCATGGCCCAGCTGCACGGTTACAGCTGGATCCCACCACTGGAAGGGACGGCTGCCGGGCTTTGGCCACCTCCTCCATTGTAAACTGCTGTGTGCGGCACAGCTTCCTGGCCGTGCAGGGTTTCGCCGCCCGGCAGGAGCCAGAGCATGTGAAATAGCGCTAACCCTCTCAAACTATATCAACCTCTGAGCTGCATTTTTGTTACATTGCACATGTACTGAATGAACTATGCACACATATACCTCCCAAATTTGTGACTGGATAGTCAGGACAACGTCACATTCCCCAAAAAGCGCATGGCCTCACCTAAAGGGAAGGTGGTCTTGCAGGAATGATGCTCCCCCAAGCAAAACCTCCCATTATCATCACAATGAGGGCATGGCCAGAGTTCTGTGAGCTGCTGACCATGCCCCTGTCTTTATGAATAGATGCTGTGAGCATGTGCACGGTGTCTATTCCCCGCTGCTCTGTGGGACAGTTGAGAGATATGGATGCGCATCTGCTATCTGCGGTACAGCGAATGGGCATGTCTAGGTGACAAGTGGGTGTGTGCAAGGATGAGAGCTGCTACCTGAATCTGCTGTGGGTATTGCCTCAGTAACCATTTTGAGTTGTACATAAGAAATGTCTGTGCTGTATCCCAGCATCGCGGATGGTAGCATTACTGCCTCACAGCGCTGAGGTCATGGGTTTGATACCCACCATGGCCCTAACTGTACGGAGTTTGTATTATCTCCTCGTGTTTGCATGGGTTTACTCCGAGTTTCCTCCAACAATCACAAAATATACTAGTAGGTCAATTGGCTTCCAACAAAAAATTAACCCTACAATGTCTCTGTGTGCTTGTACATGTTGTAGGGAATATACATTGTAAACTGTACAGGGACTGATGTGAAAGTTCAACTATACTCTGTAAAGTGCTGTGGAATATGTATGCCTATATAATACCCCTTTTACACCAAAATCCCTGGTTGGACCCTGGTCTTCGAATACAGGAGTTTCCAGAGTTAGCCCGAGCTTCCTACCCCATTTACACAGCACTTCGACCTGGGTCGGACCCGGGTCTGTGCTGTTTACACTGAACTTGGGTCAGCCCTGCTTTTCCCTATGGATGCCAGGGGTTCCATTCTCATTGCCGAGGGAGGATACATGCCCATTGCCATAGGGGGTTACATTCTTGTAGCCAGGGGGGATTACATGGTTCTTGTCAATGGGGATTACATGGTCATTGTACGCCAGCCAAGGTCTCAGACTAATACCCGCTAAAACACCTAGCACCTTCCCTACTGATAGCCGATCCGGGAATCCACCTCTGTGGTATTATCTGCAGCTAGTCACGGATCTTTGATTGACAAAGATGACTTGTGTCCACGGGCACATGTACTGTGCAGCTGCAGGCGTATGATAAAGCTGCTGCATCCATCGCCGCATGACGAGCAGCAGCACAACAGCAGTTGCCGGGGAGAGGTGCAGGCGGCCACACGTCCACAGGCACAGATGGCGGCACAATGGCAGGCAGGTACCGTGGGCGGGGCAGATGTTTAAAATCGGATAACTCACACTGGTACACACTGCCCGGCACTAAACAGATCCCAGAAGGCAGGTAGAAGGAGGGCAGCGAGC
Source organism: Crinia signifera (assembly GCF_055691185.1). Lineage (NCBI taxonomy): Eukaryota > Metazoa > Chordata > Amphibia > Anura > Myobatrachidae > Crinia > Crinia signifera. The sequence continues at coordinate 380,884,162 of NC_139217.1, forward strand.
ACAGCAGCTTATATAAAAGGACCATGACTTGCGGCAGATAATAGCCCCCCTGACTTCCAGCACTACTCGGATGTTGCAACCCATGCTGGAACCATTTACACTAGCCACTACCCAGGTCCTGCCCATGTTCCACCCTGGTAAGGACCTGGGTAGTCCCATGTTAATGGACACAGCTTGACCCCTTTTACACCGCCGCTGACCCGGGTCCACGAAGCAAAAACCCGGGTTTGTGTGACGTGTAAAAGGGGAATTAGAATACCCCTTTTACACCAAAATCTCGGATCCGACCCGGTATTTGGAACACAGTTCCAATCCAGGTCAGATCCGGAATTTTTCACGTTTAAACTGAGATGCCATCCCGCAGTGTAAACGGGGCGGTGCTTGAAGATGACATCATCTCCAAGCGCCGGGACCACTGACCTCCGTTCTGGGGGCAAATCCAGCACCAAGGTAAGCTGCTGGGCTGCCCCAGCCTCTGTGCACTGCTAGCCGCCCCATCCGCGAGGTTAAATAGATGCCAAACATAGGCATCCATTCACCTCCTACCTCCACCGCTGTCTGCACAGTACAGCAGCGGAGGCTGTGGGCGCCCCCCACCCAACCTCCATACTGACCACAGGACGCTGCGGTCAGGAGGTTGGGCTCCCCCATTACTGGAAACAGGTCAGGACCAGGGTAGGATTCGTGGGGAAATGGACCTGTATTTACTTACCTATTTGGTTCTTTTGCACATTTTACTTACCTCACATAGGCATTTTTCCTCTTACATTGTTAGTGCTGCAGTATAATCCCTGCTCTCCTGTGAGATGTGACAATGGGGTAGATGTATGAAGCAGTGATAAGGGAGAATTAATAAAGTGCCTGGTACTTTATCACCAACCAATCAGCTCTTGACTGTAACAGGCTGGGTTTAAAAAGGATGAAAAAAACAAGAGAAGCAGCGCTAACTGTTTGGTGTATAGTTAAATAAAAGTAAATATAAAAATACAATGGTATGTGAATTATTTAAAAATGAGATTGGACTGATTGTACAATAAAATCAATACATTTTATTCAACAATAGTGACCATAGGAAAGATACTGGTATTAGGTAACCTCACGTGAGGAAATAAAAAAGGGGGGAAGGGGGGGGGGGGATTTCAAATAAAATATGGACTGTCCGTTCCTATTGTGCCTTGGATAATAAAGTGCAAATGCAAAGAAGGATCATTTTTGTTACCGTCCACCTGTAGATTGAGAGTTCTGGGTGTTCGATTTGCTCCCTGGGACTCAAGGCCTGAGTGTGTTATGGGCCGAGTCACCTTCCAGAGTAAGGGAGTCACCCAAGGTTTGTATTCCCAAAGCTGGTACTGGGGTCCTTCGAGGTGTATTCAGGTAATATCCAAAGTTTGGAAATTATGGAGTCCAAGCAAAAGTGGGGGGTCCAAGGCTGGTCCGGGTCAGTCCAATGAGCTGGAAATAGGTAAGACACCTGTTTAAAAAGGGACAGTTAGAAGGAAGCTTCTCCTCCCTTATCACTGCTTCATACATCTATCCCAATGTTCCTACAATGACTCCTGCCTTAGTATCTCTATGATGACAACCTAACTATATTACGGCTATTTCCTTTTCTGGACTACATGAGTTAGAATAAACAAATAGAGTTAGTGTCCCCACCTGTGCAGGTGTATTATAACTGAAACTATGTATATTACCTGGCCAAGCATCTCACTAAATGTGTATTATGATGTACTGTAGCCCTGGTATTGGTAGAATCTGCGCTCTGAATGAGGCAATTTATTTTTGGTGGCTCTCCTCCATTCCATAACTCTTCTGGCTCCATCTGCCATGGTGTCCCAAACCTTTCTCATATTCCCTCATTCCCTGAGTATATCCCACTAGGAAGAATAGATGATTTTGGAGAATGAGCATTGGAAAGAGTTTCAAGAGAATGCCGTCTCTTGTTCTATTTCTGTTAAAATAATGAAGAAAATTGTTGACTAGGTGGTAATATGTGAAATTTCGCCTTAAATTCATACAGCCAATTCTGATAGAGGCTGGAGAGTGTAGGCTTCGAGGGCACGTTTTCTCTGCATTTAGTGAAACTGACCTAAACGGTTGAATCACTGGCTTGATAATATTAATTACATATACACTGTTTTTAAACTCCTGTCTTTTGAGATCCCAGATCAGTGCATCTATCGCAGGATAAAAGCGGTGTACGTAGAGCAGTGTCTAGCACAGTGCACCATTCAGGAATGATATCTTCCACAGACACTGCTTTCCGTACACCACCTTCATCCGGTAATACATTTCTGAAGCAAAGAAGTTGGATAACAGCTCTTTTGGGCTGATCTGGAGGAATCCATCATGCATTCAACTGCACAAAACAACATTACAAGAATGAAGAAACAGAGGCGAAGCCATTCACTACACATGCGCAACTGGGAAAAACGCCACGCAAATGCAAACACATAAACCCACTGCGATTAGAAACCACGCCGCTACAGCAAAAGTCTCCTTTTCATTTGGGCACACCGTATATATTGTGAAATACAGAACATTTAAAAAAAAAAAAGCTAAAAACGATAGAGATGTGTCAGAATGAGCAGCTTAAACACTCTAAGGGCCTGATGCAGAAGTGAACACATGCCCATTTGCAAAGTTTATTGTGCCACTGCTTCGGTACAAAGAGCAAACAAGTATAAGTCAGTGTCTTAAACATTTCAGTTCCACCACCACTTATGAGAGTAGAAGCATACCTGGGCTGTAACAGGGATTTTGGAACTATGGTCTATGCAGAGCTGGATGTAAGTGAAGATATTCTGGTTTCCAGATGTACAGTACAGGTTATGGTAGTGTTCAAATTAAATATACAGGAGTATGGTATAACATGTCGACAGTCTGGATTCCAACAGTCATTTCACCGACACCAGAATCCATGAGGGAAAATAGGCCCTGTAAGTTGGGACCCGGACTACCGGGCTCGTAACAGTAGGGATTCCGTTGTCAGACAACGACCGTAGGAATCCCGATGGTCGGTGAGTCACCCGAAACCCATATACAGATAAGAGCGGTTAAATGCAAAAATGTGTTCAACTTAAAAATGGAGTGTGTGGAATTAGGTTGAGAACTGGCAGGTTACTACTTACAGTTATTAAAAGAAATATATAGGACAGAGTACACGCCTGTCATTGTACAGGCTCACCATTAGGTCGACATTCATTTAGGTCGACAGGGTCATTAGGTTGACATGGGTTAGGTCGACAGTCAAAAGGTCGACATGGGGTTTTTCAAAAAATTTCCGTCCCGAATGTTGACACAGTCCACCTGGACACTGAAACGTAGCACCGTGTCCCCTTGCATGGCTACCTGCACACACCCTGCTTCGGGCTCGATACCTCACTAAGCTCGGCACACTGTTTTATTCTCACCCCACTCCCTAGTGGATGGTTGGGCATGAAATACCACCTGTCGACACATGTTGGCTCAACAAAGAAAAGTGAAAAACCCCATGTCGACCTTCTCATTGTCGACCTAATGACCCTGTTGACCTTTCTGCATGTCGACCTAGACTCATGTCGACCTAATGGTGTCAACCTAATGACTGTCAACCATCATGCTGGTGACCCAATGACCCCCCATCCTATATATACTGTTTGCATGCGGTTATGCCATCTTTAACACAACATCTTTTTTCATTAGATTGCTGAACATACTGATCAAACACACCCTTCCATATACTAGCTGATTTATGTTAAAGACCTAAAACAAGCTTTGGCCTGCCAATGATGTAAAGTGCTGGCCATACTAGGTCAAGTTTTATCCAACTAGATTAAATTAAAATGTAGATGGGAGCAAATGTAATTCTTAATTCAGTAATTTACTGCCAATTTTGGAAACAAAGACCTGTAGTTGAATATGATTTAAACAATTTAAATGAATGCTTTTATCCATTTTCCAGGGTGTGTGAGCAAATTGCTGGTAACATACAGTACCAGATTTTCAGTCCAACTAACTAACTAACTAGTTGGATAAAAGTTGGTCTAGTCACAATGTATGGCCAGCAGAACTGGAGTTTGCTCCACTCTTTTTTTCAAAAAAAAAAAACTCCTGCAACTTCACCTAGTAATTCTACACATTGTTGCTTACAAATAACTATTATTACTGTATTCTGTCTTGACTTATTTATCAGAATGGCATCTTTCTTATTAATCTATTTTACCAAGCAATAAACTGACTGCTTACCAAATGTCACCATACAGTACTGTCATATTATATAGGGGTATTCAATGCTCTGAGGGCAATGCCGATAGCTCATCGTCAGATTATTCAACTCCCTCCCTTTCACTCATCATTTCCACCTCACTGGTTCCTTTCGGCAAGGTGGAAACGGCGAGTGTGGCCATGAAAATGACGGGGCTTGCCACAAAATTCAGTGGACTCACCGAAAATAAGCCATTCTCGCTGTAGATATCCCCCTCGCTGTGGCATTGAATACCACCCATGGACTCTGTATTCTATCATCCCTTACTTGTTCCCAATCTCACTTACCCAATATATTTTCCTATTTCAAACTACTGTTCTTTTTTCATCTGTAATTCCCCTCTGCAAGTTCCTGATCTACGAGTTACTCAATAAGTGGCTACTTCGACTGGTACTTTCATGGGTAGGATGAACAACTCATGAATAATTTATGGTGGGTATCAGTGGGTATCATCCTTATTGATAAAACAAATGGCCTAATACAAAGCCTCATCCTTAAACCAGATGTACATGAAAAACATTATATCCCAACAGTTTATTTTAAAATAAAAACATTGATTAAATGAATATTTCACCACCTTCAAACGACATTGGAATTAGCATAGCTTGTCGATTAGGACCTTTTAGTACATTCAGACACTTAGGGGGGTATTCAATCTGGGGGTCACGGTGGTCGAACTTGCTCAACAGTCGTGACCCTGTCCCGTTCTCTGGGTGTCATGCCGCGGCCGATGTGCCTCCTGTCCTTGCCAGGGAGAAGGGGGGGGGGAGTCGCAGAGTGTGCTGGGTCCTCCTCACTGTGTCCTGACTTGAGAGAGGGAAATAAAGGTGATCTTCCTTGGCACTCCTCGCTTTCCCAGCCTTCTCCACGCAACATTCCTTCCCCAGCCTTCTTCTCGGCGCTCTCGCTTCACCAGCCTCCTCCTTCCGCTCGCCTCCTCCGCCACCGTCATGCTGCTCCGGAGGCCGGGGATGGTTGAGCTCCGTGGATGGGAGATCGGAGCTCCACCAAAAGTCTTTAATAATGGCACCAGTGCGCGTAATTGGGAACAACTAAAACCACAGTAAAACTTCGTTCAGGAATCATCCTTAGTCCTTATGTCTTAACTCTTCCACGTATTGATGTCAAGATTCACCCCGGTCCAGAGAAGGACCTCTCCTAGGTCTGGATCAACCACGGGTCAATAAGATGTGTTTGTAGTCGGGTAATTTTCTTCAAAGAGTCTCCTTACTCATGTATATTCAATGGCTTGTTTCTCCCAAAAAATAGAATTAAAAAACACTCAGTGCATTTCCAATGTAAAATATTCTGTTTATGGAAACAACCCGAATAAAGTGTAACAGCATACCAGAAAGGGCCTCTCATAGGCCTGGCTTGATTGCATTATTTTTAGACAAGAAAAAGGCAGATCTCCATGCTTATTCCCTGATTACAACACAATACAATATAAAAAAAAATAGTACTGTATGGGGCCTTATATTATGGGGGAAATTTACTAAAGGAAATGTGTAAAAAATAGGTGTAAAAATAGGTGTATTTGTATCCAGAAATACACTTATTTTTGACATTTTCTATCCCGAAAATACGGCAATTCGTATTGATAGCACATCAATACGAATTGCCGTATTTTTGGGACAGAAAATGTCACAAATAAGTGTATTTCTGGATACAAATACACCTATTTTTACACCTATTTTTTACACATTTCCTTTAGTAAATTTCCCCCTATAAGTCATTTGCAATCGTATATAGGTGGTGGATGTTAATACCTGGGTAGCATCATCCAAATATCGATCAGCAAGCACATCTAATATCCAGGTTCCCACATGGTTGTAAAAGCAAACTCCTGTACCACCTGGGTGAAAGTTTATGCTTATGCAGTTCTGAAAAGTTTTATAAAGTGAAAATGTTTTTCATTTAATGTACCCTTATAGGCCTTTAACCCCTTCGGAGGTATGTCCGGAAATTTCTCAGGTTGAGCGGGCTCTCCCAATAAATTTCCATGCATGCCACTGTAAAGAAAGGGTGCGCCAGTGGTGCTTCCAGCGGTGAACCACTGGCATACCACCATCCCCTCTGTCTGTGACCCCCCCTCCGCTTGCCCCTCAGGGAGGTTCAGGGCCGCTCGGTGAGGATCGGTTGCACTTGGCCGTCCGGTGTCCAAACACAGGAATCCAAGACCAGACGAATGGCTGAGCGCCCGAACACCTGAGCCCCCCAATTCGCCCCAAACTTCTCCAAGAGGCCGCAAAGAGAGGGCAGTGACTGCCCCTTTTGTGGTTTTGCTGGGGCAAGACCAATCTACCCTTGTAAGTTTATCCTGCCCCAGGAAAACCCACCACTCACGGGGTTAAGGGTCCACTTAAGGGAGTCTGTTTATTGTATTATATTCAGTGCCATTGAGAGGGGGGTTAGAGGGTCCTGGACACCCCTCCCTCATGCAGGTGGGGTTTGCATGCAAATGGGTTGGCTTCCTGGGGTGGGCAGCTGGCCTGTGGAGTCATTCAGCATCCAGCGGGGGGCGGGCATTCTACAGGTGGCGGGCAGCATTAGTTGGCTCACAAAACAGCAAAATACCGCTGTTTTGCGAGTCAACCATAATCAGGGCCAAAGTCTCCAAAATATTTGTTTCTCTCTGCTTCTTGCAGAAAAGAACACTAGCTTCCTTGCCTTCTCGCATTCAAGGCCCACAGACATCTGTTCAATAATCTAAAGGGCCCCATACATCAGCAATTAATTGTGACAATTTTCAGATATGGAGATGATTGCCACAATTAATTTTAGATGTGTGGGCTCCCCCTTTTGGCAATCCCAATCAAAATCGCCAATCGATTGCTTAATCAGGTTTTTAAACATGCTTAATAATCTGGTATTATCTGCAGATCTTTTTTATATGTGTGGGTATTCCCAATTCGTCTTCTTCATCTATTTACATTATGAACAGCTGAAATGACGAACAATTGAGACAATTTCCAGATATGAAGATGCAATCCTTAGATGGAAAAATCTGCCGATCACTGAAATAAATCTGTAATGTGTGGGCAAAGTCAGATAGATTGTAAAATCCATTTATCTGGCCAAAATATCCCTATATCTGAAAATCCATAAATTGTGATTGCTGATGTATGGGGCCCATTCGTTTGGTGGTCTTTCCTGATTGCTACAGGTTTAGATGCTGAACCGCACTGGCTTCCTTGCACACTGTGCTCTTTGACTGCTATCACAGCCTGACTGACATTTACAACCCCAACTGGGCAGGACACAGGCAGCAGTCTTTCTCAGACTCTGCTCTTGAGCATTCTAGGACCCATTTACTATTGAATGTTTGCGGTTAATTCCTCGAAAAAAACACCCGCTTTCAGGGGTTAGCTGCAAAATATTAAGTACCTCCCAAATGTAATATGGAGGGACCGCAGCAGGAATCTTGCCCCACTTACAGCCACTTTCCAGTAGGTTTCTATTGGGGGATGCGATACTGCTGAATAGTGGGCAGCATTGCATCGGGTCCCGAAGCTACCACTACCACTCGCATTGTATATGCAAGCCTATGGTAAATGGGCCACTTTATCACTAAAGCCCTGTTCACACTGGGCGATATAATGAGCAATATTGCTAATTCAGGCACTTCAGAGTGATATTGTTTATTATATTGCTCAGTGTGTATGTCTTGAACGAAACACAATCCCAGGTTGTAAATGACTCACCATGTCATCTGTGCATGTACACGAGGGAGCGCATAGGCAAGTGTGTACGCAGTGTGAATCTTTGGGAAACAGTCCAGGATCATTAAGGGTTATTGTTTACGTCTTCATACATGTGCAGTATGGATGGTGTACTGGTTAGTATTACTGCCCACAGCACTGAGGTCATGGGTTTAATTCCCACCATTGTATATTCTCCCCGTACTTGAGTGAGTTTCCTCCGGGGACTCCGGTTTCCTCCCACAATCCAAAAATTTACTGGTAGGTTAATTGGCTCCCAACAAAATTAACCCTAGAATGTCTGTGTGTGCGTGTACATGTGGCAGGGAATATAGATTGTAAACTGCAATGGGACAGATGTGAATGTTCAAATATTCTCTGTAAAGCGCTGCGGATTATGTGTGCGCTATATAAGAAACTGTTCATAAATAATATGCATTTGAGTCTGCTTACTTTTGCAATCAAACGTAAAATAAGCATTTATGGTCGCAATACTCCAGTTGGTCACAAATGAAGGTAGCATACAGGAATATAGTGGTATATTGCAGATATAGGTCCTGGGTCACAAGTGTTAAAGCTGTGTACACATATCATTAAATGTGTATGCCCTATATTGTTCAGCAGAGAGTTTAAGGCTAAATCATTGATATCACATCTGTGTACACACCCATAAAAACAACGGCACAGTCACAGAAGTCCAAACAGCAGCCATTTGCATACCTCCCAACACGACCATCTCCAGGAGGGACAGAATGCCCTGTTTCTGGACTTCCCTCTTAAGCTGGGTACACATCTATACAATCCCTGTTTTCTTGCGACCGTTCGACCAACCGTAGACCCGTCGGACCGTCCACAAACAACAGCCGATACGTGTGTACATATCTGTACAATTTTACTTGCGACGTCCGATGTACTCCCGTCCAGTCGCAAGAAAAAAATTGGGTACTTGTTTCCTAGCACGGCCACAAATCTTGGCCATCGGGGGTAATTTGAGTGGCCTGCGACGCGACCGACGCGATGCCCCCGATTTTTCCATTGAAATGCATTGAAAACAGTGAAAAATCGGGTCGGTCGCGTCGTGTGCGCCTAAAAATGCTTAAATGGTCCACCCGCGATTTCCCCATAGGGAACAATGTTAAATGCCTCAATTTACCCGCGATGACCCCGATTTCCCATAGGAAACAATGTTAAATGGGTCAATTTACCCAAATCATCATAGGGAAGAATGGTAAATGGGCCAGAAAGCCCAAAAACCCCCCCTGACCAGTGAAATGTCCCCCTAAAAGTAGTTCACGCCACCCCGCGATGAACGTGAACCCGAAGCGTGGCGAGCGCAGCGAGTCCGCGAGGGGCGGCGGTACGCGTCCTCCAACCTTTTCATACCCCACTATCCACTAGGGCGTGGAGTGAGAATAGAATAGTGTGGCGAGCGCAGCGAGCCACCGAGCCCGAAGCGTGGCGAACGCAGCGAGCCCCGCGAGGGTATGCGGATACCTTCACAGGTAAACGCGTCCCTTCGCGGGCTTCACAGGTATCCGCGTCCCTTCGCGGGCTTCACAGGTATCCGCGTGCGCTCGCCACGCTTCGGGCTCGGTGGCTCGCTGCGCTCGCCACACTATTCTATTCTCACTCCACGCCCTAGTGGATAGTAGGGGTATGAAAAGGTCAGAGGACGCGTACCGCTGCGCTCGCCACGCTTCGGGTTCACGTTGATCACGTGGTGGCGTAAACTACTTTTGGGGGGACATTTCAATGTTCAGGGGTGTTTTTGGCCCATTTACCATTGTTCCTATGATAATTTGGGTAAATTGAGCCATTTCACATTGTTTCCTATGGGAAATCGTGGTCATCGCGGGTAAATTGAGGCATTTAACATTGTTCTCTATGGGGAAATCGCGATGGCCCCGATTTTACCCCCGATGACCGCGATTATGATCGTTGTGGCCGTGCTAGGAAACAAGTACCAAAGATTGTACCATCGTACACACTCTCCCGATTTGGGCTTTTGACACGATATACATAAACATAATTATCCTAATGGGCTGGGTTAAGGGCATACCAAAACAAAGAGGCGTGATTACAGAACCTAAACAAAATATATAGGTGGACCACTATAAAGACGGGGTACGCATCAGCCGGCAGGGTGACTAGGGACAGATACGGCAAAGTGACTAGGTAGTCGCTTTCCACATCTTTATAGCAGCCGGCAGGGTGACTATGGACAGATATGGCAAAGTGACTAGATAGTCGCTTTCTGCACCTTTATAGCAGCCGGCAGGGTGACTATGGGCAGATACGGCAAAGTGACTAGGTAGACGCTTTACGCATCTTTATAGCAGTTTGCCGTATCTGTGCCTGCCAACTGACTGTAGACGCTTTCCCTGAAATTAGAGGTGGGATACAGAAATGCTGGGAGGTGCTGGGAGGAAAACCACTGACCACCAATACTCTAAAGAGGTGCCTGAAGACTTCACATCTGTCTGAGCAGCGGGACGCCGCACTCAGACCACCCACAGTACTGCACCCCTGTTCTCTCTATTTCACAATTGTCGGTTCTCACAGATATAACGAATATTGACATCATGTGGACTTTCAATGACTAGGATCACCTCTACCTGTATTGGCTGATCCATACATAGCATTTATATGGCATCCTTTAGCCGTGCTGGCGCTCCTAACCGTGTGTGTTACATTACTTAATGCAAAATTGAAATGACAGCGACTGTGCATTAATATCCTTAGCCCTTTTAAGGGCTTTTGTCTGACTGCCTGTGCTGCTCAAATCCTGTATCTGTTGTCTGACAGCATGCACATATATATCATGAGCAGCGGCTTCACTATCTGAGCCGCGGCTCCGTGAACCATATTAACCCCGCCACCTCCACACATGATTTATTCAAGTGTGTTATCTGAATGCAATGTACTAAATATACTACACTGCAGCAGCTACAGTAGTCTATACTGTACATTTTTGATTTACCCTAGTTTATTATGTTATTGCTATTCACTCAATATACCATACTGCAGCAATTAGCGCAGTTCATTACTTTTGTGGCACTATTATAGTGTACTTTACGGCGACCTGCTATAAAGATGGGTGCATGTATATTATGATTATTTCTTTAAATATACATGGGGAGAGGTGAACGCTTCTTGTGCTGTAGGAGAGATGATGCAGCTATGGAACGCCCACATGGGTGTTCCAGCTTTGGCAGTATAGTCGCAAGAATGGCCAGCATATCGATCGAACATGCGTACACACTGCACTTTTGTTCCGATATGGGCCCGTCCTGTCGGATGAAAAGTAAACAGCAAAGAACCTTCGACCGACCGAGTATGGACGGACAAGACCGTTTATCGATCGTACGGGACAGCGTACACACCTATTCAATTGAACGGCCGTCCGACCCAGAACGGAAGAACGGCCCGACGATTGTATAGATGTGTACCCAGCTTTACATTTTGATTGCATTCCCCTCTTAGCAGGTTAAAGAATAAGAAAGTAGTTTCGACACAGGTAATGACAATCATAAATTAGGAGGGAAGTCCAGGAACAGAGCATTCTGGGGTATGGGTAAAAACCGGATCAGGACAAGACCGCCGGACCGGACATCAAAATCTGCAGTTCGGAGCTTGTGGCGTCCGGTCCAGGAGGCTGCCTGTGACACCTGTCACCAGGGAGAGGAGGAGAATAAAGGCTCCCTGTATGGTCCGGGCATGTCCGGACCACACAGGGAGGCTGTAATCCCCCCACAGGGAGGCTGTAATCCCCCCCCCCCCCCCCCCCCCGGACACAACAAGCCCCGGACTGCAGATTTTGATGTCCGGTCCGGGGTTTAAACCAGGTCCAGCTTTTACATAGTCCCCAGCATTCTGTCCCTTCTGGAGAGGGTCATGTTGGGAGGAATGCATTTGGAAAAAGATGCTTCAATTATAGAGCATTTATGGTGGCAGCCCAAAGACACAGGGGCCAGTTTATCATTCAATATTAAATCCCTGAAAGCACTCGTTTTCGGGGGTTAGCTGCAAAAATTAAGTATCCCCCGAATGTATCAGGAGGGATTGCAGCAGGAATTTCCAATCCATCCTGCACCCCCCATAGGTTTCTATGTGGGATGCGAAGCTGCCCGATATATATATATGAACATCATGCAGCAGCGCATCGCATCCATGGGCTACCCAGTAGCGCACGCAGGGGGGGGTTTCTGAGTACCCAGTCTAAGGACCCTAGGCTGAAAGCTGAGGGTCCTCTCTTTCCATGGGTACAAGAATTTTAAAAATCGTCCCTTGGGAACCGGAGATATCTGACTTCAAGTGGTCCCCATCCAAGCCTGTTCTGTATGACAGAGTTTTTCTGAGGGTATATTCCAAAAGCCCCCCCCCCCCCCTTTCCCCTTTGATGGACACTAGTAGCTTGTCTCTACTGTTCCCAGAACCAGAGATATAAGCCTTCCAGCAGCTGGTTACTGCTCCAGCTCCACACACCTGGTATGTAGTTTTATATACTCGTTGGCAGATTGCTCTGCCTCCTGAACTCTGATCCCCTAGTCCCCAATACCATTTGGTAGGAGGGATTCTCTAGTTTATAATTCCATTAAAATCTAAGAAATCTATTTTCGGGAACTGGAGATATCTGCAGTCAAGCAAGACGTCCTCCCACCAGAAAATTATGAATAATAAGCCCACTCCACTATATATATTTATAGTCTCTGCAAGTGGGGGACAATACATTCAGGTGATAGAATCGCATTTTACAATACAATCCTGGGCAGTAATATTCTGCCACGATCACATTGTAAGTGCGATCCATGATAAATGTGCCCCAAAATCATTGTTTCAGCACTTCCAACATAACTCATGATCTTCACCTGTGCTAAAACACACCCTACTCACCAATTCACTAGCCCAGTGGTTCTCAAACTCGGTCCACAGGACCCCACACGTCACTTTTACAGGATACCCGGTAGGGGCACCATGGAACCACAGTAGTGTCTACAGGTGACCCGGAACACACGAATTGTGTGGGGTCCTGAGGACCGAGTTGTAGAACCTGTGCACAGGCGACTGCAATCACAAAGGCCCAAGAGCAGAACCTATGCTGTCTGGCGGGCCGGGAAATCACCTCTACATGAGGAGTGCTATTGCTATGGCGCAAGTTTTTTCTACAAAATCACTAATGATACTACGCCGCTCTCTGCTCAGGCCAGGCAGCTGTACGCTCCGGAGTCCGGACGCAACAACTCCGGCCGGGTGGGAGGAGTACGCGGCGGCGGCACCACGTGACGTGACCAGCCTCCGTTTCGGGAAATGCAGTCAGTGTGCGCGTGCGCAGATTCTTCAACTTTGTTTACATTTTACACGCAGCGAACACGCGGGGCCGGAGGGAGATTATGCCGGAGAATGTAACTGTAACCGGGTACATATAATGCCAGGCAGAACACACATGTTGTTACAGGGAAAGAGCCGGCCCAACAGCACTTCGTACCTACAGAGACATTCCGCGGCAGCTGCTACCGGGTCGCCTCCGTCATACACCTCTCGCGGGAAGTGGGGCCGGGAGGCGCCAAATCGGAAGAGATTGCGCTCTGTGTGTATAGCGCTGTCACACCAGCCGCCGCTACAGTGCAAGCATGGCTCCGGGATCCACGGTGCAGGCTCGCCAGAGCAGAAATCTACCATGGTACGGAGTCCGGTGTGCGTGATGTATGAGGCGAGTGCGTGATATTCCTCGCTGCACTCACTCACACATTACTCTATGGTGAATGAAGCGAGAGTATGCGTATGCTGGATGAGGAGCATTAGTTGCGGGCACACAGTGTATGTTCTCTCGCAGATCTGTGTGTTCTTTGCCACATCATTTGTTTTAGTACACATGAAGCTGTGGGTGAGATGCTGCAAACAAAAAAGGGACTATGTAAAAACCGGACCGGACTAGACTCCGGACCGCCGGACAGGACATCAAAATCTGCAGTCCGGAGCTTATAGGGTCCGGTCTGGGAGGTGTCCTGTTCGGGGAGTGTCTTGTCCGGGGCGGTCCCTGTGATAGCTATTATCAGGGACATGGGGAAGGGGAGATTACAGCCTCCCCCTGTGGTCCGGGGTCCGGACCGTCCGGTTTTTGCTACATGCCCGGACCATACAGGAAGACTTTATTCTACCCCTCCTCCTCTACCTGGTGACAGGTGTCACAGGCAGAACCCCCAGACAGGACACCCTCCGGACCGGACGCTACAAGCTCCAAAATGCAGAGTTTGATGTCTGGTCCGGGGGTTTTGTCCTGGTCCGGTTTTTACCCATACCCAACAAAAAATGCTGTAAAATCTTTTAATTTGCAGCAAAGCCCCACCGCCAGGGCTTTACTGCAGGGGGTTACGCCAGTTCTAGATGGCGTAACCCCATAAAAGCCTATGGGCTTCACATCCCCCGATGATCTGCGCCGCCCCCTCTCCTGTGTCTGGGCAGCCTCCTGCTGTGCTGCCCGGACCAGTGATCTCCTCCCTGCACCTCTTCCGAGAGCAGGGAGTGGGTAGCGGAGCCGGTTAAGGGTCCAGGGAGCGTTAATAATCATATGTTAGTGCATACGCAATTATTAACTATGCGAATGCTAGTGATGTGCAGCTGCATTTATTAGAGAATCCCACCCTGTGTGTGGACATTATAGAGAAAAAATAATAAATGTAGCATGGGGATGTGGACGCTGGGCTGATAGTTAAAAAACATTGCTTTTTACAGGCGAACTACAAGTCCCAGCAGGCCTCCCCCGCATGCTGGGACTTGGTAAACCTCAAGTCCCAGGATGCAGCATTAGTGGGCCCCCTTGGAACTAATATCAGTGACCTGTGCATGGTTCTGTCAGATTCGCCTGTCAGAACCTGGTCTATTTGTGTGGCGATTTTTAGTAACGTTTAACAAATATCGCATGCCATTAAATTTACGAGTTGTATACTTTATAATGGGAAAATATCTGCATGTGAATTGAAGTGTGACTAAAAGTCCCCAGGTCAAAATGTGCGAATTCACGGAAGGAAGTGCAAATTTTTCCCCCACAATTCGCATCCTATAAAAAGTGAGATTTCGGCATTTTTTACAAAAAAAAAGTGGGCCATCATCTGTTGGCCCTGCAGGGAGACATAGCTAAAGGGGGGGCTATGATGAGGAATGCAGTATGGTCCCATCCCATCACCCCCTGCTGTCGATTTTGTTGCGCCCATCATTGGCAAATATGTATGCACTTGCCTATGCTGGGCCCCATCTCTGCTAATCTCCCTGGCTAAATGTGTTGTCCAGTGTGTACCCAACTTTAGAGGGTGTCAGGAACAGTATCTCATGATGAAGTTAAACACGTATAAAGAAGCATTTACTAGGGACGTAAATTTCATGTATGTGGAGTCACTTGATATTTTCAGATTTGTGTGAGTGTACTGTATAGCATATATCTGCCACACAGCTTCTGTCTTATTTGTTGGGGCCAGTTGTAGCAAGTTCTCTGTATACAACTGTTTTCCCCTGTCAGCCAAGCTGGCTGTGGGTCCAGCTGTCATTACTGTCTCCTTTGTCATGAGCTCAAGCAGTGGCCCATGGTATCATCAGTGCTGCAACAACTGATATGTTTTAAGAAAAATTGCTGTATCAAACGCCATGTATTAACTTGTGATTCTCAAAATAGCAATGTTTAATAAAAAATTGGAATTATGCACTTACGAATTGTTTTTTAACCTATTAACGAATATGTGTATTTTTGAGGGGGGTATGGACTATTACTGCGATATGTTTAAGTAATGTATAATCAATCAGGATGTGTAGGCAAGGGGGAAAAGGGGACTTTTTGCGGAGGCATGGCATCAAAAAGGCTAAAATCTCTGGTGAAAATGCCCACAATTTCAACCTAAAATGGATAATGTCAAGTCACGTAGATTCCCGATAGAGGAATCTACGTGTCTTGGGGACCTGTTTTTCGCCTAGGGGAAAAATCACTGCAATTGAATAGGTCCATTTAAATTCATCCTGAAGTGCAGTTTTTTTGCCAAGGAACATTTTATAATTAACAATGAGTTATTTAACAAAATAAATACAAAATAATAGAATTGGCAGAACTACCATTGGTGCAGCAGGTTCATTGATTGCACCATGGCCCATGAGGACTAGGGGGGCCACTGCTGCCACCCTCTGCCAATGTTGCATACTGTGAACTTAGGTTGGAGTGAAGAAGGGGGGCCCAAATTGTATTTTTGCACCTGGGCCAACAACTCACAAGTTCCACCACTGACAATTATGGAAAAAAAATATATAATTATTTACTGGCTAATGCCCAATATTAATTATTGATCAAATTAGGGATAGACCATAAGAAACCTGCCATCAAATAGTTGCAGGGCTTATGACACTGAATCAAGTAACTAGCCATCATATCAAAACCATTCTACTATGTGTAGAAGTGCAGCATGTAAGGTCGGCAGCTATTGAATGGGTATCGTAAAGCTGCATTCGATCTTTAGCAACCTTTGAATGACCTGCAATTGATGTCAAAAAGTATTTCTATGGGATTGGCAAAGGTTGGTTTTCAATGTCCACTCCTAAGCAGGATCCAAACCTTTATGTATGCATTACCTCTAGATACCTCAATGGGTCAATCCATACAAAGTACCCCAACATCGGTTGCTTGTCCATGTAAAAAAAAAAAAATATATACTGTGTGTGTATATATATATATATATATATATATATATATATATATATATATATATATATATATATATTTATTTCCCTTACATTCCAACAGTTCCAACCCACAATTTATTTTCCTTTTTTTTTTTTTTTTACTTGCTTCCTTTTCAAAATTTGGCCATCTTTTTAAATCCTAAAAGCTAGTAATTTTTGTGTCTCTAGGCATGGCATTTTTTTTAGGATGCCATTCTCAGCTTTCAAATAAGAGAGGTTCCTATGTACTAGTACAGGTTGAGTATCCTTATCCGAAATGCTCGGGACCACGAGTATTTTGGATAAGTGATTATTTTCAGATGTTTATTTAAAATTGTGCCAAGACTATGCCTAAAAATCTGAGGTTGGCCAAATAGGGCAAATTTAAATTTTGTCTCATGACGAGTTCTAAGCTGCTGTGTAAATTTCATGGAGCAACCAGAAAATTCATAATTGGAGCACTTCCTATTTATTTACCACAGTTATTATTAATTTGTATTGGCTACATTATGCACATCTCTTCTTAATTTGGATGACACTTGTGGTGCAAAGATTCTGTTGGCAGTTCTCTGGGTCATGTTACTTTTCAGACTATAGACTGCAGCTGTGTATAAGTGTAATATTGCTGATGAATGGTTTTCTTTTAAAGCTGATCCTATAGCTTTTACATACACACATAACCTGCAACACTGAAAGTACCTAATAGGTATTAGTAGAATCAAAATGAGTTGCATGTTTGGGTTCGTAATGCATATTTCAAACATTGGGGAAAATATAATTTCTGCAGGAAGTGCCATATGGCATCACCACAATACCCAGCTGAGCAAATAATCCAGTTACAGTAGTGTCAATATTGCAGGTTGTCCCTATTAACGCTACAGTGTGCGATTAATGTAGGATGCTGGCAGAACACATTGATGATTGAATTGCCTCTACTTTGGTGAGCTGTATTCAGAATTTGGTTTGCCTGTAAAAGTAGAGAGGTCTGTAGTAGACTGTATTGGTACAGGTACATCATTGATCAGGGCTCGAAAAAACCCAGTCGCCATGGCCACGAGACTTTTTTTTGCAGGAAGGGTGGGAGCAGAATCTGGTCAGATCAGCGGCAGATCAGACCCCTGTCTCCCTCTCCTGTCACACCAGCCTCCTGCAGTTCCTGACCCCCGCCTCCCCCTCCTGCCGGGCACAGTCTCCCCCTCCTGGCACACCAGCGTCCCACAGTGCCTGACCCCTGTCTCCCCCTCCTGTCAGATCAGTGGCTACCTACTTCTCATGCAGGGGCTTAGCACCCTCCACAACCTGCTAAAAGACCCCATTGGGATGCATGTCTTGCCCCACAGCCACACCTCAACTTATCCGAGGCACCGTTGAGCCCCACCAGTGCCACCGCTTTTTGCTGGACGAGTGGGGCTGCACGGCTTCCAGCATGCAGCCCCACTCGTGCATGTTAACCCTGGCAACAAGCTTCAAAACCCATAGCAATGAGCATGTAGGTAAACTCCACTTATGTGGGATAATCTGTAATAACCATTACTGCGTGTGGTATTATAGGTAATTGGCATTCTAGTGTTTGGTAGAACGTGTAATGGGCATTATGGCATGTGCAAATTTTGGGGCGCACTGTCCCTCTTATTAGTTTATCTGGCTCCTAAATTTTCATCCTTGCTCTTAAAGTTTATATAACTTTGTCCAGCCCTGCCATTGATTATCTGGCACCTTTTTAATCTGGATCCATCAGGTTCCAGGTGAAGGCTCATTGAGGCTGTGGGAGGTTACGGTTTAGGCAGCGAGAGGGAAGTTGTCAGGATGCTGCTGTATATACCACCAATAACCTGACACAGTGCTGGAACCAAGGGTGCTGGATTATCAATGGTGTACCTGTATATGTGTGTATGTAAACTAACTCACCTTACATTCAAATAATCAATTAAATAAATAATGGGGTTTTAGTTCATGAATTGATCAATGCATTTAAGCTTGCAGCCCATCACCAAGGAACCCCATTTCACTGCAAGTCCTACACTAACAACTGGTTTTCTTAGGAACCTGGCAACTGCTTACACATCCTAGCTAAAATGAACGTGTGTTTTTTTCTTGGGTTAAAGCTCACCTGCCAAGTACCTTATGGCTTTTAAAGGTGAGACAATCCCAAACACAGCACCTGAATTAGAACCTTAATTCTAACACGGCATTGCAAGGTGATGACATCATCCTGACGTGAGGCTGGGGTGAGCTTGACTCCTGCCTCACGTGGCATGAGCTACTATTTAGGTATGTTCACTTGTGTATTTGTTAGCCTGAAGACAACATTAAATTGTTGAAACGTTACTATACAAAGTGCTAATATTAAATCACCTTATTACTTTTCAACTATACCAGCCTGGAGTGCTGCATCTTTATCTATCTATCTATCTATCTATCTATCTATCTATCTATCTATCTATCTATCTATCTATCTATCTATGTGTGTGTACTGAGCTTTTTCTCACAGAGGGCACCAGGATGCAAATACAGGTAGAGGAAGGTGCAGCACTCGGAACTGCAATAATAAAACTCGAGACCACCAAAGGTTGGTCAATGTTTCAGTTGTATTGACAACTGTTTTCAAGTCTTAAATAAATGCAATCACATAAACAACATACCTTTTTACCCAGTGAAGCGGTATCGAGAAGGACGGAACATCTGCCCGGCATCATGGCACACCAGTGTCAAATGCGTCATTGCTAGAGTGTATACCATTACCATGGAAACCATAGAAAGGCTGCGGAGAGATACGGGATGTTTAAATAACATGCATAACATACAATGATAACAAAACACTGTGGTAAACCTAGTAATAAAAAATACTATTAGTTAACCTGTATATGAATTCTAAAAAATGAGGATTATTATCCCTTATCTAAATATCCGTTATCCAAATTATTCTGAAAACCATAGCCACCGAAATGTACTTTTGTTTTTTGCTAAAAACCTATTGGTTACATCAGTAACTGGCAGTACTATGGAAATGATATGTATGATATGGCACTGAATATGTGCAAGAAAATGATTGCTTGGCATTCAAATTCAGTGTCTGATATTGTACACAAACCTTGTTTTAGGTTTTAAAACCTTGTTTCATGCACAATTAAAATATTTGTGTGTATGTGTGTTTATACGACCTAAAGATACCTCAAGATACCTCATTCAAATATAAAAATATTCCAAAATGGGGGGATAGGGATACTCAACCTGTATAGGGAATACTGTATATTATTGTGGGAAGTAACTTTAGAGTTGTTCAGCTGTAGTTTATAAGTTAAGAATTTGAATGTAAAAAATATTTATTTGCAGGGTGGAAAAGTATCGACCCCAAACACTTGATGATCTAATCTCTCATCAAGACATCTTGAGTACAAGTAAGTTGTTTTGGAGACAGGTTGGTAAATATAAACCCATTGCTTACTGCAGTTATTTCTACTTAAACTAAAATGTAGCCATGCTATAAAATTTACTAAATTGTCCCTTAGGGCCCCCATACACTAGGCCAATTTATCAGATGGACAAGTCTGACCTGATTTCCCTTCAGCTCCCCGGGAGGGCTCACATATGATTTGGCACTTGATGTGGGGAGCTGCAGGCAGGGGGCAGGAGAATAAAAAAAGATTTTGACCTCAAGGAACCAAATGGAAGATACCCCATTTTAGGACCCCCCATCTTCACACCAAACAACAGCAATGGCTGACAACCACCCACCTTTTCCACCTCCTGCAGAAATACACCAGCATCTGACAATTCCTGCAACCCCTGGAGTCATACAGCAGTGTCCGGAGTGGTGCGAGGCGAGATAGGAGCAGGGTGGATCGCATAAAGCTCTGTGGGGGGTGTTATTTAGGAATAAGCCGTAATGTAGCTTAATCTCATGATGCTATTAAAACATAATTTAGTAACCCACATATTTGCATAGCCATTAAGTTAGGATACTATACAGTATTTTTAGAAGATATTAAAGGACATGTATACACTTTTACTGGATTCCCAAATTATCATTTCATATTTATGGTACATGGCATTAATGAGCAATAATTTGTGTTTGTTTACGGTTTTCTTTATCAGTTCAGAAATTCATCAGTGAAGACAAATTACCTCATCTTTTATTATATGGACCCCCTGGGACCGGAAAGACCTCCACTATTCTAGCTTGTGCAAAACAGCTTTACAAGGACAAAGAATTCAATTCCATGGTTTTAGAGGTACTTTATTCACTTGGTGTGAATTTATGTATTTCTTTTTTTATTTTGTTATTTAGTTTTTAAGTTTCAAAAACATCCTGGAAAACTAAAATATTGGGGTGTAAGAGTGATACATAGATGAAGCAGACACAGTTTGGTAAACCAATTATGTTATATACCTCTTTACATATACTGTATGGAGACAAGTATTTGGAGGTCTGACTATTACACCCATGGGGACTGTAATGACATTGTATTCTAATACATATACTTTAATATGGAGGTGGTCCCACTTTTGCAGCTGTAACCGCTTCCATTCTTCTTAGAAAGCTTTCCACAAGATTTTAGAGTGTTTCTGTTGGAATTTGTGCCCATTCATTCTGAAGAGCATTTATGAAGTCAGGCTCTGATATTGGATGTGTAGTCCTGGCTCCCAATCTCCAATCCAGTTCACCCCAAATGTGCTCAATGAGGTGGAGGTTACAGCTTTGTGCTGGCCAGCCAAGTACTTCCACAACAACTCATCAAACCAAGGTCATGTCCCCGATTGCATAAAGCAAAGGACTATAGTCATGTTGGAATAAAAACTGCATTCTCCAAACTGTTGCCAAAAAGTTAAAAGCATAGCATTGTCCAAAATGTCTTGGTATGCTGAAATGTTAAGATTGCTTTTCACTGGAGATAAGGGGCCTAGCCCAAACCCTGAAACAGCCCGATTACCATTATTCCTCCTCCACCAAACTTCACAGTTGGCATAATGCAGTCAGAAAGGGTACCATTCTGCACACATGCGCATGTAAAGCGCAAAGGAATCTGCTGCGCTATATAAGAAACTGTTAATAATTAATAATAAATAAACTTACTTGCCCATCTGACTGCCGGAGAAGTGGGACTCGTCACTCTACAGAACACATTTTCACTGCTTCATAGTCTAGTGTCTGTGTTCTTTTCATCAATCCGCCCGAGGCTTGGAATTGCACTTGGTGGTGAGGCTTGCATGCAGCCACACAGCAATGGAAACCCACTTACTTAAAATTGGAATAGGATTCTGATATCGCCATCCTCCTTGATGTGGGCATCACTACCATTGTAATGCTAACCACATCCCTTACTAGGGACACTACTATGGGGCATACAATGAGCACTACTATGGAACATAAAATGGACTAGGGCACTACTACGGAACACCAAATCAACTAGGCTACTATTAAGGTGTGTAACCGTATAGTACACTGGATCATAAAATGAACAACTGCTGCAGAGAAAGGAAGCACAGGGTGGGAGCCTAGACAATGTCGTATGGAGATTTTGGTAGCCATTTTAAGACACCTATGCACTTTCTGGATATTTATATACTTAGTGGCATAGCTTTTAAGAGATCAATAAATGTCTTTTGTTTACATTACATCTTAAAATATATTTAATTTATTACTATTGTCTGGAAACATGTTTACATCTATTGTTTTCCATATTATTTAGTTGAATGCATCAGATGACCGAGGGATAGATATTGTGAGAGGCCCCATATTAAGTTTTGCCAGCACAAGAACAATATTTAAGTAAGTTTATATAATAAACAATTCTTTAATTTGTATGTTTAAAATGTGGTTTTGTTAATTAGACAGCAGTTATTAGATACATAAATATCATTGGTTCTTCAATTTATGTCTGTTTTCAACCCTATAGACCATGGGTCCTCAAACTGCGGCCCTCCAGATGTTGTGAAAGTACAAATCCCAGCATGCCTTGCCACAGTTTTGCTATAAGGGAGTGTTAAAACTGTGGCAAGGCATGCTGGGATTTGTAGTTTCACAACATCTGGAGGGCTGCAGTTTGAGGACCCATGCTATAGACTGTAAGCTTGTGAGCAGGGCCCTCCTACCTCTGTCGGTTTGTTACTACCCAGTTTATTTTATCACTGTTTCCATTTGCAAAGCACAACGGAATTTGCTGAGCTATATAAGAAACTAAATAAATATTGTATGTGAATACATACACTTGGATTTTTAAATATAATCAGGCAACTCTGGTCACTTAGCCCTGACACCAAAAAAATGTTATCCTTCTTATTTTAGACTGTCAAATATACAGTGGAAGCAGTTGTATTTAATCTTGGTTCCCTCTTCTCCATCTTTTCTCTTTCCTTTCTATTTCAGAAAAGGCTTCAAGCTGGTGATCTTGGATGAAGCAGATGCAATGACTCAAGATGCTCAGAATGCTTTGAGACGAGGTAACATGGCAGACTATCCCAATGCCATATGCCTGGAAAATTTACAAAATTACCAAGTCGAGATAGACATAACAATCTGCTTAGTCGTTCTGCTCAGCAGCTGAATTCATGTCTGTCATGCTTTTTGCTTTTGCTAACCTGCTGTATTTAATTAAAGTTACTTAGCCGCTCAGCAGTTGTAGGATGTTTGCCTCTTCTAATACAATTATTGCTGGTCTTGAAATGGTCTCCAAATGATAAGTCCTCAGTGTCTCGATAGACCCATCAGTAGGTCAACTTTGACAAAAGGTTGACACTTAAAAAGGTGACAAGGTTTTTTTTTATACTTTACCTTTTCTTATATAGCGCAGCATATTCCGTTGTGCTTTAAAATTCATGCCGACCTTTTCCATGCTGACCTTTTGTCACTGATGACCTGTTGACTGTCTATATCAGTGGTCAGGGAACCCGGTCCTCATTACCCCACGCAGTGCATGTTTGGCAGGTCTCCTCACAGAATCACAATTGAAATAATTAACTCCACCTGCGGACCTTATGTAATGTGTCTGACAGTTATTAGTACACCTGTGCACCTGCTTGGCAGCAAAACATGCACTGTTTGGGGTAATGAGGACCGAGTTCCCTGACCACTGGTCTATATAAACATTGTAGACATTTTTTAATCTGGAACCCTTTAATAAAGGTTCCTTCACATGCACATTTTTTTAATGACCTTGCAATTGTTTTAAAAATTATAAATGTCTTTATCCTTCATCCACTAGGTGACACTGGAGATCACAGTGGGGAATAGAAGGGTGACTACCAGGAGCATGGGCACTTTAAGAAATGAAAGAAGCGTGGCTAACTCCTCCCTTTCTACTTCTTTTTCTCAGTCAGTCTGAGATTGTGCCCTGCTGGAGCTAGGTGCTCATATTAATCTCTCCAGGGCAAATAGAAATTTTCTTTTGAATTATATTTTATTTTGTGCTACTTTTAACCAGGAGGCTAAGACTACCTCAAAACCCTCAGCATGACGTGCTTCCATCCCACTTAGGGGATCCTATAATGGGGGCACATCTGCGACTTACCACGAGGCCTGCTTCCAATCCAGTCAGCACGCTTTGGTCAGGGATTTAGTAGCCTTTGGTTGCAAAATAGATTTTCAAATAGCACCCCTGCATCGGTTCTTTACAACCGGTTTAGCAGCTTTTGGAGACAAGGATGCTGCCCTGATGTCCAAAGACTGTTAAAGGCCAGAGTGGTACCAATACAACCCATCCAGCGTATGCATCGGTTTTATTCCATCTTGTTTCTTGTGCCAATACCTGACTGCTCGGCACAACCCATTCTAAACATAAAGGATCTCAACCCTTTCTTGCGAGTGGTGAAGTTCAAGGTGGAATCATTACACCAGGCATGTTCAAACTATGGCCCTCCAGATGTTGTGGAACTACAAGTTCCATCATGCCTTGCCACAGTTTTGCTATTAGGGAATGCTAAGACTCTGGCAAGGCATGCTGGGATGTATAGTTTCACAACAGCTGGAGGGCCATAGTTTGGACATGCCTGCATTACGCTCTAATAGCAGGTTTTGAACCGGGGGAGTTCTTGGTGTCCCTGGACATCAAGGACGCATACCTTCATGTTCCCATTTTGGCAGGCACATCAGGCGTTTCTGCGTTTCACCATCCGAGAACACCATTTCCAATTTCAGGCACTGCCGTTCTGGCTGTCCTCAGCACCCAGAATCTTTACTAAGATCATGGCTGTCATGATGCAGTTGCTACGATCCCAATGCATAACAGGGGTGCCTTATCTAGACAACCTCCTGCTAAAGGTGTCTTCACAGGAAATTCTGATCTGCAATATCCAACAGACGTGTCGTCCTCCAACATGGGTGAATACTAAACTTCCAGAAGTCGCAGCTCCATCCCTCGCAATGTTTGCCGTTCCTAGGAATGATTATAGACACCTTTCAGTAAAAAGTATTCTTGCCAGCAGACAAGGTCGCCTTGATCCAACGTTTAGTTTGGTTGGTATTACAACACCGGCGGGTGACTATACACCTGTGATACCACCTTCAGGTAAAGATGGTGGCTGCTTTCGAAGCGATCCAGTACGTTGTTTCCGCTCCAGGTCTTTCCAGCTCTGTCTGCTTCACCAGTGGTCGGGCTCTCATCTCACCCTCCATCAGCGGGTCACTCTTACACCGAGGGCTCGTCTCTCCCTACCCTGATGGCTCAACTTCTCGAACCTCCTGCAGGGGAGGAGGTTTTGAATTTGGGATTGGACCCTTCTCTCACCACCAACACCAGCCTCGGAGGTTGGGCCCTGTACTTAGATCCGGTGGGGGTAAACGCACTCACTATACCATTGATCTACCAGTTTCTCTTCCCTCCATTTCTGATGTTACCACGGATTCTTCTACACATTTGCAGAGAGACGGTCACGGTTCTTATAGCACCGGACTGCCACGCAGGTATTGGTACATCTCTGCTCGTCTACAGACCATGGCCTCTGCCGTTTGCCTGGCTACAGAAAGGTCCATACTCAGACAGGCGGCTATTCTCTCTGCGGTAATTCCCATCATGTTGCGTGCTAGAAAAGAAATGACCTCTGTTCACTATTACCATATCTAGAGAGAATACATTTCATGGTGCGATGGTCGCCAGGTCTCACCTAGGGCATTCAAGCTGGCTCACCTGCTCCTTCTTCAGGCTGGACTCTCCATGGGACTGTGCCTAGGCTCCTTAAAGGTACAGATGTCCACCCTTTTTTATTTTTCTTTCAGCTAAAATTGGCATTGCTGCCTCAAGTCCAGACTTTCTTTCAGGGAGTTTTGAGAATTCAACCCCCTTGCGACCTCCCATGGCACCGTGGGACTTAAATTTAGTGCTGTCGTTCTTACAATCTCCATTGTTCGAACCTTTGGATCCAGTAGACCTCAAGTACCTTACCTGGAAGACCGTCCTGCTCTTGGCGCTGGCTTCAGCCAGGCAGGTGTCAGACTTAAGTGCACTGTCCTGTCGTCAGCCATTCTTAAAATTTCATGATAGAGTGGAATTGCGAACACAGGCGTCGTTTCTTCCTAAGGTTGTGTCCTCATTTCACATCAACAGATTGTTGTGCCTGCCTCCGCATCTCTGGATGTTGTGCTTGCCCTTAAAATCTACGTCTCCAGGACAGCTTCCATACGGAAATCGGACACTGTTTTGTACAACTCTGCAAAACCATGCTGGCTGGCGTCTAAACAAACGTTAGCTAGCTGGCTCCGCCTCACCATTCGTCAGGTGTACGTGGCTGATTCACAAGTGCCACCTTCCTCTATTACAACACATTCAATGCGATCGTTTGGACAGCTGCCTGATGGGTCTCTGCTCAACAACTATGTAGGGCAGCTCCTTAGTCCTGCAGAGATCCTTTATCAAGTTCTACCGTTTTGACACCTTCAAGGCCCAGGCTTACCAGTTTGGCCATTCGTTGTTGGGAGGATCTCAGCGCCATCCTGCCCGTGATGGGAGCTCTGGGACGTCCCCACTTTGAACTCCAGTGTCGCCTAGTGGATAAAGGAGAAAATGGGATTTTGTACATAATGTTTAAATCCTTTTCTCCGATTCCACAGGTAACACTGGATGCCCTATGACACTGCTCTGCTGCACATTCAGGTTACTTTCCTCTTAAGTTGGAATCTCCTGCCGGGGTTGATTCCGGTTGTCTGTTGGAACTCCCTGGTCATTTTATGTGTGGTTGCTTCTGTTTAAAATTTCCATTCTCACTGTTCCTGTTCTTTTTTTGTATTTTAGGATGTGTAAAGTTTAACCTCCTCTTCGGAAGTATGTTTTCTTCTAGCTCCCTCCAGGCACGATTACTCAGACTGCCTGGGATGGGGAAGCAGAAGGGGAGGAGTCAGCCACACTTATTTAATTTCTTAAAGTGCCCATGCTCCTGGTAGTTGCCCTTCTATTCCCCACTGTGAACTCCAGTGTCGCCTATGGAATCGGAGAAAAGGTTTTAACGGGAAGTACAAAATCCCATTTTTCGTTTCTTTTAAATGTTTTTAAAAACTACAGAAAGTAAAGCCTTTCTCTTTTAGATATGATGTTGTGGACACCTTTTCATAGTTCAGAATACTTGCTGGAATAAGATATAAGGGCCAAATTCAATTATCTTTGAAAAAAGCCAGGCATGTTCACAATTGTTCAGTTATTGTCCTTTTTTCGCATATAAATATACCAGTTTTCGTGCAAAAGCACACAGGGCCCAGGATAATTTCCCAGACCCATATGTTTTTGCAGCCGCAAAGAAACACCAATAATTAAATCATATTGTTGTATGGGTTTTTTATTCTTCCATAGAAAAAAGGCCACGGCTCTGCTGTGCTCAGTGTATTTTGGCAGACTAATGTTACCAAAGTTGTTAACTCATGTAATTGTATAAGGAACTAAACTTAGATATACAGTCGGGCAAAAAAGTATTTAGTCAGCCACCAATTGTGCAAGTTCTCCCACTTAAAAAGATGAGAGAGGCCTGTAATTTTCATCATAGGTATACCTCAACTATGAGAGACAAAATGAGGAAAAAAAATCCAGAAAATGACATTGTCTGATTTTTAAAGAATTTATTTGCAAATTATGGTGGAAAATAAGTATTTGGTCAATAACAAAAGTTCATCTCAGTACTTTGTTATATACCCTTTGTTGGCAATGACAGAGGTCAAACGTTTTCTGTAAGTCTTCACAAGGTTTTCACAAACTGTTGCTGGTATTTTGGCCCATTCCTCCATGCAGATCTCCTCTAGAGCAGTGATGTTTTGGGGCTGTCGCTGGGCAACACGGACTTTCAACTCCCTCCAAAGATTTTCTATGGGGTTGAGATCTGGAGACTGGCTCGGCCACTCCAGGACCTTGAAATGCTTCTTACGAAGCCACTCCTTTGTTACCCGGGCAGTGTGTTTGGGATCGTTGTCATGCTGAAAGACCCAGCCACGTTTCATCTTCAATGCCCTTGCTGATGGAAGGAGGTTTTCACTCAAAATCTGACGATACATGGCCCCATTCATTCTTTCCTTTACACGGAGCAGTCGTCCTGTTCCCTTTGCAGAAAAACAGCCCCAAAGCATGATGTTTCCACCCCCATGCTTTACAGTAGGTATGGTGTTCTTTGGATGCAACTCAGCATTCTTTCTCCTCCAAACACGACGAGTAGAGTTGTTACCAAAAAGTTCTATTTTGGTTTCATCTGACCATATGACATTCTCCCAATCCTCTTCTGGATCATCCAAATGCTCTCTAGCAAACTTCAGACGGGCCTGCACATGTACTGCCTTTAGCAGGGGGACACGTCTGGCACTGCAGGATTTGAGTCCCTGGCGGCGTAGTGTGTTACTGATGGTAGCCTTTGTTACTTTGGTCCCAGCTCTCAGCAGGTCATTCACTAGGTCCCCCCGTGTGGTTCTGGGATTTTTGATCACCGTTCTTGTGATCATTTTGACCCCACGGGGTGAGATCTTGCGGGGAGCCCCAGATCGAGGGAGACTATCAGTGGTCTTGTATGCCTTCCATTTCCTAATAATTGCTCCCACAGTTGATTTCTTCACACCAAGCTGCTTACCTATTGCAGATTCAGTCTTCCCAGCCTGGTGCAGGTCTACAATTTTGTTTCTGGTGTCCTTTGACAGCTCTTTGCTCTTGGCCATAGTGGAGTTTGGAGTGTGACTGTTTGAAGTGTTGGACAGGTGTCTTTTATATAGATAAAGAGTTCAAACAGGTGTCATTAATACAGGTAACGAGTGGAGGACAGAGGAGCCTCTTACAGAAGAAGTTACAGGTCTGTGAGAGCAAGAAATCTTGCTTGTTTGTTTTTGACCAAATACTTATTTTCCACCATAATTTGCAAATAAATTCTTTAAAAATCAGACAATGTCATTTTCAGGATTTTTTTTCCTAATTTTGTCTCTCATAGTTGAGGTATACCTATGATGAAAATTACAGGCCTCTCTCATCTTTTTAAGTGGGAGAACTTGCACAATTGGTGGCTGACTAAATACTTTTTTGCCCGACTGTATAATAAACAACATACATTAGAATAACATGTATTAAGTAAATAGTAGGAAGCGTGGATTGTTATAGGTTAGATATGAGAAGCAATGAAGAATATTGGATAAATGTGTAGGTGTGGATTAGAGATAGAAGGTGTTGTGTAAATGTAAAGCATGTGATATAGTATGTCACATTTCTTTTGCATTTATGATACACAATCCAGTGTTGGTAACATATTTTCTCTTTCAATGGTCCTGGTGACACAGCTTCACATTGGGATGTAGGAGGGTCCGCAGGAGCCAGGCACCTATCCTAAAGCTTTTGGAGGGTAGGCTCCTCCCCTACTGCATCCCAGATTCCTCAGTTCGTGTTAGGTGCCCACTGGAGTGGGTGCTATTCTAAAGGGCTGCTGGAGCAGCCGAAGGAGTAGAGCTAGTTAGGGTTTTTATTATTTTATTAACTTTTACACTAGCTAGGTAGGCACAGTGTGAGGATTCTCTTTAGTGAATCCTCACACTGCTAGCGCAGCAGGAGCTGACAGAAGCGAGTCCTGTCAGCTCACTGTGCACGAGGGAGACGCTGTCTGGCCTCCCTGTGCAGCGCTTACAGCTTCTTTTAAGAAGCTGCCTGGGCTCCGGAGCGCTCTGAAACCGGCTTCACGCTAGGTGGGGATCATGGGGGACAGGCACTCCGTGATGGCGGCGGCCATTTTATGCGGAG
The DNA here is from genome assembly GCF_055691185.1 of Crinia signifera. Lineage (NCBI taxonomy): Eukaryota > Metazoa > Chordata > Amphibia > Anura > Myobatrachidae > Crinia > Crinia signifera. Next base: position 380,913,984 of record NC_139217.1, read on the forward strand.
CTTACACACTGAGCTCCTGATATGAGAGGACAGCAGTGTTGTTACAGGCATGTTCCGAGTGGTCCCCAGCTGAGGGGGAGATACTGGAACAAGGAGATCCTACAATGGGAGCGGCTGTCTGGGGGTAGTTGGCGCCAAAAGTCACAGACCCCGCAGCAGCAGGGACTTGGTCCCTTCCCTCACTCTGTTTTGGCGCCATTCAGAACGCTTGCAGCGGAGCTGAGCTGGCTTACAGATCCTGACAGAGTGATTGGATTTCCTGGGCATCGCTTTCCCCATTCTGAAGACTACAGAAAGCTAAGTGAACTGAGTATATTGGTTCTGTATATAATGTTTGTACATTTAATGCTGGGACTGTGTTAATTGAGAACATCAGGTCTGAGCAACAGCCTGTGGTCTTGGGGGAGGGAGCCTTAAATGCATTGAGCGCTTGCAGTGGTTGTACACTGAGATTTGTCCCTGTGGGGGGCTTATGTATTTATATGCGCTGATGTGAAACCCATGGGGAGTGAACCCCAGAGGGTAGTACATCGGAACTTGCATGGGCCAAGCCCTAGGCAGGTCAAAAGAAATGCTTTGGTGCATTACTGGACAGGCAGAGTGATGGCTGGTAACTTCCCTAGACCATTGCCATTCTCTCAGCAGTCTTTTAGCTCTTTGCCTCGGACCCAGACAGATCCGGACTGATTACAGGTCATGCAGGATACTGCTATGGGAATCAGCAGGTTTAAATTACTTGTTGCACAAGTTTTATGGTTATTCTGTGGGGACCCCCAAAAAGGGTCTTATTCAGGGCCATTATTAGCTGCTGATGAGGTAGGAGAGTACACAGAACAAACCAGGGTGATATTTCTGAAGAGTCCTCAGCCTCAAGGGTAGAGTATTTTATTACTGCTGTTAAACAGGCATTAAATTTGTCTGTGAAGGATAAACTCCTGCAAAGGTTGTTTTTTTTATGAGACAGCGTAAAGAATCTGATATCTCCCTGCAAAGGGGCCTGAAAAACCCCTTTAAAAGGCTTCAGATACTTAAAAGATTTCTAAGCCTGTACCCCATGCCTGAGGCGCATGCTGACCTCTGGAAAAAAGTCCCAGTGGTAAATGATTCTGTGGCACGTGTATCAAGACCTCAGGTGGAGCCACTGTGCTACCAGTACAAGGGGGAGCAGCGTTTAAGGACCCCGCAGACAAAAAGCTGGAGGGTAACCTCAAAGCATTATTTTAAGGGGTGGGATATACCCTACGCCCTCTGATGGTTTCAGCCTGGGTCTCTAAGGCCATGATCGTGTGGGCCAGAAATTTGTGCACTATTTTACACGCTGACCCTTGTGTGTTATTGCTTGCAGAGAAGCTTAAAAACGGCTGCAGAGCATGTATTGGAGTCTGAGAGGAAGCTCTCAAAATGGCTGCCAGAGTTTCCACAGTGTCTGTAAATGCCAGGAGAGTGCTCTGGCTTAAGGCTTGGGAGGCAGATAATGTCTCTAAGAAAGCCTTAGAGACAATAGCTTTTAAAGGAAAGCTGTTATTTGCTTCTGAACTGGAAGAGATTATTAAGCAGGCCACATGTGGCAAAAGTACTTTCCTGCCAGTCCCTGCAGCCAAGCAGACATCAAGGTTTTCTGCTTTTAGGCCAGCCTTGCGGCCCTCCCTTAGAGGAGGTGCGTCTTTCCGAGGGCAGCCCTTCAGGGGAAAGGTCCTAAAGTCTAAATTTGGTTCCTTTCATAAGAAACCAAACACAAAGGAGAGGACAAACCATCTGCATGACTGCCAAGGGTTTTGCCCGGCGGTGGTCAAGATGGGGGGACATCTGACACTGTTCAAAGACGCATGGGCATTGTTAGACCAGGATTCTTGGGTGTTAGAAATTATAACCCAGGGTTACAGAATTCCCTTCAAGGGTCTTCTTCCAAGAAGATTCATTCCCACGCCAATTCCAAAAGGGGCTCGGCTCCGTACAGCTCCCTTGGGAGCGGCTCATTCTCTTTTAGAGAAGGGTGTGGTGATCCCGGTCCCCAGAGCGGAATGGAAAAAAGGCTTTTATCCCACTCTGTGTCGGGTGTCCAAACCAGAAGGGTCTTTCAGACCGATTCTCAATTTAAAGTCGTTAATTATCCATTTGTGGGTAGACCATTTCAAAATGGAGTCTCTACGGTCAGTGCTGTGAAGCCTGGACCAGGGAGAATTTTTGGCGTTCATGGATGTCCAGGACGCATACCTTCATGTTCCTGTTCACCCAGGACATCAGGCTCTATTGAAATAGGAGACCATGCACTTGCAATTCCAGGTGTTGCACTTCGGCCTGGCCACAGCGCCAAGGGTATTCACCAAGATAATGTCTGTAATGGCGGCTGTGCTTCGACTGAGGGGAAACACTGTGTTCCCATATTTGGACGACCTGCTGTTCAGAGCGGAGTCAGCAGACATGTTGAAGAGTCACTTGGCAAAAGCCATTGGGTTTTTGGCAGGCTCACGGCTGGTTTTTAAACTTACAAAAGTCTCAGTTGGTGCCGTCACAGAGACTCCAATTCTTGGGGATTGGTCTGGATACCCAGTTGCATTGGGTGTTTCTACCAGAGGCATAGGCCAGGGATCTGGCTGCCTTGGTACAAGAGATCCTAGGGTCTCAGAGCACAGCAGTATGGAGGTGCCTCAAACTGCTGGGGAAGATGATGGCGTCTTTCGAGACGTTACAGTTCGCCAGGTTCCACTCTAGAGTGTCCCAGTGGACAGGGAACACTCAGACCATGAGGTCAGAACAAATGGTGTTGTTTTCAGAAACTCGATCCTTCCTAAAATGGTGGATGGAGGTGGATTCCCTTTGGGGGAGTCGGTCCCTGCAGTCCTGGAGCTGGTTGGTAGTCACTACCGACGCCAGTCTCAGAGGCTGAGGGGCAGTAGTCGTGGACCTGCGTCTGCAGGGCTTGTGGACTTTAGAGCAGAAAGACTGATACTTTACAGTCTGCCTTACTGTTCAACATCTTGGAACTGAGGGCTGTGTGGAAGAGATTTTCTCTGGCGGGAGAAAAGATTACAAGAGCTCCCTTTTAGGCATTCAGACCGACAACGTCACAGCTGTGGCGTATCTGAATCACCAGGGAGGCACACACAGCAATCTGGCCATGTGGGAGGTGTCCCGAATCTTCTTGTGGGCGGAACAGAATGTTCTAGCATTATCAGCAATCTTCATACCAGGAGTGGAGAATATAGAGGCCGACTTCCTGAGCAGGGAGAAACTGATGGAAGGAAAATGGAGGCTGAATCCACAAGTATTCCACTAGATTACAATAAGGGGGAAACCCCGGATAGGGACCTGAAGGCATACAGGTTCATCCATCAGGTACCCAGGTTGTATGACAGGACGTGGGATCCACTGGCAGAAGCAGTGGATGCCATGACTATCCCCTGGGAGGGGAATCTTCTTTATGATTTTCCGCCAGTTCCAATGCTGGCAAGACAGTTGAAAACAATACAGGCCCAGACAATTCCAGTAATTTTAGTGGCCCCAGATTGGCCAGGGAGATCCTGGTACTCGAGGCTTCAGAGATTCTCTGTGGACTCGTGGCGTCTACCTCTGAGGTCAGACCTTCTAAAACAAGGACCGTTCAACCAGCTGAATTCAGCTCGATTAATTTTGACGGTCTGGCTGTTGAAAACGCCATTTTGAGGAATATAGGATTCTCAGAGGCGGTGGTTAACGCAATGAGGAAAGCCAGAAAGTCAGTGTCTTCGGTAAATTATTTTGGGGCCTGGAAGACCTATATTTTTTGGTGTGTAAGACAGAGGTCACGCACATCGAGATTTAAAATGGCTAAATTGTTGGAGTTTTTTACAGGAGGGCCTTTCCTCTGGGTTAGGCCTTCAGTCACTCAGAGTACATATCTCGACCGTGTCGATTTTTCTTTCCAAAGAAGGATTGCGTTAGAACCAGAAGTACAGACCTTCCTGCAGGGGGTTTATCTATTGAAACCTCCCTACAACCAACCAGTAGCGCCAGGGGAATTATCTCTGGCTCTGGAGTACCTTAAAGAGGCGCCTTTTGAGCCGTTAAGGTCGGTTGACCTTAGTTTCCTTTCAGGGAAGCTGGTATTTTTGTTGGCGGTGGCGTCAGAGAAAAAAAAAATAAAATAAAATAATATCGGAGTTGATTGCTTTGTTCTACAAGTCTTCCTCCCTTATATGTCATGATGATAGGGCTGCCTTTCGGACAGTACCCCTAGATTTGTACCAAAAGTAGTCTCTGCTTTTCTTCTAAATCAGGAGATTGTTCTGCCTGTGTTTCAACCCCCAGAGGGTTGTTAGGAAAAGGGACAAATTGAGGAATTTGGATGTTGTGCGCGTCTTGCGCGTTTATGTGGACAGAGTTAAGAGTGTCAGAAAGACTGATACTTTATTGGTTTTGTATGACATACACAAACTTAGTTGGCCTGCTTCTAAGCAGACCATTGCTAGGTGGTTGCGCTCTGTTATTGCGTTTGCATATACTAAAGTTGGTAGGCCTGTACCGGCCAGGATTAATGCGCATACCACCAGGTCGGTTGCCACCTCTTGGGCGGTTCGACATGGGGCAACAGCTGAGCAGGTTTGCAGCGCTACCACTTGGTCATCTGTTCATAATTTTGCCAAATTCGATAGGTTCCATGAGTTCACGTCGGTGGATGCATCATTCGGGCGAGCAGTGATGAATACTGCAGACCTGAGCGTACCCACCCAAAAGGACCGGCTCTGGAACGTCCCAATGTGAAGCTGTGTCACCAGGACCATTGAAAGAGAAAAAGGGATTTTTGTAAGAACTTACCGTTCGAATCCCTTTCTCTGATATGGTCCTGGTGACACAGCGATCCCTCCCTTACGCTCAGTAAGTATGCCAGTGTTCATGATGTTTCATGTTATAATTGGTTGAAAAGTTAAATTTAAAATTGTGCATATAATATGTGCAGGCGTTGTACTGAGTTAATGTATTCCAGTGGCTTTGAAAGATTGAACTGAGGAATCTGGGATGCAGTAGGGGAGGAACCTACCCTCCAAAAGCTTTAGGATAGGTGCCTGGCTCCTGCGGACCCTCCTACATCCCAATGTGAAGCTGTGTCACCAGGACCATATCAGAGAAAGGGATTCGAACGGTAAGTTCTTACAAAAATCCCTTTTTTTTATTTTCTAAAATGCTTGCTTGTGCTATAAAAAGTTGGTTGTTTAGGCGCTAACTCTGCATTTCTTTAAGAAAATCCCAGAGAGGAAGAAAAGGAGCACTGTCTTTATTGTAATGAATATTTGGCTTAGTATTTAATATTTTAGTGATAGTATCTCTATTATGTAGTTTGTTTTTAAATATATATTTCACACCTTTAGAAGCTAGCACATCTGTAGATTTAAAATGGGTTATTGCATATAATGTACATTAATGAGTTAATGTGCAAAATAATGAAAAAAGAGAAGTAATTGTTGCGAAATCGACACACATAATTTTGTTTTCTTCTCCATTTCTTGTAGTGATCGAGAAATTCACTGAAAATACTCGATTTTGCATGATTTGTAATTACCTGTCTAAGATAATCCCAGCCCTTCAGTCCAGGTGCACAAGGTTCCGATTTGGCCCCCTCAACAAAGAGATGATGGTTCCCAGGTTACAATATGTGGTCGAGCAGGAAAAGTAAGAACATGCATTGGAAAACGTTTTATGAAGTTATTAGCTTGTGTTGCTGTAGCGGTTTCCCTAACATTCTTCTCTTACAGTGTGGACATCAGTCCAGATGGAATGAAGGCATTAGTGACCCTGTCCAATGGAGACATGCGAAGAGCGCTCAATATCTTACAGGTCGCTGCTTTAGGCTGGATAAGTAGAAATTGTTGCTGAAAAATTCAGTTGATGCCACTTATCGGCTGATTTAAATAAGCTGGGAGGTTCTAACATTGGCATGTCCAAACTATGGCCCTCCAGCTGTTGTGAAACTACAAGTTCCATCATGCCTTGCTACAGTTTTGCTATTAGGGAAAGCTAAAACTATGGCAAGGCATGCTGGGATGTGTAGTTTCACAACAGCTGGGGGCCACAGTTTGGACATGCTTGTAACAGAATTTATTCTGAGGAAAATGCTCTTGTTTTTGATTGCCAAGATTCCTTGTGTAATCCTTCTGTGTATGCAGCCACATACTACATTAAAGTGGAACATCAGGGCTTATTGAATTCCTCCATCAGTCATGACTATTATCTAACTTGACAAAAATGTATGATGTGAAAATGTAGCGTAAGAATGAAATGTAACCTATTGTAGCTCTACATAGCTGTTTGTAAAGGGAAGTCATTTTTAATGTCTCCTCTTTAGTGAATTGTCTGTGTTCTAAATCTGTGTTCTCCTGCAGAGTACAAATATGGCTTTTGAAAAAGTGACTGAAGATACAGTATATACCTGCACAGGACACCCCCTGAGGTCTGACATAGCCAACATTTTGGACTGGATGCTCAACAAGGATTTTACAACTGCGTACAAAAGTATCCTTTCTGCTGTGTTATACGTGGCAAGTGGACATTGCGTTCCTGTTCAGTCTTTTCTTTTGTGTTTTTTTTAACCCTTTGAGTGCCAACATGTCTGTGAGAGATGTGCAAAATATCTGCTAAAAATGCCAGCGTCACTCACATTTGTTACATAAATCAAAATAAAAATGGTTTTGTAATTAAATATTATTTCCTATATAAGAAACATTACAGGTCATTATGACTAATAAAAATGTTTTTGCAATTTTCACACCTATATCGAAAAATTCACTATGCACTCAAATGGTTAATGTTTGAATGTAGCACTTTTTACAGCTAGTTTCTTAACATTTTGCTGTATTGGTTGATATGGAATACATTTTACTCGCCACCTATGAAGGTGCATGCAGAAATCAACCACCACACTTGTGCTTATGTGCACAGCTTGTATGCAAATGGACACTATCTTACCTTTATGATTAAATCGGCGTGTCGGTGGGTTTTTTTGCTCGTTACTAAAATGTAACTTTGTTTCGCATAACATCCCAACTATGCTTCTGATTGCAGCAGTGTCTTATCTGACCATGCGCCTGAGTTATTTAGTCGGTAACTTATTGTAGACGTCCCTATGAATAAAATCTTCGTTCCCCAGTTTATTTGCAATATGATACGGTTTGTCAGTTCTGAAATGTTCTTTCCTTTAAAGTTTTTTGTTTTAAGATATCATGGAATTGAAGACATTAAAGGGCCTTGCTCTCCATGATATTCTGACGGAAGTGCATCTCTATGTACACAGAGGTAACAAATGAGTCTGTAACTATTGGCTTGTCTTCATCTGTTTATTAAGTGCTGCTTTGTTCTGTGCTCAGGTTACTATAACATAATGTTGTGTATTTCAATCTCCTCAGTCTCTTGTCACCACGGCAGGGATTCTGTTACATCTACAGTATATTCCAGTGATCCTTGATGCTTCCCTTAATCATGATATCACCAGAACATGCATGATCGCTCATGCATCACTCCTACATGCATTCTTCTTAGTTTTAATTATTTGGGATAGGTTTGAATGACCTAATACGCTTTAAAATGGTTCACTTTATGAACTTAATAGAATTTCATATGCAAAGTCTTATGGAATTTTTTTTTTGAGGGGGGGGGGGTCTTTTTTTACATGAATATCTAACCATCCTTAAATGTCATGTGTTACGTTTCACTTTAAAAATGGATTGACACACAGGTCATTTAATTCTGCACACAGGTTGCTGAAAAAGGCTCAATGGAAAGCCTGCCAATATCAGCACTATGGTACATGGCCAGTGTGCACACAGACTGTTTAGTGGTGTCATTCACAGCTCTCATCTCCTACATCAGTTTGTAGGAGTCGCACAGGACTAAGCTATGCGAAGCACCTTCCACTATTGCTCAGCCTAGGACTCCCCTTCATTCTTCCTGTGATAAGAGCCCAATAAATCTGCAGTTTGTTTTAGTGCCAAGCCGTTCAAAACTGGGGAAGCTGTGGTTAAAAATGTTACATAGTAAGGTATTGGCCATTTTTGAATGCACCGTAGAAAGTATATAATTTCCTGCCCACTCTAGAAGACCCCAGAAGCTCCACTCACATAGCAGGTCAAAAGCTAAAGGCTTCCATATACTGGGCAGTATTCAATGAGAAAAATTCTCCGTGTTTTATGGCGAGTTTGTGCTTTTCTCGCGTTGGACGGAGACTTTTGCTCTCAAAAAGCGAGCAACCCTATTCAAGTGCACTTCTCGCCGTCTTTCTAAGTGATTTTCGCCGTGTCTCTCCATGTAGCAATTCTCCATCTTTTCATGGAGAAGTGGAATATTTTACACAGAGCAGCCAACAGGGAGCCGAGCCACTCATTAGATATTCATATATTCACTGCACCCGATCATTACATACGCCAAACATGGAGAATCTCCGCAAAAACACGGCGAGTGCATGGCGAGCGAAAAAAAACGCTCCCCATGCACAGAGAATATTGTCATTGAATACTGCCCACTGAGCTGATTTGGGCTGATTTCGGCCGATTGTGACCAATGGGGCCATTAAATGTAACCAAATCAGCTGTCCCTGACATGCCGTCGGGTCCAATGCGTGGTCCTGTGTGCAACAGACCTGTGTCGGGTGGTCGGACATGCTGGCCGTCTGACCACCCTGCCCGGGCGGCTCGCATGGTGTCTGTACACTGCTGCGAGACATTGCAGCAGTGTATGGGCACCTTAACGCACCAATACCCTAATGTGTTCATCCGGTCTTTCTGTACATCAAATCTGCCCAGGATGTCTGACCGTGGTCTTCGAGAAGCACCTCACCGTGGTCTTGGTGACCAGATTTAGAGGGAATGTGTATTCTGGGTTTTTTTATTATTTTTGTAGCCTATTTTATATTTGGTCTTTTCCATTCATATTATTCATTATTTCATTTGGGGTTGATTTTTTTTTTATTTTCTAGGATTTTTAAGATAGTTTGTTATTGGTTTTGCTTTCAAGATAATCCTTTACAATAGTCCTCTTGATTGTGATATTGGCTGTGCCAAGGTGATTTGTTTTTCCTCTCCCTTGAGTGAAAGGATGACGTATGTGTTTCTCCTGGGTCCAGCTGGTGCAAAGAGCATACCTGATATCCTTGTTGTGTTGTGTGAAGAGGGGGAATATGCAGTGGGGACTCGGTCCTGAGTCAAGTGCCATCTGTTTGTGGCTGGTTTCTCTGGTGATTTTCCCCTATCTCAGTGGTTCCCACAGCAACTGCATAAAGCTAATTATCTACCTGAATAGATTGGAAATTCTTGGTAGCCCAGCAGGGGGAGCTCCACTCTAAGACATTGATTCTAGTTCAGAGCAAATCTTCAATGTGGCAAATCAGCTTCTTTACTTGTGATATTTCCAGTGGTACGCAGTGCTGTCATACACAAACATTTCTCAGATTTGTCGAAGTGCGTATTTACAGCTGTTTGCAAGGACAAGAAAAATGTGATATATTACAATTGGTTGCAAATTGAAAAGGTATCGGGTTAGAGAAGAAATTCATAAGGTCTACAAATATTGGGACATCACAATTCTAGAATCCCTTCTCTCATAATGCACCAACACTGTAGAAACAACATTCCATTATAGATTAATTTATGTTCTTACATTGTTAGCTCCTCAAATACTGTATAAACTGTTTCCATATTGTTCTGCATTAAAAATGTTAACATGTGCGTGGCTTGGCCGAGCATCCTGTGAGACGTGTGGGGTAAGAGCTCTGGGAATAATCCTAAATTTATCCGGTTACCGGCTGTGGTAGGCGACTATAGTTATACCCACCTTCTTGCCTGTTCCTTCTAGCCCCGTTTGAGTCACTCCTGGGAGCTGAAGCTTACCTGGGGCAGCCTTACTCTACACTGGGGCCTGAAGTGTGCAGTGTCCCTGTCCTGCTGCGTGGGAGGTGAGGTGCCATATTTGCTGCTGGTGTCTCCTGCTGAAGATGGGCTGCTGTGTCCCTGCACTGAAGCGGTGAGAGCAGGGACTCCTTGCACTCACCGCTACTGCGCTCTGCCCCGGTCTCCTGCTCTGTGCGCTGGGACGCTTTGGGGCGGCTGCCTGCGGTGGTGTCCGGCTGTGGATTCCTGCCCTGCACATCGGGGAACCTGCCGATGGAGAGGGAGTTTGGGGCTGCGGCTGGAGGTACACTGTGGAGGAGTGTGGAGTGAAGTCCTGCTCTGATGACAGGGGATTCGGCTGGAGGCAAGTAATGTACGGTGTCCCACTCTCATCCGTCTTGCTGGAACTCTTTACTGGGGCTGCCTGATACCCTGCAATACACTCTTTCCCTGCTTCTTGTGGGCTGCTGGAGAGGGAATGAGTTTGACACTACCTAATTAAAGGCAGGAATCTGAGTTGTCTGCTGCTTTAGCTTTATCCAACACTAACTACTGGACTTTAATCTGTTTGGTATATGAGTACAGCAGCTGCTGCTAATATTCCCTGTTGGGACCTGAATCATCTGATATATAGTGCTTGCTGCTATAGTTCTCTGCTGGGGCCCCAGTTGTCCGATCTAGAACGCCTGCTTCTGTCCTTAAATACTGAACCACGGTTCCATCACTCTCGACATCTTGCTGGAAATATGGATGCACAAATGCTCCTACAGGCTATATATGCCTCTGCCCAGAGGCTTCTCAACATGTTTGCTGATATACCAGTAGATGCAGAGTCTCTACCTGGGAAAGCTGTTATTACCTCTACAGATGGGCTATACACTACTACTGCTGGTACCGCTACAGATGGGCTATATACTACTACTACTACTGCTGTTACCGCTACAGGCGGGCTATACACTGCTACTGCTGTTAACGCTACAGGCGGAGTATACACTACTACCGCTGTTCCACAGAGAAATATCTTTTCTATATCACATACTCCTGTGCAGCATGTCAACAGGGGTGAGGAGACCATACCTATGCCTGAAGCCTATGCAGCACTCACAGCTCCTCTACTTGCCCCCACCTTGGATATGTATTTATCAGTATTCTTGCCAAAAGCTGCAGATCCTTATTTCTCAGTATTGCTAAGGCCCACCCATACTCTTTCAACTTGCTCCTGATGCAAGCTACTACTCTCTTGGATTATATGATTTCAGATCCCGGACGCCCGCCTGGTTCTCTCCGAGTGGACTGGGCCGTGACCATTTGTACACTTCTGACATTCCAGGAGCTTAAGACCTGGCCGGACTAGTGCTCCAAGAAATAATATAGCTATGGGATGCCTTGCATATCCTGCTCCGCATTATATAGCTATGGGATGCCTTGCATACCCCGCTCCGCATTATATAGCTATGGGATGCCTTGCATAACCCGCTCCGCATTATATAGCTATAGGAAGCCTCACATACCCTGCTCCGCATTATATAGCTATGGGATTCCTCGCATACCCTGCTCCGCATTATATAGCTATGGGATTCCTTGCATACCCCGCTCCGCATTCTATAGCTATAGGAAGCCTCACAGACCCCGCTCCGCATTCTATAGCTATAGGAAGCCTCACATACCCCGCTCCGCATTATAAAGCTATGGGATTCCTCAAATACCCCGCTCCGCATTATATAGCTATAGGAAGCCTCACATACCCTGCTCCGCATTATATAGCTATGGGATTCCTCGCATACCCTGCTCCGCATTATATAGCTATGGGATTCCTCGCATACCTTGCTCCGCATTATATAGCTATGGGATTCCTTGCATACCCCACTCCGCATTATATAGCTAAGGGATGCCTCGCATACCCCACTCCGCATTATATAGCTATGGGATTCCTCGCATACCCCACTCTGCATTATATAGCTAAGGGATGCCTCGCATACCCCACTCCGCATTCTATAGCTATGGGATTCCTTGCATACCCCGCTCCGCATTATATAGCTATGGGATTCCTCGCATACCCCACTCCGCATTCTATAGCTAAGGGATGCCTTGCATACCCCACTCCGCATTATATAGCTAAGGGATGCCTTGCATACCCCACTCCGCATTTTATTTAACGTTTCTCAAATTGCACTGTATTTGATATATCCTGTTTTTATTTTTTCTTGTGCAATGTATTGTATGTCTCATGTTAGATCCAAGCGAGCAATCATGTGGTTACTGTGGGAGAATAGGGTTTAGTTAATTACGGAAGTTAGGTTGACTGCCCTCTACACCACGTGCCTTGTAACCCTTTGTTAATCCTTTATACAGGATGACTAAAAACCTAGCCAGAAGGTTTCTCTATTGTTATCTGGAACTTTTGTCCCAGTACTACAGTCAACTCTCTATCATATTTAATTTCATATTTGTTTTACCCATTTGCTTTGTTTTTATTACCTTGTATTTATCCTGATATACAGTTAGAGCCAGGCTCATCTTGACTAAATTTCTGCACCTAGGCGCAGAAAATGCTTCCTTCATCCATTGTTCTAAGCTGCAATACAATAGCAAGGGGATTAACGGGGGGATTAGTGTGACTGGTCTTTCTCAGTTAATTTATTAAAGGCCAAGAAGAAAAAGGCTACATCTTTAACACTCTTTTGCACATCGCAACAGACTTTCTCACCCAGCTAGTCCATATTGGTAATATCCTTTATTGTAACACTTTGTCCCAATATACTGTAGACAAGTTGATCCTGGCCTTGTCAAGGCCATTAGCTTAGCCCCTGTTGGTTATCCGATATATATCCTTCAATACTTGGGTAGTTAGGTTGTGGGAGGGGTAGATTAGACTTTTGTCATAGATTAGTTTCATTTTTAGCTGATTGCCACTAATCTATAGACCACGATAGTTAGGAGGGGTAGACTAATAGACATAGTTAGTTGGGTAGGGGAGCAGTAGCAGTGTGGGATCCAGGTTTACCTAGGTTGGGGTTAGGTCATACAGGGTTGGGGGGTTATGGGGAAGTTTGTTTTGGTGCCCTTTTTCTGGGTTTTTGTTTTGTTAGTATTAGTAGGTTTAATTTGGGCACAGTCTTTTCTTTTTCTCAAATTCTGATTTAAATGCGATGTATTGATTGTTTTTATTTATGCTTTGTCATAATTTGTTAGGGTACACCCCGCATCGAGAACCCTTGAACATAGCCATCTATATACCCTTTGTCTTTATAATGTGTGTGTGTGTGTGTGTGTGTTATGTAATTGTTAAAACCAATAAAAATTACTCAATTAATTGGTTTATGTAATAAGTGCTCTGTCTATAAAGGGTTCTCAAAGGTTGTTGGGTTATTTTCTGGGCAGTGTATTGTCCTTGTAGTTGCTAGCCAACACCAAGCAAGGCGCTTTAGATGCCCCTGGGCAAATGTATGAAGCAGTGATAAGGGAGAAGTGAGCCAGCGGAGAAGTTGGCCATGGCAACCAATCAGCTGCTTTGTATAATTATATATTATGCAAATTATATATGTTGTTTCTGTGGTGATTTGTTGCCATGGGCAACTTCTTCACTAACTCCTCCCTTATCACGGCTTCATAAATCTGCTCAATTATAGGGGAGTTTAATAATGGTATTTGGTGTTTCACTGTATATTGCTAAAGGTAGGCAGTTACTTACCCAAACCTATGTATATATAATATAGGGGACAATTAGATTCTAGTTAGCATATATTTGTTGTTTGTATTAAGCTTTTTGTACCTGTAATCATGGAACTGAATAAGCTAGGTAAATAACAATGTTTTTTCAGATTTTTTTTTTTTTTTTTTTTCTTTTTTCCAGTGGACTTTCCAGCGTCTGTCCGAATACACTTATTAACCAAGATGGCGGATATTGAGTAAGTGATTAATCTGCTGAATGTGGTACATTCGTGAAATAGCTAATCATTCAGTGGCTAGCACATACAAAAATCATATTGGATGATATTTACTAGGCCTTGGAGAGAGAGAAAGTACTGGGCAGTTTGGGAGAGAAGTGGAATCCGCACACATGTTATGTACAAGGGGGAGATGTGAGCAATAGCGCCCCATCTATATCAATGCTGCTATCTACAAGTGTGTGCGTTAATACATTGGGTAGTTACTGTTCACTGACCTTTCTGACACCTGCAGCTATCGATTTCAACAGCTGCAGGTGTTGTTGCCCCATCACCACAGCAGGTTGTCCCTAGCTGCTGCTGGCTCTGGGCTGCACGGAAGATCTTGTGATAGTAGAGAGAACTTGGGCTTGCCCAGTGAGCTGGCCAAGGGGAGAAACACAGTGCATTAGCAATAGGCTGGTGTACTTTGGGGGGGTCTGGCAGGGATTTCCAGGGGGGGGGGGGGGGGGGGGGGGGGGACTAGCAGGGATTTCCGGGGGAGGGGTTTTCACCCCCCCCCCCTTCCTCCAGCAACCGAAATGTTAATTCATCTTTATGCTAGTACTATCTGCCTTGGAGGGAGAGCTATGGTGACATAGTCTGTGCTGTTATAGCGCATCTCCCCAAAAGTACCAGTGAGCTTCTAACTCACTCCTATAACATGGTAGTTAGAAGCAGATTGTCTGGTACTTTATTTTCAAGGCTTAGTACATGGCTCTCATTGCCGGGTCTTCATGAGTGTTCACACAGTGCGAATTTGCTTGGAATCGAACGGCAAGCAAAACGCATTTGATTTGGACTCTAGTACATATTTGTTCTATATAGTCTTGCCTGCACAGCCTATTTCCCATTAGATTTCGATGCCACAGGACTGTGCATTGGGATCGAAAGCGGCTGAAAACCGTTAATGCCCATTTGATTTTGGTTATCTATACAAAATTGAATAGAAAAATAGACCAAATTGAACAGTGCATACAGGGCATTACTTTATACATGTTGAAAAATGTAATATTCTAAATTAAAATAAGTAAACAAAACATTTTAACCAGCTTTTATTTCTGTTTAACTTGTTACTGGGTAGACCTCTGTAAAATATGCACAAAGAATCAATAAGCATTGTGGTAAAACGTATAAAACAAGAGTGAGATTTGATTCTATATTTTTGTTTTGTTAATATGTATATTATAATACTACTAAATCTGGATTGACAGAATACTAAAGAAGGTCCTTTCTTTTTTTCCAGATATAGATTGGCTTCTGGGACCAGTGAGAAGATTCAGCTTGGTTCCCTGATAGCTGCATTCCAGGTCACTCGAGACATGATTGTAGCAGAAGCTTAGAGTAGGATGTGGCAACTTGACATGTGTAGTCAAGGTTACTTAAGGACAGAACAATAAGTATATTTCACAAGAATGTACATGAATTTGTTCTGTTGTAAGAACAAGAGCCTCTACTGTAAGTTCAGAGGTAACGGAACATTTATTTGGAAACACAGATTTGGTACCGTATTGTCCCTTGGAGAATAAGTACACTAGGTTATTCTCTGACAGACACGCAGCGGTGTCCTATTACTTGTAGTACCGCAGCTAATAGATCCCCTGAGAGCTATCCAATTAGCCCCGTAACTCACCATTATTAGGGATGAGACAGATAAAGCAGCCCCAGGAGACACCTTTTTTTGTCCAATAAAGCATAGGTTCGGTCCTCATGCATTTCAGTCCAATTACTGGTCATTTACAGCAGTGCAAATAGATAACCCAATAGTGATATCAGGCTAAAAAGCCAGTTTTTACTGAACTGTAATTTACAGCATGGAATAGGATACCCCTACATCTCAAAACAAATACACAGAATACAAATGGATATTTATTTTTAACTTAGTGGACCAGTCATTAACCCCACAACAAATCACATTCTTAAATACAATGAATTTGTATCTGTGATTAAAGCTGGTCATACAGTTGTCACAAACTTATTGTCCAGGGGAAAAAAAAAAAGTCTTCTTGCTTACAAGCACACTGGCTGCCAAATGGAAAGAGATCCCTTACTGGCAGTTCCACTCAATTGAAATTGCTTTTGGAGCATATTAAGTCCGGTCGATGATGTTGGATATTGCCCACAGATACAAACCATCAAAAAGTCTGGGTATTTGATTATTCTTGAATATCACAACCTGTAGGGAAACTTTAAAAAAAAAAGTATAAAAAAATGTTGCTTAGCACCCTTTCATTCCTTGATTTATTATTTTACAAAGGGGTACCCTTACTTTGTGACCCTTCCATTTTTTTAAAGAAAGGGCTAATGGAAAGTTAAGTTGAAATGGTTAAATAACAGAGTACTACCTAAATGTTGATAGAAAACCCAATTCTTTTGGTCATAAACACAAGAAAAAAAACCTTCTCCCTTTTATTTAAAAATACGTCTCAAGTATTGTATAAAACACAATTTCCCCAGATGGTGTTCTGTCCTGTTATATTTTAAATAATGGAAGTGTATAGAACATGACTTCATGTATTTGTAATTCAAAAGCTATATGATCACAAATGTTGTTGTTTTTTTCTGCACAGATGCTGAATTTGAGTGTTACCCACTAAATAAAATTAGCAATTTGATACAGTGCTTTATTTTTCTACTTTCATTTTTCTTGCAGCTTGGTATTTTTATTCCCCTCATGCCTGTATTTTCATTTTTCACAATTGCAGCAGTTCCCAAACTGTGTGTCATAGCACCCTGCTATGTGGACAAACAGAAGTAAATCCTGTAAATCCTGTATCTCACAACATATCTGACCTTAAGTATGACACAAAACACAATTTAATTAATAAAAAGTTGGAAGCACTAGTGAATGAGGGAATTAACACAATAGTGCCGTGGTTCCCAATTTTTTTTTTTAAATCACGGCGCCCTAGAGCATCAGAATTTTTCCCACGGCACTGCTAGGCCAAAAGTTTCAAAATTAAAAAAAAATATGAACTAAATAGTTGAATACATCATACATAGGTTTAATTATGGGCAAGGGACAGGATCAGCTTCTGTTTGTCCACAGATTTTATTATTGGCAGCCCACCAGCAATGGTTTTGCCTTTTACATTGGCCATAAATAATTTGAATTGTTCCTGGAACACCAATCCAAGGCACCCCTGCAAGTGTCCCAAGGCACCCCATGGAGCCACAGCACACAGTTTTGGAACCACTGCATTAGTGTAAAGTCTTAACAGGAAGAAAAGTCAAATGTAAAGTATTGGGTCCCTACTCTACTTCCTATGGACAACTTTTCTGTTCTTGGTCTAAGGAGCAGATTTGGTAATCGGCCTACATCTGATGCTGTAGGGTTTGGATACATGCTTCACTCATGAACTTTCATGTGGCTATACATCCAAGAGATGGAATTAAAATCTTTGGTAAAGAATGCCTCCAAAATGGATTGCATACACCGGTGGTAGCCACCTCCAGTACTCGAGAGCTACCAACAGTTCACATTTTCCAGACAACCTAGCTGCTGCACAGGTGCACTCATTACTCACTAACACAGTTGAAAAGATCCACAGGTGGAGCTAATTACTTCACTTGTGATTCTGTGTGGAAACTTGGAAAAGATTAACTGTTGTAACTTTTGAGGACTGGAGTTGGCTACCCCAGGCATACGTTCTATTCCTGACAGGCGAATACCAGTGTAGTGTAAAAATAGTTATACAGCAGTTGTGGGTTGCATGCAAATGTAGTATTTACCCTAGATGCAAAAAACAGAACATGGTTTTGTTTTGCTCTTAACGCTCAATTGGTTCCACTTGGGTGTGTATATTATACACTTGGTGATGTGTACTACAGTAGCCTTTTTTCTAAATGCTTCCATGTAGCATTCCTTACCAGTAGGGTTTTATCGCAAAAATCCTTAAAAAGAATAAAGGATGGTCCGTTGTTAGGGCATTACGGCGATTTTTCACTTGTAAAATCTATACTGCATTTAACCTACAGAATTGCAACTTGCGCCTGCGTTACTTTTTGAAAAATAATTCTCCATGTTCTATTTCATACGCCAAAGATGCAAATTCCCTTATGTAATAATATCTTCCTTTGGGAAGATATATAGCCTTGTCCACTATTAAGACAGCTGTGTGGTAACCCTTACTTCTCTATTGCTATTTGGCCATGCTAAAACTTTTGCAGATAAAGATATATCCATACATTGCGATCCACTGACTACCCTTAAACATGCACAACCCAGTGGTGATTGATAGCACAACTGGTTGGGCACATGTTAAAGCCCAAACAAGAAATTTAAATAGTCCCAAGGCGCAGCCAATCCGTGCAGCCACAAATCAGATGGAGGACCACAAAGGCGTCCCCACTGGTGAAGATTTCACAAAAAAAAAAAACTTGTTGGTGCTGGATTTGTTGTCGCAGATGTTCTTACGATAAACAAGGGTTCCCCCCCATTGATATTCAGTGTACATGCAGAAATAATGCAGGATGGCAGAGCAAAATAACAATATTGGTATATCCAAGAAAATTAAAGATCCAGTGACTACAGAGAGAATCCGTACCCAACTCACAGAAAAGTGGAAGATGTACATATAAAGGTATCTTTCGTAACATCCTCCAAGATCACCACGTGATATATCATAGATTACAAATTACGAAGGAAGGTGGCTTTCACTAATAGGGATGCGTACTGTAATCACTCATTCAGGAGGTTTTTCCAATAAAGGTTTTTCATTGGAATCCGGTTGTGAATGAAGCTGTATATAGGGTCACCACTTAGAGTGCAATAAATCACTCTGTACCAAAATATAGCTTGCTTCCTCAAGTGCATACCGTACTCACTTGATGATGGAATTTATTAAAGCACATAAAGGTATCTTTAGACTTTATTCCTAAATCTGATCCCATCTCATTTACCACACCGGTAAATGATGGCAATAAAGAGGGGAAGGGAAATGGTCTCAGTGAAGTTCAAAAAAGTAATACAAATACAAAAAATAAAATAAAGGATAAACCGATCACCTGAGGAGCGGCCACATTGGCCATTGACCACTTTCTCAGGAAGACAGCTTACACCAAAGTATGTTCAGTCACTTCTTGCCAAGGCTTGGAGCCTCATCCCCGGTGACAGGTGAAAACAGCTACCCCGTGCAGCAGTGCTAGATTGGACTTATGGGGGTGGGGATTTAGGTAATTGCGTGATGTAGAGCGAGCAGAACATGCAGCATGGCTACCAGTAAGCAAAGGTAAGGCCTGCAGAAGGGGAGAAGGAAATAGAGCATGGTTGCCTGTCCCTCTCCTTGGAGAAAATGCTCTGTCCCTGGTAATGTATGATTGTAAACAACTTTCTTATCAATTATCTAGCTCACCACAGGTGATGGAAATCATAGATTACCAGGGAAGTCCAGGAACCGAGCGTTTTCCCCTGAAGGAGAGGGTCAGGTAGGCAACCATGAAGTAGAGCATGGGTCTTCAAACTGTTGCCCTCCAGATGTTGTGAAACTACAAATCCCAGCATGCCTTGCCACAGTTTTAACACTTCCTTATAGCAAAACTGTGGCAAGGCATGATGGGATTTGTAGTTTCACAAGAACTGGAAGGCCGCAGTTTGAAGACCGATGAAGTAGAGGCTACTTTTGTAGGGAAGAAACACTGTCCATGTAGAGTAGGCATTCCCAACCACAGTCCTCAAGGCACACTAATGCTGGCCACACATCAGACCAACTTTCCTCCAACCATCCAACTAGTTGCTTGGATGGAATAAAAATATGGTACTGGATGGGAGCAAAGGACAATCAGAAAGGTGCTCACAAACCCTGGAAAATGGACAAAAACATTCAGTCAAAATGTTTATATCAAACAAGTTCAACTACAGTACTGTGTCTGAGCGACAGTTTTTGTCCTTTTCTAGATTTTGGGAGCAAATTTCTGAAGTAAATATTACATTTGCTCCCATCCAGTAACACTTTTATTCCATCCAAGCAACTAGTTGGATGGTTGGAGGAAAGTTGGTCTGATGTGTGGCCAGCATAACAGTGCAGGTTTTAGTAATATTTAGGCTTCAGCACAGATGATTTAATCAAAATAACTGAGTACTAATTAGGTCACCTGTGCTCAAGCCTAGCTGTCACTAAAACCTGCACTGTTAAGGTGCCCATACACTGCCTGCGACGTCTCGCAGCAGTGTACGGACACCCGATGAACTGCAAGCCACCGGGACCTTCCGGCGGCAGGGACACATGCGATCCATTGTGATGGATCGCATGCGTCACTGCTTAGCGCCCGTCCCAGAACGGGTGGTCGGACGGCCAGCCGGTCCGACCACCTAGTCCAGTCCGATGCGCACGGGACCGCGCATCGGACCCGACTACATGTCAGGGAGAGGCGATTTGGTCCGATTTAACGGGCCGATCGGCCGAAATCGGACCAAATCGCCTTGATGTATGCCCAGCATTAGTGTGCCTTGAGGACTGAGGTTGGGAATGACAAATGTAAAGGTTGCCTGCAGTATAGTGGGAGCTCCTGCACATTTAAACTCATGCAGAGGACCAGTGGTGGAATTCTGGTGGCCACAGTTGAAGTCAGTGAGAGGCCATCCAGAATATAAATGTAGTGAGTTATTACATAATACAGTAATGGATAGAAGCCCCAGACAGAAGAAGGAAGAATCCCTGGAAGTACAGTTCTGGAGGATACCCAATCTGTGGTGATGTAGGTGGGAATTGCTGCCCAGTACAGCAGTGCTACACTGGACCTGCAGAGAGGATGGCGAATAACTACATGGTATTGTTAAAGCAGAACACTGCCATGTGCAGCATGGCTACCAGTGAGGGGTTTATCTGCAGAGTGTGAAAGTGAGGTTCCACAATAGGACTCTTGCCAGTAAGGAACAGCAACTACTATACAAGGGAAGAATTGATACCGATGTAAATGGTGCCTGCAATGCCAGTGGATAGAGCAGTGGTCGTCAACCCGTCGCTCACGAGCTACCGGTAGCTTGTGGCAGTGATCGGGATGGCTCGAACACTCTGTCACCGCCTGCCCCTCTATTATCCGCCGCTGCTTCCCTTTTTCCTGAGGGAAGGAGAGAGCATTGCGCGTCTCTCCTACCTCTCACTGTGCGTCCCTGTGACGCATAGTGAGGGGGCACGGCAGACAGAAGAAAAGGGTGCCTTTTTAGCTTCCTCCCCTGCTGCAACAAGAGACTTGGGATGAGAGATTCAGAAAGTGAGAGATTTGGTAAGAAATCTCCATTTTTTTTTTTAAAGCGGCAATCATTTACACTACAAAATCAAACTGGTTTTGCAGTGTAAATGATTGCCGCTTTAAAAAAACTGGCGATTTCTCACCAAATCTCTCACTTTCTGATTCTCTCATCCTATTAAATCTCACCCTTGGTCTCTTCCTGATGCTGGTGCCATTCTCTCCAGGACTGCGGAGCTGATACAGGGCTCATTGCAAGTTTGCTATACAGCACAGAGTGAAGTTTCTACTTGAGCAGTGCTGTTCCTACTGATCATGTGACACGTTCTTATTGGTCCTCTACTTCTTTACCTCTCTCTTTCAGAC
Organism: Crinia signifera; assembly: GCF_055691185.1. Lineage (NCBI taxonomy): Eukaryota > Metazoa > Chordata > Amphibia > Anura > Myobatrachidae > Crinia > Crinia signifera. Next base: position 380,935,315 of record NC_139217.1, read on the forward strand.
TGCACAAAACTTCAAATGGGCTCTCAAGACCCCCTTCTTTTTGCTTGTGATTGGCTGTATATTTTAGATTTTTTTTTTTTTAACAGATGCAAAAAAGTATGCAACAAAGTACATTGATACCAAATCTATTCCAATAGGCCTTCAAATGCAACCTATTGTCAATGTTCTAGAATACCAATAGCACAGCCTGTATGGTCTTACATATGGCGATCCTTTTTTATGGTACCATTGAGGAGTAACTTCTTCAGCACAATGGACAAATACATGAGTCCTCAAATCAGACCACTAACGTGACAAGGATGAGTGGATAGTCCTTTGCATTGTACTAGTTGAACAAGAAATGTTTGTGGGGAAAGGTATAATATCCTGTTCACATTCTTGTATCAGCCTAACACAGAGGGTGAGATTTAATAGGATGAGAGATTCAGAAAATAAGAGATTTGGTAAGAAATCTCCAGTTTTTTAAAGCGGCAATCATTTGCACAGCAAAATCAAACTGGTTTTGCAGTGTAAATGATTGCCAAGGTCCTCAGTCAAAATAGTCAACGCGGTGCACTTATTTTTTGTTTATACTTTCAATTCACTATGTGATTTTCTTTACAAATCAAATGCTATCTCCATTTGGGAACTTTCCACCTTTTTCCTACTGTTATTTGCCTTTATTAATTACATACACTATTGTATAAATTAAACAAGGTATAAACAAATTATTGCGATTATTGCATATTAAATGGTCTTAATACAGATTCTCAGCACAGGGCTGAATAAAACAACAATGGAGAAACTCCTATTACTGGGATTGTGTTACTGAATGCTACGCAAGACATTTCATTAAATACTTAGCATCAAGGCTATACTACTAAGGTAAAATAGGGCTTAACCTCCCAAATAGAGGAATTCTGAACCAGTTTGGTTTCTTGTGTAATTTTGTAACGATATGTGTATGACATATGGAAAACAATAGCTCAATACAAGTATAGTGGCACTTTGTGTTTTCATTTACAACTATACCACTTATTGTACTAAAATGAAACAAAACAGGAAATCAATATTTTTTATCTGCAAAACATATTATACCACTTGCAAATCATGTCCGCTGATATGTGTAGTGTAAAATGAGGAAGACTTCAGGTCATTAGAGTGTTAAAGTAATTATTTTAATGAGCTTCACCATTTATAACAGGATAAGGGAATTACAGATTTGCTTTCCCTAACCTAAGCCAATAAATTACTTGTTAAAAGGGGTCACTTTTTCTTTAATGGAGTTTAGAATAAATAAAAATGGTGGTACACCCAACACATTTGTCTGGATAGTTTCCTGATGGTTTTGCTTTAATATTTGTATGATTGACCCAGTCATGTGCTGTACGACCTCTCACACCAAGGCACATGAAATACAGAAAACACATTCTCTGCACACACTCAACTCGTGTCCGGCTTATGAAAAAATAAAATCTAATTACATATAAAGGTATCTTTGTATTTTACTAGGCACTATTACCTATAAAACATTTTAGTAGGGGCTTAGTTGCTTTATGGGGTTTTTTTTTGTCAACAAATCGCACTTTATATTTTATTGGAGAAGCTTAATTTACTGCCTAGATGCAGACAACATACATTTTTGCCAATTTATATACTGCCTTTGAAGTCATCATGTTCTTTGTGCAATTTGTTTAATTTTTTAATTATGCATACATTCCAATGCAGAAAGTGATTAGCTTAGCTCAATCAAATCTTTGTAAGCATTGTCTGCAATCTTTTCATTTCTTCTGTCACATTCCCATTTGGAGAACACATATCAAGAGCAGATGGATTGAAAAAGCTTACCCAAAATAGATGGGCTTTCACGTGTTCTGCATCACATATGATGTACACTGAAGTTACCTGAAAAGGGTTCCGCTGTGTAATAAATGGCTACAGAAATACACTTAACTACAGTTCAGTCCACCAGCCATTATTGTAGACCCATACGGCATCAGTGTTCTCTTATGAAAAGTTGAAGACCTCTTGTTGACTGGATTCTGTAGCTTCTGTGCAAGGTTTCAAAGTTCTAGATGAGGTTTGCTTTGATTTAGCATTCCTTTTTATACAAAGGGGCTAATAATTAGTCCTGTAAGTAAGAAACTCCTTCATCTTACCAGGAATTGGCAGTGCAAGGACCTGATAAGTGGGTAGAAAACAACGCAGTGCATTGCGACACAAATGTCGAAGTGACGACAGAACTCGAGGAGCTGTCCAGAACTGAACCTGTCCGTCTCGGTTTCTAAAATATAGAGAAGGATAAGTTAGTACTGTCACTGTAAATAATACCATCGCTAAATCTGCTTTCATGACACCAGGCGCCTCTATGTCCGTCACAGCACATTTGTATGAGGCACACAATGGCAGCAGAAGTTTGTCGCAACTGAAAGAAAGTATGACGTAGGAGCACACTCGTTACACTTTCATGCAGTATATAGCTTTAGATTTTTCCTTAAAATGGAAAACCTAGAACACTTTAAAAGGAGGGGTCTTTTCATGTACCCAATGATTTAGGATGGCAAAAATAAGGAGTTTTGTAAGCGAGACCCTATTATCTTCCATATTACAGGCAAAATAATTCAGATGTGATTGCTCCTATGTGAGATTTTATTTAATTTACCATAGCGGAGGCTCAACTACAGATAGAAAAAAATACTACATTTGACAGACTTTGAATTATGTTTTATTCTTATAGTGATAAGAATCTACTGTGCTGCAAAACCAGACATACATAGTGAAACTGTAGGTGACAGATGGGTCCTGCTGGCTAGAATAAATATATAAAAAAAATTGGTACTTGTGTATTTTGGCGGCGCCCACGATGAGGATCGCGTCCATCGTGTGTGAAAAATCGGGTCCATCGCGTCGCGTGCATTAACATGGCACACGACGCGACCGACGCGATGGACGTGATTTCTCCATAGGCTTCAATGTTAAAATATTTTAGCATTGAAATCGTGTCGGTCGCGTCGGTCTTGTGCCATTATAATGGCACAAGATAAGATGGAGTTGATAAAGTCCATTTTACATGGAATAAAATGGGAAATGGGCCAATATGGCCCATTTTTCATTGTATATGTCCCCGTCATGTCCAAATATAACTGCCCCCCCATTGTGAGCGGCACCCCAGTATTGACGTCAACCCGAAGCGTGGCGAGCGCAGCGGTGCGCGTCCTCTGACCTTTTCATACCCCTACTATCCACGTCGGCGTGGAGTTGAGAATAGAATAGTGTGGCGAGCGCAGCGAGCCACCGAGCCCGAAGCGTGGCGAGCCCCGCGGACACCTGTGAAGCCCGTGTGGGGACGCGGATACCTGTGAAGGTATCCGCGGGGCTCGCCACACTATTCTATTCTCAACTCCACGCCGACGTGGATAGTAGGGGTATGAAAAGGTCGTAGGACGCGTACCGCCGCCCCTCGCGGGTTCGCTTCGGGTTGGCGTCAATACTGGGGTGCCGCTGACAATGGGGGCCATTTATATTTGGACATGACGGGGCCATATACAATGAGAAATGGGCCATATTGGCCCATTTCCCATTGTTTTCTATGTTAGATGGACTTTATCAACTACATTTGATCTTGTGCCATTATAATGGCACAAGTCCGACGCGGCCGACAGTATTTCAATGTTAAAAATATTTTAACATTGAAGCCTATGGAGAAATCGTGTCGGTCGCGTCGTGTGCCTTAACTTTAAGGCACACGACGCGACGCGATGGACCCGATTTCTCCATCGGGTTCAATGTTAAAAATATTTTAACATTGAAGCCTATGGAGAAATCGCGTCCATCGCGTCGCGTCGTGTGCCTTAAAGTTAAGGCACACGATGCCCACGACGGGCGCCGCCAAAATACACAAGTACCAAAAAATTCCTCATTAAGCAATACTTAGGTTTCTACTGCTGGAAATGTTAACAGTGTAATACACAAAATGGTCAAACGAGATACTGTAATATATATATATATATATATATATATATATATATATATATATATATATATATATATATATATATATATATATATATATATATATATATATATATATATATATATATATATATATATATATATAATCAGGTAATGAGAAAAAGGTGATCGGTCAAATGGGCATAAAATAAATGAAAAACCAAGGCTGATTGTTGTGACCAGTTATGGCGCATAGTCCACAGCACTAGACAGAGAATATTTAAACATTCACATCAGTCCCTGCCCTAGTGGAGCTTGCAATCTATAGGGTAGATGTATTAAATCAGGCATGTCCAACGTTGGCCCTCCAGATGTTGTGAAACTACACATCCCAGCATGCTTTGCCACAGTTTTGCTATTAGAGAATGCTAAAACTATTGCAAAGCATGCTGGGATGTGTAGTTTCAAAACATCTGGAGGGCCAACGTTGGACATGCCTGTATTTAAACTTAACAAGAGCTAAACGTCCAGCCAATCACCTGCTAACTGACTTTTTTCTAACAAATGCCTGTAACATGGCAGTTAGCAGGTGATTGGCTGGACTTTTATCGCTCTTGATCACCCTTGCATTTATCTCTTGTTAAGTTTTAATACATCTGTCCCTACCAAATTAACATGGACACACATTCACACCAGGGTTAATTTTAATTATTTCTTGTTTGAGCCAATTCACCTACCAGTATATTTTTGGAATGACACACACACACACACACACACACACGCATGCAGTTACAATATACAAACTCCAGTGTTACAGCTGTAGTGGGAATTGAACCCAGTGCTTTAAGCCAGTAACGCTGACCACTACTCCATCCATGCAGCCATCCAGACATTTTTTTAAAAAACTTTTCTGATGAAATGTTAACTAGTGCAATACTAGCACTGCTGCATGTGATCACATGAATGATTGTTTTTGGTCTGCAAATGCCTCTGTAATGAATTGTGTGCCCCATACATCTACAGGTTATTTCTCAGATTGATTGACACCGTTAACCAGCGATTCAGAGAATCTGCAAAATACGGCATGTTGAAAATCTCCAACTATTTTTGGAGTTGAATGGGCAAGTAAAGGATTTCAAAACATTTTGGATTTTTCCCTGATCACCTGACCCATGTAACAGTAATTGTATTTTGTTTACAATATGGGCAAAACTGAGCGCGGCATTTATTTTCGGCTTTGTTTAAAAATATTTTACCTAGTGCTAGCATGGCAGCTTACAATTAACCCTTTCAGGTCCAACATCTAGTCAGGCTCAACAGCCCTAGCGCTAGTAGTAGATCCAATGGTGAGCCACTTTAAAATAAGAACATGAACATTGAACGACTGCAAAGGGTTAAGCCCTGCGTAGATAATCTATTCCAGTGGTGTCAAACTCAGCTGTTGTAGAACTACACTTCCCAGCATGACCTGCCACAGATTATATATAATGGATTGCTAAAATTGTGGCAGGGAATGCTGGGACATGTAGTTCCACAACAGCTGGAGGGCCAGGAGTTTGACACCACTGATCTATTCTGTATCTGGGGGGTGAGTCCCTTCACAATGGGATGCAAACTTAAATGTTTTGAACAAAACCTGACCAAACCCACAGTTTTATTTGCCACACACACAGATTTACAGTATATTATTGTTAGTGCTGATAGCCAGGCCTGCATGTATACCAGCCACCGAAGATCAGAGGGGCCCCGGGAATCAGGGCGATAAAATACGGAGCTGCAGCGCCTATTAGTACTTTTTAAAACTTCCAATGAAACAATGGTTCCATGTAATACATTTCTATATACACACCCCAACCCCAGGCACACAGGAACTCCAGTGTTAACTGGACTGGCTGGCCCCACATCTCAGATGCCTCAATCCTAGAGCCGGCCTTCCATGCTATCCTCTCCCCACTGCAGCTGAGCACCTCTCGTTGGTGTGTGGTCAGTGGAAGGAGCAGGATTTCTAGCAAGTGTGTGTGTGTGTGTGTGTGTGTGTGTGTGTGTATAAAGTACATGTGGAGATCTGTATTAGTCCTGTAAGGTTTATATCATCCCTATTTGTTTAGAAGGCACCACTGCATCTGTAGTGCTGGGCAATCCAAGTACAAGTAGTGTTATTGATAATATGGGGGTATGGTGAATAATACATGAACACAGGGCCATGCAGGAGTACACCAAGCCTCATATAAGATGTGCAGGGATACAAAGAGACAAATTACATAATAAGGAATGCCACATGCAGAAAGGAATGCCACATGCAGAATATCAGCAGGAGGAACAGGCAGAAGGTACAATGCCACAGTTTGGGAATACAAGGAGCATGCTCAATTTCACGCAGGTTTCCTCTGTATGATTAATTCTTGTAATACTAGAAAGGATGTTGTTTGACATGGTTTCTATAAATAGAAGGGGCTGTAAAAACTATATTTTATTTGCTGTCTGAATAATATATATATATATATATATATATATATATATATATATATATATATATATATATATATATATATATATATATATATATATATATATATATATATATATATATATATATATATATATATATAAACCCAAAGAAAATAAATCAGCTACGCAATATTTTGTGACAGAAATCACTCCAAAACGAAAACACAGACTTTGATAGGGTGTCATTCAACATGTGATGTAGATGTGCGATAAGGTCACAGAATTCTGATAAGTGGTCAGGTTTTTGAGGAATAGCACATCAAAGTTGTAATTTTTTTCACATAGAGAAAGCATTCTGTGGGGGAGCGCAAGCTTTTCCTTTTTCGGGTGTAAAATCTAAAAGCACATGCATAAAATATGCGGGTAAGAATATATTTTTGACCTTTTATAGAGTTAAACTTTTTTTTTTATTGTGCACTCATTGGCTTATTAAAAAATAATAACAAATCAATTGGTGGAATGCCAAGTAGTCAAAGTACTGTGATTTGTGTAATCCAAAGAGTCACCAGGCATCTATATTTCATTATATATCGAAACTGTGCAAAACCATTTCACTTATACAGTCACAATCAGGTTCTCACCCTGTTGCAAGAATTCCACCACGTGGATAAAAGGTACAGCAGAGACCGTTATTAACAGGGGCAGAAGACAGGGGCTCTTGTAATTCCAGGGACCATATCCGGAGAAACCTAGAAGAGAAATTGTGTTTTGACGGAGGACATTTCCAGCATCTCTCTCCTACTAGTCACATTGCAGATCACAAAGGAACTCAGGGGCAAATGTATTAAGCCTGGCGAAGTGATAAAGTGTCCAGTGCTAAAGTATAAAGGTTCCCATACATGTTGAGATTTTTTCTGTGCCGTGCGATTTTGGCACTTTTAGGGGATGCGATGTACTGTACTGTGCAGGTGCGATGCGATCTTAGCCCTTTTTTTTTTTTTAAGTTAATAGTCACCTAATGGACATCGCATTGCATGTACTTCAAAAGATGCGATGTAGAGCAAAAAGTACTGCCTACGCATACTTTTTGTGCTATACAATATTGTACCCGCGGGGACGTGCATTGCATCCCCGCAGGTACACGGTGCGATTCTAGCCAATGTGATGCATTTTGAACTTTAAAAGTTCAAAACGCATGCCAAAATCTCAGCGCGTATGGGCAACTTAAGCCAATCATCTCCTAACTGTCATTTTCAAACCCTGCCTGTAAGTTGACATTTAGGAGCCGATTGGCTGGTGCGTTATCACTGGACACTATCACTTAACCAGGTTTAATGAATCTGCCCCTGAATCATGATTAAAAATCCTGGAGAATTTATTGTTTTATGTGTTGCTCCAAAGTAGAAAATAAATAAGTGTTAAAAAGCAACCTGTATTGGGACATACCGATTTGTTCCATTTAATGGATCAAAAACAAAGTCATGGTTTTTATTTGCATCAATTATATAGGAGAAAACAATTCGTGATAGCTTTCCCTTTAACTATTGTCCATTGTGCCACAGGACCCTTCTAAATACATGCCTTCGCTTGCTCTTCTATTCAACCACCAGGTGTTACTAGAATATAGACGGTAAAAAGCTAAATGCCGCCCCTCCTCCCTGCAACTGTAATAAACACACTCCTTCCTCACCTGTCATCTGCCAAGCTAGCGAGGTGCAGGCCATCTGGTGAGAAGCAGACTGATCTCAGCGAGCTGAGCTGTGGCTCCAGATTACTGTGGTCCAGATCACGAGATAATGAAACATGACTGAGAGTAAAATACAGCAGTGATCAAAAGTCATTTTCATCTATTTTTACTGCACATGATACACCTTGATCTGTACAATTGTATCCCATCAGGGCAACTGTACTCAAAGCTTCTAATCACGTGAAAATCATCCTGTGCCGTTCAGCCATAAAGCAATACGGCCATTAATACATACCATAGATTTTATTATTCTGGATATTATAGAACAAAATTGAAAAGGATTAGAATAGCTCTCAGTAACTACTCACTTGATTTGTCGTATTTTCTCCCCAGTGTAAGGGTCCCACAAAATCAGAGTAGTGTCATAAGAGGCTGTGACTAACACAGCAGAATCCGGGGAGAAGTCACATGACACAACACTGTTCTGATGACCTTCCAGCTTCCGGATGAGCGTGTATGAGCGCATACTCCACAGCAGCACCTAGAACGTAATCAGAGGAAAGGCAATATACAGTATTATCTATAGCCAGACTGGAAGGGTTTATATTGGTTTATTATTTATCCCTTCACTGCGCTCTCCTACGGCTGTGTTCAGAAGGGACATTATTTCTACATCTGTATCTGAGGTTTTGCACCACAATTACATCACTTAAAAGGTGAAAACTTGGTTTTCATCCAGAATCCTATGGAGGTTAACAGTTTTACAAGCATTTACACAAAACCACCATACGTGCCTAGATGTACCCTTAGGGTTCATCTACATACATGTGCCAGATAAAGGGATAACACTAGGAGGCTGTGCATTGCATTTATACTTTGGTGTAACTGATACAATGGGGCAGGCTGACTTTAAAAATGTGGGATATAAAACTTATCATTCCATTCTCAATGGACTTTACAGGTGTTCATTAGGAAAACCAGTACAGGTTGCAAAATTATATATTCCAACCTGTACTGGTACCCAGGCGGTCCTCCTGAGCGACCCAGAATGCCTCTGAAGATGGATGCTGGGGTACCAGGTTAGTATGAAAAACTGTGCAGGGGGGGGGATAATAGGATATTCTGAAAACTGGGTTTTTCGGTTGGATATACGGATGAGGGAAATTCAAACTGTAACAACTTAGGTGTGAAATAGATTTTTTTATTAGTTACATTGGTTCCAATATGTGGCTACATTATAACGCTACCAATGATAAATAAGGTGCTACGAATTCTCAAGTGTGAAAATGTGCCAATTCTAGTCTAAGCATTTGGCTTGCGCACTACCATGATAAAAAGTTAGCAAACCATGCGATGCCCACTTTACATATCTGAGCATTGCTCAAGTGCACAGGTGTATCCAATCTCCTCACCATAGACCCCTCAAGCCACCTGTGTGGCACATAGTCTGTACCTTTCTCATGATATGGCCACTGTACTGCAGATGAGATCACAGCCTCAAGCTTAAACAGAACCATGACACTTTTTTGTAAAGACTTTAGGAGAGTTCCCAAATTGCCACCCTGAACGGCCCATGGATCCAAAAGCAGTCCAATGTAACAGTGATGAGGCACGCAAACTCATAAACCATCGCACACCTTGGTTCGTGCTTACACTCTGAGGGTCCCCGACTCATTGTGTGCATGCACAGCACCAAATAATTGCACTACTGCAAACATGGATCAGAGACCCTAAATCTGGTACAATTAGCAGGTTTCATAGAAAGTAGCATTTTCTCCTTAGTAAACCTTTACATTCAGCGGTGCAACACCTGTAGCTCAGGACCTTCTAGAACATGTGAAGTTAGAGATAGCCATTGTTGGGTTAACACGGATAGCATTAAACCAATCAACAGAGATTGATTGAGCCTATCAATGGTCGTCATTGTAGCAGTTTAGGGTAAGTGACATGCCAATCAAGAAGGTGGTGGAGCAGCCATAAGGTGGGTTGAAGTTCTGTTCCCTGCACCAAGGGGGAAAAAAATAAAATACCCCACAAGCCACCAACCATCGTAGCCCGATAACCACTGACTGGATCTCCACCTTTGATGGCAAACTCAACAACTATCAGTGGTCTATGTGAAGTTATTCAATCAAAAATGATGAGGAACGCTTTACAATGATTGCGGGTTAGGTGCAATGCCGCCTGGAGTCTTACCGAGTTCTCTCCTGCCGCAGAGCACAGCATGCTACAGTCTGGGGAGATGGAACAGCAGTAAACCCAATGGGTGTGTCCAGACAACACCTGCATCAGTTTACCTAGAAAATACATTTGCAAGAGTCAGGCAATACCTACTGAACTGCAGAGCCGAATTACAATATACTTAGCATATAACTACAGTAGGTCAGATTTGAGATCAGCCAGACAAAAACAAATGGCTGAAACCTAAATAAAACATCTTTCAACCAAATCATAGACATTTGTCACCTTGTGTATGTGAGTAACTACAGATATGTAAATACCAATTTAAAAATGAATTTAAAAAGGCTAAAATAAAAATAGGAGAAAATGTATGTGGCTGAGGAGGCTGAATGAAGGGGGCCTCTACCAGGATTAAGTGGCCACAGAACCATCTTATATCCTAAGCAGAGACAACGGCCTCAGCTGTGTCCATTCCAGTTCTCTGGCCTCAATGAAATACATGTTGCCATGTGCTCTTATCTATCTCCTTAAAAGCAAATGGGAAATTCCTTCAAATTGATCATTGAAAAAAACTTAACCAGCTGGAGCTCCAAGTGATTTGTTCAAACTGTGCACAACTGGACTAGAGAAAGAGTGAAGCCAGCGTGTATTGCCACACATTCACATTATGTAAGGGTTACATACAAAGGTAGGTATCATCTATGTGCATTGTACTCAGAACTGAGAGGTCTGAGGTCACAGTGGCTGAGTTGGTAAAGACCGTAAAAACAAGGATAAATTTCCATTTTCTACACAGTAAAGAATGTGGTTGGTTGGATTGTTGTGGTTTTAAATCTGCCATAATTACATTGACGGCCTGCTCCCTTTTGTGACATCAGAGGACTGGGACCACCCCCTTAATGCCCTGCCCAGTTCCTAGAAGGAACACTACTTTAGATATTTTCTCATCATATTTGTCCTCCATTGTAGTATAAAGGTGTGCGGCTATCAGCAGCTGGTAATGGGATTGTTAATCCCTACTAAACCAAGCAAGCAGAAAATACAGGAGATACCAGCGCCGGCTGAACAAATAAGTAGAATAGGGGATGATTTCTTCTATAAAATTTAATTTACCAAAAGAAGGTAAAACTAGGCAGGACAGTAATAAATTCGTAATATGGCAATGTGTCAGATAAAGGGCAGTATTCAATGTGGATAATTCGCCCTGTTTCACGTTGAATTTGTGCTATTTTCGCGTTGGAAGGTGATTTTTTGGGTCAGAAAGCGAATCACCCTATTCAACGTGCACTTCTCGCCGTCTTTCTAAGTGATTTTCGCTGTGTAGCAAATCACCATCTTTTCATGGTGAAGTGGAAAGTGAACTTTTAAAATAAAGTTGTTGTTTTACATTTGGTGTAAAAAATAAAAAAAAATCAGGAATTTTATTTTGAGGAGGGGCATGCTATTTTTATTCATGTGCTTATAGCACATGAATATATATTTAATAAAAATAAATATATATATATATATATATATATATATATATATATATATATATATATATATATATATATATATATTTATTATTTTTTTTTACACAGAGCAGCCAGCAGGGGGCCGGGAGCCGAGAGCCGCTCATTAGATATTCATATATTCAATGCACCCGATTACATATGCAGGATCGGGTGCAGTGAATACCTAAATAGGATTCGCTGCACGCCGTCAATATTCTCATTGAATACGGCTCAAACACTTTTAGCTCCGCTCGACATGGAAACTGGGATGCCCACAGAGACGTGTCAAGCATATTGCCACCTAGAAACCCTGTTTATGGACTGCTTTCCTTCTCCTGGACACTACTTTGACCATGGAATACTCTCCATTGGAATTATCCTTCTTCCACATGCATTAAGAGGAACTCCTTTGACCGCTGCATATCTGCTATCACCATTCTGGTATTACAGAGTTCTATTGGGACCCCCCTAAGAGCTACAATTGAGGATAGCACATACGCACTCATCATTGGGTACTCCTACATCACCTGCTAACTCCCCTTGCTACATACAAATTTAGTTATTATCATACAAATGTATTATTACCTTTATACATGTATCCCTATTGTTTAGACATTTACATTGTTCTACTCATTTGTTCAGCCAGCACTGGTATCTCCTGTATTTTGTTGTCCTACATTGTCCTTTATTGCTCTGCTACAAAATATCAGAGGTTTCCTTCAGAGGTTGATGCTATGCTTCCTCTATGAAGTCTAAAGCTAGCTAGAAAGAGCATAATGCATTGTAAGCACATTCTATAAGATATGGTCTAAAGCAGGGCTGGGCAACACCAGCCCTCCAGATGTTGATGAACTACACATCGCAGCATGCCTTGCATCAGTTTCAGCATGGCCACATAGCAAAACTAATGCAAAGCATCCTGGGATGTGAAGTTCATTAACATCTGGAGGGCCGGTGTTGCCCAGCCCTGGTCTAAAGAGTGACCAGTATCACATAGGAACTGCATTGTGCGTTACCGTGACTGGTGGCATTTATGAACTAAGTGGCGTGGCACCAGCATTCCAGGAGATAAAAGCATGAGCCAAAGCAACATACAAGAGATTTGCAAATGCTCAGTTGCGGCTGAGACATGCATTAAGCATGTTCAGTAGCTTGTAAGGAATTAGGTGTAAAACAAAACCTAAAATGTGTGGTATTCTACACCATAGTGTCGTTTCTCTGGAAGATTAGGTGTACAGTCTTTGTTGAAGTTGCACATGACAACTGGGCGTGTATTATCCTGAAAGCATGACTACGGATGCAGAACTATTTCAGCAATTCCCGCACCCTGACCTACAAACAATTACTATGCAGCTACAATAGGAATGTACTGTATACACTGGATTGTTTCATGTATCCTTCTAGCAGAGCCTCTCCTTATTCCAACACAGCCAGTGACAGACATGACAGTGGCCAATGACTACTAGATTACTGGGGGGCTAACAGTGCTTCTGCCTTTTACCACCAGCAGCTACAATGGTTATTTCTCTGCCTTATATATGGAGTGCTCCTCACACCACTTAGACGGTTAGATTATTCCATCATTTCCTTGCGTTTCATGTAATTGTATGCAGTCCGTGCCATGCTGCTGTGAATGAGCAATGTTGTGTTATGTGTCAGCACTTTATAAATAACGGATAATAAATAGTAGTGAGCAATGATACATAACCTACATGTGTAGAACAGATACAAGGAAAACTATTTTTCGGTTGTCCTACTTATTGCGCGCACATACACACGTGTGTTTGCTATGACTGATGTATAGAACACTGCTGCCACACATCCTGGCAGTACCAGAACTTGGTCAGACAACCCCACCCCATTAGGTCACGGTATATCAGCCATACAAGCACAAAGTGAAGTTGGGGAGAAACACCCAATAGAAAGTATTATTGGAAATGTGTTCATAAACACTATGATGCAGTCATAGGATATACTATGGTACTGTTTGCCAATTTAAAGTATGACTTTCAGTGAAGATATCAAGTTGTAGAGGACCTCTATTCAGATGGCTGTTTTGTTAAACAAGTAATATCCAAAAAGGTGACCAGCTCATTAATGTCTTTCCCCACACAACATTATTTTATAGGTGGACTACAAGTCCAAGGGGGCCCTTTATGCCCCGCATGCTGGGACTTGTGGTTCGCCAAGTCCCAGCATGTGGGGGAGGCCTGCTGGGACTTGTAGTTCACCTTTAAAAAGCAAAAAAAAAAAAAAAATACACCTTAACGCAGATCAGCCACGCGTCCACAGCACACGGATGCTAGGGACAGCCCCGGGCTTCAGCCCTGGAAGGGTGAAGCCTGAGGGACACCTCTTTATTGGGGGGGTCCCCACTCCCCCAGGTACCCCATCCACGGTGAGCATGATATGGCCAGGGGACCTTATGTAAAAAGTGTCCCCTGGCTGTGGCATGACACAGCAGGCTTTTGGAGACCGGTGCTGGTTCCAAAATACGGGGAACCCCCCCTCCCCAGTTTTTGTCCCCCGGACTTTTGGGACGGGCCAAAAGTTCGGCGCTGGTTTCAGAAATATGGGGTACCCCTACTCTTTTTGTCCCCCATATTTTTGGAACCAAGTCCGGCTCAATGAGCTATGCTCTGGAGAGGGGACCCCACATCATTTTTTTTTCTTTTTAAATAGAGGTATTAAAAACTCCTAGTGTAAGTGAATTCCAGATTATGTTTTAACAACTCGGTACTTGTTTCCTAGCACAGCGCCTGTCGGGTCCCGTCGCATACCTTAACTTGACCCGACCGACCCGATTTCCGGGCTTTAAATACGTTTTTAACGCACTTTGAAAATCTGTCGCATCGCATGCCATTAGAAAGGCCCCCAGTAATTAGAAATGGCATGCGATGCAATGCGACGGACCCGATTTTTACATTGGGCCCAATGTTAAATGCCCCCCAGACCCGATTTTTAATTGTAAACCCACCCTGATGGTTAATTATGTCAAATGCCCCCATTGTTAACGCAATGCCAAGATCAACGTCAACCCAAAGCGTGGCGAGCGCAGCGAGCCCACAAGGGGCGGTGGTACGCGTCCTCCAACCTTTTCATACCCCCACTATCCACGTCGGCGTGGAGTTGATTTTATATAGTGTGGCGAGCGCAGCGAGCCACCGAGCCCGAAGCGTGGCGAGCCCCACGAGGGGACGCGTAATACGTCTGAAGTAATGCGCGTCTGCTCGCCACGCTTCGGGCTCAGTGGCTCGCTGCGCTCACCACACTATATAAAATCAAGTCCACGCCGACGTGGATAGTGGGGGTATGAAAAGGTCGGCGGACGCGTACCGCCGCCCCTCGCGGGCTCGCTACGCTTCGGGTTGACGTTGATCGTGGCGTTGGGGGGGCATACAATCAAAAATGGGGTCTTGGGGGCATTTAACATTGGGGCCAATGTAAAAATCGGGTCGGTCGTATCGCATGTGATGGACCTGATTTTTGCGACCCGATTTCATACAATTAAAATCGGTGGCACCCTGCTAGGAAACAAGTACCAACTACTCTACTGCATTAGAGCCTAGGCAAGACAAAGCTCCACTGTGACACCACTAAGGTCACACTAACAGCATAACCTTCCTATATAAAATCTGCAATATTGCAATTAAGCATGCAAATAATATAGGTAATAGAGGCAGCAGATGATCTTCCAATGCTTGTGTACAGCTCACTTTGGCTGCATTTAAAAAGAACCTAAAAAACGAGCGAGAGAGAGTGATGCAGCTACATTGTAGAGCATGCTTTCAAAGCTACAAATTTACTATCCAGTTGTAACAATGAATGTGGGAAGTATCTACACTTGGTCTATAGGATTACCATCATTAGCGACCAGCGTAGATAAGAAACAGCAACAGCCATTGTACACTGGGAAGAAATTAAAGGGAAAAATATGTTCTATGTCCAGTGTTCCATAAAGTTTCAGCAATCTCCTCCTGTAAAAATGGTTATAATAGATTTGTGATGCTTACCATCTTTTTTCAAGTCCCAGACACGTAAGGTCTTATCCCGGGATGCGGTTACGAGAATCAGGCTGCCATTTGTGGTGAAGCTCAAGTCTCTGACAACATCCTGGTGTCCAGACAAGTTGAAAAGCAGACGACCTGAGGACGCAGATACAGCTACATTAGAGTGTGTGATATAGATATATATATTTTATTTATTTTTTATTGAATTGGGGAACGAATTGGGGAAATTTCCCATTCTGTTGATGCCCGGGTCAGGTGGTCAGCAAAGTTCAACATGTTTACCCGCTCATGTCAGACCATAAAATGACTGGAATCGGCAAGCTGAGGATCAGAGACCATGCTTGGAGCGGCCCCGAAGACGTATGGCCCACATTAGTCTCCATGAAGGTGGTAATACTGTAAAATGTTTAATTAATCAACACATACAGGCACTGAGCATTACAGTTTGTGTTGAGCTGTCTGACATTTTACATACCTATACTCTGGGCATATACAGCAATAAAATGCAGGGACTGCTACTCACAGCTCAAATTAGTACTGTTGAAAATGTCTTAGCCCATAACAGGACACAGAGAGAATAAGGTATATTACCTGTTTGTACGTCCCAAACTTTGACATGTCCATTACTTAGCCCCGTTGCCAAAAGGAGCAGTGTGCTACCAGATGCGGCTTCTTGTTGCCTGAAATGTGGCCACAACTTCCATCCAACTGGTGAAGGGGAGGAGCCAAAGGCCAGGCCCCATACTATCTGTCCACAGTCCAGCACTTTCTCTTTCAGGCTTCCTTTCCTTTTGACTTCTGAGCCCTTATAGCACTGACTTTTGGGTCTATAGGATGATGGTCTCCTGCTTTTGAGAAGAACAATTAGTTTACTGGGTGTTTTTTGCTTTACAACGTGTATGTGTGTGATATAAGGTCAACATACACAAGGTCCACAGGACAGGGACAAACGGTTGACATATAAAAAGGTCAACAAAAGTTTTTCACTTTTTTGGGTGTAAAATGCCGACACCTGAGCATGTGGACCACCAATTAGTGTACAGCCTCACCTCACCATGCTTCTGGTCCTTACAATTTCCAATCGGGGTTCCACATGTATGTTCTAGACCTACCTTCCGGATCCTGTGTAAGTATGACATTGCAGTATTAACAGTAACATATGTATAGCATTAATTGTCCAAACCAAACACTTACAACTGTTCATCTTCCAGGGGCCATGGAATGAGCTTAACGATGCCATGTCCTTGAGACCAGGCAAACCAGGAGCCATCAGGCGAGAATGCAACGCTCCAAGTCTCGCAGCTGGACTTCCAGTCATACAAAGGTTCTCTGCCTGGACGTAGCTCTGCAAGCAGGACAGGGGTATCTGAAAACAGAAACAACCATAAGTGCACAACACAAAAAGGAATGGGGAAAAAAAAAAATTGCAACCACAGAGATTTTCAAAATGGGCAATTGCTAAAAAAAAAAAAAAAAAAAAACCCACCACAATAAAATAAAAATATATATTTTTAAATCACTTCTATTAATGTGGGAACCTGTAATAAAATACCCATTTATAACCTATTTCTGTCACACGCATAGTAAGGCAAATAAAAGTAAGCTTTACGTATGGTAATATCTGGAAATGCATGCAGCTGCACATTTAAGCATGGCTCCATCAGTGAACTGAAGTTCTACAGACAGTATTGCAGCTATCCACATCCATGATCACGTTGACATTTTCTGCAGCTACATACACAGCTGTATTTATACAAAGTTTCAGTTTGGAGACACCCCACCCTCACCTGCAGTGCAAAATGGTTTTGTCCATTTGAGAAAGATTTTGCATTTGCAAACAATTTTGAATCAGGCCTATTAATTGTAAAATAATTCTACTTAGCATTGCCATCACTTCAATGAGCCGTACACCACTTCCATTATTAGCTTTGGAAACTAAATATTATCAATTCCCCCAGCAAATTTTACCAGACACAAACGAATTGTAAAAACATACATGTGAAAGACATATCACAAGTAAGAGAAACTAAACCAGTTACATTGTTTCCTTTCAATGACTTGAGGACAATTATTAGCAGAACATCTCTGGTTTGTAACGTTCTATTCTTTCAATCATTCAGCTAAGATAACTAGAAAGGTGCATATATACACCCTTGGCCAGCGATATTTGTCGCTAGTAACGGCTTTTCATAGCAGTACCCTATGGAAAGACATTCAGTCTGCGAATACTACCAGCAGATGAATGGTGTCCGCTGGCGATGGTGTGGGAGAAGGAACATCACAGCAACTTTTTGATATACAACTTTGGAACAGGGACATCTTCAGGAGAACCTTTCTGGAATTTCATGAACACTTAGAGACGTATTTTATCTATATTAATTTTCTATTTATTTTTCACAGCACCACTAGATTATACTAAGACCCACCCCTTTCTGTTTGCATAGTATTGTTTTAGATGTGGTCACATCTTTTGGGGTTTTCAGTTATTTAGGGCTGCATTGTGGCTATAGAAATTAATACTAACACTGTCCTCACCTATGTATGGGCCTTTAGTTGTGAGATCCCACTAGTCCAGGCATGTCCAAACTATGGCCCTCCAGCTGTTGTGAAACTACACATCCCAGCATGCCTTGCAATAAAGAAAGCAAGAAAAGTAGAAGTAGCGCTAATGACAACCAATCTAATGAATAATTAGCCTAATGAACCCAGCTGCTAACCAATAGCTGCTTGCAATAGTTTTAGCATTTCCCAATAGCAATACTGTAGCAAGGGATGATGGGACTTGTAGTTTCACAACAGCTGGAGGGCCATAGTTTGGACATGCCTGAACTAGTCAGAAGACTGACTAAAAGTCTACATAAGTTAACAAAAGCTTATGACTGGTATAACAAGTTTGACAACATAATATCTTTACAAATGTTTGAGACCTCACAATCCCTTCCGTATGCATTACAGTAACCTGCCAGGTAGCCACATGCACCGAAAAGAAAAAAAACACTGTACAGTAAGTAACCATCATGCCAGTTTTCATGCATTTTTATTTGCCAACACATACGCTCATGGGGGAGCAGAAAGAATAAAACATGTATTATAGTCGTCGTGTCATTGATTAGATAAGGAAAACGCATTGAACTACGGTCCTTTTGAAAAAAAAAAAAAAAAAAAAAATTGGTTTATTTTTTTTACGGTTTGTGGATAATATTCAGGATAATTTAGGTATGACAAGAGAATCATATAATCACTTACAGATGGAGCCCGCCTCGTTTAGCGGGGGTCTGGCGGTCAGATCGCCAGAAGGGGACTGACATGCGCTTGCGCGTCCCCTTCCAACAGAGCTGACCGTCAGTCGCACACTCCTCACTTCAGGTAGACTGGCAGAGTTTCCGCCCCCCCGCCTCCTTAAAACTGGGAAGCGCGGGCTTGTGAGATGCTCACGCGTCCTAGTCAGATGGCGCGACTCTCCACCAGCGGGGACATTTTGGCGAACCCCTGCACTGAACGAAAGGCTCTCCATCTGTATATTGGAATGCATTTAAATTGGAAGTAGAAGCAGTATTGTCAGATTAGGAGCCAATGTAACATGTGCAGAGAGTAAGATTTGGGTGGGGTGTGTTCAAACTGAAATCTAAATAGCAGTGTAAAAATAAAGTAGCCAGTATTTACCCTGCACAGAAACAAAATAACCCCCCAAATCTTAGAAAAAAATGTAAACAATGGGTCAGAATTACAGGAGGCTGGAGATGGATTAGACAGATCGCTTCTTAAAACACGGGGGAATCTGCATTCTCTTGCTAAGCGATCTGACTACTGAATGATCTAGACCAGCGATAGCAACACGCGGTCCTTGCATCGCCATGTGGCATACAAACTGAGCGATTTGTGCTCAATTTCTAAGCGATTTACCAAGATCACTTAGAAATTAAGCAGTGATATCCCCCGTGTCTATGCCCCGCAAGTGTACGACTTCGCAGTTCCAGAGGAAGTGTTGAAATGCAAAGCCCAGGATAACTAGGAGTCAAAAACATTGACCAAACTGTAGAGGTGGGGTGGAGCTCCCAGTTATTACCTACTCATGGGCAGCCACCTTTAGATGGTGCCTATATCAATGCCACTTTTCCAACCTTCTGTTGGAAGAGTTGTTTGCGCCTTATGCGCCTGCTTCACCTTACCTTGCTTCATTTAAAGCACTCTATCCTACCTTAGGTGATCAAAACAACTTATTGGGAGTATTCAATGTGGGCGGTGAGGGGGGTTTGTACGGAGAGGGGGGGGGGGGGGGAGTATTCAATGTGGGCGGTGAGGGGGGTTTGTACGGAGAGGACCGCTGCCAAAGACCGAAACAAAAACTTCCAAAACAGTAGGAATATGTAAATTGGAACCATCAATTCTTCTATATTTTGTTAGGCGCTTTGTCTTAAGTGATATTGAATTGGGACTTAAATTCCATTAAAAAGGGAAAAATATCTTAATTTCCTACCGGTCAACACTTCGCATAAAGTTATGAAGGTGCACGAGAACACTATTTGGACCCTTCTAAGGCATCTTAGAAAAGTCATAAGAGGAGACAGAAAAGCAACGGACAGAATGGTAGGATACCAACCAGGAGAGGGCAGTATCTCACAGACCAAGGGAGTGAAGGAATTGCACGAGGAGAGGGTGGTCCAGAGAGTTAAAAGCAGCAGTAAGGTCAAGAAGAATAAGCAAAGAGTAGTTACCCTTAAGGTGCCCATACACTAGTAAGATTTATCTTCAGATCTGGCTGGTTGGAACAAAAACATTCTTATGGATGAGTGACAGTTTGTCAGTTTTCCAGCATTTCCAAGCAAATGGTCAACTGTCATTTGCTCTCATCCATAACCGTTCTTGTAGTGGAGTTAAGATGACGGAAGACAGACTGAAAAGGGTCAAGTAGGTAGTGGGAGAAGAAAAAGGCAGGTAGTGGGAGAAGCAGTTCCACCCGGCAATTTTATGAAATAATCAGGTCCTTTTTCTGTGCGAAAGGGTCAATCCTGATCTTAAACTCCGGGTCAAATGACCAGGGTCAGAGAACCGGAGTTTAAGGTCTGCGTTGACCCTTTCACACAGGAGAAAAACCTGTGTAATACAGCAAATTACTGGGTCTAAGTTTTAGATCCGGAGATTAGCTCTCCTGTGTGAAAGGGGTCTGACAGCGGACGGGCAAAT
This sequence comes from Crinia signifera, assembly GCF_055691185.1. Classification (NCBI taxonomy): domain Eukaryota; kingdom Metazoa; phylum Chordata; class Amphibia; order Anura; family Myobatrachidae; genus Crinia; species Crinia signifera. The sequence goes on from NC_139217.1 coordinate 380,956,248, forward strand.
AACCTGGCGCTTCAAATTCTGGGTAATTGGAAAGTTATTTGTCCGTCGCTGTCTGAAGGCGGTATTACTCTCCAATTATCTGGGCAATCCACTTATACTAGACACCGAGAGAAGCGTTTAACTTATGCCTAACTGTTAATGGACTGTGTGGGTCTGCCAGAGAATGCATGTACTTGCACTAAATTAACAGGAACAGGTCAGTGTTATTGGGGAAGGCGGAGGTTGGATGATTAGGATGGCTTACATTAAAAATTGGCTACACCACTGAAGAAGGGAGATATAGGATGTGTAGCTAGCTGCTCTTAATAGCTTTTCCATATATATTCCGCTTTATGAAAAGTAAAAACAATGTCACTAGCTGCTGCTCTCCTTGTGGAGTGGGACCTGGCATGTAAGGTGAACACTGATTTGCACGATTTCTGAGATGACCTGGTTAGACTGTGTGCTTTACAGGGTGAATGGAATTTGTCCCTGGATCTCTCGGTGAGTTGGCCGTAGATCAGTCCTTCCACTTCCTGTTTGAGTGGGTGAATGGAATGTACGGTTTAATCTGACTGTGTAAAATACTGTAGGAGTTGCTGGGATATTTATAGATGTTCAGTTTCTTTAGATGTCTGGAATGTGCTTACTCAACCCCACTCAGTGTAAAATGATTGTCCACTGTTTGGCTCTCATAGGGGTAGTTTGTAGATCTGACCACCATAACTACCTTTAAATGGCCTTTCATTAAGGACACTTTGTAACTATGTCACAGAAAAACACAAACAAACGATACACCTACGTATAGTCAAACAGAGAAGTTAATACTCTTTCCATAGATACCAGATTAACTGTATAAAGAATCACAGTTCACTTTTTGTAAATGCTTTGAAAAAAAAAAAAACTTTCCCAGATTTGCCAGACTCAAATGTGATTTTGTATAAAAAAAAAGTATTTAGTTCTAATAACCAACATAACATGTTAGAAACTGCATTTCACATTCCTGATGTCAAACCATTTAAACTACTGGGCGTGCCCAATGCCAGAAGAATTGACTATCACAACACATAAATAGGAGACAGGTGATTAGGTACAAGGAGGAGCGCTAAAACAATTCACTACTACAGGTTGAGTATCCCTTATCCAAAATGTTTGGGACCAGGAGAGTTTTGGATAACGGATTATTCCGGATTTCAGAATATTTTTATATTAAAATGACGTATTTTGACATATGAAGCATTTATTCTGCATAAACACATCAACCACACATACACACACGTATATTTTATTTGTGCATAAAACGGTTTCAAAAACATGATATGTGTACGAAACATGAAAATGTGTGTACGAACTCATGCATGGAGTTACAAATGTCCCCAGTAAGTTTTTAGCAAAAAAAAAAAATATTTTTTTTTTTACTTTCTAGAATGTGTGGTTTTCAGAATAATTTGGAGAAGGGATACTCAACCAGTACTATTGTCTACTCCACCCCTGGACCCAGGGGGGTCCTGCCTATTTTGTTAATGTGCCCATACACTAGTCCGAATTGGCACAAGCCGCACCTGATTCCCCTTGAACTCCTTCGGCAGCTCCCAGGAGGGCATCTATACGATTTGGCACTTGATGTGGATTTTTTTTTTTAACATTAGATAAAAATTGCATGCAATTTATCGCATGTAAAAGGACTCCTGCAGAGCTGGCAGGGGAGTGCAAGGGAATTCAGATGTGATAGATCTTGGGGAATTCAGATGTGATAGATCTTGGGTGTTAAAAAGCACCTGCAACAAGCCACTGATGGCTCAGATTCCTCTTATGTGCTGCATGTAGGATCTCAGGCTCCGATCCGATGCGCATATCGGATCAGATCTGATGTTAAAAACCTCCAATTTGACCAGTTTGCATCCGATATATTGGGCCAAACCTTCAAAATCAGATGAACAGGCCAAATTGCACCATTGTATGGTATAAGCACTTTAGTCCTGGGCCCCACAATTTTTGATGGCAGCCCTGTCAATGATGCCAGCTTTATTTTAATTTATGTCAGTCTAGTCCCCTATCCTCTTTTAAGGAACAAACTGAATGTGTATGCCTGGCTGGTATGTGGCCAATCTGTAATGAAATTTGGGTACTTGTTTCCAAGCACGGCCACACAGATTTCCATCGGGGTGGTCGTGACGGAAAAATCGCGTTGGTCGCATGCGATGCGACCGACCCGATTTTTTTATTGAATCAAATGTGAATAGGGTCCCTGGGACCCGATTTTACATTGGATTCAATGTAAAATATTCTCTAGACCCCCAATTTTACAACGTAAACCCCACCCCATGATTGACGCCAACCCGAAGCGTGGCGAGCGCAGCGAGCCCGCGAGGGTCGGTGGTGCGCGTCCTCCGACTTTTTCATTCCCCTACTATCCACGTCGGCGTGGAGTTGAGAATATAAAGTGTGGCGAGCGCAGCGAGCCCGAAGCGTGGCGAGCCCCGCGAGGGGACGCGTATAACTTAGGTATACGCATCCGCTCGCCTCGCTGCGCTCGCCACACTTTATATTCTCAACTCCACGCCGACGTGGATAGTAGGGGAATGAAAAGGTCGGAGGACGCGCACCGCCGCCGCTCGCCACGCTTCGGGTTCACGTTAATTGTGGGGTGACGACGGGGACATATATAATGTGAAATGGGTCATATTGGCCCATTTCACATTTTTTACTATGCGAGATGGACTTAATCAAGTCCATCTCATCTTGTGCCATTATAATGGCACAAGACCGACGCGATGCTCCCGATTTCAATGTTAAAAAATATTTTAACATTGAAGCCTATGGGAAAATCGCGGGCATCGCGTCGGAGCCAATGTTAATGGTCGCGACCGACGCGATGCCCGCGATTTTCCCTTTGCCGGCAAAATGGACCTGATTTTAAAGGAAATCGGGTCCATCGCGGGCATCGTGTACCTTAACTTAAATGTACACGATGCCCGCGATTGTGGCAGTTCTAGGAAACAAGTACCGAAATTTGTAATAATTTATCACAATGTGATGTGCGATCTGTCAGTTTACATACCCCTAGATAGCCCAGCCATCATAACATCACCCCATTTTAGGTCTCCTGGGACTTGCGATTTATTTCATGATTGTATGCACATCAAATGAGGGGAAAGCGCTTCAGATGCGATTTATCGACCAGGGATCTTCAAGGGAAAGCGGACCAAGATTTCGAATCGCACTTAATCACCCTAGTGTATGAGCACCGTAACTCTAGGCAATAGGATTGTCTTGTTTTATTGCAATACTGTACCACTTATTTGTGACTTTACTAGAATTATGCAAAAATCCTTGGTTAGATGGTGGAATCTTTTGACCTTGCATTGTATTTTGTTGCACGAGACAATGCTTACACTGGTAAATTAATTATATGTTCCAACTACGCTACCCATTCCTTATCAGTGTGCCACCCCGTAAAATCCAGTTACGATACTAGGAATTTGTTACGGATGATGGAAAAATGTTGCTTGATGAGCTTCCGAGAACATATTCAGTTGTTTCCATTGACTAATTAACATGGAAGATAGATATAACATTAAAATGCATACAGTCGCCACAGGTTACATTTCCCAATAGATTTTGACATGGATAATGTTCTGAGGTAGTTTAGTTATGCTTGTCCAGGGTCCCATGTTCTAAACTTGAGCTGTTGATTTCCCCACTAAGTAGACATCTGTATGTGGACACGACTACATACTGTTCAGCTTTGCGGAGCATTAAGTTTGGCTTGAGACATGCTATCAGCATAGAGTGATTTAATAAAATAACTTTATCATGTGTATACATAATAAATAAACACAGAACAACAAAAGTAACCATGGATTATTAGAAGGTAGTTTCATAACGGTCAGATATTATGCAAATCACTAAAACACATTAAGCGTTAGACACACACACACAAAATCAATTTATCACAGTCTGCTGATTATTTTTAATAAAACACACTAGAAACATTATTACCCAACTCCAGTTACCTACCACTAGTATGAAAACTTAAGGACTGCGGGAGGTAGACAAAACAATCAAAAGGAAGAAAATGCGGAGAGCATACAAACTCCAGGTAAAGGTGTGAGATATATTAGGTTGACAGCATAAAAGTCAACCCTAAAAACACAGAAAGGAACAATTTTGTCATGGAAATGGCCGACGCAAGTTGGGGGTTTTTGGGTCAATTTGAGCACTCGGACACCAAATTAGCTTACCGCAGATAAAGACAGACAGTAGGGTATATAGTCATTAGGTCAAAATGCATTGGGTCAACCACTAAAGGTCGACATGGCTAAGGCCAACTTTTTTGGGGGCACATTTCATGCCCTACCATCCACTAAGACTTGGAGCACAGCATGGAGAGCGCAGCAGTACACTTTGTACACATGAAAAACTCATGTCGACTTGACCTAGCCATTGTCAACCTAATGCTTGTGTTGACCTTCCAACCTATTTCATGTGTCGACCTAAGCCATGTCAACCTTCTGTGTTGTCGACCCAATGCATGTCAACCTATGTGTCAACCCAATGACCAAAGTATGAAATTTTTTATTTTTTTTTTATTATTATTATTATTATTATTATTATTATTATTATTATTATTATTATTATTATTATTTATTTATTTTTTATAAAACCTCATGTTAACCATATGCATGTCAACCTCTCATCTAGATACCCAGGTGAAGAGTGATAATCAAATCATGGCCAAGTTTTGTGCCACTCACATACATAATTATTATTATTAACAGTACATGACAATGCTCGAAAAAAATATTTGTTGTGATCAAGATAAATGGATGGATAAATATCAGCTACTCACCATTAACATCTGGTTGTGCCAGGGTGTTAATGTCCATCTGCAATGACAGGCAATGAGGCAGCAACTGTGAGATGCATACAAGAATGCACTGGTAAAACAATGCTGTGGGAAGTGCTTCTTACCTAAGGGGAGTATATGGAGCGAAGCACACAGGCCAGGGCTCCAGCAGAGAGGTGCAGAAAGCAGGTGACAGGTGGGGTTGGAGGTCAGCAGCACAGATCAGGGTGCAGGGGGCAGCAGCTGGATGCTTACTGAATATGTGGGGTCTTTATCTTCTCCATGCCTGAGGGGTATATGGGGCAGAGCTGCGTGCAGGAATGAGGAGTAAGGTAATGATGTTCCTGTGCTGGGTGACTCATATTGCAGTGTGTGGGTGGGATGCAGGAGCAAGCTCAGGGCTCTGGGGAGCTGAGTGCAGGGAGCCGTGGCCGGACCCCGTTGGCTTAGTGACAGCAGCGCACCATGGGGTCTGGGTAGGGAAGGAGACCCGTGGAGGAGCACAGCTACCGCCGTGCTGTAGAAGAGTCCAAAGAACCACAGAAAGAATAGTAGATGCTAGATGCTTCCGGTCATATGACCAGGAACATTATTACCATAGAGAACAGCTGCACGGTCGCCACCTGGCGTTTGATGAGCACACGGCATGCGGACCTGCGCACTGCTCGCCTTCTATGGTCTCCACAAATACAATGAAGATTTGTCAGATGATGATCGTATAACAGGAATGGCAAAGCTGTTATGCCTGGTACACACCAGGACGATCCTGCTTGTGAGGCACACAAAAATCGACGGCACAGAAAAAGTCCCTGATGTGATTGTGACCCGCACCCACTACAATGGTCGACCTAACTACCCGCAGGGCCGCGCATCGGATCGGGATCGCATCAAAAGGGCAGCGAAATGGCCCAAAACACGGCCGATTTACATACAATCGGTGGAGATTGTATCTAAATTGGCCCATTTTGGGCCATATCGTCCTGGTGTGTACCCCACATTACATCGCAAAAAAGTATGTGCTGCGTGTGCTGTATTAGGATAATGTCTAATGGGCAGTACGGATGGTGTAATGGTTAGCATTACTGCCTCACAGTGCTGAGGTCATGGGTTAGATTCCCGCCATAGCCCTAACTGTGCAGAGTTTGTATATTCTCCCCGTACTAGCGTGGGTTTCCTCCGGGTACTCTGGTTTCCTCCCACAATCCCAAAAAGAAAATGGTAGGTTATTTGGCTCCTAACAAAATTAACCATAGAATGTCTGTGTGTGCCTGTACATGTGGTAGGGAATATAAATTGTAAGCTCCACTGGGGCAGGGACTGATGTGAGTGTTCAAATGTTCTCTGTAAAACGCTGCGTAATATGTGTGCGCTATATAAGAAAGTGTTAATAAATAAATAATAATAAATGTCTACTCTACAGGTTGTTATTGTGAGACTTGCGGTCTTCCTCGGTCATTGGGGTCATACTAATAATTTGTATGTATTACACCAGTGTTCAAAGTGGGGTATGAAAAAGTGAAGTCTGTAACAATGCACTCTGGAAGAGGGGGTGTGGCCACTCAAAAGTGGGTGTGTCCTTAAGTATAGTGTACCACACCATATACTCCTTATACACATTTGCGCCACAATAGTAGGACCCCTTATACTATCTAGTACTAGTGCCCTGAACACATTATGCTACACAGAATGAGGCAATATTCACATTATGCCACACAGTACGAGACAAAATTCCCACAGTATTAACCAAAAAAAGCACTTTATGCTACACAGAATAAGCCAAAAATCACAGTATGAGCCAAAAATCACATTATGCCGGAGAGTATGATCCACAATTTAGGGACAGAGAGAATGACAGCAGGGACATAGGGACAGAGAGAGTGACAGCATGGACAGAGAGCGACAGCAGGGACAGGGAGAGTGACAGCACGGGCATAGGGAGAAGGGAAAGTGACAGCAGGGACATTGGGCGACAGCAGGGACACAGAGAGTGACAGCATGGACATATGGACAGAGAGAGTAACAGCATGGACATATGGACAGAGAGAGCGGCAGCAGGGACAGAGAAAGTGACGGCAGGGACAGAGAGTGACAGCAGGTACATAGAGACAGGGAGAGTGACACCAGGGACAGAAATAGTGAAAGCATGGACAGAGAGCGCAACAGCAGGGACAGAGAAAGGGACAGCAGGGACAGAGAGATTACCTAAGGAGGAGGATGAGGCTCTGGTTGGTGATGGCTCTGGCTTATTTCAAATCTGCAGCAGACCGTCAGCCAAACAGGAGTGGCCACATGACTGATCTTGATTGGCTACTGGTTCAAAAGTGCAAATTGGCACATGAATAGCGCCAAATTTGAAATGATGAGGCAGGGTTTTTCAATCAGTGCTCAAATTGCTTGTATGCCATACCACTGTATACTGGCCCACTCTGAGCACTGTGGGACACCCCCAGACAGGCACACCCATGATCAGGACAACCCCCAAACAGGCAATCTCCGGGTGGCAGAGTTAGCTGAATGGAGCATGTACGGTCCAGCTTTCCGGTTTTTACCCATTCCCCAAGTTTCACTCCTCAACCATTTCTTTTGAAAGGCATTCCAACCCCATAAGCTTTAATGCATAGTTTTTTTTTATCATTTGTAAATGAATTATGAATGGCAAAAAGACATCCCTACCTCCAGCAGTCCAGGGTCAGCACCGCAGCATTAGGCACAGCGGTTCCCTCGGAGAGGAGTGCAGTGGGCTGCATGCTCTGCAGCTGCTGAGAAGAGGGGGGTTGCAGAGACTGCTCGCTCTGCAGGAACTAGGTGGGCAGGGGGGTGTGGAGGGTCACTCACTCTATAGGCACCCAGTGAGAAGGTGGCGAGGGGTTAGTGTAGAGGCTGCACGCTCTGCAGGCACCAGGTGGAGAGGGGGCTTTGCAGAGATCATTTGCTCTGAAGGTGCCGGGCAGGGAGGGGGTTTCAAAGACTGCTCGCTCAGCAGACTCTAGATGCGGAAGGGGTTTGCAGAGGCCACTTTCTCTGCAGAGAGAGGGTTGTGGAGGTCGCTCGCGCTGCAGGCTCCGGGCAGGGAGGAGGGTTGTGGAGGCCACTTGCTCTGTAGGCTCTAAGCAGATAGGGGAGTTGTGAGACTGCTCACTCTCCAATGGCAATGGCAGGGTTTTTTAGTCAGTACTCAATGTCCTGGTGTAAACTCAGCCCACTCTCTTGGGCCTCCTCACATCTGGACTATTTGGGTATCCTCTTTCTTAAGTACCTGACTCTTTTATATCTTAGTAAGGCTGTCCTCATTACGTTGATACATTTACCCATCTCTTAAAGATGGGAGAAAGGATGGGTGGTCCTGTGCTTAGCGATCTGTACTAAGTGATCTAGCCCCGGCAATGGTCTAGATATTAAGTGCATGCACTAAATACTGTATCTGAGCGAGCAATGGCGCATTGCCATTCTATGGGGCATATGCACTGCACGCGTTTGCTTAATTTCTAAGTGATCTAAACAGATCACTTAGAAATGTAACAAAAATCACCTGTGTGTATGCCTCCCTACATGCTGCAGACACTACTCATACTCCCCACCACAAAGGATATTCAGCTAATGATGTTTTGGTCATTTTTTTGGCAGAAGAGCAGAGCTTGTATTGACAGTTTGTTGCAATGTGTAAACAGCAATGGCATCAGTTTCTCAAAATGTATGTGGACATCGGCACTGCGGGGGGAGACAAGAGGCCAGGATCTGCATCCAAGGACAGAGAATTATTGGCCTCTTGGTAGGACCTTCAGAAGGCAGCACCACTCCATGACCTCTATTCCCTCTCCCCTGTATTCTGCAGCAATGGTTTGGCGTACAGAGTATTTGTGTGGGTACACACAGTATTAAATTTACAGTACAGTATATGCAGGCGACATCCATGACTGGTTGTGTCACAGGTGATAAAGGTACAGCATCATAGGATGCAGCATGGATCAGTAACATAAGCAGGAGATGTGGAGCCTCTTGCTGCATTAAAATATAGGTGCTATCGCTGCTGCATTATGTCATCAGCAGAGATAGCAGCAGCTTCCACATCGGAATCAAGCCCAGTGTCACAGAGTTGTGTAACTACATTATACTGTGTATCATGTATGCAAACAAATAGGGTGGGGAATCCTGCCGCACAGGACCAAATCGAGACAATATATTGATAGTTTGGTTTAGGCCCCCTGATAGTATGAGTAAATAAATGTGGTGTTTAATTCAAGTACGTAGGGGTGTGCTACCACTGACACTGGAAGAATTAGATTTTAATAATGAAAGAAAAAGAAGTGTCTTGGTGTGGTGCACCAAAGAGAAGTAAAAACAACAATAAAATGTAACCTTTATTAGAATTAATTCTTAAAAAGATGCGAAATATTTAAAAAACATACAATAATGACTAACAAGGTGAAGATAGTGCGTGTTTAAAAACAGCATATGCGGGGACTCTTTATGTATACAATGTGTCTCTGTTAAATTGAAGACAATTTGTTCCTTAAACTATGAGAATATCTAAATGGTAGACAGAGTTAGATCTCCTTGGAATGGGATCCCTCTGTAACTATTCCATATTATATTCTGTAGTGTATTTCAGAGATACAGGGGTGGGGTCCTGGGGTGCACACCAATTGAGAGGTGCGACCCTGCGGAGACCTTTCAGTAGAACTGCATACAACGTCAAAGGTGCAGGTGCACAAATCAAACTCCCAATTTAAAATATTGCAATAAACTTTCATCCCTATTGTGTGTTTTATTTCAATGTAATTCATTTCTCACCTTCACCTCTCACTACTTCACCTCTCACTACTTTATCTCTCATTTTTTTACCTCTCACTTACTTTCCCACTGCTATTTTTAGCAGCCTCTCTCACTAACCTATCCTCACTTTGTTTCACTATATATTTCTTTCAGTCTTGTGTTGCCCTGGGGTCACTCGGCTGCACTGTTTTTGGGTGCCCTGTGCCCTAGATTTGTACCCCCCAAAATGTTAGGGACTTGCCCGACTAATGAGGTCACCTGGACGCGGTGGGCAAGCCGTTACTTATGGCCATAAATAAGTGAAGAACCTCACTAAAAATGCAAAATTTTATTGCAATATTTGAAATTGGGAGTTTGATTTGTGCACCTGCACCTTTGACTTTGTATGATTTCAGAGATTGTTGTACGTGCAGGGACCCGTTTAGATACTGGGGCCGTGTCTGGATTGCCAAAGTAGTTGACACAGCGTGTCGATTAAATGTTAATAGCTACACAAGCTAATGCACACGATCTTGTTAAATGATGTGGGTGCATGCATACATACAGTATTTAGACTATATACGCCACATGTAATTGGCAAATTCTGAAATCAGCTTGATTTTGAATAATGCGCTGCAGTTTTGCATATCCCCCGGTCACGCCGCTGGGGGAGTGCTATATCGCTGATGTTAGTTAAGCAAGTATGCTATGGTGTGCACTATGAATAATGAGGTTAGGGTATTAGACCCATATATATATATATATATATATATATATATATATATATATATATATATATATATATATGTATACATTTTAGTGAGACACACCAGAGTTCTAAATGCTACGTAATGCACTAACTCGTAACATGTACTGAACCTCATTATTCATAGTGCACACCATAGCATACTTGCTTAACTAACATCAGCAATATAGCACTCCCCCAGCGGCGTGACCGGGGGATATGCAAAACTGCAGTGCATTATTCAAAATCAAGCTGATTTCAGAATTTGCCAATTACATGTGGCGTATATAGTCTAAATACTGTATGTATGCATGCACCCACATCATTTAACAACATCGTGTGCATTAGCTTGTGTAGCTATTAACATTTAATCGACACGCTGTGTCAACTACTTTGGCAATCCAGATACGGCCCCAGTATCTAAACGGGTCCCTGCACGTACAACAATCTCTGAAATCACATTACAGAATATAATATTTTATCACCTTAAGAATACCGTCATGCAATGCCATTTAATCTGATTGTACTTTATATTGCATTCACTTGAATTGATACGTCAGCCTCTGGACACAATAATACCCCTTTTACACGTCACTCTCCCTGCACTTGGACATATCCCCCTAACAGACCACATCCTGATGAAATGGCCGCTGGGCCATGAAACGTTGGTGGAGACAAGGTCTCATGTAATGTATCACTGCATTATTAAAAAAAAAAAAAGTGATTGTTTATTACTCAACGTGGATTGCCGACTTTTTTTTTACCTAGAGCAAATAAGTATTGCCGATATATATATATATATATATATATATATATATATATATATATATCCAGAAACAGGGCACTCACCAAAGCTTTTTGCAATAAAAGTGCTTTTATTCCTCACAAGCGCTGCATTCTCCCAACGTTTCGGACATGGACCTTAGTCATGGTGCAGTCCATCACAAAGCAACCTCCAAGCAGATCTATACATACCTTAAAAGGACTACTACAGCAGCACCCCACCGTTGGAGAATTACTGTGAGTGCATTGACAAACCAATATGTATGTATATATACATACACACACACACACACACACACACACACACACACACACACACACACACACACACACACACACACACACACACACACACACCAATGTAGGTTTAAAATAATTATAATGCTGTATTTAAAAATTAGAATTTTATTAATTCCAATGATTCACAAGAATATATATTAAAAAAACAAAACAAACAAACACAGCCACAAGAGATAACAAGAAAATAGGATGGCAACAAATACACATAAGAAATACATATATTAACAGAGACAAATAAATACAGATAATGTCTTATTTTATCAAGGCCATGAGGGAATTTCATGAAGCAAAGAAGTGTAGATACATCCCTGGAATCACAAGTATTATACTGCAACATTCCAAAGGGAACCTATTTACCATTTCAGAGATTTCTTCATACTGCTGAAATATATATGTATGTATGTATGTATGTATGTATGCATGCATGTATTGTATGTATGTATGTATGTATGTATGATGTGTGTGTGTGTGTGTAATAGGTTTCCTTTTTTTTTTTTATATATATACTATACCATCACCCATGGACTCAGATTGAGAACAAAACAAGAGTGTGAAGTTGACCATACACGGCGTGTTTTACCCATACAATGCGATGCCTGCTCCAGTGCACATCACATCGCACAGCACAGAAAGTACTGTATGTGCAGTGCGTATTGCATCTCATCTAGTACAAAAAGTAAAGAGCACATCGATCCATGTATGGGGACCTTTAATGATCAATATTAAAAAAAAAACAAAGTGGGTTTGAAACATAGGTGTGTTCAGTACCAGTGTCTTCCTACTTTAGGAGCACCACACAGGAACACTATAAAATGATTAAAAAAATTAGAACAAACATTTTCAGGATGTTTTTCCAGTATTTGTTTTTTTTACGTGCTCTTCAATTACATCTGAAAAATATTTCATTTCACAAATAAAATCCTGTGATAAATCATGGACCTATTTTTTTGTTTGCGTCAAAGTTCGTTGAAAAAAATTACCTGACTACTGGGAATTTGGTTTTGTCTGCCAAAATCAGTGCCAAATGCTTGGGTATATTGGACAACCCCAGCAGGATTAATTAGCTTCGGTAATCCGCTGTGACTAATTGAATATTAGTCTGCATGTACTGTAGCATATAAATTAATTTAAAAAGAAATTAAGAAATAAACCTATTAATTATTACATGTACCTTTTTGAACAGGCTTAGAGCCAGATGTATCCAGCTTTAAACAGTGATAAAATGGAGAATGATAAGCAGGCAGCCAATCAGCTCCTACCTGCCATGCTACAGGCTAAGTTTGAAAAATGACAGGTAGAAGCTAATTGGCTGGCGTTTATCACTTTCCACTTTATCACTTTTTGAAGCTTGTGTCAAAGTCTGTCACTAACTGCAGATTTCCAAGTTTTGATGCCTTATTAATAATAATGACACACATTCCACAATGTAGTGCCAACAGTTCCCAATATGCCACACTGTAGGGCTGATGGCACACATTATGCCACACAGGAGACAATAACCAACCACTCCTACCTGAGGGGATACTTCCTAATGAGTGGAAAGCTTCTTAGTTTATTCTCCCTTCCTGGGACAGTCCTAATCTCAGAACTCAGTCCCTGCCTCCAAGCTTGACAAAGGTTGTAAACAAGGAGAATCCCACTCTCAGACCGTGCTGTGCTTACTAATCAGCTCAGCTGGGTCCCCAAGCATGAAACAGTGTTGTGGGAGGTGGATAATAATAATATCAGTGAGGAGATTTACTGAGAGGGAGAGACACAGAAATTGCCACTGGCAACATCCCCATTTCAGATCTGGACAACGGACTGGTTTCACTTTCTTTGCAGCCAATTTGGGAACATGGTAGACAACTATATGAGCTAGGTCAGGAGACCCCTAAACTTCTGGGCTCCATATAAATGGAACCACCTACATTCACTATAGCTACCCTGTGGTCTTAGCTAGAAAATGGAATACTGCATCTTAGTTGTGGCCAAAATGTATTTTTCCTAAATAGAAGCACCAATATGGCTATTTTGGTTGTTGAGTTACAGAAATTCCCAGTATTGCATGGCTTCCTCCAAATAGTCATTATCCTCACACAGCCAATAGTCGGCTGCCAATTGCCCGCTAACTCATTCCGCTCATATCATCTAATTGAAAGTGTTACTTACACATCCAACTGTGGTGTTTAGTTAGTCTAAGTGGGACAAATATTAATATATTTAATATGAGTGTATCTTACAATGTATATCGAACAAACAGTCCTCTGAAGAAAATAAAAGAGAGACCCTTAAATGAAGTAAACAATGACTACTCGAGTATAAACCATGCTCACACTGGTAAGTTATTCTATAACCTTCCCAAGCAATGGCGCTTTTAAACAATATTGTACATATGAGAGAAAGTCCATTTAAAAAGTTGACTACTATTGTCACAGCAAATGACCCTCCTTAGGAGGAAATAAATATGGCTATAGGCATAGACATACACCATACAGTAAGAGAAGAGATAAATACATGGGGGACACTTAAAAGAGTAAAGAGTAACTGTAGTAAGAAGAGTTGTTGAGATCTAAGATCATGGAAATCACAAAAGTCTCCACTGGAATGGGACCAGCACCGCAGAGTTACCCTCAGACATGGTGGTCTGTGTGCTCCCTGAATTCACGTTAGAAAAGGCTAGGGATAAGGTGCAGTTCATCTACCCCAAAGGTCTTCTGCATTTTCACCTTCTGTATCTTCCGAGACTTCGCTCATCAGGTCAGGTATGAGATCTAAAGAGGAATAAAAAGGGACATTTTTACAGGATTTCAGAGAATATTAAACAAAATAGAAAGACCGGATAAGGCGCTCCCACTTGGGATATGAAGTAAGTGGGGAATCCATCCTGAGGAAGCCTTGTTATCAAGCAGAAATGATACAAAAGCAGATAGAGACTGTGGGACTGGACCTTTTGTTTTAACACCTTGGAGCTATTTTGGGAAGTGGACTACTATTTGGAGCATTGAATTTTAATCCGAGGTATATGAAGATTGGAAAGAGAGAGTACTTGATATATGAGCATCAGACTATACCATATGAAATATCTCATCAAATGATTAAAATGCCAATATTCATAGTATAGACATGACAAAAAAGTCTGAGACAGATCATAACATATCATTATTTCATTACACTGACTGGTTTAGGCATTTACAGAATATCATTGATACAAAGGGTTAAGATGATCAATGGCGATCAGTGTTTTTAGATGATCGATCAAATGCAATTACTATCGATTATCACATTATTTGTTTCAAGTATCAATGTGGCAAACAAACACCAGTGGTTACACTGTGTTTCAGCAACCGATGACCTGCCTATATCTAGGCCAGGGGTAGCCAACTCCAGTCCCCGAGAGCTACTTTACCAACAGTGCATGTTTTCCAGATCTCCTCACAGAATCACAAGTGGTGGATCATTTAAAAAGTGTGAGTGAGTAATGAGTACAGCTGTGCACCTGCGAGGTGAGCTGGAAAACGTGCACTGTTGGTAGCTCTCGAGGACTGCAGTTGCCTACCCCTGATCTAGGCTGTCTATGTTTTGTAATGTCTATATTATGAATGTGGACCTTTTGATCATATCAAATCAACATTTCAAACGGTCTAAATATTGATTGTCTAACTTGTGACCATGTCTAAGGTATGTCCTTGTCCACATATTGCATGTTGATGTTTTGAACATGTGAATGTTTTGAAGTCTCGGTTTTAAATGATGTTTTGATCCCAAAGCTTTTATGGAACCTTTCATGTCACATGCACTTACTGTCAGGTGGATGGTGGAATAAAACTTGATGTTTATAGAGATTTCCATTTGCAGCTGGAGGGTTACTGGTAGCAGTGTCATTGTAATCTGTGGTTACAGTTGAATTGCCTACTGGTTCCATCTCCTCTTCTTCTTCAGATTCCACTAGAACCAAGACCTCAGAGTCTCCTGATCTGCAGAACACCACAAAAGCCTGTTAAATAGGCCAGTCATGATCACTTACTGTTGAAAACCCTACACTGCAACATAATCTGTTAACAACTAAAAAAAATAGTTAATTGTCCATGAGTTAAACTGCATGAATGAAACTAAATGATGCACTGTAAGGTTAAGGTGTTCGCAGGATTGACAGTATCTGTGTAAAACATGAGATTAAAAAAAGGGTACTTATATGTTAGTTGGGCGCCCACTAAGCTATTTGCTTAGTTTTCCTCATCCGCTCGCCACGCTTCGGGCTCGGTGGCTCGCCACACTATATAAAATCAACTCCATGCCAACATGGATAGTGGGGGTATGAGCGTACTAATTATAGTGGGTGCCCAACTAACATATAAGTACCAAAAAAAGAAATACAAAATTATTTATTTTACTTCAGCATGGAAGTACGGATGGTGTTATGGTTAGCATTACTGCCTCACAGCACAGAGGTCATGGGTTGGATTCCCACCATGGCACTTGCTGGGGTGGATTTATAAAAATAAAAAGGCATTAGGTCCACACCATATGGTCAAAATGCATTAGGTCGAAGGAGACATAATGTCGCATGAAAATGGTCAATATAAAATATATATTTTTTGGGTTACAATCTAAAATGTTTAACTATAGTGAAAACATGTACTGCATTCGCAATATTCTGCATAGTGCTTGGGTTCTTTACCTTCCATGATCAAGGCATTTGGTATAGTGGTAGCAAAAATGGTTTATATCCTGTAATGCCTTTTGTACACTCTGTGTGAGCTGAGCAATATGCAAATACACTTTACAACTGTGCAATGCACCTGCAGGACAGGACATACAATACTGATATACTTTGGTATGCAGTGGTAATATACTTTTAAAAGGTATAAGGTCCCACTGGTTACTTGCAAGTCCTTCTTTCTTTGAGACTTTGATCCAAACAGGGGTTTAGGGGCAGTGGCGTAGCTAAGTTTTGGGCGCCCCCCCGCCCATGCAAACCCCCCCCCCCCCAATCCCCCCGCAGCCTTACCTATCGCGCTGGTCCCCGCGGTGGCGGGGGCTGCGGTGCTATAGTTACGCCGCTGTTTAGGGGCTACAAAACGCTGGGGCTATGGTACTCATATTTAATTGCAGGAAATTCTACAATGGCTAAAGAGTCTGGCAGAATAGGAGTTGCAGGTATCCAGTGGGGTCCGTTTCACATAGTGTGTTTTTCAATAATTTTCTTTTTTTAATATCATGGTTTGCTACTGAAATGAGCAGTACATGGTGGCTTTTGGTACCAAGGGGGATTGAGACTACCTAGGTAGCTCAAGTAGGCGCCACCAGAGGTGATCCCCTAATAGCTGCCACTAAAAATGGGGTTGTTAATCCCAGTAGCAAAAGACAGAGTTACAAGAAAGTGGCACTTGTTTGATGAAAGATTTATGGATTTAATATCAACACTAAAAAACATATATACACAAAACACATAAATCACCGACAATATAAATGATTAAAAATAATGGTTCATAAATAGCTGATCCACTGGTATATGAATCTGGACCGGGTCGGTTGCTTGGTACAGGATAAATTGGGGAATACTGACTGTCCCATTTCAAATACAGATCTGATGGTGGTATACCAATCATACAACTTGGAGCAGTTACAATGCCCAATGTGGGCTAATATTTACCCAGCGCCGCTCGCGGACTCAAATCCCTTGGGATGATGCTGCAGCACTGGTGTCCTCAGATACATACGGCCAAATGGGAAAGATTCAGGATTACAAATATACCACCTCTTTCCCATTTGGCCAGATATATCTTAGGACACAAGTGCTGCAGCATCATCCCAAAGGATTTGAGTCCTCGAGCGGCGCTGGGTAAATATTAGCCCACAATGAGCATTGTAACTGCTGTTGTATGATTGGTATATATGTATATATGTTTTTTAATGTTGGTATTAAATAAATAAATCTTTCATCAAACAAACGCCACTTTTTCTTGTAACTCTGGCTTTTAGTACCACTAGTTCTATCTTACGCTGGCCATACATCTCCAGATTGATTGTCAGATTGGATTAGTTGGTACAAAAACCTGGTACTATCGGAGTGACAGTTTTTGACAGTTTTTCAGCATTTCAATGCAAATGTTCAACTTTCATCTGCTCTCATCCATTACCAGGTTTGACCATTTGCTTTGAAATGCTGGAAAACTGTCATTCAGATATTACCAGGTGTTTGTTCCAACCAGCCCAATCTGACAATCAATCTGTAGATGTATGGCAACTGGGGAAAATATAATCGTATGCTTCTCTCTGTGTAATGGTGTGCTGTTAATGAAAGGACAAGGGCACTAATTCAGACTTGATCTCAGGGCAAATTTATTCTGAAAATGGGCAAAACCATGAGCACTGGCGGCGGGGCAGATGTAACTAGTACAGTGAAAGTTACACTCCCGGTATACAATGCAGAGATTACCCCCTAGGATGATGCAATTTAGCAAGAATTGAGTCAGTTTAATGTGTAGTGCTAGTTGCTAACATGAAATATTTAACCATTTGCTGTACCTATAAATTCCGTTAGGCTTTACAATTGTAAACAGTGATACAACAAACTGGGTATTTACAGATATTAACATACAGTAAAAGGTAGGAGGGCCCTCCTGTCAAATTTACAATCTATAGATACAAAAGGGCACAAAAATATCTAATACTCACCGGAAAGGGTTTGCTGTAATTGTGAAGGAAATCACAAAAAAATAAGAGAATAAGAGTTAGAGAAATAACAAAATTTCAACCAAAATACTATATTTTATCTGCAATGCAAGTACTTAAAGCAAACAATTTTCAACAACTTTAATATTTCATTCTACTTAAATGACCTTTTATTAATGTTCTGTTTACTCATGTTCATGTTACTCTGTGCTTCTTTTATGATGGTACTTAACAATAATGACTACTGGCAGTCCTGCGTCCATCTTGTATTACCAGACTAAACCATTCTATCTATCTAACATATAGGCGAGGCAGATACTTTCCTGTCCACAGGACCTTCAGCACTTTAGGCAAGTACCGGTAACGGTACTTGTGTATTTGCAGGGCGCCCACTAAGAAATTTGCTTAGTGGGCTATTCTGCGTAGTGAAATCGCATTGCGTGCCACGTTTTCATGCTGTGCGATGAGATGCGATGCAATCTCACTAGTTATTTTATTCACTGCACCCTGACCGCCGTTCGCATCGCATCACACGCAAAATCGCATGCAATCGCACACGGTTTTGCATGCAATGCGATTTAGTACAACACCCGAGTGTTCATGTCTATGTGATGCAATGGTATTTAGCACAACCCCACTATCCACGTCACCCCGAAGCGTGGCGAACGCAGCGAGCCCCGCGAGGGGACGCTTAACGCATCCTCCCGACCTTTTCATACCCCCACTATCCACGTCGGCATGGAGTTGATGTTGTAGAGTGCGGCGAGCGAAGCGAGCCACCGAGCCCAAAGCGTGGCGAGCGTAGCAAGCCCCATGAGGGGACACGGATCACATGTAAAGTAATCTGCGTCCGCTCGCAGGGCGTGGACACGGATCACATGTAAAGTAATCCGCGTCCCCTTGCTGTACTCGCCACACTTTATAAAATCAACTCCACGCCGACGTGGATAGTGGGGGTACGAAAAGGTCGGGAGGACGCGTTCCGCGTCCCCTCGCGGGGCTCACCGCGCTTCGGGGTGACGTGGATAGTGGGGGTGTTTTAGGAACACATTCACGTAGCATGCCATGAAAAGGTACCATGCGATACGATTTCACTACGCCTATGTAAATATGCCAATTGGGCGCCCTGCAAATAAACAAGTACCCCGGTAACCTTTTTTTCAATGAAAACATATGGGGACCGAGGTGGAGTTGGAAGGATGCCAATTTATGTTGCATACATTTTTTTCTGGGCATGCCCCTAAAAGAAGCTGATATGGCAGATGGAAGACAGTTATCAGGACATATAGTAATACTGACCAAGATGTAGAAAAAAAAAAAAAAAAAACAACAACAACTCTATTTATTGCAAAATATACAATTCTAATTATTAAGGCTTCAATAGCGCACCTACATTTTTTTTCTCAGTGTGTCTGGCATAAGCCTCAGCAAGGTAGGACCTCTCATTACACAGGGTGTGCAGTCTAGGGCCCCTCCCTATACAGACTGTGGGCGGGATGTATTAAAATACATCGCCGCCCTTCGCCCCCCCCCCCCGCCGCGATGCTGCTGCATATGTACTAACATATGCGGCTGGCATCGCGGTGCGGTGACGGAGGCCCCCCGCGATACCTGTACACTGGTGTGCGGGGGGTCTCCGTCACCTCCCTGCCGCCACGCTCTCCCCTCACGCCGGGGACAGCTATGCATGCTGTCCCCGGCGCTTCCTCCTCCCCCCTGCAGCCGGAAGGGGGGAGGCAGGGCTTACTAGGGGGAGGCAGGGCTTACCTTCCGGGGTCCAGGAGGACCCTTCAGGAAGGTAAGCCAGAGGGGGGGTCGGCGAGGCGGCAGGTTTGCGTCGGCGTGCGGCGAAAAGAAGCCCATAGGCTTCTATAGGGTATCGCCACCCAAAGGTGGCGATACCCTTCAGTGCGGTATCATTTTTGATACATTTTCCATTTGATACATCTCGCCCTGTGTGAGAGTATAACAATACATGTCAGTAAGAAGGCTATTTTGGTGTACATTAGTGATTATTTGCTGTTAATGGAATCCACAGTATAAGAACTGAGCTATTAAAACCTAATCTCTGTGAAAAGTGCAAGGAATTCTCAGAGGTTACATCCAGATACAGGGGGAGATTCTCTAAGAATCTCCGCCCCCTTCGCCGCCCATCGCATTTATAATTATAGCATATGTTCTAACATATGCAATAATTATAGCAAAGGACAGCTCTTGCGTTAAGAGCTGTTCTTTGCGGTGAGAGTCGCCGGGTCCCAGCAGGTCCCGGCGGCTCCCCCTTCCCTCACACACCCGGCGCTGCTGCTGCTGCGCCGGGCTCTCCTCCTCCCTGCACCCGGAAGAGGATCAGTGCAGGGAGGAGGTCACAGGTTCAGGCAGCACAGCTCTGTGCTGCCCGGACACAGGTGAGGGAGGAGGGGGCGATGCGGGGCGGCGGGGGTCCGTGCGGGGTGGCGGTGGGATGCGGTAGAAGCCCATTGGCTTCTATGGGGCATCGCCAGATTTTTCTGGCGATGCCCCCGACGCGTTAACCCGGCGGTGGATGCTTACAGCATCCCAAAATGCGGTAAAAACCCGATAACGGGGTTTTTACTGCATTTTTAGTTTAGAGAATCTCCCCCACAGCCTGATGTACATGTAGCCACATGCAGTGCGGATATTCGCACATATGGTCATTTCGCAGGCAGTAAGTTGATCACGTAGCGCCTATCCCCCCCCCCCCAGTGAACACGCACAGGGTCACAGTTGTGATTGAGATACCAGGTCTCAGAAATGTATTGTGTGCTCCTTGGATGGGGGTATTTAGAAACATGGGGAATATTTACTAAATCTTGTTAAACAGACATATGGCGCTTTTGCCAATAGTAACTTATCACATTCTAAAAAAAATTTTAAAGCATAAAGGATAGCTAGAACCAGTTTGTACACGATAGCTAACCCCTCCACTTGTCTGGTTTAGGTGATTAGTAAATGTACCCTATAGTGCTGCCGAAATGATTGTGAGCTCAGCTTATATGGGGGCCAAGCACCTAGATCCCAGAATGTAGCGGGTGCAAGTTTTAAATTGTGCATCCCAAGGTGACGTTTAGTTATGCACAATGGTTAGCATAACGCCGCTGATGTGACTATGGCAAACCTCGCTAATGTGGTCGCAGCAGTGTGTGACTGAATCAGCCCTGTAGTGTTTTCAGTTCAATTGCTGTTCTTAGAGTTTTAAAGATTAATGTAACATTTTTATTAACTTAGTGAATATACTATACTAGTTACCAGAACATAAAACAGTAATGTCAGCAATGGCAGATGTGCACACCCGAGCGAAGCAACACTTTAATTACTCCAACAGACTTCAGCTAGTGGCTGCCATCCTTCACAACACTTTAATTACCCCCATAAAGGTGAGGAGCAGTGTTAGTCTTATTATAAGGAATGATTTTTTAAATTCCTTAGGACCAATTCACATATTGTTAGCCATGTTTGGCAGCAGTGCAGTCACAGCACTCTGCATTTATAATACCCTTACTAAACTTTTTTGTTGTTGGGAACAGTAATATATTTGAACGGCCCACATTCGACACAGGGAATGGTCATCATAACCCACTATATGTACCTACCTGTAACCCTTACAGCTTTCTCGGGCATCTATGCATTTGTGTTACTTGTGCGTGCAGTTGTACAATTTCTCCCCTGTTCCAGCTGGATCTGGTCGATAGATCTACAATGTCTAGATCGATCAGGTTATGGTTGACCACACTTAAGCTAACCCATCTAGCTAGATGCCTAAAGATAGTTGGCCGCATCTAGATCCACAGTAACGGAAGATAGAAGCAAGCGTTAGATTGACAGGCGCGTGGTCAGCGGTAATGTGACCGTGGACCGCGCTCCCAATCTAACGCTTGCGTCTAACCTCAGTTACTGTTGATCTAGACATGGTTTACTATATTTAGGCATCTAACTAAACAGGTTATACGAAGGATGGTTGACCGTAACATGGTAGATCAAGACAGCGTTGATCCGCGATACCATAACCGCTCCATCTATCCCTTGCAAAATGCAATCTGCATCCAGCCATGTATATATTTACGTTCTAACAAAAGTAGAGTAAATCATATAAACATAAGGACAATGTTATGAGCTGCTTGCAATGAAACATTACAGAAAGTTATGAGCATACCTTTCAGATAGACTTGAGGATCACAGTATAAAATAATGCCTGTAATGAGAGCTACCACCAGAAGGAAGAGGATCAGCAGGCTGGTCACTAATGCCACAATGTTATGGGGCTCTATGGAATAAACAGAGGTCTGTTACAGAATAAAAGGTAAATCAAACAATGTTGTATTTACAAACGTAAGAATATTTACTGAAAATAACTAGCCGTTACTCAACCACTTCATGACCAATGCTCAAACTTTTTTTTTTTATTGAAGTTTGCCAAAAATATACATTAATTACTTTTCTTGAGAGAGAGATAGCTTTACGTGAATATATTTCTCATGTATGTGCGGCGACACCCTTCAGGTCTGATCCATTCCGGTGTTTTCCATATCCTGCTCTTGTACATTATTTAGGGTGGAGATTCCCTTTGGACTTACCCGTCTCTTATGCATGTGAGTATCGGTAGTGTTTATTTTTGACAAATTTTTATTTATGTTTTGTTTCATGTATATCCCACATGCAAAATTTGGACAACAAAGAGAAGTTTACAACATTCAAAGTGGACATTCCTTTGGTTTTGGACTTTTGAATCAGTTGTGAGACACTGTTGGTGCAAATCTACCTACAGTTTATATTTTTTTATTGTGTAATGCACGCAAATGGTTAGGAGTGATGTACATATATAGGTTAGTGCTGCCTCAGTGGGAGCGCTAAGTGGTTTATTTATCTTTTTTGTATTCAAATAAATGATAAATGTTTATAGGGCCAAGGTAGCAAAAAATAAATTAGGACCAAGGTCTATTTTAGTGTACCCAAGTGGAAAAATAGGTTCTTTAATGTTGCAATAAAAAAAGGTCAGGGATTTTTTTACTGAAACTATTTTGCAATGTTCAGTAGATCATTATGTGGGAAATTTACGAAGAATACGAAAAATCGTATTCTTAATAAGAATGAATATGAATGAATACGACTGGTGTAGTCGTATTTTCATTCATATTCCGGAGGATAATTTACTAATGAGTCATACTTGACTGATTCGTATTATCCGATGGCGTAGTGATTCGTATATTTTCCTATATGAATTTGTATTTTTAAATACAAATTCGTATTTTTAAATACAAATTCATATTGGCAGCCTGCACCGATCAGTCAGAAAAATAAATAAATACATTTAAAAACGGCGTGTCCCCCCCTCCCCCCCCCCCCCCCACGGCCGTAACCAGCACCAGGCTCAAAGAGCGAGGGCTGGTGTTAAAAAAATCAGGAAACCACTAAGTTTCCAGTGACTTTTTAAAACCAGCCTCAGTAGGCTCCAGGCCGGGTCTGGTTCCCAAAATATGGGGGACAAAATGAATAGGGGTCCCCCATATTTTAGGAACCAGCCCCAGGCCCAACCAGCTAGGAAATTGAAGTCTATTTTCCTGGCGTATTTGGCCGGCAATTATCATATTTCCCAATGGCGTACATATTATTGTATACAATAAAAATACGAATGTGCAATAAATAGGAATGCATATTTTTGGCATAGTAAATGGCAAAAATACGAATACACCTAAAATAATCGTATTTTACTATGCAAATACGATTTTTTTAGGCGTATTTGCCTTAGTAAATTTCCCCTATATCTGTACTTGAATTATTATTTAATTTGCTCAACATAGGAAATACTGTTATGCCTACAGCTGAAGGATACTCACGCTTTACTTCTAACGATATGTACAGGTCTCTTGTGGCGACTGCATTCTCTGCTTTGCAGATGTAATATCCCTCATCTCCATCCTTGGAGCAATTGACAATGGTGAGGTAGGAGACGGTGCTGTTTGATACAATCTGGTATTTTTTCCCTGACTGGATTTCCACATCGGGGTTGCTCAGGTTGCGCAACCAGGTTATCTTAGCATGTGGGACAGCGCCTGATGCAGAGCAGGACAGAGTCACGTTTTCTCCAACTAGACACGTCCTCATGGGCTGAGCCTGTGGCACAGGAGCTCCTGAAACAGACAAAGACTGCTTAGAACATATAAAATGACAAGAATTACAAAATAGAACAAAAGCCTTAGATTCATTATAATCACGACTATTGGCCTCTCACTCTATATGTAGTACTAAGTGAGAGTCTAATATTCAAACAGAGGATCCACGCAAACACTGCTGCACCACTCAAGCCACTACTCTTCCCAAAGAATAAGCTTATAGTCCTGCAGCACTTGGGACATGTTGCTTTGTCATTCAATCCCCTCAGTTGACAGGAAACTTTTGACCTCTTTTCATCCCCTTAGGAGTCAAATTGAAAAAAAAAAAAAAAACCTACTAAGTGGGTGTTTTCATCATATACCACCTAGATTTCATGTTTCTAGGTCCAGGGGGTTGAACTGTGTATTAAAAGAGTCAATTGGGACATTTGTTTTTAAAAATAGATTGTGAAAGAAAAGTTGGCCATGGACCATTGATGGTCAAAAACGGGTTGGTTTCACCATCATAACAGCAACAGATAGTAAAATATTGATGTTGAGTCCAATGGAGAGACACAAATGCGTTTTGTGAATTCACAAGTGTAAAATACAAACTTATCAATGTCTCAGCACTGGTAACCAATAGATAGAAACTATTGCTATTCGATAGAAGAGCCATTAATGGTCACCACTAAATGCCTGTTGATATGGCCATTGTTGACCTTTTGACTACATCCCGAACCGCTACCTCAGAATAATAATGTAAATCATTTAGGTATCATGCTTAAATGAATGATGGCAAACAGGTTGGGAAATATTTTGCCATGTGTGACTCATCACAGATTCTCTGCCATCCACTGAAGTTGTCACAATAACATGCTGGTTGCCAATAATCTAGACCTTGTGTATACAGTACATCATACAACTGTATATTTACCAATATCATGAATTTAGGGTACATTTAATCTTTTTTATATATTTCAATTTGCAGTTGGATATATGTATCAATAATCATAATGCTAATGCAGCAATTCCCCAAAAATAGACAATTATCTGTTATTACAATTAGCTTTTTTTTTTTGGGGGGGGGGGGGGTACTGAATTTACTGTTGTGTTTTACTGGTCAGTCCTTCACCTTACGCCTAATGCTGATGAGACAGGTCACCTGGAAAAGGGATGGCTGCAGTGTTTTGCTTTTGAAATATTATAACTACATGAATCATTACTCTGCTGAGGTAGTGTGGAATGTTGCACATACTTAGATGTGTTCACAGTCATTCTGCAGTATACAATCAGTGATCCCTTATACAGGTAAACCTGTATAACTTGTTAATGTAAGTATTTATCAGCTAATTATATGGCAGAAACTGATGCATAAAATCATGCAGAAATGGTTAAGACATTCAGTCACTGCAATCCAAATGCAAGAATGGGGAAGAAATGACATATGTGATGATGGACTGTTGGGAACTGGACTGCTGGACTCCTTGGATTTTACACATTAAAGTCTTTATGGTTAATAACAATTGCCCACAGAACTACCAATCAGGTTTTTTTTGTGCACAAAGAAACTAGTTAAGGAAATATAAGAGGTGAGTGGACAGACTTGGAATAAAAAGGAAAAAATGGATGGTGGAGCGCTGACTAGTATATATGTGATCGACCAATTGGGTATTACATTCAGTAAATAATTATTTTAATATATTTTAACATGAATAAATGAATACAGATAAAACACAATTAAAACACAATAATTAAAAATTTAAAAAAATGACAGTATTCACCCCTATATGGACCTGAGATTAAAGTTACATGTGGGTATCTCTCACTTGTTCCTGGTGATGCTCTCGTAATAGGATTTGATGTACTGGGATTGGCGGGTGTCCATAAACCTGATTTTGGAGCCGGATTTAATGTTCTCCCCTCGTGAGGAAAGATGGTGCACGTCTCACGGAATGGAGGGCCTCACAGAGATTATCAGGTGGTGGTGTCCCTTGTTTACAGAGTCCAGTGTCCTCCTTATAAGTATAAGAGCTGGTCCAAGATGAGAAAATATTTGTAATCCACTGGGTCCAATTGGGGGTGTACGCCTGACGCGTTTCGTCATCCACAGATGACTTTATCAAAGTCATTTTTTTTATTAATAACCTTTTATGAAGCAACGTGTCCAGCCCCCTACTGACTTCCTCATAGAAGCTAAATTAAATTAGTCTGACATGATCTATTTTTGACAAACCCGTGCTGAGCCTTACTTATCACCTTCTCCTGTTCTAAGAAATTTTGGATACTATCTCTTATTATTCCTTCTAATATTTTCCCCACAATGGATGTAAGGCTGACTGGTCTATAATTTTCTGGGTTAGTTTTGCTACCTTTCTTGGTACTATGCTAGCTATGCACCAGTCCCTTGGTACCGTCCCAGAGTTTATGGATTCCTCGATTATCAGATAAAATGGAAGCGCTATGACAGAACTCAATTCTTTTAGTATACTAGGGTGTATTTCATAACACTGCAAGGACACATCCCAGTGTCCATGTTAGCAGAGTCATGCAAATTACAACCCAGTGCCTGGATGCAAGGTTGACCCCCTTTCTCCACATGCACGAAATCCCCCACCCCCTGCCAGGAAACATATGTCTAGAGATGTACATGAGCACACAGTGCAGTACACAGTAAATAGCCATGTGATGTCTGTAACATTAAAGAAACCCACCTCCCTAGTGCACCCTTCTCCTGTACTAGACACAGCCATGCCTGGCATCCCAATGCAATTATTTCCATTGGCTCTGAGTTACACCACTGTCTCATAATACATTACCTTATATTAATTGGAAAAAAAATGCTACACAGTAATTACATGTCATCCATCCTACTTTTGATAAAATTGTAACCCTCCTGCAGACTGTACTGGCTTTTCTCATAATCTATACTGCATGCTATTCCGCTCTCAGTGTTAGAAAATGAGGAGCTATGAAACTTCTGTGACCCTGAAGAGGCAGAAGAACACATCTGCATAATTATTTATGGTCTGAAATTCTAGGTAACTGAACGGTGTATGGGATAATCCACCCTGACTATAAATCCAAGCATGCATTATTCCTTATGAGGGCTCAAGCAAACCACATCTGTTAAAAGCTTAAAAGCTCTGTGGGCCACACTGTCGCAGCCCAATGGCCCCTGCTTTGGATCAGCAGGGTGTCTGGGTGAACAACACTGCATGAATGTCCTTTGGACATTATAAGCAGGCACACTGCAGCCTGTGCACCATCCTTACGATGCTCCAGTCAGGACTGAACTTACCAGAGTTGGTGTAGCCCTCACCCTGTGCAACGCAATGATGTCATTTTGCAGAACTTTCCAGAATTATGCACAGGGTCTGCACCAAAAATCTATGCCCCTCCTACCCCCTAATTTAGGTTCTGCTGCCCCATTTTGTGCACCTATGCAGGGCAGTCCTGAGCCTAATTTTTTGGTAAGTAAATATATATTTTGTACCCAGTGGACTATGGCCCTGCAAAACATCCATTTGCAGTGCGGCAGGGACATTCCAGCAGGCAGAAGTAAAAGGATTGCAAAGCAGCGAACTACCGTTGCTTTGCGAGCCAACCAGAATCAGAGCCTATATGGTTTCAGGGGGAAGGGACATGGGGCATGTTACACTGAGATTAATATTACACCACCCAGTAGTGCACCTTATACACATTGTGCCATAGAAGAAGCAGTGATAAATGTTTCCTACCAAATTAAAGTGAAAACTTCTTAACGGAATAGATTTTATCTTAAAATAATACATTTTCTATGGGTATCACATTATGCCACACTGCTGCACCCACAAATTATGCCACACTGCTGCACCCACACATTATGCCACACTGTAATGCACATAAATTATGCTACATTGCAGCATCCCCCTACATACACTCACTGAAGAACCTACATAATTCTAAATGATAGGTCCCCCACATAAAGGCATAGTGTACACAAAGCAGGAGTCGTAGCATCAGGCAGCAGCCAGCAAAGCATCAGTCACAGCCTCAGTGTGTGTGTCACTCTCACGTAGCTGCTGATTCGCGAGTCAAAGAGTCACTTGGCAGTGATGGTCACACACCAGCACCCAGACGCTATGCTGAAGCTGCAAGGAGTGGGTTAATCACTGCTGGGCCACCGGGGCCATATGCTGAACTTCTAACATTTTATCAGTGTCTACATGATTGGCAGACCACACCACCCCACATAGCTCGGAATATCAGCCTGGCTGAGAAATGAACCATCACTAAGGCAAAAGTCAATTAAGGGGCATACACGCATGATGCTCCTGCTTAGCAATGTGTGCTAAGCGATGTAAGGCAGGCAATTTCCCCGGGGGCTGGACCGCCCATAAACATGCAGCGAACTAAGTCTTCTTTATGCACACGCAGGAGATTTATCTAGATTTTGACGGCATTTGCTAAAGATCTGAGCGGGCGATGGTGACACGTGGGACCGGGCATAGCTATCGCTAGGAGGTGCACACATGGAGCAATTTGTGCTTAATTTCTAAGCAATCTAGACAGATCGCTTAGAAAACTGCCAATATTCCCCTTGAAGTGAATTCATACCAGTCATGGAAATCAAAAAGGTGTCAGTAAGCAGGTCCTAATACACAAATTCTCCTAACGAACACTGGCGTAATAACCTGAAGATCATACAGATAGTAATTACAGGTGTTTTACATAAACATAAATTAGCATCACTTAATTTATTATACCGATGCGATCCAGATATAGCTAGAATGCATCATATTCAAACCACTTTGATATCCCTTGAAATGACTTCCACCAAAGAGGTAACCAAATGGCTGACAGACAACGTCTAATGCTGGGTACACACCAAAACGATTTGGATTGGATGCAAATCACATTGTACGATTTGCATACGATTTACATACGATCTGATCCCCTCTGTATTCAGATGAATGTATCTTTTACAGATCAACAGTCATTAGGTTGACACTAATAAAAAGTTGAGACAAGCCAAATGTCGACATGGCAATGTTCAACATGAGTTTATCATATTTTTTTATTATTTCCATACTTTATCATCTACGTATATCCCTATTGGGGAAAAAAGGTAAAGTGTGCCAAGTGCAGTGACTGCAGAGAGAGGCACCTGGCCTGAAGCATGTGAGGGGATGTGGTACACTAATTGAAGGCTGAAGGTCCCTGTGCTCTGGTGTCGACAAAATAAAAAATAAATAAATCAGGAAATGTCAACCTTTTCATGTGTTAACTTGTCAACTTTTTGCTGTCAACCTAAACCTTGCCAGCAAAGACTAATAAGGGGTAGATGAACTAGGCCTTGGAGACTAATAAAGTGGAGAGCGATAATGGGCCAGATGTACTAAGCTTGAAAAGTGATAAAATGGAGATTGATAAAGTGCCAGCCAATCAGATCGTAGCCGGCATGTCACAGCCTGTGTTTACAAAATAACAGTTAAGAGCTGATTGGATGGTGTTTTATTACTTTTTAAAGCTTAGTACATCTCACCCAATGTAACAGATTGTACCTGCCTTCTTGCAGGCTGTATATGAAAAAAAATGACAATTTGGAGCTGAATGGTTAGTAAGTTTATCTCTCCACTTTATTACGCACTGATTATTATACATCTGCCCCTAAGGAGTGTCATTACACAAGACTAAATGAACCCTTTGAGTGCCAAGTGAATGTCAAAATAGGTGTTAAAATTGCCACGCAAATTTTTTTATTCATCATAATGACCTGTAATGTTGACTTTATATAGGAAATACAATCTTTTCTTTACACAACATTTTACTTGAATTTATATAACAATTGTGAGCGATGCCGGCATTTTTAGCGGATCTTTTGTACATCTCTCAGAGAGATGTTGGCACTCAAAGGGTTAATACAGAAAACGTATTAAAATGTATGGAGGGTTCAGAGTTAAAAATCAACCAAGTCCACAAGATAAATGGATCGATTTGGCGATACAACCGAGAGGGATCCCACTTTGGGCATTTATGCTGTAGGGATAGGGCCTGATTCAAAAGCAAAATCTTACTCTAATGGACCAACCCATGTGCACTGCAGGTGGAGCAAATTTAACATGTGCAAAGAGAGAGTTACATGTGGGTGAGTTCTTTTGTTTGTGTGCAGGGCAAATACTGGCTGCTTTATTTTTACACTGCAGTATAGATTTTAGTTTGAACACACCTCACCCAAATCTAACTCTCTCTGCACATATAATGCCCCACCTGCAATGCACATGGTTTTGCCCATAAGAGAAAGATTTCGATTTTCCGATTTATGCCGAATCAGGCCCATAGACATCTACAGATGGGAGATTGCAGAAAACCTGTGAAATTTAAGTGAGCGTCTCTGTTTGGTAGGACTGAGAATTTAAAAAAATTAAATGACACACACACACACACACACACCTAGTCATATTTTATGTCCATGTAATTATATTTTTTGTGATCATATATTGCGTTTTAAGACATGCCATTTTGTGTCCTTCCTAATTAGAATTGTGTACTTCTTTCCTTTTTGTTTCTGGGAGTGTAAATGATTATACTGTATTATGAAGCACATTATTACTGTACCATTCAAGATAAATGTTTCCTCCCTTACCCAATCGAACTTGACAGGTCTTCACTTTCACATCGGTATTTGTCAAATGTTTTCCTTGGCACGTGAATATTTTGTCCTTATATTGTGAAGCATTTAGTGATACCACCAGTGTTTCTGAAGTTCTATTTGACAGTATTTCGTCATCCGTTTTCCATTCCAGCATTGGGAATGGATACCCTCCAGGCCAACTGCATGTCAGTGACACCTCAGAGGAAATGTCTGTGTTGCCCGCATTGCATTGTATAGGAAAGTTTGATGGGTCTGTAAGTAAAAGACATTCATGAAATTCATTTCAGCTACTTACTGCGGAGAATCAGGTGGATGTAAAATGGCTGTTTGCAAAATGAGTTGAAACTATGCAATAAAAAAATACATTTTAAATAAAATCACACATAGGCCCTTATTCTAGTTGATTCGGACGGATGAGTATTTTCGGGCAGGAACCGAGTGTTCTTAGCCCCGCCTACCGTACGGATCGCTCACACCGTCCGAATGCTGTAAGACGCCGAACGAATGGACTGCGGGTGGATGTTTCTTGTGAACACATGTTTTCCGTGTGAAAGCAGGGATATGGGCGGGCAGCTGGCATCTGGCTATGTCAGCTGTCCGCCCCCCACACGTGCATCACGGCCGCATTACCATACGTACGGCCATCGTGTTCATGGGAACGCCCATGAAACGCGGGGCGTACGCATATGGTAATGTGCCCAAACAGCCCTTCACGCCCCTCTCCACCCCCTGCTCGGATGGTTCCATACGCCGTGTTCGGACGTGCGAGGCGTTCGCACATGCGCAGATACGCCTCTGCACATGCACAAACACCAAACATCAGCCGTCTGACCGCACATGGAGCCATCCCACTCAATCAGAATAAGGGCCATTGTGGTGATAACAAATAAGCCACCTAGCAATAAAAACATTAATTACCATTCCAATGCATTTTAAATGTAGCACCACAAACTTAAAGTTACATGCAGAGTTTCAGGAACAAAATGGTGTAAATATATAAATTAATTTTTAGCTGTAAATATTTTTTTCAAACAATCAGTCGGGAGGGATATACGAACATAAAAATGTGATAACAAAAAACAAAAAAAAAAAACTCTGCTATTGAAAATTACTTTAATTACTTTGTTGATTAGCTTTATATTAACATTTGTGCAGAGTAGTAAGGTGTGTGGCACCAAGGCAGCAACAGTTTTGTGTGCCAGGGAGCAGTACCCATCCACCCTTTTGCAATAGACTTCTATTCGTTTTTACCCGAAAAGGTTTCACTTCAAACAATAACATTTATCCTTTATGACTCAACGTGGCAAACTTACTAAGACGGGAGTTATATTGAAGATGGGATTGCAACCAATCAAATTCTACTTCTTATTTATTTTGCACCTTCTAGAAGAAGAAAATAGAATCTGATTGGTTGCTATGGGCAACATCCCATCTTCAATAGAACTCCCATCTTAGTAAAGCTCTTGGATTTACAGGGTATGATGACAGTTGTTTGCACTGGCTGTTGGAAGGAAATGAGCAGAGAGAAAGGATGTTCTTTGGGAAGTACAGAATACTGCACCCAGTGTGGTTGAACACTGCAAAAGTGAGAGTTCCTTTCTTGGTGCAAAATTAGAAATGAAATGTTACGGACACTGCACAACGGTGCATGGCTACAGTATTTTTATTTGTGAATTTTGCACCTGTTCTAAAGTAGCACTACATAGGGTCATTGGTACTTATATGTTAGATGGGCGCCCTCTATAGTAAGTACGCTCATACCCCCACTATCCCTGTCGACATGGAGTTGATTTTATATAGTGTGGCGAGCGCCGCTAGCCACCGAGCCGAAGTGTGGCGAGCGGACGTGGAAAACTAAGCAAATCGCGAGGCATTCTATATATCTATATTTTTTTGAAACCCCATTTTTCTTGGTTTTGAAATTAAACAAACATACACTGGGTTTAGAGCTGGGAATGCTGGGAGCTAGGCACTATTGAAAACTTTTAAGAAAGTCTGGCTCCTCCCCTCTAATACCCATCAGCCCTCAGTTAGAAAATTGTGCGGAGGGTCCGAGGGAGCTAGGTCACAGTTTCACCTGCTCCTGCAGGTCCCTACGGAATTTCTAATTTTTCATAAGATATAAAGCTTCTATTTTCTACACCCTTCCCCGCTTATACTAAAAAGCAGGGGTCCAGGTCTCACATGCCCCTGGCTTACTCCAGGCTCAGTCGGTCAGGGCCTATTGAAAGGCCTCTGCCCAGACTTCCTGCGGGCCCTCTTTCAAAGGGACCATCATACACCCTCCACGGCAGTAACCTTCAGTGGTGAGTACTACTCCTCCTCCATAATATTTCCGATGATTCAGATTATAATCTGGATCCATTGGAGGAGGTAGAAGACGGTGAATGGGAAGAAGTCCAGGAGGACATACTCCAGGAACCAGATCCTACGGTCCTAGGGTGGAAGTCCTTATTCTGGCAGTAAAACAGGTATTAAACTTGCCTGAAGATCCGCATCCAGAACCACAAGAATTTGACATGTTTGGGAAGACTCCACAACAAAAGGATGGAGACTGCTTCAAAGAAATTAATCCAATACAATTTAATTAATACTTAATAGCGTAGAAAATATATAGAACAACAAATTGCTACTAAATAAGGTGGCCACCTATTAACACATAATCTGATACTAGTTATCGTGTGCACATTTTTAAGAACAAAGAAAAACGGGCTAAAATAGCTCTGGATTCAAGAATCATAAATTTGAATTTGTATATATAGACAAAAACTTGCATATGTAAACAATTTATCGACTGGATATTGGTATTGATGCCGGGTCACAGTGTAAGGACTTTCTGCGTAATGGTTAATCCTTCATGATTATGTCCGTAGAGAAAACACAAGTCAAGTCACAGTAAGCACATACATCACCTGTGCTGCTGTGCAATGGAGTCCTGTGCGGTGTTAGATGTGGAGTGTCCCGTCTGAAGGAGACTGACGGACGGACCTTGATGTTACAGCCGGTCTGCGTGTCTCTCACTCACGCTGCTGGAGGTGATGGGTACTGTGATGCGATGCCATGACTCTCACTCACGGATGCGTACCTGCTCCTAATGGCATTCTCCACACCGATTTTTCGGTGGTAATACCTTTACCAAAGACTCCACAACAGTCAATGGTGTTCCCCCTCCCAAACCAGGACGAGCTGACAGCAGCTTGGAAACATCCCGACAAGCCTTTTCAGGTTGCCAAACGTTTTGCTGCAGTTTATCCATTTGCCTCTTTGGCGTTATCCATATGGGAATCTCCGCCACCTATTGATGCTTCAGTCTCGAGACTGTTGAAGAAGACTACCCTACCAGTTCTGAGTGCTTAGTCTCTGAAGGATCCTTCTGATCGTAAGCTGGAAAGGACCCTTAAAGCCATTTATGCGGCTGCTGGAACTCAGCTTCGCCTGACAATAGTGTCTGCTTGGGTACATAAGGCCATTACGAAATGGGATGAACAGCTCATTGAGGGCCTTGATGCAAGAACACCAAGACAGGATCTCCGCCTTTTGGCGGCGCACATTAAGAAATCTGCGTCCTGAGGTTACACTCATTTCAGCGAAAATCTCAGCCAATGCTGTGGCTGCATGCAGGACTCTATGGCTAAGATCTTGGCAAGCTAATGCAGAGTCAAAATGAGCAGTTGAGGCCTTGCCATTTACAGGTGATGCTTTATTTGGACCGGAATTGGACAAATGGATAGCACAGGCGACCGGTGGTAAGTTGGCCTTCCAACCATCAGTGTGATGCCAGTACACTTGCCCATCTTTTCAGTCCTTTTGTTCTCAACAGTCCTTTTGTGAAAAAGGTAGAGGTTTTTTTCTAGAGGAACCTGTAGTAGGGCCCAAAGTCAGCCCTCCACCCATCGTCAGGATTCCAAACCTCCCCAAAAACCAGTGGCACGACGGTCTCCCAGCCTTCTTAGGAAGGCCTCAGGTAGGAGCATGGTTGCTACATTTCAAAGACAGCTGGTTCACCGTCTCTTTGGATCCTTGGATACGTCAGTTGATAGCAGAAGGCTACAAAATTCAATTTTTAAAACATCCACCTTGTCACTTTTTTGGCCTTACATGAGGCAATTCAAAGTATCTTACAAGCCCGAGTAATTATTCCGGTTCCGGTATCAGAGAGGGGTCATGGTTATTACTCAAACCTTTTTGTTGTGCCGAAATTGGATGGCTCTTTCAAGCCCATTCTCAATTAGAAGACCCTGAATCTTTTAGTGACGTATCAGATTCAAAATGGAATCTCTCCACTCTGTTATAGCATCCTTGGAACCAGAGGAATTCATGGTGTTCAGGGATAAGAAGGATGTGTATCTACACATCCAGATTTGGAGACCTCATCAAGCCTACCTCCGGTTTGCAGTCGGGCGAGATGATTTTCAATTTCAAGCTCTCCCCTTTGGATTGTCGTCAGCACCCCAAGTATTCATGAAAGTTCTGTCTGTAATGATGTATCTCCAAGAGAAGGGAGTCACGGTGATCCCTACCTCAACTACTTACTCATAAAGGCACCAACTGCTCCTCGCCTTTCCAGCCCTCCGACAGGGATGCTTCCACTCCAGGACATTTCAGCTGGACCTTCTTGGCCAATGGTTGGGTTCCTACCTTTCCATACACCGGTTTGTGCACCTGTCTCATCGAACCAGGTTATTGCTACTCTGGTGGCTTCACAGTGCCAATTTCCAAGCAGGAAGATGTTTTGCGGTGTGGGACTGGATCCTCATGACTTCAGATGCCAGCTTGACAGTTTGGGGAGAGGTGGTCCTTGATCTTCGTTTGCAGGGTCGATGGTCTCACTTCGAAAGTCACTTGTCAATCAATGTGTTGTAACTGAGGGCGATTGGCAATGCATTGACCAAGGCTCAGGATAGGCTGAGGGGTCAAGCTCAGTCTGACAATGCGACAGCCGTCACCTACATCAACCGTCAGGTTGGTAAGAAGAGTCATTGAGCCTTTAAGGAGGTGTCCAGCATTCTGCATTGCTCGGAACGCCTGAGGGTCATACTGTTGGTGGTGTTCATCCCTGGAGTCGACAATTGGGAGATGGACTTCCTGAGTCGACAACTGTTTCATCCCGGAGAGTGGGCACTGCATCTGGAAGTGTTTTGGGACCTAGTCAAAAGATGGGGAAGGCCACATATAGACCTCATGGCCTCTTGTCAAAATCATCAACTACCACGCTATGTGTCTCGGACCAGGGACCCGGAGGCGGCCGCAGTGGCCCCCCTCACTATACCTTGGCCATTCCAGTTTGTTTGTGTTCCTTCCTCTTCCACTTCTTAGAAGCATTCTCAAAAAGTAAAAAAAAAAAAAGAGTCTCGAGGTGATTCTCATCGCGCCACACTAGCCATGCAGGAGTTGGTTCACGGACATTCTTCTGATTCTCGCAGATGAACCTTACCCTCTTCTACTCTAAACTGCTTCTACAGGGACCATTCAGCATCCCAATCTCCAGCAACTCCATTTGAGGGATTCCTGATACTGTCATTCCTACCATGTTAAAGGCCCAAAAACCGGTTTACGCAGCTCATTACCATCGCATTTGCAAGCTTACGCCTCTTGTTGTCCTGTTCAAGACTGGCCATTTCGTACATTCATACAAGTTATCCCATCTACTCTTGCAGTCCGAATTGGATTTGGGCCTTCATCTAGGGTCTCTGAAAGAACAAATATTGGCTTTGTCCATCCTTTTCCAAAAGAAGTTGGCGCATATTCCGGAGGTACAAACCTTCCTTCATGGTGTTCTCAGGGTTCAAGTGATTTTGTTAGCAATGGCTTCAGCGCGTGAAGTGTGGGCTCTGCTTTTCATGTTAATCAACCTATAGTGGTTCCTTCATTCAGGAATGACTCCGTACACTCTGTTTTGTTGGATGTGGTCATGGCCTTGACAATTTATGTCAAACGTGCTTCCCTGCGCAAGAAAGACAGACAGTTTTTTCGTCCTGTACGATGCTTTACTCCTTGGTTAGCCGGCAATGAAGCAAACTCTTGCTGGATGGATCTGGTTGACTATTCATCAAGCTTATATCAAGGTGGGTAAATCTCCTCCTACAGAAGTGTCGGCCCATTCCACCAGGTTGGTGGGAACCTTGTGGGCCGAGGCGCCTCCGCCACTTAGCTTTGTTGGACGGCGACATGGTCTTCAGTCCACACGTTTGTCAAGTTTTACAAATTCGATACCTTTGCTTCCTTGTCCTCTATCTTCTGACGTTTAGATTAGCAGGCTTCCCCATGCTCTCCCACCAAGAGGAATATATTTGGAACCTCCCTAGTGCAAGACGCCTGTTTCCCCTGCTGGATGACTTAGAAAAGGATTTTGGTACCTACCAGTAAATCAGTTTCTCTGAATCCGCAGGGGACACTGGCCACCCTCCCTGCTCATGTCACCTGCCTGTTATTGTTCTGTCTTACAGGGTGTTAGTTGTACATGGTATGTTGTGTTGTTTGTTTCTCTGTTCCATCTCCTTTCATTTCCCAATTTCCTAACTGAGGGCTAATGGGTATTAGAGGGGAGGAGCCAGACTTTCTTAAAAATGTTAAATAGTGCCTAGCTCCCAGCATTCCCAGCTCTAAATCCAGTGTAAGACGCCAATGTCCACAGCGGATTCGGAGAAACAGATTTACCGGTAGGTACCAAAATCTCATGGTTGGTCACCTTGTCATTAACCAGAGGCATCCACCTTTAAATACTAATGCATCCCAGAGCACACCAGACCATAGCAATTACAACCTTAGCAAGGGTAGAGAGTAAAAGTGCATACAAACTACTGGATATATCATCCGTTTGATTGAATGGCCAGTGTGCACCATCGATATACTGTATCTGTGAACAGCATTATTCACAGATCATCACATTGGCTATGCAACACAGATAAAGATATATCGGCCCATCGTTCTGTGTGTAGGAGCAATCCGCCGACAACCCGTACAGCTGCTGCAGGAGCAGCTGGTGATTGACAGCTCAGTTTTGAGGTCAATCACAACGAATCGGCAGTGTCTATGGAAAACACGCTGCCCAACCTGTCTGTATATAGCTACTAGTTTGAAAACAAATTATTTATGTCCTTTATAGCTTGGTACAAAGTCCACAGACACAGAGCCTTGGATCCATAGGCAGGACCAGGGGAGCAGTAGCCCTACATCTAGCCCAAACCCCCACTCAGAGGTCAAACATCAGAATTATCTCAGAGCCATCAAACATTTCCGCAAGCTCCACAATTCAGTCAACCAGAATTGCAAATACAATAAAGAATCACAAAATAACAGACCCGTTGATATCTAATACCTGGAGCAGTCTCTCTACTGAAACACACAAACTGTCCCCACTTTGTCAGTGGAGGAACCCAGATCCTCCCATTTCAATGATGAGAGTACCTATGGGAAGACAGGAGTACTGCTCACTATAAAGGAACACAATTTTCTAAATCAGTGGTTCCCAACCCTGGTCCTCAAGTACCCCCAACAGTGCATGTTTTGCAGGTCTCCACACAGAATCACAAGTGCTATAATTAGCTCCACCTGTGGATCTTTTCAAATGTGCCTGAATAATGAGTGCACCTGCCGGGTGACCTGGAAAACGTGCACTGTTGGGGGTACTTGAGGACCAGGGTTGGGAACCACTGTTCTAAATGACAGCAATAGAAGCTGGGTCTTAAATGGAAAAGGTGAAGGCTGTGGCAAGACACCACCAAACTGGGCATGTTGAGCAGAAGGCAGAAATAGGAGTTGAAATTCCTCTGGCAGCTGCTCAGAAGATGTAAGGTATAACAGATCAGGTTAGGTAAGTATAATCCCCCCGAAAGCCAAATCATGGGTACATACCTGACAGATTCACCAAATGGAGCTTAAAATGAGTCAGAGAACATATGATTTTGAGCATACACACTACACAAATATTGGGATGAGAATAGGCACGGCAATTAATTTAAATACAAACATCGCAAATGTGACGTTTAAACAGGGCCAGATTATGGCTGGGAGGGCCCCTGGGATGTTGGATTTCTCACCAATATATTTCACAACCCGCCACCATGACTGCATCTACACTGACTGGAAGAGTCACACCTTATTACATTATGCATGCGCCGCGGTTGCCCCGAGGCAAGTGAAGACTCCCTCCTCTGTAATCCAACTCTGCATTTAACATGTTCAATCATCCGTAACCTGCGCCAGATTGACAGAATTCCATTCGCACTACATTCTCAGTCCAATATTTTTACATCTGGTCCAAGGAATATTGTGCAGCTTTCCTCATAATGGGACCCTGTTTTTTGTACAACGGTCAGCCACAGGTGAAGTGTACACACAGGAAAAGGAGAGGTCAAACATTTTATGCCCCATCTCTGCTCAATTGGACACTGAACCAGCCCTATTGGACACATTTGTATTCCTATTGCTCCACTATCCATTCGCCGGTGTGATACTTTCCTGGAAAACCTCCAGATGCCGCAGAAAACTTCCACCATTCCGGGCCATTTAGTAGAGAGGATCCACTTCTCCATCTGCTGGGAACTACAAATCCTCCAACCCATCGGGATATACCACACAACTCTGCGATATCTGAGGAGAATTCCCTGGTACATTTGGGATTGAACATACACCAGCCAGTTGATTGGAAGGAGGACTCCCATGCTAACAAAGCATCAGGACTTATGGAGTGACAAACGTACTGATAAACCATCTATGTTATACTAGCACCCATATAGGACAATAGGAACAGGTCCATATGCAGAGGTCTTGATTAACATGCAATACATGCACACCTGTTTTAATACCTAATTTTAACATTGTGCACTGTCTATATATATATTATACATTTTTAGTATGTGTATTAAAAGAATCATCCAATTAATCATCCAATTAATTTTTTAGTTATAAGCACTATTGAATCACATACACACCAATAGTCTTCTGTAGTGCTGCAAAGAACCTAGGGGCAGATGTATTAAGCTTTAACAAGAGATAAATCCAAGGGTGATAAGGAGAGATAAATGTCCAGCCAATCAGCTCCTTACTGACTTTTTCAAAAACAGGGTGTGACATGGCAGTTGGCAGGTGATTGGCTGGACGTTTCTCTCTCCTTATCACCCTTGGATTTATCTCTTGTTAAAGCTTAATACATCGGCCCC
This sequence comes from Crinia signifera, assembly GCF_055691185.1. Taxonomy (NCBI): domain Eukaryota; kingdom Metazoa; phylum Chordata; class Amphibia; order Anura; family Myobatrachidae; genus Crinia; species Crinia signifera. The sequence continues at coordinate 380,996,218 of NC_139217.1, forward strand.
CTAGTGTTCTTACCTCTCCTTTTCCTGCTTTTTAACCGGGTGCGACTGACCCGTACTGCAGCTGCTGTGAAAAGTCCCTCACATTGAGCGCCCCAGACAGACATCTCATTACGGTGTCTATCTTTCTCCTGAAGTGTACACACAGATGCTTTGAGCATAGAGTTGGCTTTATGGTTTGATTACTGTTTAGTGTTTCCTATAATACTATCTAAAGCAGCTAAGACCACAAGAATATAGACCAGCTAATGCTGAAGTAGTTACAAGTATTTGGGCTGTATGACCAGTGGCGTAACAGGGTAGAGCAAATGGGATATGTGCCCTGAGCACTAGCATAGTGGGGCATCCGTGTAGGGCTTGTATCACTCCTTGAACCAGACATACTGTACTTCATACCATAACTCTGCATATCCCCAACCAGTGCATGGTGCACTTCTTCCTTAAAAGGTCCAGCACCGTTGACCTCTCTGCAGTGTTCTCCCAGCAGCAATGCATGATGTACTCATGATGTGATGGCACCTTCGAGGAACTGGGAGAAGACAGACTTTTTTTGCAACTTTTAATGTTACTCAGCTAATACTGAAGCCAATGGTAGGTGTAGGTTAGGAAAATCACACAGCACTGGAAATTGTACATAATACTTACAATACACCAGAAGCTCATATGTTGAAGAGACCTTCTGCCCATTAAGAGGGTTCTCCGCTGAGCAAGTATAGTTTCCTTGGTAATTTGGAGCCACATTGATCACAGAATAGTCGAGGAAGAATCCGTTTACCCAATGAAACATCTCAGGGTTTTCATCTTGTGCATACAAAATAAGCTCCAGTTTAGGTTTTGGAACAGAAAGACTGCCACAGCTGAAGCTTATGTTGGAACCACTTGAGATATACAGTGTTCCGTTTGCTAATCTCTTGGTGGAAGTTATCCTAAAAGTCACATTTTTAGGCCCATCTTTATTGATAAAAAGCAAAAATGTAATATATTAGTTATTGGACTAAACATACTGTACCAATATAAATAAAATAGGTTTCTGAAATACTTTGCAGAATGGTTAACAGATCTTAGAAACAAACGATTTATAAAAGTAAGAGGGAGATGTGTCAAGCCTTGGAGAGAGATAAAGTATCAACCAATCAGCTCCTCTCAGTGTCATAACTTCATTCCAGATTCCCGGAGGCACGTTATGCCCCACCCAACCACAGCATGGCTCGCTAAGTAGTGTACATAAGCTGCTTAGTGAGTCTAAAAACGCTGCCTGGCCAAACGCACGATTCCACCCCCTTGCCGCTGAATCCGCTCGGTACCATGTGAGGGGATTACGAGTACACATCCCCTCGCATGGGGCTGAATGGGAGAGAAATTTGTGTCCTTATAATAGATTAGTGATACCTGTCTCTTATTAGAGGCCCCTGTGTTTCCTCCGATAAACTGTCCTAACCCTCTTGGCACAGTGTCTCTCCCCTTCTCATTACCTGTTTCATCCCGTGTCCTACGCTCCTTTGCCTCTATCCTTGCCTTGGGTATACCTGCCCTTTTTATTGGCATTCCCTTAGCCCCTGTGTGCCCCCCCCCCCCCCCCACCACCACCACCACCACCTTACACTGGTCTGTGTCCAACTTTCCTTTGCCTCCAAGAGCCATATACCCCCTTCCCTTGGCCCCATTGTGAGACATGCCTTTTCCCGTATCCATGTGTGAGCCATGACCCCCCTCCTCTTACTTTGGGTCATACCAGAACCATTCTGTCTGCACCTGCCGTTTACCAAACTCCTTGTCCGCAGAGTGTGAAAGGGGTATGAGTCGACAGTCAAAAAGGTCTACCACTATTGGTAGACAGGCAATCAGTCGACACATGAAAAGGATGAACTTGCTTTACGTTGACATAGAAAAAATGTCGACACAAGGAAAATATCACCATGGGAAAAGGTTGACACAAGGTTTTCATATTTTAATGTCTGTGTCGTCATGGACACCGTATAAAAGTATACTGCGTCCACTCACATGGTTCACTGCGCTCGGCACACTATTATATTCTCCCTCTATGCCCACTGGGATGGTGAAGTATGAACAATTGGTTTAAAATGAAAAAAAAAAAAAAATCATGAAAAACGCATGTCGCCCTTTTGCTTGTGTCAAACTTGTCCACTTAAACCTATTTCATGTGTAAAACACAGGGTCACAGTCAGTGCTCAGTGGCTTTCTATTACCGCAGGTCCAGTCACGGATGGGGCAACGGAGGAGGTGACCCTTTCAGGGCTGAGGCCTAGCAAGAACTGACTGCTTTCTCCCTGAATTTTTAAACACATCCTGTAAAGTGTATGGGGGGGGGATCTTAGAATGCACACCCAATATACATGAGGTGCTATCATGCTGGGACTTGTAGTTCTGCAAAGAAAAACATGTGGTGCAGATGCACACTCCATATTATTAATCAATCAATCAATAACAGAGGTTCTTGGTATATCAATTGGCCAAGAAATATTGATATACCAAGAACCTCTGTTATTGATTGATTAATAATATGGAGTGTGCATCTGCACCACATGGTTTTTTTTGCAGAACTACAAGTCCCAGCAAGATAGCACCTCATGTATATTGGGTGTGCATTCTAAGATTCCCCCCCCCCCCATAAGCTAAAATTGTGTACACCTGTACACCTGAAGGTTGGGACTCCTTCAACTTAGAGTAGCACCCCGCCCACCTGATCTAATCATTATTTCACCAGTTTGGTCCCTGGTAGCCACAGACTGCAAACTGTAGGCACAATGAAGGTAAGACCTAAAAATTGAAACTTATTGCTAGTCTTGGGGATGGATTTGGGGCACGGCTCCCCTCGGGTTGGTGTAACAGAGTTGCTTTCGGGGTGGCACACCCTAACATTTATTTAGCACTATTTAATTTTCACTAATATTATACTGTCTCTAGCACTACACATTTTAACCTCTAGCATCTCCTACTTTCTTATTAACACACTTCTAGACTTCTAGCTTAGTTTTTTTCACTTGTGTGCTGCCCTGGGGTGACTTGCTTATGCTGGCCTTTTTGGGGTTCCGCGCCCCAGATCCAAACTTAGTATTAGGGACCCACCAGAAATGAGGTTACCGTGAAGCTGGTTGGTGGGCAAATATTTCTTGGCCAATTGATATACCAAGAACCTCTGTTATTGATTGATTGATTAATAATATGGAGTGTGCATCTGCACCACATGTTTTTCTTTGCACATCCTGTAAAGTGACAGTTAGGAGATGATTTACTGATACTTTCTCTCCAAGGTTTGATACATCTACCCCCTGAAAAAGTTACAGGCAAAAATTATAAACATGGAAAAAGACAGAACTCATTTGCAGCATTTGTTGTAGTTATTAAAAAAATATCTTCAAAAAAATATCTTCACAGAGAAGAATTTACATTTGTCTCTGCCCCAGTGTCTGGGGAGAGGGCACTTACAGTGGGTATGGGTCAAGGGAGAGTCAATAGATCGACACATGAAATAGGTCAACATGGTCATTAGGTCGATATAAGCATTAGGTCGACATGGGTTTTATTGATGTCTATGTTGACTTAAGTCGGCATGGACACCGGAAAAGGTACCGCTTTACTCGCCATGCTTCGGGCACTATTATTTTCTCCATCTATGCCCACTTGGATAGAAAAGTATGAAAAACTACCTTTTTGTGAAAAAAACCCTGAAAAACATGAAAAATTTATGTCGACCTAATGCTTGTGTCGACTAATGACCATATCAACCTATTTCATGTGTCAACCTATAGTGGTGGAACTAATGATTGTAGACCTAGGGACCGCATTCCCTTATAGTCACTGTACTTCACCACCCAGTGGTGGTTAAACCAAATGAAAATTTCATGTATAGTCAATGTGGAATCACTCAGCCATTTATTGTTGGTTACAGCGCTAGGGTACACATTTCACCCTCCTTACTATGATTTGTCTATACCACCAAATCCCAACCTTAAAGGTAATGTGTAAATGATACACTGTGGCATCATCTATTTTATAATGTGCAGGAATATTCCTATTTCTATATGCTATTTTTATAGTGTTTGTACATTGGGTTGTGGCGACAACAATTATAATGCTGTATATAAATTCTATTTGTAGCACCCATATAATAAACTTGCAATTAAAACTTGATTCAGACACTTCAGTGTGAGCTATACAATAATGAATGTATGCTGCTTTAAATCAGGTATAAACAGTTTAGTTATTGAGTTGACCATAAATGGTGATATTGCTACGTACTGTACTTACCTGTGATCCTCAGATATAAATAAGGTGTAGAATCCGCCGTTTGCAAACAATCCCAGCAACCATAGTTTCCTTCATCGTCCATGCTTAGCTCTGTTATTAGAAGAGAGCTCCCGTTCCATCTTGAGAACCTGGCATCGGAGGAGTTGCCCGTGTCACAGCCTAGTAGTTCTTGTGTGGGGCTCTCCTTAAACCAGGCCACATTCGTTTTATTCTCTGCCACGGTGCTGCAGTTGAGAACTATCTGTTCACCTAACTCCCCAGTAATGTTTTTTGGTGAGGCTGCAAATATGTAATAACAGAAGCTCTGTGAGAGATTTTTATGAATTATAAAAATTTCTGAAAAATGGTCCTCAATCATGCTAAATGATACATTTACTAAATCTTCTAAAAATGGAAAGAGTTGATGTTGCCCATAGCAATCAGATTATGGGCCAGATTCTCTAAGATTCAAAAGTGATAAAATGGAGAGTGATAAACAGCCAGCCAATCAGCTCCTGCCTGACATTTTTCAAACACAGTCTGTGACATGGCAGGCAGGAGCTGATTGGCTGGTTGTTTATCACTCTCCATTTTATCACTTTTGAAGCTTAGAGAATCTGGCCCTATGTCTATAATATTTTATACTGAAATAGAGAAATGATAGACATAATCTTTTTAGAAGCTTTAGTAAGTTAACCCCCAACAATCCAGGTTTTAGCGATATCCATGCTCAAGCACAGATGGTTGAATCAAAATAACTGAAGTACTAACTAAATCACCTCTGCTCAAGTATGTCTATCCTTAAAATCTGGACTCTTGGGCGTATATTCAATTGATGTCAAAACTGCCATCTTGCCGAAGTTTTTGACTAGAATAGGTCTGAAGGGTTCCGACTTATTCAATGCTAGCTGTTTTTTTCCGATAGGTCAGAATGTTCCAACCTGCCGAAAACCAGGTGGATTGGCGGATTAGCTGCAAAACCACCTGCTTTTGACGGAAACACAGCTAAACCAAAAGGTTTTGGCCATGTTTCTGGCAATCTCCGACATGAAAAGATGTTGGATTGAGGCAGGGAGGACGGCACCAGGTAAGCAGCAGCAGCTTATACGGCGCTGTCCTCCATCTCCCCCACCCTCCTGCCGCGCTCACCTGTTCCACCGCTGGGCCGGGTGAGAGCTGCTCACCCAACCCCGTCTCCGGCTCCTGCCGCTGCGCTCACCCGGTCCCCATGCGGGCCGGTTAAACAAACATCAATCAGCGGCCAAATCCGACATCCGGATTTGGCCGCTGCATTGAATAGACCCTCAATAGAATTTCGGAATGGATCTGACATCAATTGAATATACCTGTTGGTGTGCCTTGAGGACAGTGGTTGGGATCCCCTGAATTTAAAAAATACCACTACGAATTAAAAAATAAAATAATTTGTCACATTTCAAGGTAGAGCAGTAGTGTGCTACGTACAGAATGTGTTATAATTACAGGATGATTTTTATTCCCTCTGAATGGAAATCACTGCACTTTCATACATTGCTACTAATCTGCAACCCTTTTAACCATGCCACCCTCGATGCTTTATCTTCAGAATTAGAAATAGGATTCCTAGGGTTCAATCCAATGGTTTGCGATTAAATTGCACCCATGAGACATAGCGGCAACAGCCGGACATTACGGTAGCCCAGACTCGCACAATCGAGCTTGCTGCCCAATAGGGCTCTGAGCAATTTTGTGTTTATTCGGGCTGTTTTCTGCCTGTAAGGGTTGCATGTTTGGGTGACAGTGCTGTTTTATATTTTGCAGGGACAGTTTCACTAATCTGTAGCCATGGTGTTCTCAAGTTAAACAGTCATTTATTCTGCTGTGTTCGCTGCTTTCTATATACTGTATTTGTTTTCAGACAGCAGTGCTGTGATACTGCATATGCCAATCCTGCAGAAATAAACCCCTCTGCCTGCTCATCTAAAGGTAATGCTGGAAAGCATAGATGCTTCAATGAAAAATGCCATGTAATAAAGGCTTATTCCATTTTTTTTATTTATTGATTTTTGTTAATTCTACCACCCCTTTACCTTAACGTCAAAGTGTCTCCTCTGGGCCTAACAAGTTGACACCATGATGAATGTCTGGTTAGGTCTACTGAGGGAAGGACGTGATTTGCACAGCAAACCATGGTGGTGCCTTCCACTGTGCCATCATGCTGAAGATGGCTGGAATAATAGATCGGTAACATTTAAAACAGTTACCAAGTTGGGATAGATCTGACATGTAAATAACTTATTTAAGCCAAGTGCTGGGATGATAAAGGGACATTCCATGAACATTAGTAACAATGGGGCAGATGTATTAAGCCTTAACAAGAGATAAATGCAAGGGTGATAAAGAGAAATAAACGTCCAGCCAATCAGCATCTTACTGACTTTTTTCAAACACAGCCTGTAACATGGCAGTTGGCAGGTGATTGGCTGGACATTTATCTCTCCTTATCACCCTTGGATTTATCTCTTGTTAAAGCTTAATACATCTGCCCCAATGTCCCATATGTGACGATGAAAAAAAAAATCAATAATAATAATAATAATAATAATAATAATAATAATATGTGCCTGTGTATCTTTTGATAAGTTGGCAATTTAAGGTAAGGTTTTCGTAAAAAAAAAAATAAAAAAAAAATGCATGCTTTTAATTTGGAGTTGAGAGGAATAAGCAAGTCGTTTTTTTGGCGTGCTCGCAAAAACGGTAGGGGCGGACATCTGCGAACACAGGCAGGCTCTGCCTATTTGGTGTGGACGGATGAGGTCACATGGTGGCAGAGCCCGCCCCAAATTTGCGGCCATCATAAAAGTAAGTCTGGGCGTGAGTAACCATTAAATGATTTCTCCTCTGTGAAAGGGTTTGGGGCAGTTTTTCATTAGAACTGCTCCAAAAGCCCTTTAATACATTCAGGGGAGGGTGTGGATTGTTAGGTCAACAGTGTCTAGGTCGACAGGCAAAAGGTTGACATGGAGCAAGAAGTCGGCAACATTTTTTGTTCACTTTTCAGTGTCTACGTCGACATAAACCCCCAATTAGTGTCACACGTTAGCTTGACATGCCTGCCAAGTCAGTTTAGAAAAAATATCATGAAAAACTTGTTTTCATGTGTCAACCATTAACATGTGACCTTCATGTTCCGACGATGGGGGGGGGGGGGTTATTAGCGATATTGAGTGTACACACTAAATGTTTTTTTTTTTTTAAGATATTGCTTAGAAGGGCCCTGCTGAGCGATATCTTTTAAAAAGTTGCCTAATTAGTGTGTATGGGGTTTAAGACTCATGCATGTGAAGAACAACGACTTCTAGAATGCGTTGCACTGGTTTGGGGGGTCATTTTGGTTGACCCGCAAAGCTGCGCACACCGATTTTCCTGCATGTTTAGCATCCATTACCATTCGCAGCTTTGCGCGAGGGGGTGGAATCATTCGATGGTCGGCGACCAACTAATGACTTCTACAGCTCTCGCAGACCCAAGACACCTCTCTAGGGTCTTAGATTTGTGGCGTCCCTGTACGGGAAGAGGGCGGGCAGTGGACATCAGCTGCCCGCACCCGTATTAGCATGGGAATGCCCAGCAATTATTTTTCACAAACTAATTTCTATTGGTTATCAAAGCAAAAATTAGAATACAAGTATAGAACAGTGGTTACAGTATAACGTATAAGTCTGGTATAGTGAGTATTACTTCTATATAGTAACCAATTAGTCATATATATAACGAGAGATACAGACAGAGTTTTACAGATACAGGGGGGAGAGCATAAAGGAAAAATGAGAAAAAGCCAGAGAGTGGGGGGAGGAGAAGAGAATAAGGGGGGGGGGGGGGGGTGTTACGTCATCGTGGTGCTGGTGTGTCTAATTATGTGTCATATGGGTTTTGTAGAGTGGAGATTTGTTAAAGGTGAGCCAAGTCGTCCAGGTAGTGGTGAACCTAGTGGGTGACACTAGCGAAGTGGAGGTGAGGTCTTTCATATTCATATAGAAATCAACTCTCTGTATCCAACGGGATATAGGTGGTTGTGTGGATGTCCTCCAAAAGCAAGGGATGGTAGCTCTCGCTGCGTTTACCAGGTTTCGCAATAGCAAGTTTATGTATTGGGATAGTGGCATATGCATCAGGCTGAGGAGCCAAAATTCAGGAGTTTCTGGGACTGGGTAACCAGTGAGTTCCCGGGTAATTTTGTGAACCTGTTGCCAGAAACTAGACAACATATTGCAATGCCACCATATATGGAGGGGAGTGCCTGGTGATTGCTTACATCTCCAGCATAAAGCTGATACGGATGGAAACATTCTGTGTACTTGTTCAGGGCAGCGATACCATCTGGACATTATTTTATATTGGTTTCTAAGACCTGGATGGAGGGCGAGCTGTCAAATGTGTATCTGCATATACGGGACCATTGGTCTTCTGAGAGTTCATGTTGTAGATCTCTATGCCAGTCTTTAATAAATATGGGAGCCGGGAGGGGGAGGTTGGCTAGACAGAGTTGATAAAGTTGTGAAATCAAATGTCTGGGTATTGAATTAGCTAAGCATACGTTTTCAAAGGGGGTGGGTGTCCATCCTATGGTGCGCGTAGGCGAGGAAGTTATGAGATGTCTTATATTTGTAAGTATACCCAGAAGCTGCTGGGGGGTAGATCATAAGTCTAAGTCAGTTCAGTAAAAGAACAGAGACCCGTGGGACCTATAAGGTGTGCCAGCCTCGAGATGCCAGCCTTGGCCCAGAGAGTGAGGGATGATACGGCGAGTGAGTTTGGTGGTAGGTCTGGGTGAGAGAGTAAGGGCATGGGCAGAGAAAATTTAGGGCTGAAGGTAGGTGAGTGTCTATAATTTTTCCAAAAACTCAGGGTTGGGTCTAAAGTTGGGTGTTTAAGACGTGGGATTTTTAGGAGCCATGGGAGTATGCGGGTGCGGGTATTGGTAGTAGCGCTTGCTATCTGTGGCCATTGTTTATCGGCAGGGAAACGTGTCATTTCAACAATTCTTGTAAGGTGTATTGCGTGGTAATAACTGATAAAGTGTGGGAGTTGTAGCCCCCCTTCTTCACGTGACAGAAAAACCACCAAGTATTTGAAGTGTGTATGGTGCCAAGTGAATGGAAAGGATCCACAAATCCCTTCTATAACATGTGGCGGGGTGGATATGTTTAATGCAATAGATTTTGTGTAATTAATCTTGAAGTTTGAAAGGGCATTAAATCTAGTGAATTCGGACATAAGTGCTGGGAGGGAGGTGACAGGGTCTGAGATAGTGGCCAGCAAATCATCAGCATACAATGCTAGTTTGAAGTCGTGGGCCCCTGCTTTTATGCGATTTCAGTTGGCTCTGATTGCTTTGGCCAGGGCTTCCATGCAGAGCACAAAAATGAGCAGAGAGAGAGGACAGCCTTGTCTCATTCCATTTTTTATTTTGAAAGGATTGGAGAAGGTTCCGTTTACTCTAACCTTTGCCGTTGGGGAGCTATATAAAGCCAGTATGTGCTGGAGACAGGTAGGACCTAAGCCTAAATGACTAATGACGCCTTCAATAAAGAGCCAGTCGACTCTGTCGAAGGCCTTTTCGGCATCAGTGGACAGGAAGACCACGTGGGCAGCACCGGTTCTTGCAGTATGTATAAGATCAATCATTTTGGAGGTATTCTCTTTAGCCTCGCGACCCGGGACGAAGCCCACCTGGTCTCCGTGCACCACACCAGGGAGAAGTGGGCCCAGTCGGTTCGCTGGCATCTTAGCATATAATTTCACGTCGCAGTTCAATAGGAATATGGGCCGGTAGCTCGAACACTGGGTGGGATCTTTACCCTCCTTGGGTATTACAAAAATATGAGCTTCTAGTGTGTGAGTAGAGAAACCAGACTCCATAGATATTGGGCGGTATTCAATGAGCCTGATTCGCCATGTTTTTATGGCGAATTTGTGCTGTTTGGCGAATTTTGGACTAAAACGGTGAATCACCCTATTCAATGACCACATGGCGAATACATTTGAAGGTTTTTTTCGCCATGATTCACCGAGTAGCAATCGCTATCTTTTGATGGAGAAGTGGAATGTGAACTTTTAAAATAAAGTGTTTTGTTTTTTACATTTGGTGTCAAAAAATCAGAAATTTATTCTGAGGAGGGGCATGCTACTTTTATTCATGTGCTGTAAGCACATGAATATATATTTAATTTAAAAAAAAAAAAAAAAATTATTTATTTTTTACACAGCAGCCAGCAGGGGGCGCCGGAGCCGAGCCGCTCATTACATATTCATATATTCACTGCTCCCGATCGTTACGATCGGGTGTAGTGAATATAGGTCCCCTGCTGGCACCCCCGGGGGGCAGCCTGTGCTGCCTGGCACCCGGGGAGCCCACCTCCCCCCCATAAACGTTCTGGGGCAGGCAGAGAGACTTCCATCTCTCTTCCTGCCACCGTCCTCATGCTCCCTGCGGCAATCGCTGCAGGAGCTCATATTCGCTGGTCAGGGGCTCGCTGCCCCTAACTTGTTGAATACCGGAGCCGCTCCAAAAAAGGATTCGCTGCACCTCGCAGGTATTCTCATTGAATACCACCCATTGAGTTGCAAGCCTTTAGAAATAAAGGCATTAAGGATGATCTAAATGTTTTATAGTAACAGACGGGGAGGCCGTCTGGGCCGGGGATTTTTCCTGTTGGGGTGGACACCAGGGCCACTTCAAGTTCCTCTGTCCTGAAGGCTTATTCTAGAGAGTTCAGGTCCCCTTCCGATAACTTGGGGAAATTGATTTCACGTACATAGTTCTTGAATAACAGCTTTGGGTCTGGTGAGGGCAAGTCGGGTTGTTCCGATCTCAAGTTATAGAGGGTAGAATAATAATGTTGGAACGATTCCACAATTTGAGGAAGTGTATGAACCATGTCTCTGCAAGGGCTCTGTACTGAGTGCACAAAAGACTGTAGTCTTTGGGCTCGGAGAACACAGGCTAGCATGGCGCCGGGTTTATTGCCCCATAGATAGTATTTATGTCTGCATTTACCCAGGTCTCTCTTGGTTGTGTCACTTAGTAGTTTGTTCAATGCACGCCTGGTTTCGGTTAGGTCGTTTAATATTTGAGAGTCTAATGTAGATTTATGTTGAGATTCTAATGATATAAAGCGTTTAAAGAGCTGCCTCTGTGCCGTTTTTTGTTTTTTAAACTGTGATCCTAATTGTATGCACTTGCCTCGGATGATGCATTTATGAGCCTCCCAGATAGTCCTTGCTCCGACATCAGGGGTGTCGTTAAGTTCATTGCAATTTGTCATCGCAGATTTGAGTTCTGCTGTGATTCCAGAGTCCCGAAGGAACGAAGAGTCAAATCTCCAGGCCCGGGGCTTAGGTGTAGTTGGAGACATATTAACTGAGGCAAATACAGGTGCGTGATCCCACCAAGTTATTTAGCCAATTAAACTACAGGGAAATTGTAAGAATTTATGATCTACTAGGAAGTAATCCAATCGGGAGTACATATTGTGTGGTGCTGAAAAGAAAATGTAGTCCTTTACTGTAGAATGGTGGAGTCGCCACAAGTCTATAAGATGGAATTCGTGTTCAATTTTGGGGCTGCTTAAAATTTAAAATGCATCTCTTGTATGAAGGCGATGTCTACATGTTCATGCCTAAGATCGTGTAGGAGAGTGGACCTCTTCTCGGGTATGTTGAGCCCCTTCACATTGAAAGAGCACAATTTTAAATCTGGAGAGGCCATGAGGTGGTAAGGGGTTTGAACTATCCAGACCTAGTAGTGCCGAGAAATAAAGACTCATCCAGTGATCTCTGTTACCTGACTCCAGACCAGGATGACGAGGGTGAGGGTATGTGAGGACGTAAGGTTGGGGGAGAAGAAATGTTAAGGGCATAGACAGGGAAACAAAAATACAATCAATTACAGATATCAGAAACAAAAATCTGATGAACCGGAAAAACAATAGTACATACGAACACAGAGCAATTTCATGGGGATGCCCATGAAACACTGGCCGTTCCCATGGGCGCTGCCCCTCATTGCTGCCCCACGCCCACACTGTTAGGTGCGAACGGGCAGGCAAATAAGCTGTACATGCGCAAAAAAACTTTATGCGCAGTTGCTAAACATCGCTTCCCTCGAGCAGGGGAACGGACCAATTAAAATGAGAGTCTTGATGTATAATGCTGTGAAAAGAATGTGACCAACATTGAGAAAGAAGTTTTCAAGTACATTCTATAAAACGATAGTCCAATAGTTTGCTAAAGGCTGGGGGGGGGGTGTTCACTAAGTTGCAGGCTTATAAAAGTGGAGATGTTTTCCATAGCAACTATATTCTAGCCAGTCTCTTCTAGAAATCGGTAGATAAATGGTAAGAAGAATCTGATTGGTTGCTATGGGCAACAGTTCCACTTCTATAAACATATACTTTAGTAAATATACTCCTTCTTCCCTACTACTTGATACATCAACGTGATATTGATGAATATAGTACCAGTGGGTTTGGAATGGATTTTGTATCGAAATACATAGCATGCAAAAAGCAATGCAGCAACATTACTAACATAAAAAAAAATGATGTTTATATTAAAACTGAGAGTATCACAACAACAACAGTTTTATAACTATCCGACTATTAGGGGCATTTGTGGCAGCCCGAGGCATTAAGGTGGGCAAGACCATCCATAGTGTTGTCTAGATGCATTTACTAAAACAATTGCGATGACTGATGTGTATTGTAATTAAAATTATCTCTTACGAATAGAGCGTTACCATAGCGTAGTTATGTATTTATCAATAACTGCTGAAAACTGGTTACCCAATGGTGTTAGGGTACATATATATCCAACATGATACGGAAGGGGGGAGGAGTGGAGGGCTTTAATCCGCAGTCCATGGCATTCACTTGTACTGTATGTGAGTAAAGCACACAACATCAGGAAGATGCCACTGCTGCAGACTGTAGGTGTGTGTATGATATCACCGAAACTATTAAACAACCATTTTTGGTGGCATTGGGTAAGGAGCACAAAGTCCAGCTGTAACTACGAAACGCAATCACAGGTGCACGGTTGTGCCAGGGAGATAGAGGAAGCACTAAGTAGTATGAATTACTGGGACAATGCTGCCTTGAGCTGAATGCCATTTCTCTTACCAGGGCTGTCAGGTGGGAGGCTGGGGATGGTGCTTACTTTCAAAAGCATTTTTAACGCACAAAAGGCTGCACCTTTTGCTGTGTTTAACTCTACAATTGTGCAATAGTATTTCTCATGTGATAAGACCTCTTTAAACTGAAATGTGTATTATATGGGGGTAAGGCATATGAAAGGCATGTGAGCGGAGGCCTATATTGCACAAGTTAAACAAATAAGTAATCACTCTGAACCATCAGACTCCTGTGTTTATGGTGAGTGTCATACTGATAAAGAGTATCAGCTTGTATGCAGACCTTTGCTCTTTCCAACCAAGCATACATAGAACACAAATTCACAAAATCTCCAACACCTTGGGTACTAGTTGGGCACCACTCACACCTACATTACACTTCAGCTTGATTTTGTAGAAACAGACTATTGTGGAAACACTTTGCTCATCTCCAGTAATTATGTCTGATTACACCAAACAGAAGAAAGAAAACAAACAATGATTTTACGTTAACAACTCCTTACATCCTAGATGTGCTTTACATCAACAAGCTGGCATTAGTCCACCGCATGTGAGGACATAAGTAAATACTTTTACCTTGCTAATCTAAAAGGAACACGACAATTAAAATACAGATAGCTAGGGCATTTTTTTTTGGGGGGGGGGGGGACGGGGACTTTATTCTTTAGCGCATTCACTGATTTGAACTTTTAAACTAAACCATTTCACAACCTTTCACTATCAAAGAAAGTCAGGTCCCACATATCTATCTCAAGGACCTTTCATCCAAGTACATCCACAAAGTGCCAGTGACTACTCCTGGGGTTTCCAAGACCAGTCCTCAAGGCACACCAGTGGTCCAGGTTTTAGGTGTAGCCATGCTGCTCGGTCACAAGTGACTTCATTAGTACTTCAGTCAAATTTGATTTGATTTCTGTGCTGGGCCATATACTTAAAACCTGGACTGTTGAGGGTGGACCGCGTTTGGGGACTTCTGGACTACTGGAATTGCTGGGGGCAGTGCAGGCAGAAGACAGGTCTGACAGCTCCCCAGTTAGCAGCGCCGGGAGAACAGAGACACTTCCGGGCATGCTGCTCTCTGCTGTCAGTGCTGTGCAGACTGTAGGTACAGTAAGTGCTGCTTAGAAGCCTGACACTGGGCAGAGCATTGCGGGAGCATGGCATGCGATGCACAGGAGCACCACAGCAGAGTTGGGGCGGGGGTGTGGTGCCAATCTCCTACCTGTAGCTGTTCCCCAGAAGCACACGCAGAGCACCAGGAGCAGAGCCCGGGGCCCCATCTAGAGTGAATGTTTGCTCTTCCCCGGGAGCGGAACAGGTAGATGGAGAACGTGCGTCCTCACTGGAGTTGGCTTCCCATGCCCCGCTGTGTGCTGTCCAGTCCTGATCATAAATCCACTGGAAGGGGGTAGCCCGGGGATGGGACGTGCAGCAGCCTGGGTCACCACTGTCGCTGACTCTCCTATACTACAGTGTCTCAGATGTCTGTGACCATGCAAGCCCCTGCTCTTCCTGCTTCCCTGTGTGCACAGCACAGGCCACTCCCTGCTGCCCAGGTAAGGGAAGTGCCTCCTCCTGCTCTCTATCCCATGGCTGTACTGTACCTGTGTGTGTGCCGATCTGTCCCCCAGCATTGCTATGCAAGAGCTTTCAGGATCAGCTTTATTTGTGGATGTTTATAGAGTTTGTTTACACAGTGTTAGCAGTGACTAAGTTTATCTTCCAAAATAATCATTTAATGAAGGAGCAGGAAAAGGAGGCATCAGATGTAGTCAAGGGCACTTTTGCTGCAGTGCTAGTGGGCATTTGTAAGCAGAGGGTTGGATACCAGATTGGGAGTAATATAGACCTAATACTTGGGCTGCTAATCTTTGGAGCCCAGTGATCATTTAGCTGCCACCCACCAGAGTTAAATCCTGCCCAAGTGCATGGCAGCGAATGGCATCGTAGCATTGCAAAATTCTGTAAATCTATTTGCATAACACTCACCATCTAATGTTTTCTGTTGTGTGTGCCAGGGACTTACTCTGGATCTGTGAAGAAACTGGCTGATCGGGGCCTGCGTTAACGTCCGAGGTACTCCCCAATAATGGCTGGTCCAGTCTACATTTCCCATGTCACTCCCTGAAAAGGTGCAGGATCCTATCCTGTCACTTCCCTACCCCACAAGCTTGTTGCCTAGGGGTCATTGTCTACTCTGAATAGGCCTTTGTTCCCCACATTCAATCTGTCTCCAAATCTTGTTAAATGCATCTAAAAAACATATCCAAATTACGACCGTATATCACACAAGACACTACTAAATCTCTAATCCATGCACTCATTATATCCCGCATTGATTATTGCAATAAGCTGGGTACACATGGTGTGATTTGGTGGCTGAGCGATATTGGCTTAAAATCGCTCAGCAATATACTGCTCAGTGTACTTTCAATACCTCTCAGCAATATATTGCTCAGTGTACTGTTTTCATCAGTGACCAGCGATTTTGGCTGAAAATTGGCAGCTATTCTGTCTCATTCTATCTCTACCTCATTTTGACTAGATATCACTGGTCGCTGATGCAAAGTACATTGTGCACCAGCGACCATCAATTTTTAGCCATAATCGGAGGAGAATGCTCCTGTGACCAGCGACTATGAAGGGCTGGCAGCGGGAGCAAGCTCCTAGCAATTTATCTCCCACAGCACATGAAATCACCAGCGATATGTGCTGAAATCGCCCCCGTGTGTACACAGCTTAAGTCTCCTAACTGGTCTTCCCAAGAACAGACTCTCACCACTGCAATCCATTTTAAATGCTGCTGCTAGGCTGATCTTCCTTGCAAAACGCTCATCGTCTGCTGATCCACTCTGCCAGTCTCTCTATTGGTTACCTGTATCTTACTGTATTCAGTATAAAATATGGTACTTGTTTCCTAGCACGGCGCCCGTCGGGGTTGATCGCATACCTTAAGTTAAGGTAACTTAAGGTATGCGATCAATGCGATGGACGCGATTTTCTCTTAATTAACTGGCTTTATTGCCAGCAAAGAGAAAATCGCGTTGATCGCGTCCATCGCATGCCATTATAATGGCATGCGACCGATGCGATCAACACGATTTTCCATAGGGCTCAATGTTAAATTAGCTTTCAATGGTAAAATCGCGTTGATCGCGTCGATTGCATGCCATTATAATGGCATGCGATCAACGCGATCAACGCAATTTTACATAGGGAACAATGTAAAAAGGGCCAATGTGCCCGATTTTTGATTGTATATGCCCCCTCATGGGTATTAAGTATGGTAAATGGTCCCCCATTGTTAACGCCACCCCACTATTGACGCCAACCCGAAGCGTGGCGAGCGTAGCGCGCCCGCGAGGGGCGGCGGTACGCGTCCTCCGACCTTTTCATACCCCCACTATCCACGTCGGCGTGGAGTTGATTTTATGAAGTGTGGCGAGCGCAGCGAGCCACCGAACTCGAAGCGTGGCGAGCTCAGCGAGCCCCGCGCGGGGATGCGCATAACTTCACAGGTATACGCGGCCGCTTGCCACGCTTCGGGCTCGGTGGCTCGCTGCGCTCGCCACACTTGGAAGCTTGGAACAGGTGGATCAAGCAAAGTCCTATCTGGATATTAGTAGCAGAAGAGGGGTGGACTGCTAGGCGGGCCAAGCCGTGATTGAGCATGGTTAGAGGTGGCTTCTTTGTCACCAGTAAGCAAAAATGGAAGGGGGAGAGCCAGACATTATCAAACTGCACAATGTACTTGCAGAAGCTTAATTTTGCCTTTGGCAATATACAGTGTACGGCATATAACACTTCAGCAACCAGCGTCCGACCCAAGGTGAAAATGGGACTGGCCCAGAGGCGGCTAAAGATGTTGAAAATGGGACTGGCCCAGAGGCGGCTATGGCTGATAAGACCCGCAGCCACCACTGAACGCCCATGAAATGCTAGGTGTTCCCATGGACGACACCTGACCCCATCGCCGTTCAACCTCTGTCCTGCCCGGATCCCTGAGAATGGCTCGGCTACTATGCAAGTCGCAGAAGCCATTTTCAAAAGACCATGCGCATGGTCCATGGAATGGGGCCAAATTCACCCTGTTCCGAGGGAATTAGAATCACCCCCAGTGTTTGAACATAGGGGTTATTCAGACCTGACCAATGGGCTGCAAATTCACAGCCCGGCTGATTATCAATTGATTGCACATGTGTATGATCTTAGCGCGCATGCACAAGGCCATCCTGTGATAACATTCAATTTAATTGACCCGTTCCCAAGTTGAGTGACAGGAAACCAGCATTTGTGGGTGGTAAGTGGCTAGTTTCTGAGAAAAAGCAAATGTGCCCTAATGTTTTCAGGGAGGGCATGTGACTTCACACCTGGCATCATTCAGCCTGTTTCTATCGCACTGGCAGAGTAGGTTCTGGCTTACGCACAAACTACACTGGTGAGCGAGTTGGGAATGGATTTGCAGCTATTCGCTGATCTGCAATATTTTCCCAGACCTTTAACCCCTTCCCGACATTTGACGTACATGTACGTCATGGTCGGGAAGTACTTCCCGACATTTGACGTACATGTACGTCATGACTTCTAACTGTCACTGCGTCTAGAGACGCAGTGACAGTTAGGTGATGTCTGCTGTCCCTGACAGCAGACATCCCCCCTCGCCGCCCAGGGGGGGCAGGGGTGCCCCCCCGGTCGGCGATCGCTGTGATTGGCTGTTCAAATCTGAACAGCCATTCACAGCGTTTCCTGTGTTACCGGCGGCTAAGCCGCTCGGTAACACAGGGATCGGTGGTGATCGGTGCTGTCAAGTACAGCACCGATCACCACCGATGTGCAGCCCCCCCTCGAACCCGCCGGGCACTCACCCGGCAGCAGCAGCAGCTCCCCCGGCTCCCCCGGAGCGTCTGGAGCGCACGCAGCGCTGCCCTCCTCCCCCCTCCCCCCCGCAGCAGCAGCAGCATCAAGCTGCAGAAAAAGTTAAAAATGAAATATATGCACTGAAAAAATATATTTATATATATATATATATATATATATATATATATACACACACATATATATATATATATATATATATATATATATATATATATGTGTGTGTATATATATGTATATATATATATATATATATATATATATATATATATATATATATATATATATATATATATATATATATATATACACACATATATATATATGTGTGTGTGTGTGTGTGTGTGTGTATATACCGCACCGATTACCACCGATCGCCAGCCCCCCCCCCCCTCCCACCCGGCAGCCCCCCTCCCTCCCACCCACCCGGCTGCCGCAGCGCCAGCACCCCTCCCACCCCCCCGCCAGCCGCAGCGCCAGCCCCCCTCCCAAAGCTGGTGACTAAAATGGGGTCACTTGTGGGGGGGTTCCACTGTATTGGTGCTTCGGGGGTCTTGCTAATGCGACATAGCACCCACCATTCATTCCACCACCAAAAATCACTCCTTCCCTTCTGAGTCCTGCCATGCACCCAACTGGTATTTTTTGGTCACACGTGAGGCATTGCCGTACTCGGGAGAAATTGGGGCACAGATTTTGGGGTGCTTTGTCTCCTTCATTCCTTGTGAAAATAAAAATTTTTGAGCCAGAACTGCATTTTTCTGTAAAAAATTACATTTTTTTACACAAAAATGCAGATCTGGCTCAAAATTTTTCATTTTCACAAGGAATGAAGGAGACAAAGCACCCCAAAATCTGTGCCCCAATTTCTCCCGAGTACGGCAATGCCTCATGTGTGACCAAAAAATACCAGTTGGGTGCATGGCAGGACTCAGAAGGGAAGGAGTGATTTTTGGATTTTGCAGCACAGATTCTGGTTGAATGACCCCCGAAACACCCATACAGTGGAACCCCCCCACAAGTGACCCCATTTTGCAAACTACACCCTTCAGGGAATTCATCAAGGGGTATAGTGTACATTTCAAACCCCCCGGGGTTTCACCAATTTTGATACAACTGAGCTGTGAAAATGAAAAATTAATTTTTTTCATTTTCACTGCCCAGTTGTACCACAATTGGTGAAACCCCTGGGGGTTTGAAATGTACACTATACCCCTAGATGAATTCCCTGAAGGGTGTAGTTTGCAAAATGGGGTCACTTGTGGGGGGGTACCTAACTTTTAGCATCTTATGGTGCCTAGAAACCTACATTGTGCCTAAAAAATAATCTCATAAAAAGGAGGCTCCAAAATCAAGTAGGTGCTCCTTCTATTATGAAGCCTGTGGTTTGGTCACCGTGCACACTAGGGCCACATATAGGATATTTATGAAAACCAAAGAATTGGGGGAATCAATTTTTAGTCACATTTCTCTAGTAAATTCTACTGTGTTCCTTAGAAAAATGTATTAAAATTGCAAATCTGCAAAAAAAATGAAATTTTGAAATTTCACCTACACTTTCTTTTAATTCCTGTGAAACACCTAAAGGGTTAACAAACTTCCAAAATTCTGTTTTGAATACTGTGAGGGGTGCAGTTTTTGAAATGGCATCATTTATGGGGGTGTCTCACATACAAGTCACTCAAAGTCACATCATAACTGACCTGGTCCCTAAAAAAATCAGAGTTTGAAATTTTCTTGAAAATTTGAGAATTTGCTATTCATATTTGAAGCCTCCTAGTGTCCAAAAAAATGAAAAGGAGGTTGAAATAATGATTGCAACATAAAGTAGACATATGGTCTTTGTTAGTTATTAACTATTTTGAGTGGTATGTTTATTTGTCTCACAAGCAGAAAATGTGACATTTTGCAAATTGCAAAATTTTCCATTTTTTCACGACATTTTGGTATTTTTCACAAAAAAACACAGACTGTATCGACCCAAATTTACCACTAACTTGAAGTACAATGTGTCACGAGAAAACAATCTCAAAATCACTGGGATAAGTAAAAGCAAAAAAAAGTTATCCCCACTTAAGTGAAACATGTCAGATTTGAAAAAAATGGCTCTGTCAGGAACGCAAAAACTGGCTCTGTCAGGAAGGGGTTAACAGCCTTACATCGGGCGCGATTTCACTGTGGCAGGCAGTGTCTATCTCATCGCAGGGCTCTGCAAATTAGCAGTGAAGCGATCAGGTCTAAAACCCCCATAGTTATTTGTTTACTAGCTAGAACTCCCTCACAGACAGTTCTTTGTGAGCAGGTGCATTGTCGTGATGCAAGAGCCATAAGTTATTTTCAAGAAGTAAAGGTGGCCATACACACGCAGATTTATCTTCAGATCTGGCTGGTTGGAATAAATACATGGTTATGGATGAGAGCAAATGACAGTTTACCATTTGCTTGCAAATGCTGGAAAACTGACAAACTGTCACTCATCCATAACCATGTTTTTGTTCCAACCAGCCAGATCTGAAGATAAATCTTACTAGTGTTTGGGCACCTTTAGGGTTGTTTCCGTGTAGCTTTTCCTCGCAGCCGTTTCAGTACTTCGACATAAGAAATTTGGTTGATGTTCACTTGCTCTGCTATGCTCCTTACAGTCAACCATTTTCGATTTTTATCACAATTTCATAAACTTTTGCAAGGTGTTCTTCAGTTTTGCTCGTTGCTAGTCATCCTGCTCTCTAATCATCATTAATGCTTTCTTTTCCCTCAGTTAAATGTTTCATCCACTTTATAGCATTATCCTGAAAACTTGCACTAACATCTCTCTGATTTTAGTTTCACTCTCACCAAATCTAGCAAGAAATGTAATGTTTGTTCATTGACGGCACAACAAAACACACACATGGAAATTTGGTACTTATGTATTATCTGGGTGCCCCATTTTTTCATTGCATGCCACTACTTAAGGCATGTGATGCGATGCGATTTTTCATTGTAAAGACCCGATTTTTCATTGTATAGTCAACCATGGGTGATTTCATACCCCCACTATCCAACTACACATGGAGATGATTTTAAATAGTGTAGCGAGCACAGCGAGCCAGCGAGCGGACGCGGATTACTTTACATGTATTCTGCGTCCCCTCGCAGGGCTCGCTGCGCTCGCCACACTATCTAAAATCAACTTCATGCGTAGTTGGATAGTGGGGGTATTATACAATTAAAAATCGGGTCTTTACAATGAAAAAACCGCATCGCATGAATTGTATGCCACTATTTTGTTTGCGATGCGATGAAAAAATCGGGCGCCCAGATATTACATAAGTACCAGAAATTTACTAGGATGGGACTATTTCACATGGGATGTAGCTATGGGCAACCAATCAGATACTATATATTATCTTTTAGCTAAAAAAAAAAATAAGAAGTAGATTCTGATTGGTTGCCATAGCAACAACAACAGAGCTTTGAAACGCTGTTGTGCCAATGTCACCCAACCATATTGAGATGTCTGTGTAGTGCTGCCACAGCAAGCACTGGTGGCGGGTTTGCAAACTAAATTGTCAGGCCTTGTATAATGGATTCACACTTAGGGAGGGATGTACTAAGCGAAAAATGCGGTAAAACCCCTGTTTTCGGGGGTTTTACGGCATTTTAAAATGTACCAATAATGTCATCGCAGGGCATACCTATGGGCTTCTATCGCTGCCCGCCACTCGACGCAGACTCCTACCCCCCTCCCCGTCCTCTGTGAAATTCCTCCTCCTCCTAGCATATGTCATAGCCGGATGCTCTTCCAGCTGCAGGGGGGGAGGAGGAGGCGCCGGGGACAGCCGCGCTGAGCCGGGATGTGAGGGAGACCCCCTGCACACCACATCACAGGTATCGCGGGGAGCCTCCATCACCGCACTGTGATGCTAGCCATATATGTTAATACATATGCGCTATCATCACTGCGGCAGCGCGGCGAGGGGCGGCGATGTACTTTAATACATCCCGCCCTAAGGGCACTGTACTATAGTCAATACAGTTACTGACTGAGGGGTGCAATAATTGTTATAATAAGAGATGGGTGACCTTATAGTGGGTGAGGGGCATGCTACAATCAGTGTGTGTGTGTGTGTGTGTGTGTGTGTGTGTGTGTGTGTGTGTGTGTGTATATGGGGGGGCGATTCGATAATAATACTTATTACACCCAATCGCATTAGTGTTCACTGCACTATATATAAGTGCCCTTCTATCTCTCTCCCCCCATCCCCTAATGACTGTAGCAGCCTAGCAGGTCCCCCATCCCTTATGATAGCCATTATTATACCCCACAGCCCTCAGTGTGTGTGACTGTATTAATATTATATCAGTGTCCCTACTGATTTTGTGACGGCAACTCCTATAGATGGTGGTACTTAAATAGATTAAAATACCATATTGATATATCACCAGTCAGTGCCTTACCCCTAGCTATGATTGTAGTAGGTTGATTCAGAGACGTACCTAGATATTCGTAGGCCCCATAGCAAAAGTTTGTAAGGGCCCCCTATTTAGCAACTGATGGTGATAAATGTATGTAAAACATATTACTTAGACAGCAAAGCGGAGCCCCCTTCAGCTCCGGGCCCCATAGCAGCTGCACCCCTTGCACCTATGGTAGTTACGCCCTTGGGTTGGTTTTATACACTATATTTAAAATACAGTAACAGTCTACCCCAACCTGATTGGAATTTGAAGTATGTGGATTTTATAAAAAATTTAAAAGATACTGTAACACATGATGGGTCACACACACAATACTGCAGGACCCAAGACAGAGACAAGTGCTGTACCTGGAACAGCTGTCTAACATGGGAGTATTCAGCCAGCCCAGCCCTTGGACAATTTCAGCAGAGTTCATGGTTAGCTGGAAATGTCCTTTATACAGCCCTGCTGGCCAGCCCCCTGGAGCCAGCAACGCTCCCTGGGACCCCCAGGGCCATAAGCAGCCTCTGTTTTTGACTTGTGGCAAATCTGCTGCTGCTCGCTAGCACCCTTTGTTTCAAACACCAATATATGTACTGATATTATATGATGGGCCTAATTCAGACTTGACCACTAATTAGAGAATTCGCAAATCAAGCAATTATCGAATGACGGTGCATGTGTACTGTCCGCATCGCACATGTGCGAGTGCAAATATCGACAGAAAATGCGTATGGATCGTACATTAATCCCTTCACAGTTTGACCTACAGGAAGCTGGTGTCCAGGGTGGTTACCTGCCATTTTCTGCTTGTGGTGGAAAAACTCAGGTGTGCACAGGAGGTTTTTGAGGAGGGTTTGTGACATCAGCGATGACCACTTCCAGCCTGTCTTATTCGCAGATTAGTAGAAGCCTCAGACTCACATTGTATGTGGATTTATAAGTGGATGCCGATTAGCAATTCATTCGCAATTCTCTCGCAATTTTGCAAGGGGCGGTTATTCTTTCTGTCTGGGCGGCGGTTTACTCCTCGAAATCTCACATTAGCGGTCAAGCACATGGGATTAGGCCCTAATCCCATGTGCTGCCAGATGAATTTCTCGGAGATCACTTTTCCTGGTGTGATTATTTACTGTTGAATTTCCCTTTGTTATTAATGCAAAGCTTGTGATCATTTCTGTTCCTACAGTGAAGAATAAACCATGCGTACCATGTAAAATGACATGAAATTCATGAAGAACAGGTAATGCCGGAGTGTTGGATGCATCATCACCGCCACTAAGAGCTGCTTCTGGAGAACCTTTGCTTCTATGTCCCTCCCATCGGTATAAATACAAATGGAATGCAGTGATATTCATACAGGGCCTCACCTCTCATACTCCAATACATACTATGACTAGAAAAGGATTAGAATAATACATAGAATTTGTGCATATCATCTTTGTAATATTCAGATAATATATGTATTATTCATTTTCAAAACTCCCGGCAGAAGTGGATTTAGACCTCATGGGGTGCTAAGCAAGGTACCAGTTTGGGGCCCTCCTTAAACAATATATAGCACTATGGGGGCAATTCAGACCCGCTTGCTGCAGGCCTAATTCGCCCCCCTGTCCAATGTTAGGGGTTTGCTAATTTGCAAACCCTTGGAGTGAACACCTCCGGCGAGTTCCGCACTCACGCAGGGGACCGCCCAGCATTTCATTGGCATGTCCACAAAAAAAGTTGGGCGTGCCCATAGAAACTGTAGGTGTACCACTGCGAACGCAGGTGTGTCGATGCATGCTTGGGGCGAGCGGCTGACGTCACACAAATTCGGCCATCTCCGGCCAGAATAAAAGTCAGTTTACACTGACTTTTATTAGCGAAGGGGAAAAAAATCATTAGATTGGAAGCGTCCATCGAGTGATTTCTCTCCTGTGCGGCCACATGCAAGCAGATGTGTATGCGAACACGTCTGCTCGCTTGCTAGTGAGGGGATTCTGGGAACAGGTGGCGTTTATATCCCAGCCTAGTGAACATCTCTGGGTCAGGTCCTACATTTTTGTTGCTGATTGCAGGTGCAGAGTACCTCAATGCAGTCCACCGATAAGTGCTCGAGTGTGTGATCAGCAGCATTGCATGCAAATCCGATTCAGGCTCTAAAGCTGTGCCCACACACAAAGATTTATCTGTCCAATCCGTCTGGTGGGAACAAAAACCTGGAAATGTACAATCAACGTTTGCTCTCAAATGCTGGAAAACAGAAAATAAAATTTTTCAAAAATGTGCATTTGGGGGCACATTTTTGATTGTCCTTTGCTCCCATACATTTCCAGGTTTTTGTTCCCACCAGATAGATTGGACAGATAAATCTGTTGATGTGTAAGCTTAAGGTTCTGATTCAGACTTGTTAGCAAGGCTGCCATTTTTGCAGATGTACAAAACCATGCAACGCTGCAGGTGTTATTTTAGTTTCTATAGTTAGTTTCTGCGCAGGGTAAATACTGGCTGCTTTATTTTTACACTGCAATTTAGATTTCCATTTGAACACACCCCACACAAATCTAAATCTTCAGTGCAGCGTGGTTTTGTCCATCTGCCAAAAGTGCAGTATTGCTAACAGGTCTGAATCAGACCTAACACTTATCCAAATAAGCGCAGGAGGGCAGAGATGGTGGTATAAGCGAAGGGAAGCAAAAGCACATGAGAGAAGTGGACCTGTTCATTAGAGCTTATAAAGAGGAGGGGCTGACAGACGGGTGAGGGAAGACAACCACTTACTGTAGATTCTAGGCAGTAGCAGACTATAAGTAGCTTTCAGTTTTCTTTTACATTACGCTGTGGGGTAGATGCATTAAAGCAGCACGTATCATGCCACTATAGCACTTCTTACTCCGACTTATTACCAAGGTGAAGCAGGAAGGAAAAACGACAAGATGTATTAACATGTATAAATCCGCTTGAGCACATAGCACATCATCTTAGTACTGATGTGCTGTGTCTTCCTGCCTGGCTGGTTCCAGTGGGTATGCGCGAGATCTCCTTTGACTGCTGTGGAGATAGGGCAACAACACCTGCTGCTGTCAAAATCAATAGCTGCAGGTGTATACTCATACATTGTTCTGCATATTGGTGTGCTATCTTATAGACAATGAGCACACACTGCCACATTAATACATGGGAATACACATAATGTGCACAGATACCCCCCATAATGACACTTCATACATCTTCCCCTTTATTCCAATTTCTCAGAGACAGTAACAGATTTTGAAGTTGCAGAAGCACCAACATCACCCACAGAGCTAGCTCCTATGTTCTCAGAGTCTTTATAATCAATTTGAATAGTAAGCTGCATTTTCTCTTTCATCCATCCTGGTGACACAGCTCAACCATGGGATGTAGGAGGGTCTGCAGGAGCCAGGCACCTATGCTAAATCTTTGAGACAGGCGGGCTCCTCCCTTCTGCATCCCAGCATTCCCCAGTTCATTTTA
The DNA here is from genome assembly GCF_055691185.1 of Crinia signifera. NCBI lineage: Eukaryota > Metazoa > Chordata > Amphibia > Anura > Myobatrachidae > Crinia > Crinia signifera. The sequence goes on from NC_139217.1 coordinate 381,022,427, forward strand.
GGTGCCCAACAGAGTAGGTGCTATGCTGAAGCAGCCATGTTTTAGGGTAGCTAGGGTTTTTTTTTTTTATTAATATATTCTCCTAGTTAGTGCAGGACACAGTATGAGGCTTCCAGGGAAAGTTTCCTCACACTGACAGCGCAGCAGAAGCTGACAGAAGCGCATCCTGTCAGGTCCCTGTGTGATGAGAGACGCTGTCTGGTCTCCCAGCACAGCGATTTGAACTCTTAACAGGAGGTCTCCTGGGGGTGTCCTTAGCCGGCGACCTGCTTAGGGGGGGATCATGGGTGACGGACCCTCTGCGATGGCGGCCGCCATCTTGGAAAGGGTTTACAGGCTGGACTCCATTGGTGTTGAAGCCTGTGACAGGAGCTCAGCGCAGCTAGGCACTTCCAAGTGGTCCTCATTGGAGGGGAGACACTGGAAGGCAGAAGAAACACTTGGTAGGAGTGTCTTACAGGTAGAGGGTGCCAAAAACAGTTCCCCTCCACGCTGAAGCAGGGACTTGGTCTCGTCCTTCACTCTGCTCTGGCGCCCTTTCTTCCCACACTATGCGGAGCTGGAAGGAGATTTCTATCTGCAGAGAGAGTGACAGTTTCTTCTAAGGCAGCGCTTTCCTCGGGGACCACTGAGGGTCCATTACATGGACAGACAGCTAAGTAACACTGGTGTATTGCTTTATACAACGCCTGACTGTGTATGTTTATCATGACAGAAAGGTGTAATGCTGCTCTGCTGGGGGGTGGAGCATATGCCATGTTAATTGACTGCAAGTTTTGAGGGGTAAAATTAACTGCTGAACAAATGGACTATGGGGATTTGTGCCCTACATCTGAATATGTGCGAAATGGGGCGCAAGCCCAGAGGGCTGAGCAACCTGAGCCTGCGTGGGCAGCTGCTCTGGGAAGGTCTGTGTCTGCCTTGGTACAGGCACTAAATAGACAGAGAGGTGATTTGGTTAGATCTCCTAGGCCATTTTCTTCCCCACAACCTTCTGTGGGCTCTATTCCTCTTTCTCAGGAGGACCCTGCATTGTTACAGGATATGCAGGACACTGCACAAAGTGTGCACAAAATGAATACCTTTATGGAACAGTTTGTTTAGGATCCTGAGGTTTCCCCCAGACACCCTTTATCCACACCACCCTTTCTTAATGTAGACTCTGAAGAAGAAGAAGCAGAGTGTGTTGAGGAGATGTTTTAGAATCAAAGGGAAGAGACCGAATCCTCTGTCCCTGGTGTTGGTGATGATTTTGGCTGTCAAACAAGCATTAAATCTATCTGATGTGGATAAGACACTGAAGCAAAGTTTGTTTAAGAAACAGCGCAGAGACGCAGTTACCTTTCCTTCAGATGAAGGCATACAAGAGCTGCTGGGGGAGCGTGGAAAACACCTGGACTCCTTATGCCCAAAAGGTTTTTGAGCTTGTATCCTATGCCGGAGGAGCATGTTAAATTGTGGGAAAAAGTTCCACTTGTGGATGCCCCGGTGGCCAGGTTGTCTAAGACTACAGCTTTACCTGTACAAGGGGGTGCTACGTTCAAAGACCCCATGGATAAGAAATTGGAGGGTTGTTTGAAAGCAATTTTTGAAGGAGTTGGTATTACTTTAAGGCCTATCATTGCATCAGCCTGGGTCTCTAAGGCCGTGATGGTTTGAGCAAATACCCTGTGTTTACTGCTTCAGCCTGATTCTGAAGCATTTGCCTTGGCAGAAAAGTTAAAGGCTGCAGCTAAATATACTTGTGAGGCTGGAGAAGATGGAGTTAAGATGGCGTCAAAAGTGTCGGCCATTTCTGTGACGGCCAGGAGGGCCTTATGGCTTAAGGCTTGGGAAGCTGATAACAAGTCCAGGAAGTCTCTTGAAGCACTAGCTTTTAAGGGGAGTTGTCAAGGGGGAGGAGAACAGAGAGGGGGGTCGCCTCCTGCTATACCTGGACGTTTGGGCTCTATCTGCCCAGGATCCTTGGGTTCTCAGTGTTGTTTCTCAAGGATACAGGAGCAGTCTCAAGGGAGTTCCTCCAAAGAGATATCTTCCTACACCTTTGCCAATGGAGGTGTGCTTGAGAAATGCCCTTTTGGGGGTGGCAAAGTCTCTCCTAGAGAAGGGTGTGGTGATTCCGGTAGTGCGGGAGGAAAGGAAGAAGGGGTTTTACTCCATTATTTTCTTGGTCCCCAAACCAGACGGCTCTTTCAGGCCTATCCTGAACCTGAAATTGCTGAACCTTCACCTGTGGGTGGACCACTTCAGGATGGAATCTCTGAGTACGGTTCTGTTGAGTTTGGAGTCGGGAGAATTCCTTGCATCCGTGGACATTCAAAACGTCTATTTGCATGTGCCTATTTGCAAAGAACATTAGTCTTTGCGGCGTTTCACGATAGACGACCTCCATCTGCAATTTCAGGCTCTCCCCTTCAGGCTGGCAACAGCTCCAAGGGTGTTCACAAAGATAATGGCAGTCATGGCGGCAGCTCTCAGACTCCAGGGAATTGTAATTATCCCATACTTGGACGATGTCTTGAGTCAGCAGAGAAGTTGCAGGAATATCTAGCAGCCGCAACTCATTTCTTGCAGAGCCATGGGTGGATATTAAATCTGCCAAAGTCCCAGCTGTGTCCCACTCAGAGGCTACAGTTTTTTAGAGTAATTCTGGATACAAACCTTCATCGGGTTATTCTTCCAGAGGCGAAGGCCAGGGACATTAATCTGTTAGTATTGGCCATTCTGCAGTCGCCAGGTCCTTCAGTATGGCAGTGTTTAAAACTATTGGGCAAGATGGTTGCGACCTTTCAGTATGCAAGGTTCCACTCAAGACCCTTTCAATGGAACATACTTTCCAGTTGGTCAGGGAATCCGAAGTCCATGAAGCAAGAGACAGTTCTTCTGGCTCAGGAGACTCGGGACTCGTTACTGTGGTGGACGGATGGGATGCTCCCTTCATGGGACTGGGTGGTTATCACAACCGATGCCAGCCTCAGGGGCTGGGGGGCAGTAACCCTGAACCTGAGATTGCAGGGTCTATGGTCCAGCGTGGAGTCTTCATTGCCAAACAATATACTGGAGCTGCGGGCAGTCTGCAAGACGCTTATGAAGGCGGAGGAGTTTCTGAAGGATTCCATTCAAATTCAGTCGAAAAATACCACGGCGGTGGCTTATTTGAACCACCAAGGGGGCACTTGCAGCAGGATGGCGATGCAGGAAGTCTCTAGGATTTTCTGGTGGGCAGAAGCAAATGTTCTGGCTCTATCGGCTGTGTTCATTCCGGGGATTCGGAATGTGGAAGCAGATTTTCTCAGCAGGGCAGACTTGCTGGAAGGAGAATGGGAGTGACATCTGGAGGTGTTCCAGGAAATTGTGTCTTTGGGGGCTCCAAGAGGTGGACTTTATGGCATCCAGACACAATCATCAGGTACTCAAGTTCTGTTCGAGAAATAGGGATCCGATGGCGTGGGCAGTGGATGATATGACGGTTCTGTGGTGCTTTAGCATCGCTTATGTCTTCCCACCGTTTCCCATGCTGGCTCAGGTTCTCAAGAGAGTGAGGACACAAGGGGCAAAGATCATAATGATAGCTCCGGATTGGCCAAAGAGGTCTTGGTATTCCAACATACTGAGCTTGTCTACAGCGTCATGGCGTCTTCCACTTCGACCAGTCCTTCTCAAGCAAAGTCCTTTTCTCCATCAGGACCTAACTCGGCTCAAATTGACAGCTTGGCTCTTGAAACCTCCATCTTGTGGAAGAAAGGTTTCTCGGAGGCAGTTATACTATGATTACCAGTTTCAGCTGCAAATTATTATAGAGTTTGGAAGACGTACATTTGGTGGTGTGAGAGACAAAAAGTTCACACCTCCAGATATAAGGTTTCTAGACTTCTAGAATTCCTGCAGAATGTATTTTACACTGGTTTCGGCCTGCAATCCTTGAAGGTGCAGTTGTCAGCCCTGTCTGTTTTCTTTCAAAAGAAAGTGGCTTTGTTGCTGGAGGTGCAGATGTTTCTCCAGGGGGTTACTCATCTTAAACCTCCCTATAGACAACCTGTCGCGCCTTGCGACCTGTCACTGGTGTTGGCAGTACTGCAGAAACCACCTTTTGAACCATTAAGGTCGACTGAACTTAAATTTCTGACCTGGAAACTTACGTTGCTATTGCTTCGGCTAGACGTGTGACTGAATTGGGGGCCTTGTCTTGCAAGTGTCCGTTTTTGGTATTTCATGAAGATAGGGCTGTTTTGAGAACAGTTCCAAAATTTTTGGCAAAAGTGGTATCCACTTTTCATTTAAACCAGGAGATTTTGCTCCCGGTGTTGTGTCCTCAAGAGGAGGGTCTTAATAGGGACAAACTGAAGAAATTGGATGATGTTCACGCGCTGCGTGTTTATGTGGACAGAGTGAAGGAGTTTCGTAAAACTGACTTGTTACTGGTACTGTATGACGTACATAAGAGAGGGTGGCCAGCTTCTAAGCAGACCATTGCTAGATGGTTAAGGTCAGTCATAGAATTTGCATACACTAAAGTTGGCAGACCAGTGCCCTCCAGAATTAATGCTCGTACCACCAGGTCTGTTGCTTCCTCTTGGGCTGTGCGTGATGGGGCAATTGCGGAACAAGTATGCAGGGATGCCATTTGATCCTCTGTTCATACTTTCACCAAATTCTACAGGTTCCATGACTTCGCGTCGGAGGATGCTTCATTTGGGTGAGCAGTGATGAGAACTGTGGGCCTGAGCGTACCCTACCAAAGGACCGTCTCTTGAACGCCCCATGGTTGATCTGTGTCACCAGGATGGATGAAAGAGAAAAGGGGATTTTTGTAAGAACTTACCGTTTGAATCCCTTTCTCTGAATCCATCCTGGTGACACAGCAATTACGCTCAGTAAGTTACCATTTCATGTGTTGTCATGTTATATGGTTGTTATTATGTGATTGGGCATATTAATATGTTTAGGTGTTGTACTGAGTAATGTATCCTAGTGTGCTCTGGAAGTTGAACTGAGAAATGCTGGGATGCAGATGGGAGGAGCCTGCCTTTCTCAAAGCTTTACTGTTCTCCCTGCAGTCTTACTAACTCCCTGTATACCTGCATTTCCATCTGCATAGTGTGTATTGTCCCGCACTGCTTGGGTGGTGCAGCCCCCTGCGGTTGTTCACACCAGTGCAGCGGATTGGGGGTTTAGTTATTATTTACTTATATCCCATCATTTGTGCATTGTTGCTATTGTCATTTATTTATATACCATAATTTGTGCATTGTTGCGCCCACACTGTGTATTGTGTTATTATTACTACCGGTGCAGTCTGCTATTATTTGTGTGACATCTCCTGAGCATTGTTGCTCCTCTGGGGATACCCCATTCCATTTCAGGGTTTTAGTCAGTGTTTAGACTTGCTGTCTTCCTGCCTTGGTGGTTGCGTTGTCACCCATAAGACCTGGTGGCATCAGGGTCGGAGCCGGCGTAACCAGCTGCTTCGAACGCGGCTATTATAGGTGAAGCCTAGTATTGCACGCAACTGTCAACAGCGGTCAGGGGCAACGGAGTCAGGGCATTGGTTCAGGGACATTCCTAGAGTCTCAACACAGAATCCTAACATTTAGCATAGATGCCTGACTCCTGCGGACCCTCCTACATCACATGGATGAGCTGTGTCACCAGAATGGATTCAGAGAAAGGGATTAGAACGGTAAGTTCTTACAAAAATCCCCTTTTTGGCCTGATAAACTAATTATTTTCAATGCAATTTGCAAGCAACATAGGAATTATGAACCATTGCAGTGTATTTAAAATGACTTATAGGGAAATGATGCTCCAGTCTACTTTGACCACTCACACCATCAAACAAGCAGCAACAAGATAAGCAGCACATGCTCCTCTAGCCTAGTATGTAGCTTCCAGCACGCTGCCAGAAGAGCAGGGTGAGTGATGTGTGATGGGGGTCATCTGCCCCCCCCCCCCCTACCCCGAGTACCTAAGTGCTGTGCTTCCCCGCGTATGGTCTGTCTGGGGAGATGGGGCCCTTGGTGTAGAGCTGTATGGTACGCAGATGCGTACTTTCCATAATGGGCCGGTCCTGTACAGGCGGAGGTGGGTGATTGCTATAGCAGACGCTATCCTCAGAGGCCAGGAAGGGTGGGAGGGAGCAGCGCTGGTGGCTTTAAACCAGGGAAAGCAAGCAGCAGTGACGGCACTAGTGGAGGAGCCAAGAATGCAAGCACTTTTGTTGTCAGAGCTCCCCTCAGACCCTGACGGCACTGGCTCCCCCAAGCCACCGCGGGGTCTGCCTCACTATAGTTATGCCACAGGCCAGATGTAATAAGCTTGAAAAGTGGAGAGTGATAAACCACCAGCCAATCAGCTCCTATCTGCCATGTCACAGACTGTTTTCAAAATGACAAGTAGGAGCTGATTAGTTGGTGGTTTATTACTCTCCATTTTATCACTTTTCAAGGCTTAGTACATCTCGCCCATAGGGGGAAATTTACTAAGAATACAATTACGATACTTCGTATTTGAATTCTTAATACGAATGAATACGAATGCATACGGCTGAAACAGCCGTATGCAAATTGGTGTTCCGGAGGGTAATTTACAAAGCAGTCAAATACGACTGCTTTGTAATCCCTGATGGCATATCCATTCATATTAGCGGCTGCAATGTGTAAAAAGAAAATCGAAAAATAAATGAAAAAAAATGTTGTGGGGTCTCCCCCCACGGCCGTAACCAGCACCAGGATGAAGGAGCCGGGGCTGGTATTAAAAAATCATTAAACCGGGCAAATATGGATTTGCTGATTTTTTTTTTTAAACCAGCCCCAGGCTCCAGGGCCAAAATGTACCGGCCAGACCATACGCGTTTTTTTATTTTCTGAAGACCTGGACTACGGCGGACAGATGAGGACGTGATCTTCGCCGAAGGACCTTGGTGAGTAGGTTTTCCTTCCACAGGTCCCCTGGACCCTGGAATCTGGACCCCAGACCCAGGGACCTACCTACGGGCTCAAGAAAGGTAAGTATCAGTATGTATGGGTAATGTATGTATTAAACTTTCATTTTTCATTTATTTTACTGTGGAACTACAAGTGCCAGCGGCCCTTTAATGCCCCGCATGCTGGGACTTGTGGTTATCCAAGTCCCAGCATGCGGGGGAGGCTTGCTGGGACTCATAGTTCCACAGTATAAGACAATAGTTTGTATTCTATTTTTTACACTTCAATCAGCTCGATGCCCACCACCCAGGGGCATCAAGGACAGCACCAGGCTTCAGCCTGGTGCTGTCCTTGATGCCCCTGGGTGGTGGGCATCGAGCTGATTGAAGTGTAAAAAATAGAATAAAGCTACCCCCTCCAGGTAAGTCCTGGAGGGGGTAGCTTTATTGGGGGGGTCCCCACTTCCCCAGGATCCCTGGCTAAGCTGACTGTTTGGTAGGGATGAATGCTTTGGCTGGGGGGACTTGTATAAAAAAAGTCTCCCCCTGACTGTGTCATTACTCTGCTGGCTGGTTGGGCCTGGGGCTGGTTCTTAAAATACGGGGGGGCCCCTAGTCATTTTGTCCCCCGTATTTGGGACCAGCCTGGCCGTGGAGGTTGGGGCTGGTTTAAAAAAAAATCTGAGAAGCCCTATTTGCCCGGTTTCATGATTTTCTAATACGAGCCCCGGCTCTTTCAGCCTGGTGCTGGTTACGGCCATGGGGGGCTGTATTTTTTTCACACTGAAGCCTGCACGGATCTGACTGATCCGTGCAGGCTGAAGCCAAATACGCCAGGAAAATGAAGTGTATTTTCCTGGCGTATTTGGCCAGCAAATAGAGGGCGTATCCCGCTAATTTCGGACTGTATTGAAAATGAGCAAATTAGGAATCACCATTCTATTGAATTGTGATTCCTGTCGTATTCAGTTGATGGTGTATTCATTCGTATTTGTAAATACAAATAGGAATGTCCCATCAATACGAATATGAATAATCTTATTTTTGGCATAGTAAATGCCAAAAATATGAATATGCCAAAAAAATTGTATTTTACTATGAAAATACAATAATTTTTTTACGAATTTAGCTTAGTAAATTTCCCCCATCATGTTTATCAACAGCGGCTTTTACTGTAGATATAACAGCGACATTTTTGTACTCCTTTGCTGCAAATATTTGCCATTTCAAAGTTCCACATTCCAATCCCTTGAAGTTTAGATCTGTGATTTCTACATCAATTTGAGGTAACTAACATAGGTAGTAGAGACATATGGTTTATGGGGTGTGACCTTGTGGTATGCCCCCATTATCACCACTTTGGGGACAAGCTCAGCACTCCTGGAGATGCTGGTCTATCCCCAGGCTCTCCCAGCAATGTGTAAATGCTGTCTGCATACACAGTGCTCCCCCACAACTAACCACAATGCCCCAATGGGACAATTGCCAGCAGTGGCGTAACTATAAATTGGGCGCCCCCCCCCCGCAGCCTTACCTGTCTTGCTGGTCCCGTCCCGGCTCCCTTGCTGGCTTCATTCTTCTGCTAGTGAGACGGACCAACACAAAATGTCCGCCCCCATACAGCAGACAGTTTCAGAGAACAGTCTGCTATATGGGGCGGACATTTTATTGTGGTCCGTCTCACTAGCAGAAGAATGAAGCCAGCAAGGGAGCCGGGACGGGACCAGCAAGACAGGTAAGGCTGCGGATTGGTGGGCGGCAGATGGGCGGCGGACGGGAGGGGGCTAACTATAGCACCACAGCCCCCTGCCGCCCACACATGCACAGCGCCCCCCCCCCGCGGCCGCGGGGGCTGCGGTGCTATAGTTACGCCTCTGATTGCCAGTATGGTTGTTCTCAACACAGTGAAAATGCACTAATCTATCTATCTATATCATAGTGCATAACAGTTTAAATGAATCTCACAATGGGGGTTAATCTGATTCACTCGCAAAGGCACAATCACTCTCTAATGGACAAAAACATATGCACGGCAGGTGGACCAGATGTAACATATGCAGTGAGAGTTAATCTGCCCATACACACCCCGATACGGGTGTGCGTTCCGTGCTTAACAAGCACGGATTGCATTGCATTGCCTGTGCATGCGTTGTGCATGCAATGCGATACAATGTGATTAAAACAAAGTACAAAAAGTATGTGCAAGCACATACTTTTTATACTGTGCGATGAGGTGCCACGGGAGCGTGCACCTCAAAGCACAGAACGCACAGCCCGCATCGCAGCGTGTATGGGCTGCTTTAGATTTGGGTGTTTTATTGTTTCTGCAATATAGATATCAGTTTGAAGTACACCCCCCACCAAAATCTAACTCTCTGCACATGTTACATCAGCCCCACCTGCATTGCATATGGTTTTTTTGTCCATTAGAGAGTGATTTTGCCTTTCTGATTGAATCAGAATAAACCCCCAAAATGTGAGACTTGATAAACGTCACTTGCTTAATTTTTTACTGTGTTGAGAACAAGCATACTGGCATTTGTAAAGGGAAGTCTTATTCCTTCTGGTGAAGGATAATTCCACCTTGGTTTAACTTTTGACTGTAGACCGATCAGCCAGATACCAAATCGCTGTTTTGCAGGAGTTGCCATTTTAAATCTTTTAAGATTGTGCAACAAAATATTAGGTTGAATGTCCTATCTTTTTTTTTCATGCCATTTTCATTTGTTTTATATAATTATATTAAATATTCTGTAAAATAAAAAAATCGAATGCTAAGTATGATTTTATTAAATATAGACCAAACAATACTGGATACCAATTTGTTTAATCACTTTCAGGTTATTTCAGTGAAGAAAATGTATTAAAGAAAATGTGCGCACCTAAGTGCCGAATGCATACTCTGTTTACAAACCCCAGTGAGGCTTGAGATATTCTGTAACTTTCACGTTATGCCTTATTTGATTGCTATATTACTTGTATGTTTTTCACTGTTTTACTACGAAAAAAAATTCAAAATCCAATAAATATATTTAAAAAAAAAAAAAAAAAAAAGAAAATGTGTGATTTTTTTTCCTTATATGTACGCAACTGGCCCAGGTTGATGGACTGAACATCCTAATTAAAATATTTTTATTAGGACGCGGGTAGGCAATAGGTTATAGTAGTAGTAGATGATTAGTGTTACTAGTTTAAAATGAAAATAGAAAAAACGGTACTTGTGTATTTTGGCGGCGCCCATCGCATCGCATACCATAACGCATACGATGGTATGCGATGCGACGCGATATCGTACGATAGTGCACGATGCCATACAATTTTGAAATTGTATGCCATTGTACATGGCATACAATGCCATATGATGCGATGCGATTAAACATTGTATAAGCACCCTAATGGGTGCTTATACAATGTTAAGCACCCAAATGGGTGCTTACAATGTTAAATGCACCCCCACGCCACCCCCCCACTATAAACGTGAACCCGAAGCGTGGCGAGCGCAGCGAGCCCGCGAGGGGCAGCGGTACGCGTCCTACGACCTTTTCATACCCCCACTATCCACGTCGGCGTGGAGTTGAGAATAGAATAGTGTGGCGAGCGCAGCGATCCACCGAGCCCAAAGCGTGGCGAGCGCAGCGAGCCCCGCGAGGGGTCGCGGATACCTGTGAAGCCCGCGAAGGGACACGTTTACCTGTGAAGGTATCCGCGTCCCCTCGCGAGGCTCGCTGCGCTCGCCACGCTTCGGGCTCGGTGCGCTCGCCACACTATTCTATTCTCAACTCCACGCCGACGTGGATAGTGGGGGTATGAAAAGGTCGTAGGACGCGTACCGCCGCCCCGCGCGGGCTCGCTGCGCTCGCCACGCTTCGGGTTCACGTTTATAGTGGGGGGGTGGCGTGGGGGTGCATTTAACATTGTAAGCACCCATTTGGGTGCTCAAAAGCACCCTTTAGGGTGCTTATACGATTTTTGGTCGTATAGGGGGTCAAAATCGCGTCGCATCTGACGCATCGCGTCGCATCTGTTCGCATCTGTTCGTCGTACGACGGACATCGGGGGCGCCGCCAAAATACACAAGTACCGAAAAAACCTGCTAGACATAAGCTCTAATTTTGTTGCATTTTAGCACATGATCATTCTGAATGTAGCTAACGGACAATGTATGCTACCTTGGACACATCCTGCCGACAAGCCGACCGCTGGATGGAAACATACATGTAGCATGTGTTGACTGTCCCTCTTTCTTCGGCTAAGCTCTCAATTTCTTTTTTCTTTTTAGTTACGTAAAACTTTAAGGTTACTGATATCATTGGATCTGTTGTAATCATATGGTTGTAGTTTAAGATGAAACTTTCACACCAACGATTGGTACCACCGAATTACTGCAATCCTTACTGTGATGCCTGAAAACGTTTCAGTTTGTATTAAACGCATTGTGTTTAATGTGCAAATTTTTCAATAAAACACATATTGAAAAAAAATATATATATTTTTATGATGTGTATTTATTAGTATTTTTACTAACTTTTGGATTCAGCGTAAAACAGTGAGCCATTGTTTGTTGTGGCACTTTGGCCAGCAGGGGGAGCACTATGCATGTAGATTGTAGATTGAAAAAGTAGAACACAACAAGGAACTTAACAGTAGTGATAATGGACCTTATTCTGGCGTACACGCAAAGCTGCTAATTTCGCAGCTTTGCGTGTGGTTAAATACTGCCAGCACTACCGCCCCCCCCTTCGCACTCTGAATATCCCCGTATGCATGCGAATAGATGTTTTGCATATAATCCATTCCCAAGCATGCACAAGGGGACAAAATCATTTGTTGATCGCCAACCATTGAATGATTTTGCAAGCGCTCGCAGACCTAAGACTCTTCCAGGGTGTCTTATGTCGGTACTTGTGGAGTATCACGGCTCCCACGACCTTGATCGTATGCTAAAAAATCGCATCGCATGCGATGCGATCGCACCCGATTTTGCACTGAAATGCATCAAAATGCATTGAAATGTGTAGTAAACTTGTGAAATGCCCCCAAATGCCATTTTTCATAGTGTACCACCCCCACTACCAACGTCAACCCGAAGCGTGGTGAGCGCAGCGAGCCCGCGAGGGGCGGCGGTACGTGAGGGGCAGCGGTACGCGTCCTACGACCTTTTCATACCCCCACTATCCACGTCGGCGTGGAGTTGAGAATAGAAAGTGTGGCGAGCGCAGCGAGCCACCGAGGCCGAAGCGTGGCGAGCGCAGCGAGCCCCGCGAGGGGACGCGGATACCTTCACAGCTATACGCGTCCCCTCGCGGGCTTCACAGCTATACGCGTCCCCTCGCGGGCTTCACAGCTATACGCGTCCCCTCGCGGGCTTCACAGCTATACGCGTCCCCTCGCGGGCTTTACAGCTATACGCGTGCGCTCGCCACGCTTCGGGCTCGGTGGCTCGCTGCGCTCGCCACACTTTCTATTCTCAACTCCACGCCGACGTGGATAGTGGGGGTATGAAATGTCGTAGGACGCGTACCGCCGCCCCTCGCAGGCTCGCTGCGCTCACCACGCTTCGGGTTGGCGTTGATATTGGGGGTGGTACACAGTGAAAAATTACATTTGGGGGCCAATTAACATGTTTCATACTAATTTTAATGCATTTGGATGCATTTAAGATTAAAAACGTATGCCATCGCATCGCATCGTATGCCATCGTATGGCATCGTATGGCATCCGATGCGATCGCATACGATTTTTGACCAAAAATGCTCAAAAATCAGTAAAAATCGCATCGCATCGTATACCATCGTATGCCATCGTATGCCACTACATATGGCATACGATGCCATACGATGGGAGCCTTGATACTCCACAAGTACCCTTATGTCTGCCAGCGCCCTGTACGGGAAGCCGGCGGGCAGACGTCCCCCCCTGCACCCATGTCATGGGTGCATTTACATCGCCGACCATCGAATGATGTGGAACGTGCACGCAAAAGTAAGACACTCAGGTGTCTTAGCTTTGTGTGTGCCCTGTGCGAGGACAGGGCGGGCAGCTGCTTCCAGTGATGTCAGCTACCCGCCCCCGGCAGCCACGTCCCTGCCTCATTTCCCTGGGAACGCCCATGGTATTCAGGGGAACACCCATGAAGCGCTGGGCGTTCCCATAGGCATGTCTACCTGCCACCGACCCCCGTCCATACTGTTGGGTGCGAATGGGAAGGCGAACTTTCAGCTTACTGTGCTCGTTCGCACCTGGCATTTGCACATGTGCATAAATGCGCATGCGCAGATGCAAAACATTGTGCTCCGGTGCGAATTCATATTGGAATGAGTCATCCACAATAAGGCTCCATATGTCTAACTGTACTGTGTAGAGTTTGTATATCCTCCCCATGCATATGTGGGTTTCCTCCAGGTACTCCAGTTTCTTCCCACAATCCAAAAATACCTGTATACTGGTAGGTTAATTGGCTCCCAATACCAGGGCCAGTGTAACACTTCTCAGCACCCTAGGCAAAATGTCAACCTACCCCCCCCCCCCATACTGCCACCAATACCCAATTTCCAACCGCTTAAGGCATACTTGCCTGACATTCCGGAATGGCAGGGATGCCCCCAAAAGTCAGGTGGTCCTCCCAGCTCCCCGGGAAAGTGGGCAAGTCCCCTGCTTTCCCTGGAGGCCTACCTTTGCCACCCACAGCAGAGTGCATGGAGGAGGGTGCAGCAAAGTATGCCTCAAGGGAAAGTACCAGAGCAGCCCCCAACATTAAGTACAACAAGGATCCTCATAGACATCCTTCATTTTTTGATAGGCAGACTTTATGGCACCCCCCAGATCCTGGCGCCCTAGGCAGCTGCCTAAAGCTGCCTAATGGTAGAGCCGGCCCTGCCCAATACAAATCACCCTAGGTAATGTGGGTGTACATGTGGTAGGGAATGTAGGGGGTTATGCAGACCTGATCGCTGTGAGGTGATTAAGCAAAGCTCTGCAATCAGATATCCACCACAGCAGACAGTAAAGAGCCACTCTGTGAAAGTCTGAAAATGGCTTGCAAATCTCACGACAATCATCGTCTTGCTGCAAATCCGTACGCAGCTCACTCACCACCCAATGGTTTTCCCAGTCTGTGCGTAGTGCGTGCGTAGTGCAGAGCCTACTCTGCTTGTGCGGTAGAAACAGGCTGATCGAGTCCAGAGCTGACGCCACAGACCTGCATTTTTCATAACACTCCCAGAAAACATCCAGGTGACACCCACAAATGACGGCTTCTTGAGAATTAACTTACAATCAGAAAATATGATTTTTTTTTTCTCTGAATGGCCTTGCGCAAGCTTTGCAATCCGTATGCATGTGCAGTCATTCAGTAATCATCCACCTTCCGAAATCACAGGGCTGCGATCAGGTCTAAATAACCCCATAGATTGTAAGCTCCACTGGAGCAGTGACTAATATGAGAGAACAAATATTCTCTGTAAAGCACTTTGGAATAGGCCTAATTCAGACCTGATCGCAGAGCAAATTTGTTCTCAAAATGGGCAAAACCATGCTGCACTGCAGGTGGGGCAGATGTAACATATGCAGCGAGAGTTAGATTTGGGTGGGTTTGTACTTCAAACTGCTATCTATACTGCAGTGTAAAATAAAGCAACCAGTATTTACCCTGCACAGAAACAAAATAACTCCCCCCAACTCTCTCTGCACATGTTACATCAGCCCCCCTGCAGTATGCATTTTTTTCCCATTTTGAAAACAAAATTGACCTGCGATCAGGTATGAATTGCGCAGCCAGTCCTCTCTTTCTCCCACTTCCTGGCTCGCTGCAACAGAAGAGGGAGTAGTGAGCCCTAGGCCCCTCCTTCAGACCAGGGGCAGGATAAACTTATCCTACCTACTCTCTCAAAAGTTGTGGTAGACTCACAATTTGTAGGTAGTCCACTAAGGATCTCTCACACTGTGAATCATTGCTCCATTGTGAGGGGGCTAATTAAACAAATTTGCATAATCTTAGCATTTTGTTGCTACATGGGCAGAGGCCTAATGTCAGCACATCTCCACCACTAAAGATGCCTGCGCTAGGCTAAGCTGTCCTCTCCCCGCTGGTGGTGCCGGGCAGGGGGAAAGCGGCTCACTGTGTATGCACGAAGCAGCTTTCCCACCAGTGATGAACGCGATCATCGCTGTCCATACACGCTGGGCAAAATTGTTGCATCAATAGCAGGGTTGCCTACCCTCCCGGGATGGCTGGGAGGGCCCTGGTAATCGGTCGCCCTTCCGGCCCCCTCGGCAGGGGATCCGTGGGAGCACACAACGCGAATTGCATCTTTGTACCTCTGCCCCTACTGTGCAATACCTGAAATACCGGCATTGCATGGCAGGGGGTGTGGTCACAAAGATGCAATTGTGTTGACCACGCCCCCACTCCGGATGATCTGACAGCTGCCCCGCCCCGTCAGCTGCCTCACTGAACTGGCTGCCAAAGGCAGTTGAAAAGATCTGCATGTGGCTCTAAAATGATTTCTTTATCAGTAACTCCATACTGCCTGTCATATTCCTGACACATCTGCTCCTGTTATGTGCAGGGAGAAGGCGGTGCCTTTGCTTCCTATGCAGGGTTGGTTGCTTCTCTAATTTGTGGCCAACTCTACATACTGTAGGTAGTAATATTATTTTTTTCCAATCCATGGATGGATGTGTTTTATTCACACCAAATCTCTGCATCAGACCCAATGTTATCATTTTAGCTAGGTACAGAAATAAACCCATACCTCCCAACAGTCCCGATTTTATCGGGACAGTCCCGATTGTCAGGGCCTGTCCCGATGTCCCACCCGCGGGAGGCAGTGTCCCGCGGTGTGGGTGGGCTGTTGGGAGTCCCCCCTGTCAGCTGCTAAGCAGTGGGGAATAAACGCTGTGCGCATGCGCACAGCGTCTATTCCCGCAGCCAGGGGACTGGGGGCATGGCTAGAGGCTCACAGAGCCTCTGGGTCATGCCCCCATAGCGGCAAAATGGGGGTGTGGCCTCGCGGAAGAGCAGCGTGTATAGGCCACGCCCCCAAACTAGGCCACGCCCCCGAAAATTTCGGCACGCCTCCGGCGCGCAGGAGCATCGTCCCACTTGCAGAACTTCGAAAGTTGGGAGGTATGTAAACCCTTAAGACTAATTATGAGGCCATTGTACTTATTGAAATGGGCATTTTTTGTCTTTGTTTCCTTCCTATGAATTTAATTTAGGGCTCTACAAGCAGCGTTAGCAAAGTTAGTAAATCCACCTGTCCTTTAGTCTTTAACAAAACAGCATAAAACCCCTTTCACAGCGCACAAATAACCCGGTCTGATCCGAGTTGTTGGCGGGTCCTCCCAGGTCGATGTGCGATGTGAAAAGGCCTTTTCAAAATACCCAGGTCTAGCAACCTGGAATTCCGACCCTGGTTAAAAGTAGATTTAATCCCATATTGAACCTGGGTTGCTTTGCAGAGTCAATGGTAACTCAGGGTGAGCGACCTGGGTCCTATTCACACTATATGGAGGCAGCATCAGTTCCAAGCGCTGCCTCCTCCCCCACCCCTGATGACATGACGCCACTCCACCCCACCCCTTTCTGACGTCATTGACACGGCTTATTGCCCGATTCCTGTGGGAGCTCACCTCCTGGGACAGACCCGTTTCCAAATCCCAGGTGCGACCCCTCATTTGCGATGTGTATTAGCATCTCAGTAGCTTTTATATGTATTAATACAAGTGAAAACATTCTGAACCCGATGCACTAAGCTTCAAAAGTGATATAATGGAGACTGATAAACAGCCAGCCAATCAGCTTCTGCCTGTCATGTCACAGACTGTGTTTGAAAAATGTCAGACTGGAGCTGATTGGTTGGTTGCTTATCACTCCATTTTTATCACTTTTGAAGCTTAGTGCATCTGGCCCAAAATCTGCAAATGCAAATAGTGTCTACAACTGTAATGGAGTGCACCAGAAAGTTGTTACCTTTTATACTAGTATTGTCTTTTAGAAACTTCAGTTTTGTGGTTTATGTAACTGTACGACCAAGTTTTTTTTAAGGCCTCCTTCTCTGGCTTTTCCAGTAACAAATCTTACACTTCATCGTGACTTTGCACTTCTACCATGTCATTCAGTACCTCACAACTGCATGATTATTGTGCCAAGTAAACACAAGCTAGACTTAATCCGACTCCATCTCAGTTTGGCAGTCGTTGCCAAATAAAGATGGGTGTATTTATTTTCATTGTTGGACATACATTCAGGTTACACAAAGCAGCCGACATTAAGGCTAGGATAGTTCTGGAATAATATATCTCAAATCTATGCAGGAAAGCTGGGCTGATGGCGCTGAAAGTTTCAGTGTTTTGGATTAGTGGATGAGTAAGTGCAATTGAAAAGATTATAGAAAATCTCAGAGAATTGCTGCCAAATTTTCAGTATGTTCATTTCTAATTCAATAGTTATTTGAAATAATAATCATAGTGTACAATGGAATTTGCTGATACCTACATAAACATGTTAGTGCTGTACCTACATAAGTTTATTTAGCCATTAACAAGGCTTTAGCTATTTTCTAACTTCACAAAATAATCTTTTTTAAGTTTCTACAGTTTGATAATATAAAAAAAACACTGGGGGAGTCTAATTAACATCTAAATAATTTTTTATCATTTATGTGGTAGAATAATTAAACTTACAAAAAAAAAAGCGAAATATTATTGGGGGATATCCTATTAGCAGTAGTTATTTTCTGCTGCTAATAAATTCACTGGGGGCTTTCCTATAAGCCCTGATGCAGCATACCAGTCCCCCACTTATTGGGTATTACGCTTCTCGCTCCTGAGGCACACAAAGCATAAAGCCATGACCATAACTACATGCGTGCCAGTAGTACCTTGCCCACAGCACATTTGCACTGTGGGAACACCATCTGGCAACACCACCCGCACGGCTGTTCCCCGCGGCTCAGCTCCAGCTAAGGAACATTTCAAATGTGGCGCCGGCCACCAGTTTATCAGAGCTAATGGTCCAGCAGCTGCAGTTAGTAATTGGCTACTAGAATGCAAGCTCCGTTTGGCTCCCGAGCAGGCGCCATATTTAAAAATCAATTCAGCAGACTCCCCATATTCAGTAGCAGCTTTGGCACGATGCCAGATGCCGGGCTCAGGGTTAGACTGGGCTGGATTACAAGGTGAGCAGTACTAGGGGCATACTGCAATGGACGCTACTCTTGGCATTGTGTAAGGGGCAGTATTGGTGGCATTATGTGTAAGGGCCACTACTGGTGGCATTAGGTGTATAAACATGAGTACTCTGGACAATATGTGTGGCATAATATGTAATGGGCATTATGATGTGTGGCATAATGTGTAATGCAGGGCCGGATTCAGCCTTCGGGGGGCCCGAGGCACTTTAGACAGGGGGGCCCCCTCCACTTGTCATTACTGGCCGCAATCTACACAGGAGAATATTAGGTAAAAGAGAAGTGATTAGGAGACCTGCGCTAAGGACTATGAATATTCTTATGTAGATGTGTACAACATGAGTAGGTAGGTAAAATAAAGGATGTGATGTCGGAGTAAGGTAAAACTGAAAGAGATTTATTGATAATGCTCAATAAAACGGTTATAAACAAAATGTTAATAAAGTAGGTGGGGGAATGGGAGCAGGTTATTGTGCACACCGCTGCACCTTAAAAGGTGTCTGCGGTCCGTGTCACAGTGGTGTATGGGGGAAGTATCCGTGTGTAACGAGTGGATGAGAACCGGGGGTGGGTGTTGCGGCTGAAGTCTCTGTGGGGGTCAAGGTAGTGTCGGAGTGGTACCAGAGGCTGGCGTCCCTAACCTCTGGTGGTGCACTGTAACACGTACCTGATACCCTCTAGCCACATCTCTGCTGGGTTCCTGCTGTCACCTGCCCAGCTGGCAGTGTGATCAGCTGTAGGTCTATGCCCCTTCGACACTGACAGCTGCAGCTTCCGGGTGATACCGTGTGGCGCCCACCGGGAGTGCAGAGTCTGTGGAGCGGCACACGCTCGACTCCACCAGCAGTGGAGGAGGCTTGTGTGGGGAGACGCGCGGAGTCGAGACTGGTGGAGTCGAGCTGATGATGAACGAGAGTAGGAGTTTGTGGTCTGCCAAGAAATGAATTCCCTAATTATGGCACTGTAACTAGATTTGGTTCTGGGTCTCAGTGATACATTAATCAGTGCAGTAGACGATGCTGAGAGGTCTGAATGCGTTAATAACCCAGCAATATCGCCATCCACATGCATTATGGTAATTGTTGAAGCAAAACTTGGGTACCCTGGAAGCACTCTCCCGAGAGCTCTAGGGGAATCTTGGGGCCCCATCGTAATTGACTGACTAATGGGAACCAAATTCTGGATGGCCAAACTGGATATGCCAGGATGTCTGTCTTGATCTTGTGCAGTACCCTCAACAGCATGGCTGGAGGTGGGAAGGCATATGTGAGGATGAGATTCGTCCATGGAAATGACATTGCATCTGTCTGGAAGGCAACTTGGGACCATATTCTGGAGACAAAGGTCGGGACCTGATTGTTGTATGGGGTCGCAAATAGGTCTATCCCTGGCAGTCCAAAGGCTGTCACGATCTTGTGAAAGATCTCTGGTTTTAGTGTAGTCATGTTCTGGAGAGAGAATCTGCTAATTCGTTTAGCTCTCTGGGTACGTATATTGCGGATAGCTGGATGGATCTTCGTATTTCCCAATCCCAAATGTCTATTGCTTCCTGACAAAGGAGTAAAGACCGTGTACCGCCCATCTCGTTTATGTAAGATACTGCGGTTTTATTGTCCAAGCGGACTTGAATGGGAATGTGATGAATATGCAGAGGCACAGGAGCTGCTAGGGCTAGCTTGGCTGCTCTTAGCTCCAAGAGGTTGATATGGGCTTGTGACTCCTGCATAGACCACTTGCCCCTTATTGCTTTGTCGCGAGTAAATGCTCCCCACCATGTGAGAGAAGCATCTGAAGTTATAATGATAACTGGTGTAGGGTCCTGCAGAGGTCTGGGGGGAGGAATGGTCAGAACTGTCCAATTCTGTATTTCTTCGCGAACTATAGATGTGAGCATGTTCTTGTCTGACTAAGAGTAGGCTATCCTGATAAGGAACCCCAGAATGTTTTGAGAGTGTCTGCAAATGAGGGGTGCATGGAGGAACCCTGGATCTAGGGCCTTCATTTTCCCAATGATTTTTTCAAGGTCTCTCATGCTGAGCCAACAATCTATAATGTGGGACACAAAGGTTTGTATGTCTGTCCACTTCTCCAAAGAGACTGCAATAGAGAAAGAAGGGGAATCTATTACGAACCCCAGGAATCTAATCGACTGGCAAGGTGTTAGTATCGATTTGGCATAGTTTATCGAGAAGCCTAGGTTGTGCAAGAGGGATACTATTGTGTCTCACTGAGTAGTGTCTCTTGTTCTGAGTGGCCTACTAGGAGGTTGTCTAAGTAGATTATACATCAAATTTGTGTCTGATGAAAGTGTGTTACTACAGCCTTCATGAGTCGAGTAAAAGTTTACAGGGATTGTATAACCCGAAGAACATCACCATCCATTGGTAAAGGACGTAGTTCCAGAGAAATCTCAGAAACCTTCTGTGATTTGGGAGTACGTGGATTGTGTGGAAGGCCTCCTTGAGGTCTATTTTTATACAATAGTCATTCTGTGTCAAAAGGAAAGGTACTTCTGCATGACCTTCCATTCTGAACGTACGGTGTCTTATGTAATGATTCAGGGATTTGACATTTAGAACTGGTCTGTAAGAACCATCCTGCTTTCTTATGGGGAAGAGGTGACTCGTCCAACCCGTCCGTGAGGTGTCTGCCATTTCTATCTTGCCCTGAGATAACACCATAGTCAAGATGTTGTCTAAGAGAGGACTGGTGTTTATTGAGCAAGGGATTCTCTGGGGGGGAATCTTAATAGCGGGAGAGACAATCCCTTTTTTATCATTTTTAATAACCACCAGCCTGTGGTAATATCTCCCCACCGATCTACGGCTTGTGAGAGGCCAAGGTGCGGTTTTGTCTCTGTTACACTTACCTCTGTCTCTTCTGGAGTAAGAGGACGAAGGTGTGGCACCTCTGGAGGTATGGGCCCTGGAGAAGCCTCCTCTCTGGCCTCGGCAGGAGCCTCGGTAGTCTTGGGCCGAACTGCTGTCTGTGGCAGAACGACCCTCCTGACTAAAGGACCGCTTGGAAGGCTGGTTGCTCTTCAGATCCGCAAAAGATTTGTATGCTGTATAACGAATTTTGACCTATTCAATGAAGTCTGGGCCAAATAAATCGGAATCAGTGAGGTTCGGATCCTCCACTGGTTTGAGTGCTAAGTCAGCCAGCCCTGCTCTAGACAGCCAAGGGACCTACGAGTGTTTGATTTAAACTTGAAAGTCTGCCCTGCTAGTGTGAAATAATTGCATTTGTGTAACTACAATCTACATGTAGAAAACCTGTTTAAGGAAGGCTAATGTGTGAGAAAAATTGCACTTGTGTAGCTACAATATTCTATTGTACTGAACCCAGGCAGTGATACTGTTTCATCTACCTTACTGAAACTAGCAAAAAGAAAATGTGAAAATCTGTGACATGTTATATTTTCTTTGCTAAATTGTATCAGATCTCTGTGAAGTAGAGGAATTCTACCTCTGTAAACATTCTCCTAGCTGGCAGGGGAAGTATAATCATAATACCCTGCCCCTCCATGTCAGCAGGAAACTAGAAACACATTGTTTTATAAAGATTTTTGATTACTTATTTATGTATGTATGTATGTATGTATGTCAACCCTTGCCACATATTTTGATATAAGTTTAATAAAAGCTATATTTTTAAATTGATCAATTCTTTGAGTGCCCCAACAAAAGTCTTCTTTCTCTCCAAACTATTTGCTTTTTTGCAACGTCTCATGGGACTTAGTCAACTCCAAATAATGCACTGCACACTTGTGCAGTCAGTGTGCCTTGGCTCCCAATGCTCAGCACCATTAATCATTGTCACATTGGCAGTTAGGTACAGCTGCAGCGCTACCCCACTCCCATGCACAAAACCTTTAGCTAAAAAATGTTTTGTTTTTAAACATATATGCCAACCACAGGGGGGTCCTAGATAGAGGGGGCCCCTGTGGTTGGCATGTATGTTTCAAATAAAATTCCCCCTTAACCCCTTCCCGACATTTGACGTATATATACGTCATGGCCGGGATGTACTTCCCGACACATGACGTATATATATGTCATGACTTCAAAGTGCCACTGCGTCTCGAGACGCAGTGACAGAGGGACGATGTCTGCTGTCCCTGACAGCAGACATGTCCCTGCATGCCCAGGGGGGGCTGCGATGCCGCCCCCCCGTCGGCGATCGCTGTGATTGGCTGTTCAGTGTGAACAGCCATTCACAGCGTTTTCCTGTGTTACTGGCGAATCAGACGCTCGGTAACACAGGTGTCAATCACCGCCGGGCGTCAGGGGGCATGAAGGGGTCATCGGTGACGACGACACCTCACCCCACCTGCCCCCAAGGCTGTGATTGGTCCGTGGGACCCACGGACCAATCACAGCCAAGGCGCGTGATTTAAACTAACGGTGACTGCGCTGCAGACGCCATTCCGGTCTGGAATTGCGTGCAGAGCGGTCACCGTGCCAATCTGTCGTGATACATACCTGATCCTTGCCTGAAACTTACCTGATCACCGCTGATCACCGCTGGTAGCGTGCTGCCAGCAGCTGGATACTTCCTGGATCTTGTGACTTCTGTGTGTGCTGCTGCAGCAGTGTCATAGAGTCACAGATCGTGAGAGATAGGGACAGATAGTGACAGAGAGTGATAGAGAGTGATAGAGAGTGATAGAGAGTGATAGAGAGTGAGAGATAGAGAGAGATAGTGACAGAGAGTGATAGAGAGTGCTATATTTTGTGTCTGCTACCCCCCCTTTTGTGCTGATCAGTATATCTGTGCTGATCAGCAACTTTTTGGGGGTGCAGGGTTTTTTTTTTTATATATATACCTGTCAGTTGCTGCCAGTTGCACTGTCAGTTGCACCAAAGGTTGTGCACCTGCTGCCCCTCACTGGTAATCAGTGTCGCATCACTGATCACCTTTTTTTTTTTTTTTTGAGGGTGCTGTGGGGTCTTTTTTTAATTTTTTTTTTTACACACACTGTGATTTTGTGGGTGTCCTGTGGCCACTGTGCGCTGATCAGTGACGTACATCACTGATCAGCTTTTTCGGCACAGGGTTGATCTATTTTTTTTTTTCCTGTTGCCTTTGAGCGCTGTTCAGTGACGGACGTTACTGACCAACATCTGTGCTCAATTTTTGGCGCAGGACCTTTTTTTTTTTTTTTTTAACCCCTTCAATTTTTTTTTTTTTTATTGGGATCAAATTCCTGTATAAAGTATTTTTTTTTTTCTGCACTACATACACACTACACACTACATACCCCCCGTGTTGAAATAAAGTTTGTACCCCCCCTACACTATACACGTGTTGAAACATTACACTTACAGAAACACAAAAATAAAAATGGCATCCCAAATGTCATCCCAAATGTCATCCCAAATGTCATCCCAGTCATCCAGAAGAATGTATTCAGCGGAGGAGGCATATGCCATGCTTGCCTCTGACTCTGACTCTGACACAGCCAGTGATGCAAGCGGGGAATTTGAAGGATTCGCCTTAAGCTCCTCTTCCTCCTCTGCTGATGAGGGACCCCCTCAAAGACGCCCCCGTAGAGCAGCTGAGACCCCCCCCCAAATGATTGATCCCGTATGGACCCCACCACCAGACAATTTTGAGCCCCAGGTTCCTGAGTTTTTGGCCATCCCAGGAATCCAATTTGATTCAGCAGGTCTCAGAGAAATTGACTTTTTCAAATTATTTTTCTCTGATGATTTTATAAATTTAATGGTGGACCAAACTAATTTATATGCCCAGCAGTTTATTGCTCAAAACCCCACGTCATCATTTGCTAGGTGGACCCCTGTAGATGCAGTAGAGATGATGACGTTTTGGGGTCTGGTGTTACATATGGGCATAGTAAAAAAGCCAGAAATTAGGCAATATTGGAGTACAGATGTTCTGTACAGCACCCCATTTTACCGTATGGCCATGACTCGGGCTCGTTTTGAGATAATCCTTAAATTTTTACATTACACCGATAATACACTGTGCCCACCCAGAGATGATCCCACCTTTGACCGGCTATTCAAAGTCAGGCCGGTCATTGATCATTTCAGTGCCAAATTTGAAGAGATGTACATCCCTGAAAAATTTATTTGTATTGACGAGTCCCTTATACATTTTAAAGGAAGGGTTAAATTCCGCCAGTACCTTCCCAGTAAGAGGGCAAGGTATGGCATAAAAATGTATAAGCTGTGTGAAAGCACCTCAGGGTACACCCACAGGTTTAGGGTATATGAAGGGAAGGATTCAAGAATTGAACCGCCAGAATGCCCCCCCTCCCTCATAGGTGTTAGTGGAAAAATTGTCTGGGATTTAGTGCACCCCTTCCTGGATAAAGGTTATCACCTCTATGTGGATAACTTTTACACTAGCATCCCCCTGTTTAAGGCCCTTGGTTCAAGAGGTACAGCAGCTTGCGGTACTGTGCGTAAGAACCAAAGAGGCCTCCCAAAAACGCACATTGCCCAAGTAATGAGAAGGGGTGAAAGCAGGGGAATATGCACCGAAAATATGTTGTTGGTCAAATATAAGGACAAGATGGATGTCCTTATACTGACAACAATTCATGGAGACAGTACCACCTCCATCCCTGTACGAGGTACCAGTACCCACACCTCAAAACCTAATTGTATCCTAGATTACAATAGGTACATGGGCGGAGTGGATCTTTCAGATCAGGTACTGAAGCTGTACAGTGCCCTGCGGAAAACAAAAATCTGGTACAAGAAGCTGGCCGTGTATATCATCCAGATGGCACTGTATAACGCTTACGTGCTATTCCGTTCTACCAGCCAGAGGGGGACATTTATGCACTTTCAAGAGGAAGTCATAAAGGGCCTAATATTTGGGAACCAGCAGGCAGAGGGCCCCAGTACTTCTAGTACTGGCCCCCGTATTGTACCAGGGCAGCATTTTCCTAACGAAATCCCCTCCACTGCAAGAAAGGGCAGGACACAAAAAAGGTGCAAAGTTTGCTATAAAAAGGGAATAAGAAAGGAAACTATTTTCCACTGTGAAACTTGCCCCGACAAACCCGGCCTATGTATAAAGGAGTGTTTTAAAATATACCACACATCTATGGATTATTAGGTTCATCATTTCACCGTGCTTCGGGGGTCTTGCTAATGCCACATAGCACCCACCATTCATTCCACCAGAATCTGAGCTGCAAAATCCAAAAATCACTCCTTCCCTTCTGAGTCCTGCCATGCACCCAACTGGTATTTTTTGGTCACATATGAGGCATTGCCATACTCGGGAGAAATTGGGGCACAGATTTTGGGGTGATTTTTCTCCTTCATACCTTCTGAAAATGAAAAATTTTGAGCCAGAACTGCATTTTTGTGTAAAAAAATGTAATTTTTCATTTTCACTGCCCAGTTGTATCAAAATTGGTGAAACCCCTGGGGGTTTGAAATGTACACTATACCCCTAGATGAATTCCCTGAGGGGTGTAGTTTGCAAAATGGGGTCACTTGTGGGGGGGTTCCACTGTATTGGTGCTTTGGGGGTCTTGCTAATGCGACATAGCACCCACCAACATTCCACCAGAATCTGTGCTGCAAAATCCAAATATCACTCCTTCCCTTCTGAGTCCTGCCACTTTTTGGTCACACATGATGCATTGCCGTACTCGGGAGAAATTGGGGCACAGATTTTGGGGTGCTTTTTCTCCTTCATACCTTCTGAAAATGAAAAATTTTGAGCCAGAACTGCATTTTTGTGTAAAAAAATGTAATTTTTCATTTTCACTGCCCAGTTGTATCAAAATTGGTGAAACCCCTGGGGGTTTGAAATGTACACTATACCCCTAGATGAATTCCCTGAGGGGTGTAGTTTGCAAAATGGGGTCACTTGTGGGGGGGTTCCACTGTATTGGTGCTTTGGGGGTCTTGCTAATGCGACATAGCACCCACCAACATTCCACCAGAATCTGTGCTGCAAAATCCAAATATCACTCCTTCCCTTCTGAGTCCTGCCACTTTTTGGTCACACATGAGGCATTGCCGTACTCAGGAGAAATTGGGGCACAGATTTTGGGGTGCTTTTTCTCCTTCATACCTTCTGAAAATGAAAAATTTTGAGCCAGAACTGCATTTTTGTGTAAAAAAATGTAATTTTTCATTTTCACTGCCCAGTTGTATCAAAATTGGTGAAACCCCTGGGGGTTTGAAATGTACACTATACCCCTAGATGAATTCCCTGAGGGGTGTAGTTTGCAAAATGGGGTCACTTGTGGGGGGGTTCCACTGTATTGGTGCTTTGGGGGTCTTGCTAATGCGACATAGCACCCACCAACATTCCACCAGAATCTGTGCTGCAAAATCCAAAAATCACTCCTTCCCTTCTGAGTCCTGCCATGCACCCAAATGGTATTTTTTGGTCACATGTGAGACATTGCCGTACTCGGGAGAAATTGGGGCACAGATTTTGGGGTGCTTTTTCTCCTTCATTCCTTGTGAAAATGAAAAATTTTGAGCCAGAACTGCATTTTTGTGTAAAAAATGTAATTTTTCATTTGCACAGCCCAGTTGTATCAAAATTGGTGAAACCCCTGGGGGTTTGAAATGTACACTATACCCCTAGATGAATTCCCTGAGGGGTGTAGTTTGCAAAATGGGGTCACTTGTGGGGGGGTTCCACTGTATTGGTGCTTTGGGGGTCTTGCTAATGCGACATAGCACCCACCAACATTCCACCAGAATCTGTGCTGCAAAATCCAAAAATCACTCCTTCCCTTCTGAGTCCTGCCATGCACCCAAATGGTATTTTTTGGTCACATGTGAGACATTGCCGTACTCGGGAGAAATTGGGGCACAGATTTTGGGGTGCTTTTTCTCCTTCATTCCTTGTGAAAATGAAAAATTTTGAGCCAGAACTGCATTTTTGTGTAAAAAATTTAATTTTTCATTTGCACAGCCCAGTTGTATCAAAATTGGTGAAACCCCTGGGGGTTTGAAATGTACACTATACCCCTAGATGAATTCCCTGAGGGGTGTAGTTTGCAAAATGGGGTCACTTGTGGGGGGGTTCCACTGTATTGGTGCTTGGGGGGTCTTGCTAATGCGACATAGCACCCACCAACATTCCACCAGAATCTGAGCTGCAAAATCCAAAAATCACTCCTTCCCTTCTGAGTCCTGCCATGCACCCAAATGGTATTTTTTGGTCACATGTGAGGCATTGCCGTACTCGGGAGAAATTGGGGCACAGATTTTAGGGTGCTTTGTCTCCTTCATTCCTTGTGAAAATGAAAAATTTTGAGCCAGAACTGCATTTTTGTGTAAAAAAATTTAATTTTTCATTTTCACTGCCCAGTTGTACCACAATTGGTGAAACCCCTGGGGGTTTGAAATGTACACTATACCCCTAGATTAATTTTCTGAGGGGTGTAGTTTGCAAAATGGGGTCACTTGTGGGGGGGTTCCTAAATTTTAGCATCTTATGGTGCCTAGAAACCTACATGGTGCCTAAAAAATAATCTCATAAAAAGGAGGCTCCAAAATCAAGTAGGTGCTCCTTCTATTATGAAGCCTGTGGTTTGGTCAACGTGCACACTAGGGCCACATATAGGATATTTATGAAAACAAAAGAATTGGGGGAATCAATTTTTAGTCACATTTCTCTAGTAAAATCTACTGTGTTCCTTAGAAAAATGTATTAAAATTGCAAATCTGCAAAAAAAATGAAATTTTGAAATTTCACCTACACTTTGTTTTAATTCCTGTGAAACACCTAAAGGGTTAACAAACTTCCAAAATGCTGTTTTGAATACTGTGAGGGGTGCAGTTTTTGAAATGGCATCATTTATGGGGGTGTCTCACATACAAGTCCCTCAAAGTCACATCAGAACTGAACTGGTCCCTAAAAAAATCAGTGTTTGAAATTTTCTTGAAAATTTGAGAATTTGCTATTCATATTGTAAGCCTCCTAGTGTCCAAAAAAATTAAAAGGAAGTTGAAATAATGATGGAAACATAAAGTAGACATATGGTCTATGTTAGTTATTAACTATTTTGAGTGGTATGATTATTTGTCTCACAAGCAGAAAATTTAACATTTTGCAAATTGCTAAATTTTCCATTTTTTTACGACATTTTGGTATTTTTCACAAAAAAACACAGACTGTAGCGACCCAAATTTACCACTAATTTGAAGTACAATGTGTCACGAGAAAACAATCTCAAAATCACTGGGATAAGTAAAAGAAAAAAAAAGTTATCCCCACTTAAGTGATACATGTCAGATTTGAAAAAAAGGGCTCTGTCAGGAAGGCAAAAACTGGCTGTGTCAGGAAGGGGTTAATCCGGCCCTGGTGTAATGGGCATTATGGAGTGTTGCATACTGTGACATGGGCATTCAGCTATGTGGCATTATGTGTAATAGGCATTACTGTGTGTGGCATGTATAATGGTCATTATGGTGTTATTGGCACTATTGAGTCGATACGCTCCTTCCCCATGAAGCCGCTGGGGGGGGGCACCAATTCTCTTTCTGGCAGGGCCAGCTCAAGGCCTACTAGCACCCTGACCAAGCTTTTTTTTAACACCCCCTCCCCCCTTCAAATGCAGCGGCCATGCTCGATTATACATATGCCACAAACTGTAATGCCCATTACACATTATGCCACACATTGTGATGCCCATTATACATATGCCACGCACCTTGATGCCCATTACACAAATGCTATACACTGTGATGTCCATTATACATATGCCACACACCTTGATGCCCATTACACATTAAGCCCCACACCGTGATGCCCATTACACAATGTGATGCCCATTACATATTATGCCTCATAAGTGCTGCTTACCTACATGCTCATTGCAAGGGGGTTCTGTCTCAATGCCAGTGGTTACACGTTCAATTCCAGGTTGCTGTTTTTTTTTTTAATCTGTGCATGGTTCTGACACACTCTCCTGTAGGGCATGAAATCCCGCCTATCGGCACATGTCGGCTGAAAAAAAAAACTTTAAAAACTCATGTCAACCTTTCGACTGTTTAACCTTCCCATTGTCGACCTAATGCTTGTGTCGCCCTTCAAACCCTGTCGACCTTAGCCATGTCGACATAATTCTTGTGTCGACCTAAGCCACGTCGGCTTTCAGTGGTCGACCCAATGCATGTTGACATAATGGAAGAATATAATAATGGAATAAATTAGGACTTTATTTTATTCCTTTGCTGCAAGGCCCCCCCCCCCCCCAGTCCTGGTGCCTTAAGCTGCAGCCTAATCAGCCTATCGGTTAATCATGCGCTGTATGTTACTATATGTTGACAAGCAAGAGACTGACACCAACGTGTAGGCAGCGATTGTACTGGTGTCGGCAGTCTAACTGATTTATAGAAGTTGCAGTGTGTTTTTGTCAGAATGTCTGTCTTACAAATGCTGTGCTATGTGCAGTGTATTTCATTTGAATGTGAATAAACGCCGACAGCACTGAAGTTAGGCCAAATCTGCAGGAATATGTAAACAGGGTGTAGCTGGGTTCACATAAGGATAGAAATACACATGTGGCGAGGAGAAGGGGGAGGGTTCATATAAAGAGCAAGGAATGAGTGCTGTGTTTGTAATGCTGAGAACCTAGATGCATGGAGGAGGCAGACAAAGTATGAACTAGCGTTAAGTACATATGCTGAACTTAACGCTAGTTAACTGGGGGGGATTTACGTTTTTTTAATGTATCACCAGCACACCTAACGTGCGCTAAGGACAGCCCGCTCAGCGCCCCTTCAATCCTCCAGCAATTAGCAGCGAAGGCGATGTATTATTAGCCTCCTACATCGCCCGTTACTTGCAGCGGAGGCTTTGCCTGCCCAGGGCTAGCGTTGTCCCATCTCCACTGCGGAGACAATGCTAGCTCTGCTGCTTGCTCCAGGCTGCGCCCAAGATCTCGCGATAATAGCGAGATCTCGTGCATGCGCAATGAGCCAGCCAGGCATGCAGAGAGAGCGCATCAGTGTGAACTGGTGCGCTGTCTCCAGAAGGGGGACATCGCCGAAGGGGGTAGTTTACACTTCCCTGCTTCAGCGGTCAAGATGTTAATACATCTTGTTGGTCTCCCCTCCTGCTTCACTCCGTTAATGAGGTGAAGCAGGAAGTATAATAGCGGCGCGCTAAGCTCTGCTATAATACATCTGCCCTTAAATCAGCTGCAACTATCATCAGCTTGGCAAAGATGAGGAGTGATAAGCAGTTTGATGTATGTTCTTGCTAATAAACTGCATGCAGACAGAATATGACTATTGAATCTAACTACTGTAACTCAAAATCTGAATATTATTTATAAAGTGATGGAAACTGATAATGACTTTCTATTAAACTGTTCTTTTTTTCTTTGTGGCGGAAAGCTCTTTTCACCCAGTGGGTAGACAATGGGTAGATCCAGATATTGTCACACTGAGCCTTATTCTAGTTTACTCTTTCTGACAAAATCCTTCTTAGATGGACAAAACCATGAGCACTGCAGGTGGGGCAGATGTTACTTGTGCTGCAGAGAGAATTGGATTTGGGTGATGTTTTACTTCAAAGTGAGATCTATATTGCAGTGTAAAAATAAAGCAGCCAGTATTTACTCTGCACAGAAACAAAATAACTCACCCAAATCTAATTCTCTCTGCACATGTTACATCTGCCCCCCTGCAGTGCACATGGTTTTATCCATCTAAGAAGGATTTTGTCAGAAAGAGTGAACTAGAATAAGGCCCACAGAGACATAGCATCTTTTTTTAGCGTTGGTTGCAAAAATGTATCAAGAATAAATTGGGTTAGCAGGTCGGCTGGAGGCCTTAAAGAGAGGGTTTTACTCCGTTAAGAGTAGGGGGGGATGTTCGCACAACCTAATGATTTGATTAGTCCCCTGGTCTTATACAGGGTAGACTGGGCCCCAAAAAATTGTTATCAAATGAGGGGGTGCTGTTCCCTACAGCATTGGAGTATACATTTTACGGCAAAGAGAGAAAAGAGCTGTCTGGGGGAACGCACTGAAAACTTTAAAATATAACTTTTATTGATTCTTATTCTTATCAGTTTTATTTGCCTGCAATTGTACTTTCACAATTCAACATATACCATAGCTTTCAAAATTGCCATTGTAGAAGTTGGGACGCTCCCCCATTGTAGCCTATATCATAGGGGCATAGCTTCACAGGGATGTCATGAACATAGCCATGCCCCCGTTTTCCGTCACTATGGGAGCATGGCCAGGGCTGTGTAAACTGCTGGCCATGCCCCCAGGCCTTCTGCCCCACTGCCTCTCTCAGGTGGGATAGCCTGCATACCGTGGGTCTATTCCCTGCTCTGCAGTGACAGGCAGGGGAGGCTTCCAACTGCCCCACCATCACGGGCCACTGCTGGCCCCGGTGGGACCGCCCCCCCCCCCAAAAAAAAGGACTGTCTCCTGAAAAGCAGGACAGTTGGGAGATATGATATACCCCAGTGTGGATTCACTGCTATGGATAGAAATACACATGTGTTGAGGAGAAGAGGAAGGGTTCATATAAAGAGCAATAAATGAGTCATACAGCAGAACGACCAGCTTCCGATCTGGATTGTGTCACGATTTCCCTTGATCTCCGGGCTTCTCAGACACGATAGATCGGGTATGGGTCAAAGGGTCAACACAGCTAAGGTAGAAATACATTGGGTTGACCACTGAAGGTCGACATGGGCTTAGGTCGACACCTGAAAAGGTCAACATGGGCTTAGGTCGACAGGGTACAGATGGAGCCCCTCTCTTCTTTGCTTAGCTCTCGCCAGAAAGTCCCCACTGGCGAGAGCTGGTGGAGAGCCGGTGGAGAGGGACTCCATCAGACTGGGACGCGCGTCCCAGTCTCTCGGCGGCTGGGCAGCAGGACCCTGCCGCTCTACATCTGTAATTGGGTTTGGCCTGAATTCCGACACAGTCAACATAGACACTGTACCGGTGCACCATGTCCCCTCGTCCCCTGGCTTCGGTACACCATTTTGTTCTCCATTCACACCCTAGTGTATCGTAGGGCATGAAATACCACCCATCAGCACGTTGGCTAAAAAAAACTGTTAAAAATCCATGTTGACCTAATGACCCTGTTGACCTAAGCCCATGTTGACCTTTTCATGTGTCAACCTAAGCCCATGTTGACCTTCAGGGCGGGATGTATCAACATACATCTCCGCCCTTCGCACGGCAGCCGCCGCGATGCTACCGCATATGTACTAACATATGCGGCCAGCATCGGGCTGCAGTAACGGAGACCCCCGTGATACCTGTGATGTGGGCTGCGGGGGTCTCCATCACCTCCCGGCGGCTGCCAGCATCCCCCTGTGTCTCCTCCTCCCCCCTGAAGCCGGATGTCCTGCCGGCTGTGACACCAGGGGGAGGAGGAGATCAAAGGAGGACGGGAGGGGGTGGGCGCACGGACGGCGGACGGCGAAAGAAGCCCATAGGCTTCTATAGGGTATCGCCACCCAGAGGGTGGCGATACCCTCCCTTGCGAAAACGGGGCGGACGGGTATTGATACATAGGAAAATGCGGTAAAACGGGTGTTTTACCGCATTTTCCCGTTAGTACATCCCGCCCTCAGTGTTTGACAGGTGTGTCGACCCAGCGACTGTATACCGATAGATCTTATGGTGCCCAAACATATGTCCGTTTTTATGTCATTTTAGCCCTGTCCTAAACTAAATGCAGGAGGTTTGCCCACCCTTCTGGGAGAGGGACCTGATTTTTGGGACCCTCCTAGCAATTCCGGGAGGGTAGGTAAGTATGAAACAGAGCATGTGCAACACATATGCTCTGTGGGCACAGAGCTGCCAGATAGCTGCCATGTACGTAGTGGTGCGCTTGGCTTCGTCTCTCTGCCAAGCACACAACAATGTACATGACATTAATAGATTTGACTTCATTATGCAAATCTATTATTGGCCATGCTAGTGAACCACCTGCAGCCACCCTGATTGGCCAGCATTTGTAAGTGTAGATAGCTGCAGTGCTGACCACTGTGAACAATAAAGCAGCAGCACTAAAGAGGTACTAGTGTATTCACCATTTGTCTGGCCCCCCTCCTGCTCCTGGGCAGGTAGACTTTAGGGTGTAGGAGCTGGCAGCAGTAATATATCGAACTGTTACTTCACTGGGGGGTGGAGACAGACACACTCCCAACACACACCTTTCACTGGCACAACAGTTGGAGAGGAATGGTGCGGGGGAATGATGTAGAGCAGTGGAACGATTGGCAAATTGTATATAAGGGTCTGTTTAGTGGAATATCATGTATAGGAATCCAGATGGCTGATAGACAATGTCTAGGTCAACAATCAATAGTTCAGTACTATATGTTCATCATGGTATGGCTATATCAACACATAAAAATGTCTACATGATTTCTTTATGATTATTTCTCCTTATTTCAAAGTGCAACTCGTGCACATGCAAACTGGGAAAAATCGTTCCACTGCTTACAAAAGCAACATTGCATCCATCTCTGAATCATGAGCATAGTCCTACAGTAAAACTACTTAAGAAGGGATGCTCTTACTCTTTTCCTTGGCAGTTTAGGGGGAATCCAGAGCTTTTTGTGGGCTGCACGGACCCCACCCACCCCTCAGAAAAAGGGAATGCCTTTTAAATGAGATTGAACGGGAAGACAGAGGAAAAGCTGACAAACCCTCCAAATAAAAAGTTTTAAGGGCCCCAACGGACACCCACTCAGTGGGCAGGAGACTTTGCCAGGGGACCCTGTTGCTCATCTCTAGATCTTGAATTAAGGGTAGGTAGCAAACTTGAGTGCACATTTATCAAAGAATATTTGTGCTTAAATCTTTCGGGGGTTAGCCGCAAATATTAAGTAGACCCGAACATAGGCGAATCTAGGGGGTGGTCCGGGGGTGCACAGGACCACCCATTAGCCCATTTTGTAGCTGAGGGTCAGGGCTTTCCAACGAGCCCAGCCGCGTGTCTCTAGCCCTCTGGGAACCGGATATATGGCCAGGCAAAGCTGGAACGTTTTCTCTATAGGATAACCCACTAATTCCGACCCCCACCCAGTTAAACGGTTGCCAGTTCCCCCTTCGGCATCACTGAAGCTCGAGGTTGATCTAGTCGAACCTAAATCGCTGGGCCTTCAATCTGATTCCAGGCTGGATCCATATGGGTTAATTGGTTCCAGGGATATTGAGGTTAAACCGTTTTTTTAATTTCTTAAATGTAATTTCATGAGTGTTTATGTTCTTTGAGGGCAGATTTCTCTGGAACCAAACAGCCCAGTTTCACAGGACTAAAATCATTCGAAGCCAACTCAAAAGTTCTTCAATATGATACTGGTCTCATGTAAATGGGTCAGTTGGTTCCGAAGATATAGCTGGTTGGTTAAAGGGTGGTAGGGAGAGGGGAGTGGTTGTCTCTCCCCCTCACACCAGAAAATGCAGGGACTAGGCTGGTGTATAAGGGGTCAGCCTGGGAATGTCCCTGCATGATCCTGGGACCATATTCCCGGGTAAATCCCTGCATTTTCTGTTGTGAAAGGGGTATTCTTTCAAACAGCCGTGACCTGCAGTGCTCTGAATACAGCCGGGCAGCCCCCTGCTCTCTGCCCAGCTGTCAATGACTGTCACCCTGCAGCTTCTGCTCCAATTCTTCTCCCCGCTTTCACCTCAGCCCGCCCCCCCTTAATCATATGGTGCCGGCGCCCGGCGTGCTCCCCCGACGTCACGCACAACAACAGCGCGCACAATATTTCAAATGTCCCCTCGGCTAGAGGGGACACCAGGAGGGGAGTGGGAGCGTGCTCTGCGCTGCGCTCTGCTCCTCTTCCCATAGAAGCAGCTGCACCGCTCTCCATCTCTCCCTGCAGCAGCAGCGAAGGCTCATATAAAAATTTACTGTAAGTGGCACTTTTGGGGGCATTGCTTAAGGGACGCTACAAGTGGCAGTATGTGGGGGCATTACGCATAATGTGTGGCTTAATGTGTAAGGGGCATTACGGTGTGCAGCATCATGTGTAAGGGGCATTATGTGTACAGCATCATGTGTAAGGGGCATTATGTGTGCAGCATCATGTGTAAGGGACATTATGTGTGCAGCCTCATGTGTAAGGGACATTATGTGTGCAGCATCATGTGTAATGGGTACTATGGTGCGCGGCATCATGTGTAATGGGTACTATGGTGCGCGGCATCATGTGTAATGGGTACTATGGTGCGTGGCATCATGTGTAATGGGTACTATGGTGTGCGGCATCATGTGTAATGGGTAGTATGGTGTGCGGCATCCTGTGTAATGGGTACTATGGTGTGCCATCAAGCAAGAACCCCCTAGCAATGAGCACGTAGGTAAGCAGCACTTATGTGGCAAATATGTAATGGGCATTACGGTTTGTTATATAGTATGTAATGGGCATCATGATGTGTGGCACAATGTGTAATGGGCATTATGGTGTGTGGCCTTATGTGTAATTGGCATTATGGCGTGTGGCTTTATGTGTAATGGGTATTATGGAGTTTGCTAATATGTGTAATCGACATTACTGTGTATGGTCTAAAGTGTAATACCACACCCCTTTTTGTGATGCCACGCCTCCTTCCCATGAGACCACGCCCCTTTTTTGCGGCGCGGCTGCGCCGCGCAAAGGTACCGCTGCTGTTGTGTCTAGATCTGGGACCACCCATTATCATAATTCTAGATTCTCCTATGGACCCGAATGTATTAAAGAGGGACCGCAGCAGGAATCTCCGATCCCTGCTGCGATCCCCCCTTCTCCGCCACCGCCCGCTTCCCCCATAGGTTTCTATGGGGGATGTAAAGCTGCCCGATGTATCAACATCAGGCAGCCCGGATTCGCATCCCTGGGCTATCGCCATTCTGAAATGGCGATAGCCCATTGTAGCCTATGGCTACGAGATCGCACTGCCCTGGCTGTAGTGTGGTCAGCGGGGGGGCTTCAGACATCGCAGAGACGGGCTCCTTTTCTGAGCCCTGTCCCTGCTCCCTGAGGTATGATACATACCTCCGGTGGGATCGCATTGTAAATGCGGTCCATGGTAAATGGGCCCCTTGGTCCCTTAGCAGATTCCTGCAAGGACCTTTTAGAGGGAACTTTCCCTCACCCCAGACATGCTGGCACCTGGACTAACACTGCAGGTGGCCTTAGGCACAGGTGACTGACCACTCCCCACTGTCATAGGGAACACTGTTAAAGATGAAGTTGCCTTGGGAATGGATGGCACATGCACCCAATGTGACTGGGCTGGCAGCAGAACCTGGTGACGGCAGCAAAATACCTTTCCCTGCGCTGTGGACAGGTATCGCTTGGTGAAGGTAGTGGGGCACATCCAGTCACAAATGCCTTGCTCTACATAGGAGTTCCATTAAAAAGCTCAGTGAAATTGATAACCAAATTCGGTACTTGTTTAGTTTCACGGCGCCCGATATATCTGACGCGATATCGGGTGATATATCAATGCGATTTTTTACCTGTTTTGTGAGGGGCAGTTTTCAATAGCACTGTACGACAGGAGGAGACGGTCCGGAGCCTGGACTCTGGAGGAGATCTGCGCTGCGAGAATGCGGCGGCATGAGGAGGGGTAAGGGGGGTGGTTAACTCTACGAGGGCGGGCGGATGGGAGGGCTAGGGCGAGGGGCGCGCTGTCTGCCCACACATCCCGGTCAGCTCAGCCACACACAGAGGTTAGTAACATAGCCCCGCAGCGTAGACCGGCGCCCACAGTTACTCAGCGCCTCCCCGCCATGGCGGGGGCTGCGGGGCTATAGTTACGCCAGTGACAAGGATCCTTATAGATTGATTGATTTTTTTGAGAGGCAGACTTTGTGGCGCCCCCACCAGATCCCAGCACCCTAGGCAGCTGCCTAAAGCTGCCTATTGGTAGAGCCGGCCCTCAGTGGAGGTGTGTAGTAGCTACCTCACAATTGTACTGGAAGATACTTTGGGGCAGATTGGGGATGACTGAATACAGGTGAGTGAAAAAGATTTTTACTTGTGGGTGTATTTTTCCCATGACAAATGTTCTGCTAGCACTAGAACAGTTAATAGTGGTGATCTAAGGTTGAGGCCCCCAAACCTCCCTGGCATGTATTTTAAAGTTTGATGTTTTTTTTTTTTTTTAAGTTCCCATCTAAATGTTTCGGTCACGGTGGGTAGGGTGAAGTTTATGTGAAGAAACTGAACATCAGGACACAGGCACATTGTACCTGCTCAAGTGCATTACTGGATACCAATGAAGTCCTGGAAGCTTTATCACATAAAGGGGGAGATGTACTAAGTCTTGGGGCCAAATGTAGTAGGGTGGGATAAGTAGAAAGTGAGAGATTTTTGGGAGAATTTTCCAATTTTTTTAAAGTGGCAATCATATACACTAATGAACCATTTTGATTTTGCCATGAAATTGATTGCCGCTTTAAAAAAAAAGGGAAAACTTTCCCCAAATCTCTCAATTTCTGTTCACACCACAATGGCCCTTGGAGAGAGATAAAGTGAAGAGAGTTGACAATCTGTACCACCCTATTACAGAATGCATAAACAAATAGGCAAAACAAGAACACACTGAAGGGTAGATGTATGAAGCAGTGATAAGACAGAATAAGTGACAAAGTGCCAGTACTTTATCAACTGCCAATCAGCTCCTGACTGCCCCTTTTTAAACCCAGCCTGTAACTTAACAGTCAGGAGCTGATTGGCCGGTGATAAAGTACCAGGCACTTTATCACTTCTTCTCCCTTATCACTGCTTCATACCTCTACCCCTGAGTTATACCCCTTTCAGACAGAAAAATCCCAAAAACCCAGGTATTTCCCGGATACAAAAACCCAGGTAGAACTAGGCAGCAAGGTGCTGACCCCCTTTCACACAGGAGCAAAAACCCGGGTATTTCCCGTGTTGACCCCTTTCACACAGAAGCCGGATTTTTCCTGCAAAACTCTGTGTGTCATAAGAAAAGGACAGTTTTAAAGGCACACAGAGATGAGGTCATCAAAAGTGGGTGGAGACTGCTCACTGCATTGTATTAACCATGGCATGACACAAGGATATGTTGTAAACAAGTTTTATTGTTTTTATATACTGGAAGGTACATGTTACCTCACATGGCTGTCAGTATATTTGCAATGTTTGAGTACACTGTGGCATATTTGACTGTCCCAGGGGAAAAACTCAGACCCGGGAAAAACTCAGGTAAATTCCTGGGTTGAAGTCCTGTCATTTTAGACCCGGGTTGACCCTTTCAGACAGAAAAAAAACCGGGTCTACCCTCCTGGACCAGAGAATTTCCCGGGTCTTTTTTTCTGTCTGAAAGGGGTATTACAGTTAAAGACTGTAATGTAGGTCAAGTACAGGGTATATAAACTTAAGGCAGCCATGCAACCTAAATGAAAGCCTCCATGCTGATGATGTGTCTATTTTTCCATTTTTGCCCTGTCAAAAGCCAGCGATGCCACTGATGCACCTTGGTTACTTTATTGGGCGTGCAGTAACACAGCTCTTAATACACTCCAGGTCTGCACTCCCAAGTATCTTTATGTATTTAGGCTAGTTAGTTTACCCATGCTAAAACATGCTTAAGGGTGTGGACAATAGACACATGGATAAAAGAAAATAATGTTTGCTTAACAGTTTACTGTACTGAGCAGGTAAAGGCAAACACTGGTTCAGCATCAGCCAACTTACTGTCACTCAAAGTGATAAATGTTCCACACAAATGTTATATAATATGACGTGTTATGGGCTGTCATAGGAAATACATTATAGTTCATAGGGATATGATATGTAATATAATTCAAGGGTGTTAGAGGCAGGGGCGCATGTCCAGATATCCTTGGGATCCATCCCGTCAGCATATTTACTCAAAGGGGGAAATTTACTAAAATGGAAGTTCTATTGTAAATCGGATTTGGCCCAATAGTAACCAATCAGATTATATTAACTTCTAGAAGGTGCAAAATATCATTGTTTCTATGGGCAACATCTAAAATAAAAGTACCATCTTAGTAAATGTGCCCCAAAGAGGGTGTCGGCAGCTGTAAGGCAAATAAGTGCACACTCTGCAACTATTATGGATGCTTAGTCCCCTTATATATAGATATATATATATTTTCTAGTACACATTTCTAGTTACTCTATTTCTGGATTTCTCATTATTTTGTTGCAACGTGGATGGAACAAAGATCCCACACTGATCATAGAGAAAAAAAAAGGGTGACGGCGCACTTTGGAATCATGAATACTTAAAATTACAATAAATCTTAGAATGAAATATCATATAAGAGGTTGTTAGCATACATTTGACCGAAGATATGGGCTTGCAGACTGTGGTCGATATAAATCTGTAAGTTTAATTGTCTGGACTACTTGGGCGAAATGTAATAGGGTGTGATTTTTGGACATGTGCGATTTTGGGTCCAAAACGGCCGAAATCGCACATTTTCCGAAAATCGCACATTTAATAGGTTGAAAATCGCGGTAAAAAATCGCACTTTTTACCGCAAAATCGCACTTTTAGAAGTGCGATTTTTAGTCACATTTCAATTCGCATCCAGATGTTTTCCCATTATAAAGTATACAACTCGCAAATGTAATAGGGTGTGATTTTTGGTAAATGTTACCAAAAATCGCAAAAAAAATAGACCAGGTTCTGACAGGCGAATTTGACAGAACCATGCACAGATCATTGAGATCTGTGCATGGTCCTGTTAATAAAAATGTGTAAAAGTGTTTTTATAAAAAAAAAACGGCGTAGGGTCCCCCCTCCTAAGCATAACCAGCCCCGGGCTCATTGAGCCGGACCTGGTTCCAAAAATACGAGGGGACAAAAAGCATAGGGGTCCCCCGTATTTCTGAAACCAGCCCCGGACTCTTGGACCGGTCCTGGTTCCAAAAATACGGGGGACAAAAAATCTGGGGGTCCCCCGTATTTTGAAACCAGCACCGGGCTCCAACAGCCCACGGTGTCATGCCACAGCCGGGGGACACTTTTTATACAAGGTCCCCCGGCCAAAACATGAGCACCGTGGCTGGTCAGCCTTGGACGGGGTACCTGGAGGAGTGGGGACCCCCCCAATAAAGGGGTCCCCCCCCCAGGCTTCACCCATCCAGGGCTGAAGCCCGGGGCTGTCACCGGCGTCCGTGGCCAGTGGACGCCGGCCTGATAGGGTTAAATCGATCATACATATCATTACATTGCTTTATACTGGAGAACTACAAGTGCCAGCAGACCTCCCCCGCATGCTGGGACTTGGAGAACCACAAGTCCCAGCATGCGGGGCATAAATGGGCCCGCTGGGACTTGTAGTCCACCTGTAAAAAGAATGTTTATAAAAAAACACACACAGAGAGAAGTAAAAGTTTATTACACACACACCTCACTTTTACACCAGCGTTACTCACCATTCCTGGATCCAGCGCTGGTCTGGCTGCTTTACAGCCGGCTCCCCCTGCACTGACAGGCAGCGTGGAGAACTGGCTTTCTCCGTTGCCTCTAACAGCTTCTGTAGCGCTGTCCGAGTGCTACAGAGGCTGAGAGCGCGATTGGCTGAGCTATGCGTCTCCATGGAGACGCATAGCTCAGCCAATCAGGACTGAGCTATGCGTCTCCATGGAGACGTATCGGGCAATCGCGCTCTCAGCCTCTGTAGCACTGGAATAGCGCTACAGAAGCTGTTAGAGGCAACGGAGAAAGCCGGTTCTCCCCGCTGCCTGTCAGTGCGGGGGGAGCCGGCTGTAAAGCAGCCAGACCAGCGCTGGATCCAGGAATGGTAAGTAACGCTGGTGTAAAAGTGAGGTGTGTGTGTGTAATAAACTTTTACTTCTCTCTGTGTGTGTTTTTTATAAACATTCTTTTTACAGGTGGACTACAAGTCTCTGTAGCACTGGAACAGCGCTACAGAAGCTGTTAGAGGCAACGGAGAAAGCCGGTTCTCCCCGCTGCCTGTCAGTGCGGGGGGAGCCGGCTGTAAAGCAGCCAGACCAGCGCTGGATCCAGGAATGGTAAGTAACGCTGGTGTAAAAGTGAGGTGTGTGTGTGTAATAAACTTTTACTTCTCTCTGTGTGTGTTTTTTATAAACATTCTTTTTACAGGTGGACTACAAGTCCCAGCGGGCCCATTAATGCCCCGCATGCTGGGACTTGTGGTTCTCCAAGTCCCAGCATGCGGGGGAGGTCTGCTGGCACTTGTAGTTCTCCGGTATAAAGCAATGTAATGATATGTATGATCGATTTAACCCTATCAGGCCGGCGTCCACTGGCCACGAACGCCGGTGACAGCCCCGGGCTTCAGCCCTGGACGGGTGAAGCCTGGGGGGGGACCCCTTTATTGGGGGGGTCCCCACTCCTCCAGGTACCCCGTCCAAGGCTGACCAGCCACGGTGCTCATGTTTTGGCCGGGGGACCTTGTATAAAAAGTGTCCCCCGGCTGTGGCATGACACCGTGGGCTGTTGGAGCCCAGTGCTGGTTTCAAAATACGGGGGACCCCCAGATTTTTTGTCCCCCGTATTTTTGGAACCAGGACCGGTCCAAGAGTCCGGGGCTGGTTTCAAAAATACGGGGGACCCCTATGCTTTTTGTCCCCCCGTATTTTTGGAACCAGGTCCAGCTCAATGAGCCCGGGGCTGGTTATGCTTAGGAGGGGGGACCCCACGCCGTTTTTTTTAAACTTTTTTTTTTGCACAAAATCGCATTTATGAAAATGCGCACATTTTCATGACTGAAAATGCGCACATTTTCATGACTGAAAATGCGCACATTTTCATGACTAAAAATCGCCCGAAATCGCGGCAAATCGCATTTTTTGCCGCTAATTCGCATCTCATTACATATGCGAATTCGCGGCAAAAACCGCGATTTTTAAAGGTGCGATTTCTGGCGAGTTTGGAACTCGTCCAAAAATCACACCCTATTACATTTCGCCCCTTATGTGCTAATTGGGTGCCAATATTGTAACAAAAACTTTTTCCACAGAGAACTAAAACTTGCTTGTGCTGCTGACGTTCTGCTAAAAGCTACCAGCAGACCCTTTAGACCAGTGATTTTCAACCTTTTTACCTTGCGGCACACTAAATAAGATTTTAAAATTGCCAAGGCACACCATGAGATCCCCACAGGGCAAAACACATTGTCCCCCACAGGAAAAAAACAAACCTATTGACCCCATATAAAAAATAATCACACTAGTCCCCACAGGTAACAAAAATAAAATACATTGGCCCTTTACATGAAAAGAAGAGACAAGTAAATAACAGTTGAACTGGTGGTGGCTGTAAACTTGGGCATCTCTAGATTTGGGGGCACACATGAGAACAGCTCAAGGCACACTAGTGTGCCATGGGACAGTGGTTGAAAAACAATGCTTTAGACACTACTTTGAAATAAAATAGCAGCAGACTAAATACCTTTTACTAGTGTTACAGTGTTTGGATACAGTGTTACATTTCCCAGAGCAAACCCTGAAAATTCTCGGGAGTGCCATTGCCTGCGCTCCCTCCCACCAGGCAGCGTTGCTTTAGTGGCTGCCTGGTCCGGCCACCCTCCCCCTGCTGTGTGCGGCGTGACCTTGTAACGTCACACCGCACACAGCCGGGTTGCCGGGGGCAGGGCTGGGCGGTGGCCCGGACCCGGGGGTTACAGTGGTGGTTAACCGCTGAAGGGGTTAATAGGGATATAGGGATTGTATTTCATCTCAACAAATAACTTCCATTATTTTGTACATATATTTGTATATATTCTATGTTGTTTGTGTCTTTTATATGTGTGTGTGTGTGTGTGTGTGTGTGTGTGTGTGTGTGTGTGTGTATGCTTATTTTATCTTGATCTATGAAAAGTTAAGTCTTAAAATGAACAATAATACAGTTACTGATCCCAATCACCCATATAGCTGTACCATTTACAACAAATGATACTTCTGCTTTATCCACGTCTGCCCCAATCTGTGTATATCTACAGTTGATACTAATCATAAAAACCTTCTGTAATTAATATAACAGATTGTTTCAGATCAAGAGTGCCCCAACAAAAAGAGAGTCTTTTTCTAACATTTGAAACATTGTGGTCAAGGTCACTTCTTTGGACAAGTCTCTAGCACTCTGTGGTTCACATAGATTGCTTACATTTAAATGTAAGAGCAATTACTCATATATTTATATATCTCTATACAGTAAATGTTAAGGCCCCCTTACACTTGTCAACTTATTGTCTCAACAAATTGAACCTGATTGACTCGAGATTTATCCTATGTGCAGGAGGTTCAATCTCTTCCAATCTCTTGGTTATACCCAATGGCACAGGACTGTGGATTGTGTCCTACACATCAGGCACATAAGATTTTGTCAGATGGCACAGCAGATCTTGTCAGATAAATTGACTCAAAATGGATCAAATCTCACAAAATCTCACAAGTGTAAGGGGCCCTTAAGAGAGAGCGCCAGACATCTGGAAATTTTCAAAATA
The DNA here is from genome assembly GCF_055691185.1 of Crinia signifera. Classification (NCBI taxonomy): domain Eukaryota; kingdom Metazoa; phylum Chordata; class Amphibia; order Anura; family Myobatrachidae; genus Crinia; species Crinia signifera. Next base: position 381,065,980 of record NC_139217.1, read on the forward strand.
AAAATAGTATATTTATTTACTGAATTAATTATTTAAAAATATAAACATAAAACAAGAAATACATAAAAAGTCAATAATACATTCATATCAGCAATATGACATATCGGCTCTTTAATAGGTAGGTATATGGCAGATAGTATTAATCCCCGACAGTCATTATCCCGACTGGCCAGACTCAGACAGCATGGCCAGTGCAAAAAAGCCCCTTGCGGGCTCAATGGGTTCGCCATGCTGCGGGCACGGTAGCTCGCTACGCTCGCCACCTATTCTATTCTCCCTCTATGGGGGTCGTGGACCCCCACGAGGGAGAATAGCCGACGGCCATCGGGAACCCGGCCGTCAGTGTTTTAACAGTCGGGATCCCGACGTCGGGTTAATGACTGTCGGGATCCCATCCGGCACCCGTTCTAAAATCTGTTGTATAGCTACAGCACATGACTGCAGTGATCTTTAATACTGTGAGATTACTGTGTAATGTCCTAAGAGCCTGATTCACGTCCGATCGGTTCCAGGAGTATTCGCTACGGGGAGGTGGTAAGGGGGATGACGCATGGGAACGCGTTTTATTTATTTATTTACAGTTTCTTATATAACGCAGCAGATTCCATTGCACTTTACAATAGTAGACAGTGATAAGACAAACTGGGTAACAACAGACAGACTTGGGGGTTAGAGGGCCCTGCTGCAAGCTTACAATCTTATGGGCGTCCCCATTAAAACATTGGGGGCAACATCACAGGATGTCAGCTGCCCACCCCGTTCTCTGAGCTGCACGCCGCAATTATATGTCAGTCAAGACTGACTTATATTTGTGAATAGGGGAAAAAAATCATTCAATGGTCCTAATTATCGGACTGTCAGGAGTAATCCCGGATGGGTGGTGGTAACCCTAGTTAGCACCCCTTCCCCCCTCTGGTGGCTTGCCATACCCCTACAACATAAGCTCCTTCCACTACATAGCCCGGTAGGTAATTCCTGGATTTACTAAATATTAAATAAAAGGTAATATGTTTACTCTGAACTAAGAATCGTTTTAGTTCAATACAACTTTGTGTCAGGGGTTAAGTTGAACTGAGTATGAACTCTCTGTGAAACGTAAAGGGCATACACATGGGGCGATTTCAGTCCCTTTTCTAAATGATCTGACTAGATCGCTTAGAAAAGGAGCACGGATCGCTCAGTGTGTGCCCTGCATGTGTGCCCTGCAGCAATGGTGATGCACGGACTTACGCTTTGCTTTTGAGCGGGATTGCGGGGCTTTGCCTATTAAGAATAGGCAAAGCCCAGCTGAACACGATCGCTCAGCACAAAGCATCGTGGGTGCATCGCAGGACACCCGCGATATGTGCTGAGCGATCATGCTTAAGCATGTCGCTAAGCTAAAAGCTGGGTCGCCCCATGTGTACGGGGCTTTACAGTCGATCTCTTTATGCTCTCATGATCATTGGCTTTGCATTGAGTTAGATCATCACACCACAACACTGCTAGTGTTTGAGCATGTCATTGACATAGAAGACTGTTACGTTTCACTTTGCCAGTTTATTTTTTTTTTAAGAAAGTATTAGAAATGTAATTCTCCTAAAAGTATAATAAAAGCTACAAATCCTTTACTAGTATACTTTATTAATATAATATAATACAAAATATATAGCATGGCTCCAATTAGGTACATATTTGGTATCCCTATATATGATAATAGTCATGGAATAAAACCAGGGCTTTATTTATAGTGGCCTGAATTAATCAAGCGAAAGCAGCCAAGAGAATTACAAAAACGAGTGCTATGCAATTGCAGTTGTCGCCCTGTGGAAACTAAGTGCTTCCAAAGCCTCAGCAAAGTAGTAAGGCAACAGCAGTGACAATCTGCCTGAGAATCGTGTTGTGGGATCATTTACAAGCAGCGGCAAAGTGTCAGCATCACAAGTGCTGTTGGAAGTGTAAAGAAAGTCTATTTGTCTACCTGATCTCTTATTTCTAAGTAATTGTATATGGATATCTTTGACAAAATACAATAATAAATAATATCAATAATGTCTCACAGGTTTACATTAGAGCTAACACACATTTTCTTGGGTGCCGGATGACGCTCCGACAGGGGGGATCCCGACAGTAAGTATCCCGACGTCGGAATCCCGACTGCCGGTGCTCCGACAGGGACTCCTGGCTCACAGGTGCTATTCTCCATTGAGGGGGTCCACGACCCCCATAGAGGGAGAATAGAACCGGTGGCGAGCGTAGCGATCCACCGAGCCCACAAGGGGCTTCTTTGCACTCCCCCCCCCTGTCGGAGCACCGGCAGTCAGGATTCCGACATCGGGATCCCCCCTGTCGGAGCGCCGTACCACACCCAATTTTCTCTGCATACAGTATGTTATACGATATTTCTAATTTAGGTCAGTTACTATTATGTACAGTACATGTAACATATTACTTAAACATATTTTACCAAACAAACTGGTAATGTAGTTCTCCAGAAGGCATTGGGGTAGCTGTATGAATCCGTTATGAGTGGAGAAGTGAGCCAGTGACTTCAATCTCGTTGTTCTGATTTGCGATCCTTTTGGAAGTAACATGAAGCCACTAGCTGTTCTGTAGATGATTTTACACATTTACTCTGGTTTGAACAACATCCATCCATGTGTAGTTAATTATTCTCATTATGTAGCATTGTTCACTTTGCATTACGCACACTATCAATTATCTGGCTTCATAACTGGAACATTTCTCTTACTAGTTATAGGTAAACAACCCTTGTGGATTCATATGAGGCCTGTGTTCTTTAATCAATTATATTTTGCATGAAAAATTGGATATTTCTTGTTGACATCTCCTTTCTAAGTACATAACTGCAGGTCAACAGCACATAACAAAATCTATTTTGTAATGTCATATGCATATTTTGTGCAAATATGGACATTTATGACAGTTTATGCACATTTATTGCATCAAAATGGTGCAAACGTTTATTTCACAAGGAGTTGGTCCTTATGAATCAAAGCAGGACAGCACCACATTCTGTCAGGATGCCACACTGGAGCACAGAGCAGGAGGAAGTACGCTATACTGGTGGTTCAGTTACTGCAGCAGCAAGCTCATGAAGACGCACTGTAGTGGTATCTGGAACACAAGTGAATGGAGCACTAGAAGGCATATTGTATACTGGGACACGGAAGTTCATTCTACAAGGATATAATTGGAACCCTAAATAGTCAGAAACCCAGGAAGTTAAGGCAAAGATGTAACACTTGATTGCTACTAAATATCCTGCCTGTTAGAGAGAGGACTGTCATTGGCCAAGCTGATCACATGAGGAAGATAAATGTTTCTGCTTGTGGTAATAGGAAAGATGGTGTCCCGCACATTAGCTGATTTCTATCCTATAGCCTTTCTGGTGCTAGCTAGAAGCTGAATCCCGTCCCCTAGCTCAGTTTTTTCAGAAGCTTGCCGATGACATTCCTAAAATAGAACAATATGGAGAAAACACCTTTGTCTTTCTAGTAAGGAATAATGACAGAGAACAGATAGGTGCAACATAAAGATTTTTACTGAAATCTTAAACCATCTTAGTGAAACTAGAACTGGTAAGAACTGACTGGAACTGAGAGATTCTGTTTATAAAGGATGAAGTCCAATAAGTAGGACCAACTGGTCAAAATGGACGATTGAGCGTATGAGCCCGATGAAGCTACTTGTTCTCCTTAGTTGGCTGTGCCTGTTGTTTCTTCTGACCTTTTGGTGTGGCAGAAGAGAACATAGAATGATTACAGGATTATAATAGTGAAATAGAGAAACCAATGGACCTAGGGTGGGTTGGGTGGGAGCTGTTGCTAGGTGGCAATCCTATTCCCTAGAACAAAGAAAGTTTGCAGGTCATAGATTCCTTCAAACTACTGTTTGTTCGTCGGGAGGCTTGCCACCTAGCAAAAGCTGGTGGGTAGACTACCACATACCTGGTGGTTGCTCTAATAAATTTGATCCTCTGAGGATCAGTCGGTCTCTAATAATGTTTAACAAAGGTATGGCTGAATGGCCAATGCTAATGGCATTATTGATTGCAGTCGTAAGCCCTTGGCTTCAGTAGAAGTGACAGCCACGCCCCTAATTGAATGACATTTGAAGACAGTGGTATCTACTTTATTCCTGTAAGTTTCATTGCAGTAACTATCCATCCCCGGATAGTAGATGAGTAGATGGTCTGGCCGGATGGAAGGGTTAGAAAAAGGGTGATATCCAAGAGAGGATATCAGAAAAAAGACTCCCGGGTGGGGCACAACCTTCTATGTTAGTATAAGTATCAGTTAAAATAACAACTTTATTAATACTAAAAATGATCCTATTGGTGGATCAAATGACAGACATAGGACAAAGACATACAGATAACATTGATAAATATATACAATGAGAAAAGTAGTGAAAATATAATGTTATAAACGTCTGAAGTAAGGGCTAAATTGCCTCTATATTTTAAATATAACGATAAATATCAGTACATTGCAAAAATTTGTTCTTTCAGACAAAGCACGTCTTCACTGACCAACAAATGGTCTCACGTGAATACATATCGATTGGTATAATGTAATATCAGAAAGGGCTCACTGTAAGACAGCACAATATTTCCTTAAATATGGTCAAATATCACGTGGTGTGGTTGCTAATAGGTACCACTTAGATTTAGCTAAAGTGTCGGAACGAAAGGATGAAGTTAGGATAGTGGTGAAGTAGCTGAGTTGTGGGTACTCGCAAAGTGGCTGCTGCCTGTGCATATGGTAGAGGCAGCAGCCACTTTGCGAGTTTTTGCAATGTACTGATATTTATCGTTATATTTAAAATATAGAGGCAATTTAGCCCTTACTTCAGACGTTTATAACATTATATTTTCACTACTTTTCTCATTGTATATATTTATCAATGTTATCTGTATGTCTTTGTCCTATGTCCGTCATTTGATCCACCAATAGGATCATTTTTAGTATTAATAAAGTTGTTATTTTAACTGATACTTATACTAACATAGAAGGTTGTGCCCCACCCGGGAGTCTTTTTTCTGATATCCTCTCTTGGATATCACCCTTTTTCTAATTGCATTTATCCTACTCCCTGGGAGCACCTCCACAACAATATAATATATTGCAATTTATCCATTTAATACGTTTATTGGAGTTAACCTTCTTACCCATAACCAAATTAGCCCTGTGCCCTTGGCCTCCATCCCATCCCCCCTTTCCCCCTTTTTTTTGCAGGATGTAACACAGAGTTGGGAATTTGATTTGAATTGATGTGATTTGAAGGTAATATGATAATCATGTAACTAAGCAAAGGTCAATGTCTGAGTGATCTTTTAGTATGTCTAACTCAACCAGTGGGTTGTTTAGGGAACTGGTTTTCGTGTGACCCCTGAGGATGATATGAAAAACTAATGGGGTTTGGGTTAACCAAGGGTCTGATATGTGTATGAGTCTGAGATCAGCTCCTCTTGCTGTGAAGGCTAAGGCTAAAATAGATGCTAGTTTTTTAGATAGAAGACCAATATCCATTGTAGAATCTATGGAAGTTAGAAATTCTTAAAAAAGGGTTCGGTGTCCCATGCACTAGAGTAACATGGACAACATGGTCTAGAGAGGAAAGCCACTTTTAGCAGACGTAGGTAAACTTTATTCTCGGGGAGACAAGGGACCTATAAAGCTAAAGTGGAGCCATAAGAGTGCATGGTGGTAGATGCCAAGCCAGCTTCAACCTTAGCTGCTAGGAAATCTAAAGCTAAATTGAGAGTATTGGAAGAAGAAGCATGTGGCCAAGTAGCTATCCACATACTGTACTCGTTAATAATAGCTTGGTATCTGGTCCTCGTTCTGGGTCTTAGAGAGGCATTGAAGAGTGCCATTGATGAGGACAATAGATTAGCATTGGATAACAGCTGAATAATATCGCCATCCATATGGACTGTGGGAGTTTGTGGAGAAGGTCAGTGAAAGCAGTCACTGGATAGGCCTAGAGGAATTTTGGGCCCCTTGCGCAATTGATTGACTAAGGGGAACCAAATCCTGGAGGGCCACACTGGGTAAACTAGGATTAGGTGAGCTACTTTGTCTAACCTGATCTTGTGCAGGACTTTTAGCAATAGAGCTTGAGGGGCAAATGCATATGGGAGGGGAAGATCTGTCCATGGGAATGACATGGCATCCATGTGCAAGGCTCCCTTCATCCAAACTCTGGAAACAAAGGTTGGAACCTGTGCATTGGATGGGGTCGCAAATAGGTCTAGACTCAGAATTCCAAAAGTTTTTGTAATGTTCTGGCTTACTCTGTCCAGAGTGAGGTGTTCTCAGGATAAAGAGTCTGCCAGTTTGTTTAACTCACCCGGCAAATAAACGGCTGAGAGGAGAATGTTCCCCTGGAAAGACATCCCAATTCCAAATCTCTACTGCTTCTAGACAGAGAAGGAGAGAATTGGTGCCTCTCATTCTGTTCAGGTAATAGACAGCGGTCCTATTGTCCAAACAGACCTGTATTGATATTCCCTGAGTACGGGGAGGAATGAGGGAGTGTAATGCTAGTTTGGCCGCCCTCAGTTCCAATGGGTTTATGTGGTACCTGGATTCCTGTGTGGACCATGTACCCCTTATTGCTTTTTGTTATTTGCATGCTCCCGAAGCTGTCAGGGAATCATGTGAGGAGATTATTATGTTTGGTGTTGGGTCTAATAGAGGTCTGGGTAAAGGCAAGGGAAGTGATGTCCAGTTTTCTATTTCTGTTTGGACTGGAGAAGTTAGCTGGATTTTTTTTCCATCCGATGAAGACCTTTTTTGAGTAGGTTTCCTAGGAGGAACTGGGAATATCTGCATAGAAGAGGGACTTGCAGAAGACCCGGACCCAGAACTATAATTTTCCCTATGAGTTTGGCTAAGTCTCTCATCGGTAGCTGGCGATGGAGAGTACGAGAAATTAAAGTTTGTACTTCCGTCCATTTCTCTGGTGGGACTATAACTGAGATTGAGATGGAGTCTATTAGGATTCCTAAAAATATTATTGATTGGCACAGGACTAGGATAGATTTGGGGTAGTTTATGATAAAGCCTTGGTCGAGGAGAAGAGTTGTAAATAGATTCCATTGTGAGAGGAGAGTCTCTCTGTCTGGGTGAACTACTAGTGGATCGTCTAGATCAGTGGTAGCCAACCCTAGCCCTCGAGAGCTACCAACAGTGCACATTTTACAGACAACCTAGCTGCTGCACAGCTGCACTCATTAATCACTGACACATTTTAAAAGATCCACAGATGGAGCTAATTAGCTCACTTGTGATTCTGTGAGGAGACCTGCAAAACATGCACTGTTGGTAGCTCTCGAGGATTAGGGTTGGCTACCCCAGGTCTAGATATATGAGGCAACGGATTCCTTTCTGAGGAAGGTGAGTCACTACCACTTATATTAAGTGAGTAAATGTGTCGGTTTGAAAGTAAATGGTGCATTAGAAAGTCCGAAGACCATCACCGTCCACTGGTAAATTGTGTCTTTCCAGAAGAATCTTAGGATTCTTCTGTGATTTTTGTAGACCCGTATTGAATGAAAAGCCTCTTTGAGGTCTATCTTGATTCAGTAATCATTTTTGGAAAGTAGCAATAGGACCACTGGTAAGCCCTCCATCCTGAATGTACGTCTTTTTATGAACAGATTTAGGGCTTTGACATTCAAAATGGGTCTGTAAGAGCCATCTGTTTTCCGTATTGGGAAAAGATGACTGGTCCAACCTTTCTTGGTTTTGTCTGCTAATTCTATTTTACCCTGTGATTGTGCTGGGGGAAACACTTCATCTAGCAGAGGGCTGCAATTTTTTGTACAAGGAAATGTTTGATGTGGAAAATGGTTAAGAATTAGGGATAGCTCTTTCTCTATAATTTTTGAACTCCACCTGTCTGTGGTGATTTATCTCCAAACTGTTATAGTTTGAAAGAGGCCGGGGGGGGGGGGGGGGGGGTATGTAAGGGACCTACCATAACCTGTGTTGAGGGGTTCCTATTAAAGGACATTCTGCCTCTTGTGGGTCTTGTCCTGTAGGAGCCTCCTCTTGATCTTCTGTTGGTGCCAATGTGGTCTCGGACCAAACAACTGGCTGTTGCAGCTCAACCCTCTTTAGGAAAGGGTCTTCTGGAGGATTGAGGACCCTTGAGATCCAAGAAGGGTCTACGGGCCTTATAGCATATCTTAACCTCATTGATGAATTCAGGGACCAACAGGTCTACTACTAGGTTAGGTACCTCTACGGGCTTAGGCGCGAGGTTAGTTAAACCTGCTTTTGCGAGCCAGCGTACTCTGCAATTATTTGATATGAAATCAAAAGTTTGGCCAATCATTAAAGTGGCTCTGCTAATAGCCTTTAGGAGAGCATTCTTAGATGCTATTAAGGAATCTGAGGAACCGCCACACTCCCCCTCTTTTTCAGCTTTATCTCAGTCAAAAAGGAGGGGGCCAGCTACGTCTGACACTTTCAGTTGTATCTACCTTAGAAGCTTATCAGTAGCGTCACTTTGGGTTCTTTCCCCAATTAGTAAGCTAAGTGCAGGGTCAATTTGTGGGACAAATAGGGCTGGTATATCAGGTATGCCGGTATGACTTCTTAAACCATTTTATCCTCTTTCACCAGAGCGGTTCTAAATGCTAATTGGGCAAAATTGTGAGGGTGAGGCAGCTAGTGCTGCATGCTTGACTCCTTATGGGAGCAAGTCAGCAAATGCTGCCGTTCATAGGCAGTGTATTTGTGCCAGCCGTGGGCAGGAGATGGTGATATGTCACACACCACTTGGATATTTCGACTATGGGCAATACCTTGGAAAGAGACATGTTTTGTTGTGCGGGTGTCTCTGAGAGTAATATTGTCTGAATGTTTCTTCTTTGTGGTGTGTTTCCTTCCCTTGTTTTGAGGAAAGACTGAGGGAGACTGCTGCTGGCCAAAAGGTGACTCCGTCTCAACCTGTGAGCTGTCCCTGCTCTCCTCAGAGCAGACAGGGACTAAGCTCTTTTTTTCTATTTATAATTAAATCTTCTGAGGAACTGTCCTCAGAGTCTTGTATATGCCTCTTTTTAGGCATTTTGGGCTGTTCGCTGTGTTGATGGGGACTGGTATAGTGTGTCTGTCGCAGAGACAGGCACAGAGTCCTCCATCCTGTTAGCGCTGAGGAAAAAACTGAGCTAGGGGGCAGGATCCGGCGCTCAAGGGAGCGTGCCTGCATGCAACACTCCAGACCTGCTCCCTTTTGCGGGAAAGGTAAGTGAAAAAATTTTCACTTTACCATTCGTGCGCCGTCGGGAGGCTTGACTACCTAACCCACCACCGGTGGCAAGCCTACAGAAATAAATAAAAAATCTATAATTGTTGGTGTTAACCAAAACTAAAGAAAAATATGACCAAATATGTGCTGCGTAAGTGATCAAACACAGATTCAAAAATTATTTCCAATGGGAAAGTTGAATTACACTGAATTAGAAAGGTAGCAACTAAAGCCCAAAAATAATATAATTTTGAGGTTTGTGCAGTAGGACAGTTTTTTAAAATATTATTTAATATCTCATATCTGATAGGCCATATTACTTAACATTGGTGTTCGGTACGTTTCAATAGTTACCCAATTGTTTGTCGCATATACAGTCAGAAGCCATTCCTTAATAAATTGTGGAAGAAATTCTACAAAAACATACTCAAAGGGCCAAATGTAATAGGGTGAGAGTTTCAGAAAGTGAGAGATTTTGGGAGAGTTTTCCCAAGTTTTTTAAAGCAGCAATCAACTACATTACAAAATCAACCTGGTTTTGCAGTGTAATTGATTACTGCTTTAAAAAACATGGGAAAACTCTACCAAAATCTCTCACTTTCTGAAACTCTCACCCTATTACATTTGGCCCTTTATGTCTGTTTTATAATTTTGTAATGCAGGCTCAATAGCAGAGTCGACGTTGCTGACCATCAGGTGCCCCATTGACCACTACTGTTAGCAGGCGCCCACGTGCAACTTCATGGCACGCCCGCTGGTAAAAACAGCACTGGTCTCAGGAGCCCTGCTATCATCTGCAATAGGGGACAGGACGGCACCTGTCTGGCACTGCTCAGCCTGTGCTGCAGCAACCAACGGTGCAACCAACATTGTGAGATGGGACCCTCCGAACAGTGCAGATTCTGCATGCAGCAGCAGGCTTCATTGTGTGAGTCTGGGCTTGACCCACCTGCCATTGGTACAATTTTTTTTAAGAGAGGGGGGGCACCAAATTCCAACTTGCCTCTGGGCTAATAGGATAAACTTACGCCTCTGGGTATGGCATGTATTAAGTTAATTTTTTTTATGTCATGCCATGTATTGTTATGCCATGTATTGTTATGCCATGTATTATGTTATGCCATTTATTATATTATGCGATGTATTATGTTATGCCATGTTAGTACATCCCTAATGTTACAGGGTATTTCCATTGTGCGAGACCTGGCAGCAGTATAATATGAGCGCAGCCTGAAGTTACTGTGCTGCCAAGGATAACATGAAGGAAGCTGATGGCCATGACTTCGGGTCCAGGCTGAGCCAAAGTAGGATGTCCGCTGTCAGCAGTCACCAATGGGCGCCACAGGAGGAATGCCCAGGGAGGAGCTGGTCGGGCGGCGCCAGCTTTATCCCCGACACACAGCAGCAGCAGCCACACCAGTGCCTGATCTATTCTCCCGGAGCGCGTCGGTATCACCGCTTGCGATGTCCTGCGATATGTCCGAGTGGGACGGTCCGCTGCATATGAGCGATGTGGAAGAGAGGCCGGCATGCCTGCTCACGCTGCAGTACGGTCCGCTACGCATAGACAAGCTGGGGCAAACCGTCACTCCATCTCAGGTAACTTTCTGCAAGAGCAGCAAAACCTCTGCAAGTTCTATCTGTCTGCTGGGACATTGCTGAGTCTGTGCAAGTCCTGTGCTCGGGACTGCGTCCTCGTCTCACTACTATAGAGTCAGCTATAGGTAGGACATAACTGGTTACAGTTACTTATAATGGCACTGTAATATATGTGAGACAGGACTTCTGTACGAGTGTGTCGTTGTCTAGTTATTGTGCACATCGGTGTGGGGTAACTGGTAGATAGCAAAAAAGGTTGGCAACCATTAGGTGGACATGCATTTATGTTGACATGCATTAAGGTCGACATGCAAGAAGGTTGACATGACTGTAGGTCGACATGAGCATTAGGTCAACATGGGGAAGGATCGACAGTCAAAATGTCGACATGTGCTTTTTCACATTTTTGTGTTCCAAATGTCAACACAGTAGACATGGACACAAATCGTAGCACCTCGTCCCCTCGCATGGCTCGCTACGCTCGGCACACTATTTTATTCTTCCACACATGTCGACTCCCAAAAAAGTTAAACCCCCCATGTTGACCTTTTGACTGTTGACCTTCCCCATGTCGACCTAATGCTTGTCAACCTACTGTCATGCTGACCTTCTTGCATGTCGATCTTAATGCATGTCGACTTAAATGCATGCCGACCTAATGGTTGTCGACTTTTTTGCTGTCTACCCATTGTCCAGATACGTACACATACAGAAGTGACTGAATGTAATTGGAACAAGTGCGTTCCCTATTTCTGCCCTACACCCAGAGACAGCACTTTGCAAGTGGCTGGTTAGCTTGTGCTAACTCCAAAGAATTTCTGGCAAAACCTAAACAGCCCTTTGTTATCTCTGTAATGGAGCCTGTTATGTTCCTTCCCCTAACCCACGTCCTTCTGTACTTGTTGGCCAATTCTGTATAATTAGTGTGTGTATTACTCATGATGTGTGTAAATGACAACCAAAACCTTTAGATTCTAGTACTTAGGGCCCAATTCAGGCTTGTACGCAAATCTGTGGAAATGCGCCAGCCCTGATACGTAAGGATTTTTGGCGAGGGAACGTTACAAATCATCTCACCCTCCTGTGTCCACGCCACCACCTATTACCTTTAGTAAAGTAATTGGCGAGCGAAGCGGAGCAAGCCACCATGCCCGAAGCGTGGCGAGTGAAGTGAGCCCGCGAGGGGACGTAATTTGCGTAAGCGGTGGCTGCAAAAATGAGGAAGTACATTATTATTATTGGCACCAATAAGCATTCCTATTCATGTGTGATTTGCCATAGCAAGAATAATAGACAAGTGCATGTTATTTCCATACTTATCGTTATTTGCATTTATGTTAAAACACATATCCTTTCATTTGCATTTATATCTCTATTTATATGTAGTATTGTGCAGAATGTCATGCCACCTACTGGGCGACCTTTTATCATATGTATAGTACAAAAGGAACCATAAAAATGTTTCTATCATAGATGCTACAAATAATAATTTGCAATAACAAATGGCATTTACTATCCACTGAGGTGAACAAAATAATGTGAGCACCTTACTAATTAAGTATATGGCTGATGGTTAGTAGAACCGTGGCCACAGCATGTGGTTCTTGGCTACTGACCTGACAGGAGGGAGTGAATGTTCTAAAGATAGATTTTTGTTACATTTAAAATCAGTTATCACCTACAGGAGGATGTTTCAGGGACAAAATTCCATATTTACTAAAAGTCGATTTTGAAACCATTGTTGACGTTGGTCCATTTTGGACCACTTCCTGCTGATTTTCTATTGGACAAATCATACATCATACAAGAAGCTGCTTGAATTCTGCATTGCATACGTCTGATGGTAAGGCCCCTACAGTATGATGGCTTGCACAGATGACCTTTGGTAAGGCGCTCGCTCAGGAGGACCTGTCCTGTGTCCCCGCATGCTGTGTACCGTTTGATTATTTGTCAGACGCTATAGTGATAACAGCTGTGATTGTGCATGCTGGGGATGTACAAAATCATGCAAAAAACCCAGGCAGAACTGAAAAATACTTACGGAGATGGCGATAGTGCGGTGAGCCGAGATGGCTGGGGGTCAATGCTAGCCACGCATGCACAGACCACAGCACTTGGCTTCAGCAGGTTGATACATTCAACCAAAAGGATTGCATATTGCAATGCGTTCCTGGTTGGTAATTGCCGCCCATTTAGCATTGCATACAGTATGCGATCCAATGATAAATGGGACACTAACTGAGTTGTTCAAAGCACAATGACAGTCCGGGTTCTAACCAATTTGATTCTATAGACCAGTGGTTCTCAAACTCGGGCCTCAGGACCCCAAACAGTTCACGTTTTCCAGGTCATCTGACAGGTGCACAGGTGTACTCATTACTCATTGACACAATTTAAAAGATCCACAGGTAATTACTTCACTTGTGATTCTGTGAGGAGACCTGCAAAACGTGCACTGTGTGGGGTCGACTTTGAGAACCTATGGTATAGACAATCAGAAAAGCTGGTTCCTTTGCTGGGCACACTTTTATATTCAAATTGTATGTGATGATTAAAACATAACTTTTTAAATTCTAACCTCTAAAATGACACATCGGTATCTTGCGCATATGTATATATTACGTGGATTATTAATACTCCCACAATGTTAAACATTTCCCATTTTCCAATAATTATTTTGTACTGTACATATACTGTAGAGAATTGGAGCATGTTCTTATTTATGTGAGGAAAAATTGTTAAGATAAGGTAAATGGTCCTCATTCATATTACAATAGCAATACTCAATTCCAAGTCTTGAATATATGATTCATTCTATCATGTTGTAATATATAGCTCGTAACTGCTGCGTAAAAAAAAAAAAACGGCATTAATCAGGGCCCAATCACTCTATACCAAGCACATTTTGTAAAGACTACATAGCATGCTTCTTAACCCTTTGAGTGCCAAGTGAATTTGTCAAAATAGGTGTAATAAATGGTACTTGTTTCCTAGCACGGCCACACCGATTTACATCAGGGTGGTCGTGTCGGAAAAATCGGGTCGATCGCATCGCATGCGATTTGGTCGCATGCGATGCGATCGACGCGACCGACCCGATTTTTTGATTGAATGAAATGTAAATCGGGTCCCTGGGACCCGATTTTACATTGGATTCAATGTAAAATATTCCCTAGACCCCCAAATTTAACGACGTAAACCCCACCCCACGATAGACGCCAACCCGAAGCGTGGCGAGCGCAGCGAGCCCGCGAGGGGCGGCGGTGCGCGTCCTCCGACCTTTTCATTCCCCTAATATCCACGTCGGCGTGGAGTTGAGAATAGAATAGTGTGGCGAGCGCAGCGAGCCACCGAGCCCGAAGCGTGGCGAGCACAGCGAGCCCCGCGAGGGGACGCGTATACCTGTGAAGTTATACGCGTCCCCTCGCGGGGCTCGGTGGCTCGCTGCGCTCACCACACTATTATATTCTCAACTCCACGCCGACGTGGATAGTAGGGGAATGAAAAGGTCAGAGGACGCGCACCGCCGCCCCTCGCGGGCTCGCTGCGCTCGCCACGCTTCGGGTTGGCGTCTATCGTGGGGTGACGACGGGGACATCTATAATGTGAAATGGGTCATATTGGCCCATTTCACATTTTTCACATTTTTTTAAAGGTGAGATGGACTTAATCAAGTCCATCTCATCTTGTGCCATTATAATGGCACAAGACCGACGCGATCATCCCGATTTCAATGTTACAAAATATTTTAACATTGAAGCCTATGGCAAAATCGGGGGCATCGCGTCGGGACCAATGTTAATGGTCCCGACCGACGCGATGCCCCCGATTTTGAACCTTTGCCGGCAAAATGGACCTGATTTCAAAGGAAATCGGGTCCATCGTGTGGATCGTGTACCTTAACTTAAAGGTACACGATCCACACGATTGTGGCCGTGCTAGGAAACAAGTACCTAATAAATTACCAAGCAAACCTTTTTATTCCTCATAATGACCTGTAATGTTTACCTACAGTACATCGTGGCTGCGTTGCGCATAAAGTGCGCCATGCAAATCGCGCATGGATCGCGCCTGCTCCTTGCGCTATAGTCCCGTTATAGATCGCGTTATAACGTAACGTAATCTTGTAAATGTAACCTGCACTTACACTCATTGACCACCAGATGTCACTTTTCCCAAACAGTACAGCGCATGCGTAAAAATCTCTTCTACAAAACAGTGGCCACCACGACTTTTCACTACGGATTTTGTCCTTACTTTACGGACAGAGTGTTTGTATTTACTCGCAGAAGCAGCTACGTACGGTCATTTATGTAATTGGTACAGAAGCCATGCTAACCTTTGCTATTGCTGGATGACTACTTAAAACATTATTTGAGGACCTACAGTATCATACTTTACACTACGGATTTTGTCCTTACTTTACGGACAGAGTTATTTTATTTTATTCGCAGCCGCAGTGACGTACTGTATGGTCATGAACTGTATGTGATTGGTGCAGAAGCCATGCTAACCTTTACTTTTTTTTTAAATGCACTATTTTTTTTTTTTTCATTTTTTTATCAATAAAGTAATTTGGTGCTTTGCAAATTCCTTTTGCACAAAAAAAATAACAATGGCAGGCTGCAATGTACATGATACAGTTATTGTCGTTACATACTGTAAGATACAGAGAACGTTTTTTTTCTCGCGAGTAAATTTTCCACTTCAGGTAAAAGTCCTTAATTTAGGGAAAGAGTACTTACTTTAAGGAAAGAGTTCTTGGATTAAATTTGCAGGAGGAGATATCAGTTATACATGTTGTTGGTACAGATTGCTACTGCATAAATATGGAATCCATGCTAACCTTTACTAACGCTGGAAACTTTCACATGGTATATTATTTACGGAGGTGTCTATCATTATGCTGTACTGCGCCATGAAAACAGCGCAATCTACTGGGCATGTCTCATACTTGACTATACAGTATATTGTACACCAATGGAGCAGCTGAGATCACAGGTTTCTGTGGCCTAGCGGTTAAAGACACAGTTACTGTATACTGCTAGCAGCAATACTGGTTCGATCCACAGTGTGGTACAGGTTTTTTTTTTTAAACGTACTACTTTTTTTTTCATTTTTTAATCAATAAAGTAATTTGGTGTTTTGCAAATTCCTTTTGCACAAAAAAATTAACAATGGCAGGCTGCAATTTACATGATACAGTTATTGTCGTTACATACTGTAAGTTACAAAGAACATTTTTATTTTCGCAAGAGAAAATTTTCCACTTCAGGTAAAAGTCCTTAATTTAGGGAAAGAGTACTTACTTTACAGAAAGAGTTCTTGGATTAAATTCGCAGGAGGAGATATGATCAGATATACATGTCATTGGTACAGATTGCTACTGTATAAATATGGAATCCATGCTAACCTTTACTTTTTTTTTAAATGCACTATTTTTTTTTTTTTTTTTAAATCAATAAAGTAATTTGGTGCTTTGCAAATTCCTTTTGCACAAAAAAATTAACAATGGCAGGCTGCAATTTACATGATACAGTTATTGTCGTTACATACTGTAAGTTACAAAGAACATTTTTATTTTCGCAAGAGAAAATTTCCACTTCAGGTAAAAATCCTTAATTTAGGGAAAGAGTACTTACTTTACAGAAAGAGTTCTTGGATTAAATTCGCAGGAGGAGATATGATCAGATATACATGTCATTGGTACAGATTGCTACTGTATAAATATGGAATCCATGCTAACCTTTACTTTTTTTTAAATGCACTATTATTTTTTTTTTTTTAAATCAATCAAGTAATTTGGTGCTTTGCAAATTCCTTTTGCACAAAAAAAAATAACTGGCAGGCTGCAATGTACATGATACAGTTATTGTCATTACATACTGTAAGATACAGAGAACGTTTTTTTTTTCTCGCAAGAGTAAATTTTCCACTTCAGGTAAAAGTCCTTAATTTAGGGAAAGAGTACTTACTTTACAGAAAGAGTTCTTGGATTAAATTCGCAGGAGGAGATATGATCAGATATACATGTCATTGGTACAGATTGCTACTGTATAAATATGGAATCCATGCTAACCTTTACTTTTTTTTTAAATGCACTATTATTTTTTTTTTTTTTTTTAAATCAATAAAGTAATTTGGTGCTTTGCAAATTCCTTTTGCACAAAAAAAAATAACAATGGCAGGCTGCAATTTACATGATACAGTTATTGTCGTTACATACTGTAAGTTACAAAGAACATTTTTATTTTCGCAAGAGAAAATTTTCCACTTCAGGTAAAAATCCTTAATTTAGGGAAAGAGTACTTACTTTACAGAAAGAGTTCTTGGATTAAATTCGCAGGAGGAGATATGATCAGATATACATGTCATTGGTACAGATTGCTACTGTATAAATATGGAATCCATGCTAACCTTTACTTTTTTTTTAAATGCACTATTTTTTTTTTTTTTTTTAAATCAATAAAGTAATTTGGTGCTTTGCAAATTCCTTTTGCACAAAAAAAATAACAATGGCAGGCTGCAATTTACATGATACAGTTATTGTCGTTACATACTGTAAGTTACAAAGAACATTTTTATTTTCGCAAGAGAAAATTTTCCACTTCAGGTAAAAATCCTTAATTTAGGGAAAGAGTACTTACTTTACAGAAAGAGTTCTTGGATTAAATTCGCAGGAGGAGATATGATCAGATATACATGTCATTGGTACAGATTGCTACTGTATAAATATGGAATCCATGCTAACCTTTACTTTTTTTTTAAATGCACAATTTTTTTTTTTTAAATCAATAAAGTAATTTGGTGCTTTGCAAATTCCTTTTGCACAAAAAAAATAACAATGGCAGGCTGCAATGTACATGATACAGTTATTGTCATTATATACTGTAAGATACAGAGAACGTTTTTTTTTCTCGCAAGAGTAAATTTTCCACTTCAGGTAAAAGTCCTTAATTTAGGGAAAGAGTACTTACTTTACAGAAAGAGTTCTTGGATTAAATTCGCAGGAGGAGATATGATCAGATATACATGTCATTGGTACAGATTGCTACTGTATAAATATGGAATCCATGCTAACCTTTACTTTTTTTTTAAATGCACTATTATTTTTTTTTTTTTTTTTAAATCAATAAAGTAATTTGGTGCTTTGCAAATTCCTTTTGCACAAAAAAAAATAACAATGGCAGGCTGCAATTTACATGATACAGTTATTGTCGTTACATACTGTAAGTTACAAAGAACATTTTTATTTTCGCAAGAGAAAATTTTCCACTTCAGGTAAAAATCCTTAATTTAGGGAAAGAGTACTTACTTTACAGAAAGAGTTCTTGGATTAAATTCGCAGGAGGAGATATGATCAGATATACATGTCATTGGTACAGATTGCTACTGTATAAATATGGAATCCATGCTAACCTTTACTTTTTTTTTAAATGCACTATTTTTTTTTTTTTTTTAAATCAATAAAGTAATTTGGTGCTTTGCAAATTCCTTTTGCACAAAAAAAATAACAATGGCAGGCTGCAATTTACATGATACAGTTATTGTCGTTACATACTGTAAGTTACAAAGAACATTTTTATTTTCGCAAGAGAAAATTTTCCACTTCAGGTAAAAATCCTTAATTTAGGGAAAGAGTACTTACTTTACAGAAAGAGTTCTTGGATTAAATTCGCAGGAGGAGATATGATCAGATATACATGTCATTGGTACAGATTGCTACTGTATAAATATGGAATCCATGCTAACCTTTACTTTTTTTTTAAATGCACAATTTTTTTTTTTTAAATCAATAAAGTAATTTGGTGCTTTGCAAATTCCTTTTGCACAAAAAAAATAACAATGGCAGGCTGCAATGTACATGATACAGTTATTGTCATTATATACTGTAAGATACAGAGAACGTTTTTTTTTCTCGCAAGAGTAAATTTTCCACTTCAGGTAAAAGTCCTTAATTTAGGGAAAGAGTACTTACTTTACAGAAAGAGTTCTTGGATTAAATTCGCAGGAGGAGATATGATCAGATATACATGTCATTGGTACAGATTGCTACTGTATAAATATGGAATCCATGCTAACCTTAACTTTTTTTTTAAATGCACTATTTTTTTTTTTTTTTAAATCAATAAAGTAATTTGGTGCTTTGCAAATTCCTTTTGCACAAAAAAAATAACAATGGCAGGCTGCAATTTACATGATACAGTTATTGTCGTTACATACTGTAAGTTACAAAGAACATTTTTTTTTTCGCAAGAGAAAATTTTCCACTTCAGGTAAAAATCCTTAATTTAGGGAAAGAGTACTTACTTTACAGAAAGAGTTCTTGGATTAAATTCGCAGGAGGAGATATGATCAGATATACATGTCATTGGTACAGATTGCTACTGTATAAATATGGAATCCATGCTAACCTTTACTTTGTTTTTAAATGCACTATTTTTTTTTTTTTTTTTAA
This sequence comes from Crinia signifera, assembly GCF_055691185.1. Lineage (NCBI taxonomy): Eukaryota > Metazoa > Chordata > Amphibia > Anura > Myobatrachidae > Crinia > Crinia signifera. Next base: position 381,085,301 of record NC_139217.1, read on the forward strand.
ATCAATAAAGTAATTTGGTGCTTTGCAAATTCCTTTTGCACAAAAAAAAATAACAATGGCAGGCTGCAATGTACATGATACAGTTATTGTCATTACATACTGTAAGATACAAAGAACGTTTTTTTTTTCTCGCAAGAGTAAATTTTCCACTTCAGGTAAAAGTCCTTAATTTAGGGAAAGAGTACTTACTTTACAGAAAGAGTTCTTGGATTAAATTCGCAGGAGGAGATATGATCAGATATACATGTCATTGGTACAGATTGCTACTGTATAAATATGGAATCCATGCTAACCTTTACTTTTTTTTTAAATGCACTATTTTTTTTTTTTTTAAATCAATAAAGTAATTTGGTGCTTTGCAAATTCCTTTTGCACAAAAAAAAAATAACAATGGCAGGCTGCAATGTACATGATACAGTTATTGTCGTTACATACTGTAAGATACAGAGAACGTTTTTTTTCTCGCAAGAGTAAATTTTCCACTTCAGGTAAAAGTCCTTAATTTAGGGAAAGAGTACTTACTTTAAGGAAAGAGTTCTTGGATTAAATTTGCAGGAGGAGATATCAGTTATACATGTTGTTGGTACAGATTGCTACTGCATAAATATGGAATCCATGCTAACCTTTACTAATGCTGGAAACTTTCACATGGTATATTATTTACGGAGGTGTCTATCATTATGCTGTACTGCGCCATGAAAACAGCGCAATCTACTGGGCATGTCTCATACTTGACTATACAGTATATTGTACACCAATGGAGCAGCTGAGATCACAGGTTTCTGTGGCCTAGCGGTTAAAGACACAGTTACTGTATACTGCTAGCAGCAATACTGGTTCGATCCACAGTGTGGTACAGGTTTTTTTTTAAACGTACTACTTTTTTTTTTCATTTTTTAATCAATAAAGTAATTTGGTGTTTTGCAAATTCCTTTTGCCTTTTGCACAAAAAAATTAACAATGGCAGGTGGCCATGTACATGATACAGTTATTGTCGTTACATACTGTGTTGCAAAGAATGGGGTTTTTCGCACAAGTAAATGTCCCACTTCAGGTAAAAGTCCTAACTTTAGGGAAAGAGTACGTACTTTAGGGAAAGAGTACGTACTTTAGGGAAAGAGTACGTACTTTATCTAAAGAGTACTTGGATTAAATTCCACATCTTTTTGGTTATGCATGTCGTTGGTACAGATTGAGTTTGAAAGTCAATGCATGCTTCTGCACCTTCCCCCACGATCATTCCCATTGAGCCCACTGTTTACTGTAAACAGTATGTCTGTAGCAAAACACCTCCCCCAGCTCCTTTGTGCATAGTCACATGAGTAAGTGAAGAACTATCAATGTTGCAAAATGACTATGTTCACCCTATTGTGTGTTTGTCCCTACATTGTGTACTCAATCCGGGATTGCAATTGCAGACAAAGCAGTGTCATTTTCTGAAGAGTTTTAACTTAATAAAGATACTGTATTTAGTATGCGCTATTCACATGGTACTGTATTGTTCCCATTCTACAGTAGGCACCTGCTGCCCTGTGGTACAGTTTGAAAGTAAATGCATGCTTCTGCACCATGCTTCTGCACCTTCCCCCATGATCACTCATTAGTAGAGACAGGATTATATGCCACATAAAAAGCTTGACATATGCATGCAAATATGCATGAAAAATACTTAAAATATGCATGAAAAGTGTTAAAATAAGCTACATTCAATAATAAAAAAATTAATTTTAACTTATTTATTTAAAAATCAGCATACAATTACTGTAGTTGCAAATAAACCTCCAAAAAAGGCCCACAGCATTTGCAGATGTCTAGTGCTGTTCACAGGAGTTTTTTTCTTCCTGGCTGTTACAGCAGACTGCAGCATCCAAAGCTTTTCTTGCATCAATATATGGACCCTCATCTCCAGCTGTCAAAATAATAATAAATAACAAGGATGAATGTCCAGATAAAAATGATGAGGAATATCCAGATAACAATGAGGAGGAATATCCAGATAACAATGAGGAGGAATGTCCAGATAACAATGATGAGAAATGTCCTGATAAAGAAGTGGGAAGATGGCAACAATAGTGGATCCGGTGACTGAAAGAATTATGAGGAATGGCTGACCTGAGGATGCTGGAGACGAAGTGCATGGCACAGAAGACTTTTTGCACTGACACTGAGCTACCTAGGCAGATCCCCTTTATGCAAAGAGGGCGGCTGCCATTGGCTGTCACAGTGAAACAGGTGAGAATACCTGACCTGGCCGATCCCCTGTTTGCCCTCAAGCTAGATGGCGGCGCTGGCCTCCCGGCATCTATAGCCTTAGAGCGGGACCATGCTGCAGATTCCCATGTTGCCTTCAAACACTGCCAGACCTCTGCCTGCCGCCTCACCTGACATGGTGGCCTACACATGCCAGCCGGCGGCGGACACGGGCGGGTGAGTACAGTACCCGCCGTGTACCACCGTGTCGGCATGTGACAGTACCCCCCTCTTTTCGGGTAACCTCAGGATGCTTGTGCTTCTTATGGGAATTCTTCAGAAAAAAGCCTTTAACGTGATTTGGAGCGTGTAAATCAGCCTTATCTACCCAAGAATTCTCCTCTGGTCCGAAAACAGCCCACTCCACCAGAAATTGATGCCGGGAGTTGCGATAACGAGAGTCTATGATTCGTTTGACTTCAAACTCTGCATCTTTCTCTGTATTGACTTTTGAGGGTCTGGGTACTTTCCTTTGGATGATGCTCAATTTTAAAGGTTTAAGAAGAGATACGTGGAAGGAATTGGATATCTTCATGGAAGATGGAAGTTGCAATCTGTAAGCCACCCGATTGATTACTTGAGTGATGGGATATGGCCCAATAAAGTGTGGGGCAAATTTCATGGAGGGTACACGAAGACGAAGATTGCGGGTGGACAGCCATACTCGATCCCCTACCTTTAATGGTGGAACCGCCTTTCTTTTCTTGTCAGCTGCCCTTTTATATCTGGAAGAAGCTTGAAGAAGAGCTTTATGGACCTCAGCCCATATTTTTGCAAAACCATGAAGAGAAGAAGCAGCTGCGGGAACCTCTGGGGACGGCAGACTTGTGAAGTCAGGGGACCGTGGATGCTTGCCATAAACTGTAAAGAAAGGTGTGGTACCTGAAGAGGAATGGTAGGAGTTATTGTGTGCATATTCTGCCCAAGGTAAAAGATCCTTCCATTCATCCTGAGAGGAGGACATAAAGAGTCAAATGAATGTCTCTAGATCTTGGTTGACACGTTCGGTTTGCCCGTTAGTCTAAGGATGGAAGGCGGTGGAGAATTTCAGTTTTACTTGAAGAGCAGCACATAGAGCTCTCCAGAATTTGGCGACAAACTGAAGACCCCGGTCGGATATAATTTCTTTTGGCAGACCATGAAGCTTGAAGATGGACGATATGAAGAGTTGAGCAAGCACAGGAGCAGAAGGCAGGGACTTTAGGGGCACAAAGTGGGCCATCTTTGAAAATCTATCGACTATCACCCAGATGACAGTATACCCGCCAGATGGCTGTAGGTCGGATATAAAGTCCATCGAGAGATGCGTCCACGGTTCCGTTGGGATGGATAGTGGTAGCAGAGCTCCAGCCGGAGGATTTCGAGAGGTCTTGTGCTGAGCACACTTGAAGCATGATGACACAAAGTTTGGTACATCCTGCCGAATGGTCGGCCACCAATATGAATGCAGGAGAATTTGCAAAGTCTTTTGAATACAGGAATGTCCAGCAAAACGGGAGGCTTCTTGCGTAAATTGGGTGGCACAAAGAACTTGCCTGAAGGAGGTGTAGGATGAGGAGTGACATGAGCGAAGACTACTCGGTTCAGGATGGGCTGCTTTAGAGGTTCAGAGTCTGAACTGGCATCGAAGGAACAAGATAAAGTGTCAGCCTTGTTGTTTAAAACCCCTGGACGATACTTGATTTGGAAGTTAAATCGTGCAAAGAACATAGCCCAGCGGGCTTGTCGAGAAGTGAGACACTGGACATGACGTAAGAAAGAATCTGAAAAGACTGTAATCTGGTGATGAGCCCCCTCCAACAGGTACCGCCACGCCTCAAAGGCTAACTTAACTGCTAGCAGCTCCAATGGGGTAATTCTTTTCTGCCGGAAGAAATTTCTTGGAGAAATATGCACAAGGGTGAAGCTCTGAATCCTCTCCTTTTTGCGAAAGGACTGCCCCTACTCCTTCTGAAGAGGCATCGACCTCCAGGATGAAGGGCCTATTCACATCTGGCTGAAGAAGGATTGGGGCGGTTATAAAGGCCTGTTTTAGTTGTCAAAAGGCCTCGGAGGCCTCGGGTGGCCATTGGGCAGGATTGGCCCCCTTTCGGGTGAGTGCAGTCAGAGGTGCTGCTATGGTGGAGAAATTTCAGATGAAGTGGCGATAGTAATATGGCGGAGGCAGGGAGTTTGGAAGAGGATGCTTGTGACTCACTCAGAAGGACGGGTATGACTCGAGATAAACAAGAAGAAAAGCAGTCTTTACTCCAGGCCTTAATCTCCATAGTTAGCCACTCAACATAGGGGTTGTGCAAGGTAAGCAACGGCATTCCCAGAACTACAGCGTGAGAGGACTGTGGAAGGACCAAAAACTCTAACCTTTCTTGGTGCAGCGCTCCAACTTGAAGATGTACTGGTACAGTCTGAGAGGTAATTTGACCACTGGAGATGTGGCTACCGTCAACGGCTGTCAGGACCAAAGGCTGCTCTAATGGCTGGAGGGGTATGGAGAGCTGTGCAGCGATATCGGCCGAAATGAAGTTTCCCGCTGTGCCTGAGTCTAGCAGAGTCTATGGTAGAAGGAGATGGCAATAACACTCCTAATCTACGGTAACCTCCCTCATGGGGATTAGAAGCGGTCGTTTCCCGGACGGAGTGGACAAGAGGCCAGGAGATGGGAGGAAGAGGCACAGTACATACAAAGATTGTCTCGACGTTGTCGGTTCTTTTCTTCGAGGGAAATGTGAGACCAGTTTATGTGCATTGGTTCTTATGTGGCAGAAGTAGTAGATAATCCACTTTTTACAGGAGTAACAGCAGGGGAGGGACGAGGACAAAGCGATCAGAACGAGCTCTCTCCAGTTGTCGCTCTTGAATCCGCAGATCAACTTTATTGCACAAGAAGATTAGATATGTCAGGGTGGAGGGTGTATCACGGGTGGCCAATCCATCCTTGAGGCGACCGGCTAGGCCATTCCAGAAAGCAGAGACGAGTGCCTCTTCATTCCATCCTAACTCAGATGATAGCGTCTGGAATTGCACAACATATTGACCCACTGGTCTGCTATCTTGACAAATTCTCAGAATCTCTGTAGCTGCAGATGATACTCGACCTGGTTCGTCAAAGATTCGCTGGAAGGAAGTGATAAAATCGTCATAATTATTCAGCAGAGCATCTGCTCGTTCCCACAGCGGCGAAACCCAATCCAGGGCTGGACCAGAGAGGAGTGAGACGATGTAGGCCACTCGTGCCTTGGCAGTTTTGAATTTGGATGATTGGAGAGTGAAGTGCACATCACACTGATTCAAGAACCCGCGACATCCTTTAGGAGACCCATCATATTTGCTGGGGGTTGGCAGATGCAGATGAGGAGGAATAATAGACCCGGCTGGCAGCGTGGCAGAGGAACTTCCTGAAGGAGCTTATGATGTTGCTGCAGCAACTGGAGGAGCAGCTGGTGGAGAAGTCAGCGTTTGTAGGAATTGCGCCACTTGCCACTGTGAGGACTCCAACTTTTCCAGGTGGACCATGATGCCTTGCAATACATCTGCCAACGATCCCTGCCAAAGATTTTCACCCGACTCCATCGGGTCAGTGCAAACTGTCACGGTTAATGGTTCTTATGGGGTTGTGTGGTGTTCAGGGACTGGAGACGAGGCAGCAGCAGTAGGGTTAAAACGAGCGGGTTTAATAAAAGATGTCATACAGGGACTCAAATACTTCTTTGAGGAAAAGACAGGCAAAATAATATTAAATAATAAGGATGAATGTCCAGATAACAATGATGATGTCACGATCACCATGGCTGCTACCCAGTTCCCCTGTGCTGTGCCTAGCCCTGGGTCCTGTATCAGCGTGTCGCCTACCCTGGCGCTCACCTCCACTCCTGTTCCTTGTACTAGTGGGGTGCATGTTCCCGCACTGTCACCACGTGGTGACAGTGGTGCTAAGTGCTCCGGTGCCATACAGGGCATAGGTGGCGTGAGACATGAGCCGCCATGTGTGTCTGTGCCTGGTTAGGCCTCTGTCTGGAAACGCCGGCAACTGCACAGCTGCGCACACTCACCACCGGCTGGTTTCTGTCGCCTCCTCTGGCGGCCGCCATCTTTTGGGATCCTGCAACCTGTACTGTGCGGCTCCACCTTGCTGTCAAACGGCTATCCAATCGCCGCACAGCTCACTCCTTAAGTACTGGCTTGCCCTGCAAGACCGGCAGCCAGTACAATGATGTCCATGCCTAAGCATCATTGCTCACTCCTGGCTGTCTGTAGTAGTTACTACAGTTCCTGCGCCTCTGGTGAAGTTCTCTTCTATTCCTGCTGATCGTCTCACTGCTACACCTGTGTACCAAGGAACCTGCTGCCGCCAATACGGACTGGACAAGGTTAGCCCCCCAAAGGGGTATTATCTTTCTCCTCAATCCTGACGGTTATTCTCCACGGTTACTCCTGGTTCTGCAGCCACGATCCAATTCAGCAAGGACATTCAAACTTCATCATTTAATCTTCATCCAACCATCCCATTATTCTTCCAATCATCCAATTGTTCTTCCAACCATCCAATCTTCATTCAATCCTCCAATTGTTCTTCCAATCATCCAATTGTTCTTCCAACCATCCAATCTTCATTCAATCATCCAATTGTTCTTCCAATCATACAATTGTTCTTCCAACCATCCAATATTCATCCAATCATTCAACTCTTTATTCAATCATCCAATTCTTCATCCAATCATCCAACCCTAAGAACAATCATCCAATTCTTCAATCAATCCTCCAATACTTCTTTCAATTACCAAGCATCTCCATCCTCTTCAATAAAGTATTGTATTATTGATTTTTATCATTCCATAACTTACAGTATATTATTGTGCCAGACACTTTTTAAATAATGGGCTGGGTTATGTGCCTAAAGGTGGTCATACACGCTGCAATTGCGCTCCCGCGGGCATCGCATCGCACAGTACAAAAAGTATGTGCTGCACACACTTTTTGTACTGCTTTCGGATCGCATCGCACACACATTGCATGCATGCCGTGCGATGCTATCTAGCCCATAACGTATGCGATTCTCATAGCGTGTATGGGCACCTTTAGTGCCTGCAACATTTTGCGGACACAGCACTGAGATGGTGTATGCAAACATGTACATGCACCCGAGATCCTCCATAGGATTGCATGCTGCATACGCTCCCACAATCGGGCTGCAGCTTGTTGCATTGGCAATGTTAAAGGGCGCAAAATTTATGGTTTGTATGAGGGCGAAGGACACCCTAGCACCGGCCCTGGTGCCCGGGAGAACTTACGCAAGTTCTGACTGACTGCGCTATTTCCATAGCTTAAGCTTATTCCATAGCTACGGTAACTGAAAAACGTCTATCAGTACTCTATCCATAAACTACTGAGATCGCATTGCATGGATTGCATGGCACTAATGTGACCATGCACAGAGTGGCTGGGGGAGGTGTTTTGCTACAGACATACTGTATACAGTAAACACTGGGCTCAATGGGAATTAATGCTAATGAGTGATCATGGGGGAAGGGGCAGAAGCATGCATTGACTTTCAAACTCAATCTGTACCAACGACATGCATAATCGAACAGATCTACTTGTGTGGAATTTAATCAAAGTACTCTTTCCCTAAAGAATGTACTCTTTCCCTAAAGTTAGGACCTTTAACTGAAGTGGGAAATGTACTTGTGTGAAAAAAAACCCATTCTTTGCAACACAGTATGTAACGCCAATAACTGTATCACGTACATGGCCACCTGCCATTGTTAATTTTTTTGTGCAAAAGGCAAAAGGAATTTGCAAAGCACCAAATAAATTTATTGATTAAAAAATTAAAAAAAAAGTAGTACATTAAAAAAAAAAAAAATTGTACCCCACTTTGGCTCGAACCAGTATTGCTGCTACAAGTATACAGTAACTGTGTCTTTAACCGCTAGGCCATAGAAACCTGTGATCTCAGCTGCTCCATTGGTGTACAATATACTGTATAGTCAAGTATGAGACATGCCCAGTAGATTGCGCTGTTTTCATGGCGCAGTACAGCATAATGATAGACACCTCCGTAAATAATATACCATGTGAAAGTTTCCAGCATTAGTAAAGGTTAGCATGGATTCCATATTTATGCAGTAGCAATCTGTACCAACAATTGTATAACTGATATCTCCTCCTGCAAATTTAATCCAAGAACTCTTTCCTTAAAGTAAGTACTCTTTCCCTAAATTAAGGACTTTTACCTGAAGTGGAAAATTTACTCCTGCAAGAAAAAAAACGTTCTCTGTATCTTACAGTATATATCGACAATAACTGTATCATGTACATTGCAGCCTGTCATTGTTTTTTTTTTGTGCAAAAGGAATTTGCAAAGCACCAAATAACTTTATTGATTAAAAAATGAAAAAAAAGTAGTACATTAAAAAAAAAAAAAATTGTACCCCACTTTGGTTCGAACCAGTATTGCTGCTACAAGTACTGTATACAGTAACTGTGTCTTTAACCGCTAGGCCATAGAAACCTGTGATCTCAGCTGCTCCATTGGTGTACAATATACTGTATAGTCAAGTATGAGACATGCCCAGTAGATTGCGCTGTTTTCATGGCCCAGTACAGCATAATGATAGACACCTCCGTAAATAATATACCATGTGAAAGTTTCCAGCATTAGTAAAGGTTAGCATGGATTCCATATTTATGCAGTAGCAATCTGTACCAACAATTGTATAACTGATATCTCCTCCTGCAAATTTAATCCAAGAACTCTTTCCTTAAAGTAAGTACTCTTTCCCTAAATTAAGGACTTTTACCTGAAGTGGAAAATTTACTCCTGCAAGAAAAAAACGTTCTCTGTATCTTACGGTATATAACGACAATAACTGTATAATGTACATTGCAGCCTGTCATTGTTATTTTTTTTGTGCAAAAGGAATTTGCAAAGCACCAAATAAATTTATTGATTAAAAAATGAAAGAAAAAAAAAAAAATAGTGCATTTAAAAAAAAAGTAAAGGTTAGCATGGATTCCATATTTATACAGTAGCAATCTGTACCAATGACATGTATATCTGATCATATCTCCTCCTGCGAATTTAATCCAAGAACTCTTTCTGTAAAGTAAGTACTCTTTCCCTAAATTAAGGATTTTTACATGAAGTGGAAAATTTACTCTTGCGAAAATAAAAACGTTCTTTGTAACCTACAGTATGTAACGACAATAACTGTATCATGTAAATTGCAGCCTGCCATTGTTATTTTTTTTGTGCAAAAGGAATTTGCAAAGCATCAAATTACTTTATTGATAAAAAAAATGAAAAAAAAAAAAATAGTACGTTTAAAAAAAAAAAAACTGTACCACACTGTGGATCGAACCAGTATTGCTGCTAACAGTATACAGTAACTGTGTCTTTAACCGCTAGGCCACAGAAACCTGTGATTTCAGTTGCTACATTGGTGTACAATATACTGTACAGTCAAGTATGAGACATGCCCAGTAGATTGCGCTGTTTTCATGGGGCAGTACAGCATAATGATAGACACCTCCGTAAATAATATACCATGTGAAAGTTTCCAGCATTAGTAAAGGTTAGCATGGATTCCATATTTATGCAGTAGCAATCTGTACCAACAATTGTATAACTGATATCTCCTCCTGCAAATTTAATCCAAGAACTCTTTCCTTAAAGTAAGTACTCTTTCCCTAAATTAAGGACTTTTACCTGAAGTGGAAAATTTACTCCTGCAAGAAAAAAACGTTCTCTGTATCTTACGGTATATAACGACAATAACTGTATAATGTACATTGCAGCCTGTCATTGTTATTTTTTTTGTGCAAAAGGAATTTGCAAAGCACCAAATAAATTTATTGATTAAAAAATGAAAAAAAAAAAAAAAAACAAATATAGTGCATTTAAAAAAAAAAGTAAAGGTTAGCATGGATTCCATATTTATACAGTAGCAATCTGTACCAATGACATGTATATCTGATCATATCTCCTCCTGCGAATTTAATCCAAGAACTCTTTCTGTAAAGTAAGTACTCTTTCCCTAAATTAAGGATTTTTACATGAAGTGGAAAATTTACTCTTGCGAAAATAAAAAAGTTCTTTGTAACTTACAGTATGTAACGACAATAACTGTATCATGTAAATTGCAGCCTGCCATTGTTAATTTTTTTGTGCAAAAGGAATTTGCAAAGCATCAAATTACTTTATTGATTAAAAAAATGAAAAAAAAAAAATAGTACGTTTAAAAAAAAAAAAACTGTACCACACTGTGGATCGAACCAGTATTGCTGCTAACAGTAAACAGTAACTGTGTCGTTAACCGCTAGGCCACAGAAACCTGTGATTTCAGTTGCTACATTGGTGTACAATATACTGTACAGTCAAGTATGAGACATGCCCAGTAGATTGCGCTGTTTTCATGGCGCAGTACAGCATAATGATAGACACCTCCTTAAATAATATACCATGTGAAAGTTTCCAGCATTAGTAAAGGTTAGCATGGATTCCATATAGCAATCTGTACCAACAAAATGTATAACCAAACAGATCTGCTTTAATTTAATCCAAGTACTCTTTCTCTAAAGTACTGTAAGTACTTTTTCTCTAAAGTAAGGACAAAATCTGAAGTGGGAAGTTGGACAAAATCTGTAGTGGGAAGTTGCGTGGCAGCCTGACATTTCGTTTTGTAGAAGACAGATTTTTTTTTCTTTTATAAAGTGAAGAATGTTGATTGGCCAGCTTCTCACAGATCAATGTCACCTGCAACATCATTGTATTCAGCACCGTAGTCTTAACGTGGAACATTTGTCACCCAGTGGTTAAACTATGTATTACATGGTGTGGGACATAACGCAGGACATAACGCAATCTACAACTCGCGACTCAGAGACCTCAAAAGCGCGTTGTAAACCACGATGTACTTGGCCACATCTGTAATATAAAAAAAATATATATTTTTGAAACAATAGTTTTTTATTTGAACTTATATAAACACATTCTGCACTTTTTAGCGGGTATTTTGAACATCACAGAGATGTTGGCACTTAAAGGGTTAAATTTGCCAGCTGTGGATATAAATGATAACTGATTATCAGTGTACTCTTGTGTGTTTTGAGTCTCAGAAAGTGCAGAATGTGTTTATATAATCAGTGAGTCATATATTTCTGAGACCTAGGGGAAATTTACGAAGATCGAATGGGTACGAATTTTTGTATTTGTACCTATTCGATGTGAACGTACTTCACACATCAAATAATTTACTAAACAAAAAATGCACACGATTTGTATTTTTACCATTCGTATTTTTAGAAATTCTAAAAAATACGAATGAATACACCATCGATAGAATATGGCCGTAAGGCCCCTCTCATTTCAATGGTATCGACAAATTTACTAATGATTTCAACTTGTGAATACAAATCACTAGTAAATACGAATGGAAAATAGACCACCTTTCCCATTCATATGATCAGTCAGATCCATGCAGGCTTCTCAGGTCCCCCCCACACAGCTATAACCAGAACCGGGCTCAGAGACCTGGTCCTGGATTTAGACATTCAGGGGCCAAAAAAGTTGGGTTCCCTGCTATTTCTAAAATCAGCACCAGGCTTAAGGGTTGGCCCTGGTTCCCAAAATACGGGGGACAAAATGAATAGCGGTCTCCCATATTTCGGCAACCAGCACTGGGCCCAAATAGCCAGCAGGGTAATGCCACGGCTGGAGGAACAGCGCCCGCCCCCCCTCCCTTCCCAATCGAGGGGTACCTCCACCAGGCTACCCTGCCCAGTCTGATGATTTGTGTAAAAAATATATGTAAAACTATTTGTGTGTTGTTGTAGAACTACAAGTCCCAGCAAACCTGCCCCACCTGCAGGATCTTGAAGAACCACAAGTCCCAGCATGCAGGACATTAAAGGGCCCACTGGTAGTTGTAGTTCTACAACAGAAAAAAATAGTGACATAAAAGACACACATAAGAGTAATAAAACTTTAATACACATTACATTAATTCATACTATACTCGCCTATGGATTCCAACATTGGCCTGTCCCCTTCTCCAGTAGAAATCCATTCAGTGCCTGTGGAAGGAAATTATACTATTCATACACTTATGTTCCGTAGTAGGCATCCTGGGGAGTTAAAAAAAAAAACCCACATACTTATCTTATGAGAGAATCCCTTATTGTTTGTTTACATTTATGGCTCCTCCCCCGAACTTAGGGATTGTCCGTCCCCCAGCCTTCCGGGGGAACTCTGCTCCTTATTGGCTTTCTGAAGCATGCTCGCCTTCTGCGCAAATAAATTGGATAACAGCTTTTTTCAGTGATCTGGAGGAATCCATCGAAAATATTTTGTTTATAGCTCACATTACTTCCAAGTATGTATATTACAGCTATGATGATTTGCCAGGATAACACATATATTCACTGTTACATTTTATTGAAGATAACTGGTTTCATTTACTGTATCTGCTCTCTTTTAGCTTAAGAACAGACCAACCATTCAGTGGGCAGGAATGGATCCTAAAAAGCTTTACACTGTGATATTCACAGACCCCGATGTTCCCAGCAGGGATAACTGCCATCTTGGGTGAGAATAATGAAAGCATTTCCATATGACATATTCATATCTGGTAATATACATAGAGGTATTCGTCTTAATATTTTATTTAGCATTGTCCAATACATAAAAATAAAAACCTTACATCATAAATTCCCAAACTCTGCTATTACAGTCCAGGTTTTAAGGCTATCCATGGTTGAGTCTGGATCATCAAATACAATTTACTGAGTTACTAATTAAGCCACCTGTGCTCAAGTATGGACATCCTTAAAACCTGGACTGTAATAACAGTTTGGGAAACTTACATGTAGCTTTGTATAAATATATTAGAAACAGAGCTGCCATCAGAAATTGTGGGGCCTGAGAGTGACAAAATAAGCAGGGCCACCCACACACTGCTCCATAGCCACACAAACACACACACACACACACACACACACACACACACACACACACACACACACATTACCCCCATAGCCACACACACACACACACTGCTTCCATTGCCACACAAATGCCCCATAGCCACACATGCACACTGCACCAGTCCCACAGCCACCACCTCGCATTGACAACCTCAACTTCCACCCCCCTAGCAATCCCCAGAGGTAACCATTCTACAGGCAGGAGGAAGAGATTACAGCAGTCTATGGGAGGGAGCCCTGATGGCAGCAATGATGATCCAGACCACCAGCAAACAACCACGGAGGGACAGAGCCAGCAGAGGTATTTCAAAATTGCCACTGGCCAAGAGCCAATCAGGAGCAGCAGCCCACAAGCTCCAATTGGCTCACAGTCGGAGCTAAATTAAAATTACTGCCGCTGGTGGTTGTCTGCTGGCGATCCCAATTATCACTGCTGCCACCTGGACCCCTTGCAGTCCGGGCCGGGACTAAAATCCTGGTCATCCCCACTTGATGGTGGCCCTGATTAGGAACACATATAGATTTGCCGATGCAACATGGTACCATTTGAGAATGATACCCCTTTTACACCCAAATCCCGGATCCGACCCGGCATTTGGAACACGGATCCAAGCCAGGTCAGATCCGAGATTTGCACCATTTACACTGCGGTGCCTACCTGCAGTGTAAATGGAGATGGCGTTTGGAGATGACATCATCTCCAAGAGCCGGGACCGCCTATTGCTGCGGCAGGCCCCGGACTGCCACGCTGGGGGCAAGCCAAGCACCAAGGTAAGCTGCTGGGCTGCCCCCAGCCCCCGTGCACCCCCAAGCCCCCGTCCGTGAGATGAATGGATGCCGCACACAGGCATCCATTCACCTCCTCCCTGCCTCTGCTGCTGTCTGCAGAGTACAGCAGCGGAGGCTGTGTGTGCCACTGCGGTCCGGAGGGTGTGCTTCCCCCATTGATGTAAATGGGAGCCAGGTCAGATAACCCGGCGTACCCGTTTACACCGCCCTCTACCCAGGTCCTGCCCATGTTCTACCCTGGTCAGGACCTGGGTAGAAGTCCCGTGTAAAGGGACACAAGTTAACTTCTTTTACATCGCCGCCAACCCGGGTTACTCTTGGGTGCCTTGGAGATATCCAGCTCACCCCTCCACTCTCAGTTAATGTTCTGCAAAGGACACCCTACATGGGGGGTGGGGGGGTTCATAAACAGGATTTGCCATTTCCAGTGGAAGGATATTATTTGACATATTTTAGGGTAAAATTAATGTAATATATTAATACTTTCAAATAACCAAAGTGCTTTTTTTTTAATATAAGCAAACGATGCCACACTTTGAAAAAGGTATTTCTACTTCCCCAAATTGCTGTTGGTTCTTTAGTCAGGCTAGTGACTCCGTTTTCTATTCAAGGAGCTTTCAGACAACAACTCCTAAACATTCTAGTGCTAGTTTGCTGTTTGCTAAGCCATATTGGCTATACTTTTGTATTTGTTCTGCTATTGTGCTGAAGAACCTTAGTTTTGAACTAAAATTGTACTGCTTGTATATGATCCTCCCTGGGTGGTGTGTTTTGTGTATTTGTGTACAGTAAGTCGCCATTTCATTTTGTTTGACAGAATTTTTCTTCATTAGGCAATGGCATCACTATTTAGTAGTAAATGTGAAAGGGAATGACCTCAACAGTGGCTGCACTCTGACAGAATATGTTGGCTTAGGAGCTGGTAAAGGGACAGGTATGTAACATGGTAATGTTGTATTTCTGCAAAAGGCCAATTTTTCTAGATCTAGAAAATTTATAAATTCCAAAGGGGCCTATACATGTGGTGACTGTGCAGAGCGATCTGAGCGATGCTAGATCGCTCAGATCTCTAAGCAAGATCGCTCAGCACACAGCGTTGTGTCGGCGATGTGTGCTGAGTGATCTGTCATGGCCAGTGTTCTCCGGTGAGATCACTGGCCTTGACTGGCGAAGTAACTAGATTTATCCAGCATGCTGGATATTAATCGCCGGGCAATACTGACACGTGGGGCCACACATTGCTAAGGCCCCTACACACGGAGCGATGTAAGGGCATTTTGATCACCTAGAAAATGACCTGAAATCGCCCTGTGTGTAGGCCTTATTAGGCAGGTTCTCAACATTGGGGCAGATGTATTACGCCTGGTGATATGATAAAGTGGAGATAAAAAAGATGGTGATAACGCACCAGCCAATCACAGCCAGAAAAATTACAGGTAGGAGTTGATTGGCTGGTGCGTTATCAGCTTACACTTTATCTCTTCACCAGACTTAAGGAATGATGCTAGAAGCATTCACGAGTGTATCAAATCATTCATTGTGTGTACACACGGAATGATTTGATACACTTCACAACAAATTGGTCTATGATATTCCTGCATGCAGGGAAGATCATAGACCATCGTTAAGGATCGGCAGGTACAGGTGGTCGTTCCCATCAATCGGGAATGCCCACATTGTCCTTCATATAGTTCTGTGTGTATGCACCTTTAGGGGATGATTCAGGTAGGCTCTCAAAAGCAAACTCTTTAATGGACAAAACCATGTGCACTACAGGTGGGGCTGATGTAACATGTGCAAACAGAGTTACACTTGGGTGGGGTGTATACTTCAAACTGTCAATCTATATTGCAGTATAAAAATAAAGCAGCCAATATTTACCCTGCACAGAAACAAAATAACTCATCCAAATCTAACTCTCTCTGCACATGTTACATCTGCAGTGCACATGGTTTTGTCCATTAGAGAGAGATTTTGCTTTTACAAGCCAACCCGAATTAGGCCCTTAATACATCTGCCCCACAGTGCTGCGACACATCTACAGACACAGATTCCACATGATTCATCATAGACCAATGGTATCACACTAATATTTATCATATTTTCAAACGAAAGGGAATTACAGGCACTGGGGCAGATGTATGAACGTTCGATATGGGGGAGAAGGGATATTAGCGCACGTTATGTGCGCTGATACCGCTTCTCCCCCATGTATGAAGCAGCCAGCGTGCGGTAATGGACAGGGGCGCTATGCGCCCCTGTCCATATCGGCGCTGCTATCAAAATGATAGCAGGCCGAATGTATGAACGGTCAGCATCGCTGACCGTTCCGCACGAAGCCTGCTTTGGCTTCGCCAGCTTCAGGCTGGCGAAGCCCTATCTAAACAGCAGGGACAGCGCTGTCCCTGCTGTTAGGTCTGGGCTGCGCTGGGGATCTCGCGTGAACAGCGAGATCCCGCGCATGCCCAGTGCGGCCGGCCGGGGGACAGGAGATAGCGCATCAGTATTAACTGATGCGCTATCTCCAGAAAGGGACATCGCTGAAGGGGGGAGTTAACGCTCCCCTGCTTCGGCAGACAAGATGTTAATACATCTTGTCGATGTCCCTTCCTGCTTCGCCTCGCTATTGAGGCGAAGCAGGAAGTATCATAGCGGCGCGATAAGCGCTGCTATGATACATCTGCCCCAATATGTGCACTTAAATGTACTTCATATATAGTAATGTGCACTGGAAACAAGCAGAATGATTTATTTTGATTTTCTTTTTAATCTAAATGTTTTTCAAAAGCAAGATTTGTATGTCTTCAAAATTAAACTCATTGTTGGCTGATATGACCGTAACTACAAAACCGCTCTCACACATAGGAGTATTTATCAAATGGTAAATAGAATCACTGTGAGTGTGAGAAACAGCTGCAGAAATAGTGTGCCGAGCGTAGCGAGGCACCGAGCCCGAAGTATGGCAACAAGCCATGCGAGGGGACGTGGTGCACTTTTTCGGGGTCCATGTCAACTGTGTCGACATTCGGGACAAAGAAACGTGAAAACCCCATGTCAACTGTTTGACTGTCGACCTTCCCAATGTCGATCTAGTGCGTGTGTCGACGTAATGATGTAATGTGTCAACCTAAGGCCTGTTGCCCTCAGTTCGGTTGACCCCTGGCTATGTGATGCTGCACAGTGCTATCACTGACTGGCTGCTTCTGGGGGAGCCTCCAGGATACTAAAAACCCTGAATGACTAATATTATGTTGCTCATTATTTAGAGATTTCCATAAAGTGACACCTGCTCTGCTCCAATCACCACAGGATGATGGAGATGATTCATTGATACATATTTAGCACTTTATTACATTTTA
Organism: Crinia signifera; assembly: GCF_055691185.1. Taxonomy (NCBI): domain Eukaryota; kingdom Metazoa; phylum Chordata; class Amphibia; order Anura; family Myobatrachidae; genus Crinia; species Crinia signifera. The sequence continues at coordinate 381,102,682 of NC_139217.1, forward strand.
ATGTTACAAGCTTTGCATGGGCACTGCTAATGCAGATAACACCTTGGCTCTCTCAACACAAGAAGAGATGCAAGTTCTTGATTTGAAACTTCTAGAGAGATGTTTGGTCTTTAGGGGGAGATTCTCTAAGCTAAAAATGCGGTTAACCCCCCGGGTTACCGCATCCCACCGCCGCCCCGCAATGACCCCCCCCGCCGCCCCGCATCGCCCCTCACCTGTGTCCGGGCTGCACAGAGCTGTGCTGCCCGGACCTGTGACCTCCCTGCACTGATCCTCTTCCGGGTGCAGGGAGGAGTAGAGCCCGGCACAGCAGCAGCAGCGCCAGGTGTGGGAGGGAGGGGGGAGCCGCCGGGACCTGCTGGGACCCGGCCACTCTCACCGCAAAGGACAGCTCTTAACGCAAGAGCTGTCCTTTTCTATAATTATCGCATATGATAGAGCATATGCGATAATTATAATTGCGGAGAGGCGAAGGGGGGTGGAGATTATTAGAGAATCTCCCCCGTAAGATGGTACAGTGGGGTGAGTCTTATCTATTAAGAAGGTGTCAGTGGTGAAAATATAGTTATTAGGATAAATAGCCACTTGGGGCCTAATTCAGACTTGATCGCTGTGCAAATTTGTTCTTAAAATGGTCAAAACCATGTGCACAGCAGGCGGGACAAATGTAACATGTGCAGAGAGAGTTATGCAGCATACACACAGGGCAACAGAGCCTCCGTGCTGAGTGATGTAGTGTAGCACAGATCACTCGGCACACATGCGATGCACCAGCGATGTCTGTGAGCGATCTGGCACAGACAATGTTCTCTGGTGAGAAGAACACTGGCAATGACTAGATTTATACTACATGCAGTATGAATGTAGCCTGGCGATGGTAACATGTGGGCATGCATTGCTGTCGATGGAGAGCCTACACACGGAGCGATCCGTGCTTAATTTCTAAGCAATCTAGACATCTAGACAAATCGCTTAAATATAGGGCTACAATCGCCTCGCGTGTATGTCCCATTAGATTTGGATGGGGTGTGTTCAAACTGAAATCTAAATTTCAGTGTAAAAATAAACCAGTCAGTATTTACCCTGCACAGAAACAATATAACTCAACCAAATGTAACTCTCTCTATGCACATGTTACATCTGCCCCACCTGCACTGCACATGGTTTTCTCCATTTTGAGTAAAAAGATGTCCTGCAATCTGGTCTGAACCAGGGCCATAGGCCCTTATTCTGGTTGACTCGTTCGGATGCATATTCGGATGGGCGGCCGACTGTTTGTGTATATGCATGCGCAGTCTCTTCTGCGCATGTCTGTACGCAGAGACCGTCCAAACTCAGCTAGAATTCTGCTCGGCATGTGCACCCTCGTGGCCATCTGAGCAGAGGGTGGAGAGGGTTGTGATAACCTATTTAGGCTCATTACCATAAGTGTACGCCCTGCGTTTCATTGGCGTTCCCATGAAGGAAAGGCTGGGCGTGTGTATGGAAATGTGGTTGTGACGTTCGTGCGGGGGGCGTACAGCTGACATTGCCAGATGTCAGCTGCCCGCCCATATCCTTGCTTGTGCTCAGACACATGTACGAGTGGTCTAGAGCACTCATGCCTGCGTCATTCGATGGTCGCCGACCATTGGAGGATGGGGGTGGATCCCACAGGCCAGCGAGTGTATGTTCACATGAAACATCCATTCGCTGGCCCTTCGCTCAGCACCCGAGCGTATTCAGTGAGCAAATGGGGCGGCGCAAGCAATCCATACGCTAGGCGGGATTTGGAACGTTCGCTGCCCGTCCAAATACGCATCCGAACGAGTCAACTAGAATAAGGGCCATAGTCCTGTGTCTTTGGTCAGTCTCTCTAGAGGACACATTTAAATAAAAGCATTTTAAATGCTGCCTCCCAAAATCAGCGATTTTTCCCTTTCCCCCCCCCTCCCCATAAGGTTCATTTAAGTTTTTAAGAATGTTAAGCCTTTCAGGTCCAACATCTAGTCAGGCTGAACAGCCCTAGCGCTAGTAGCAGATCCAATGGTGAGACACTTTAAAATAAGAACATTAACATAATACAACATTCAATGCAGATAATTTTTTTATAAAAAAATAAAATAAATTATATTCCAATTAATTGAAACAAACCAGACTGCTTGAATTGCAAAAAAAAAAAAAAAAATGGACTGCAAAGGGTTAATGGATATTTCAGAATCTTCGGTATGGTTGGGGTAAGAGTACCTAATAATTCTTGTGCATCTTCTCACTTGTCTGGTACAGGACATCACAGGTACACCTGGCTAGTGTATGAACAGACCACAGAACTGAAGTGTGATGAAACCCTTATAAGTAACACACGTGCTGAAGGCAGAGAAAAATTTAATGCAGCAAAGTTCCGCAAGAAGTATAAACTCCATTCTCCTGCTGCCGGTACATGTTTCCTGGCGGAGTGGGATGAATCTGTTCCTGATCTCTACAGACAGATGGGGGTGGAATAGAGACAGTGGAACCCTTCTGAGCAAGCAACGTCTATCAATGTACTGCTGGAGCGCGAGGTCTATAAAAGTAGAGGTCAAAATTAAATAGCATATACTTTATGCAGTGTCATTTTATATTGTCAGATTTTTCTATTCAGACTATATAACTAGGTTATTGTTTTAGCTTGTATTTGCTTTGTCCTTTAATCTTATCAGAAAACAGTAGTTATACAATAGTATCTATACTGCATAGCCTTTCAATTGCATCAATAAACCTAACTTACAATAAACTGCAGGCTGTTGTAATGTGTCGCTATTGTGTGTTCCATTCTGACAGCATCGGTATTAAAAAAAAAAACTGGCGCCATATTCCCAGTGATGGGAGTGTGCCCCGGCGATAAATCGCCGGGTGTGCGCTCCCGTTTCCAGCCCTGTTCTAATCGCTGGTCGCAGGAGCTTGCTGACCAGCTGAATACCTCTGAGGCACCGTCAGCAGAGGATTCTTTTCATCAGCAACCATCTCTGGTCGCCGATGAAAAGGGGGCATTGAGCGATGTATCGCCCGGCAATATATCGCCGGGCGATATATCGCCCCGTGTGTGTGTGCACCTTAAATTATATATATATGAATGTATATGTTTACTTGGGTAAGTTGTAAATAAATAAAAAAATGTCAAAGTCTTGCAATGTCATATGTGGCCACAAGATGACCTCACTCTCGAAATAAAAAGTTTCCAGATTTTCCTAGCAATTGCAGGTATCTTTTAACAGCTTAACGGACCAATACTTTTCCCTAAAATGCCCCCAAAATTATAAACTTTTTTTATGATCAAATCAGAAAAATATTAGCTTTCTAAACCTGATTCAGTATATATTCTTTATATAAAAAAACGATTAGAATTTTGGTGAAAAATTCACTTGAATAACCGACTTCTTAAGAGAGAGCTTAGGCTCCACAGGAATAATCCTCACTAGCAGAAGTGTTACCAAGAATGTATTTCTCACTATCAAAATCATTGTTCCTGGGCATGAACTTCTAATTTCCATGCTATCACTTGTAATAGCATAATTTGTCATTGTCTACTGTACGTCAATGCAAACAAAATGCACACATTAATTAAGCAAAAACATTGCCCCCCACAGTATTTAAACACTCACACTGGCTACCGCAGTAACACAATCACGTTGGCCACTGCATTAACCAATGATAAACAAATGTATTGCCCCCATTATAATTAAATACAGTGTCTTCCCCCCCAATGATAAATAATAAAAAAAAAACACACACACAGGCTCCTGCTTGTAAGTATTGGTAATTATCTCCTCCTTGGAGAAGAGCACAGAAGCAGCTGCAGCTCTCTCTCTTCTATCAGCCCAGGCAGCGCAGTACACAACAGGGGGCTCGGGGTGAGAGATTGCGATGGCGAGATGATGTATCTGCAGTATCTATAATGGGTACAGAGTGTGTGGTACACATGGGTTTCTGGGGGGCGGCACACCTACCTCACATCCATATATAATACTTACCTCTCCATAATCCTACGTTAGCACTATAAAAATCACCATTAAAATGGTGCTGCATCCATTTTCCTGTAGATTGGGACATGCACAATAGAGAAATCACCTGTGCATTTATAGTAGGCTCTGGTTCAAAGCTAGGTTACTTCTAGCAACTGCACTGAGATGGAGGAGTGGGCCATAAGCGTAACTAGAACTCACTGGGCCCCATAGCAAAATCTACAATGGGACCCCTATATTGGCACTGAGAGGTTAAAAAAAAAAACACATTGGCACCCATATAACAAAAAAGACAGATGTGACAGGACCAGGATAGAGCTGACAAGGAAAGGGTCAAGACAGAGGTGTCAGGGACACAACAGAATGTGTGGGGGGGGGGGGGGAGGAGGAGAGAGGGGTGACCAGGACAGGGGTGACACAACCAGGACAAGGGACATGAAAGTGGCAACAGGACAGAGGTGGCAGGACATATGTGACAGTGTCAGGAAAGAGCTGGTAGAGAGAAGGTAAGGATAGAGGCAGGGCCGGCGCTACCCACTCAGCAGCTCCTGCAAAGCAGGGAGGCGCCATGCTGAAAAGGCGATGTCTCCCTCCTTGCTCTGCTAAAGCTTCCTCAGCCCTCACTGTCACTGCCTCCTGCATGCTGCCCGCAGTGCCTATCTGACAGCGGGCAGGCGGCAGTATAAAGAGCTGCTCCCTGCACCGCGCATACACTGTCCTCCTCCTGCGACCTGCCCCCTCTTCTTCACGGACACTTGCGCTGAGGAATGTAGCGCTGCCTGTATGACATGTCCCTTCCGTATCCCCCCCTACCCATTGCTCCCTGCGCCTGTCAGCTGTCAAACAAATGACGAACAGGCAGCAGCGCCGCCTCCCCTTCCTTCCCTCTTCTCAGTGTGCTGTGCCAGTGCCACTGCCAGTCCTCAACACTCCGCCCTCTCTATCTCCTCCCCTCTTCTTCCATCTGCTCCTTCTCTCCCCTCCTTTCCCCCTCAGTCACGAGTAATGGCGTCCTCAGCATCCTGCCTACGCAGATAGAAGAGGAGGGACTGCACAAGAGTTAAACAGCAAAAGAACAGTAAGTATTTTATTATGCATGTTTCTAACAAATGTTTAAATAATTGTAGATTTTTTAAATATTAATTTAGACACTTTTTAAATAATGGGCTGAGTTATGTGCCTAAAGCTGGCCATACACGCTGCAATAGCGATGTGCGCTGCGTCGGGCATCGCATTGCACAGTGTGCTGCACATACTTTTTGCACTGATTTTGGAACACATCGCACACACATCGCATGCATGCCATGCGATACGATCTAGCCGATTCTCGCAGCGTGTATGGGCACCTTTAGTGCCTGCAACATTTTGCGTACACAGTAGTGAGATTGTGTACATGTACATGCACCCGAGATCCTCCATAGGATCACATGTTGCATACGCTCCCACAATCGGGCTGCAGCTTGTTGCAATAGCAATGTGAAAGAGCGCAAAATTTATGGTTTGCAGGAGGGCGCCAGGCACCCTAGCACCGACCCTGGATAGAGGAGACAGGACCAGCACAGAGGAGACAGGAAAGAGGGGTGGCAGGGACATGACAGTGGGGACAGGGACAAATTTGCGGGGAAAGGACAAAAGGCAGGACAGAGCTGTCAGGGACAGTAAATAAGTGGCAGGGCCAGTATAGATGTTAAATGGGGACAGTATGCCGGTGATCACTATACTGGAGCCGGCATCCTGACTGCCATCAGAAGACCAGTGCTGGAATCTCTAAAGGAGGTTGGGGACCTTCCCACTGCCTGGGTTATGGTATGTATCCCTTAACATGGGCAGGGCTAGAACAGAGGTGTCAAGACCAGGTCTGATGGGGCAGAGAAAGGAGAGGAGAATGGAGTGATTGGAACAGTACAGAGGTGACAGGACAGGGACAGTAAGGATAGGGACAGGAGAGAGGAGTGACAGCACCAGGAAAGAGGGATAAATACATGACAGCAGTACAGGACCAGGACAGTGAGGACATGACAGATCAGTGGGGTCAGACTGGAGGCAGGAGTGACAAGGAGAGTACAGAGGGGGAAAGGATAAGACAGTGGTGAGAGAGGTGGCATGCTGGCTGTAACAGGGAAAAATGTATTTACTCATTGCCAGCTCTGCTCCCAATCCATCTGTCAGCCATGCCGGTGCCTTTACCGTGACTGGGATCACCAGGCCCTGCATCCTAGCGTTGCAGGGCAGTTATCCAGTCCTGCATGCACCTTGTTCTGAGCACCAGTCAGGGAGACTTTGGCTAAATCACTGAAGCAGGCAGGTAAGCTGGACAGAGGCAAGCAGGCAGCGGGTGCCGGAAACATGTTTGAACCAGAAGGAACAAATATTTGTATGAGAAACAAGGACAAGAAGTTCTAGGATCTGTTCAAATTAGACATTGAGTCATATTTAATAAGAATGAAAGATACCTTTACCTAGAGGACTAGATGAGGTACCCAGTGTTGCTCAAGGTTCAGAACATGCTCCCCGGGTCAAACGTCTGCCCGAGTATACCAACTTGACATCGGACAGATGTCCTGACCACTCCAATAGGCATCCTATCCCAGACCATTTGCCATCCCTCATTAGCCACGCATCCACTGAGAACAGGTAGTCTCTGCCTCCTACCTGGCCCGATGGCTGGTCCATCAGCTTGGAGCTCGAGAGATGCCGCGAGGTGTGAGCAGCGGCACCTGCTGTATCCAGCTGTCAATGAGTCGGCCACCTCTGCCAGCGGCAGCCCAGCATAAACGGCCTGACAACCGGCCACGACTGCCAAGTTTCTTCTATCACTTGTAGATATTATAATTGCAACTGCACATTTCTGCTCCCCCCAACTGCCATTCTTGGAGATCTATATGTGAGTACTGATCCACTTACCAACATAACACATCTATTGGGAGGACATAAATTACTAAGCTTGCGGATATATACCTTTCCCTTGGGACTTACAACAAGCCGTCTAATCTGTGCAATCTAACCTGTACTAGTCAGGATTTATTAAATATCAGTATCCAATACGGTCAATTTTAAAATTATTGTATGTGTCTATTTTTGATGTACTTATATTCTTTTTAATATATTATGTGTATGTATTTTTTGCATGCATGCAATAAATTTTATTTATTAAGGTGTTGTTATTTGTGTACATTGGCGCCCGATGGTTCTTTTTTCATTTGCCATCCCTCTCTGAAGTTCTCATCTGAATATGTCCAGCGGAAGGCCTTGAACATGCTCCCCATGCCCATATTGTGCCCGGCATACACCTCTCTGTGGTCATCTCCCAGATCTGACCAAATTTTTTTTTTCATCTATGTAATTCAACTTTGCCATATCTTGATTCCCTGACCCACTTTGTGTATTGGCCAGACCCTTATTGCGACCCCATGACCCCATAGAGTCATGATTGGGGGTCATAGTGGGCGTAAACCTAATCAGGACCCAATCAAGCCACCTCGCAGTGGTTTCATCCAAATAGTTCCAACAGTGTCTGAACGCATACCGGACAAACAAACAGACAAATAACAGATGACAAAACTGTAAGAGATAACAGACGACAAATATGTAAGAGATCATGGCTATGGGGATCCTGCTCCTCCCACTATATAACCCTCAGTCTGTGGCTTCCTGATGCCTCCATTCCCTACTCATGTCAATCATGTCGCTGCCCCAATCACATTATTTATTTAGTTTCTTATATAGTGCAGCATATTCCGCTTTACAATTATGCAGTACTGCCCTCACTGACACATCAAGCATCTCCTGATATACTCTGTGCTGCTGGGGGACCCTGATCCTCCCACTATATAACTCTCAGTCTGTGTCCTCCATTCCCATCCTCTGTGTTGCCCGGGTTTGTAGCTTGCTTCCCTGACCCACTTTGTGTATTGGCCGGACCCTTTTTGGGCTCCTGGGACCCCTTTGGGGTCGGGATTGGGAGTCTTAGTGGCTGTGGACCTAATCTGGACCCAATCAATTTCATCCAAATCGGTCCAACCGTATCTGAATGAATACCGGACAAACAAATAACAGTTGACAAATATGTAAGAGATACACAGAGGACACATGTAAGCATTCATGTGAGCATCTCATTTGTTTAGCATGTGGTGAAAAGTGTAAAGATACCTTTATGGGTATATCCAACACATATTGAATGTAATCATCATGTTAGGAACAGTTTCTACATATCCACAAGAAAGGTGACTCCATAGAGATCCGCATGACTACCCCATTGGTGATTATTACACTTTGCACTGCCTGTTCACATGGAGCTGCATCACTTCCAGTGGGACATTGCAGTTTAGACAAGAAAAGAAGAATAGGAGCAGCGCTGTACTGAATATAAAAATGTAATTAAATAATGCAATTAAACCAGGGCCGGATTAACAATGGGCCTGATGGAGCTACAGCTCCAGGCCCACTCTCCAAATAGGCCCATTTTGTAGCTGAGGGCCAGGGCTTTCCAACGAGCCCAGCCCTGCGTCGCTAGCCGCCTGGGAACCGGAGATACCGCCAGGCAAAACTGGAACGTTTTCCCCATAGGATAACATGGGACCCGTTAATTCCGACCTCCACCCGGTTCCAACGGCTGCCAGTTCCCCCTCCGGCATCACAGAAGCTTGAGGTTGATCTCAATCGAATTCAAATTGCTGGGCCTTCAATCTGATACCTGGTCCATATGGGTTCATTGGTTCTAGAGATATTGCAGGTAAACCAATTTTTTTTCATTTCTGAAATGTAATTTCATGGCTGTTCATGTTGTTTGAGGACACATTTCTCTGGAACGGCCCAGTTTCACGGGACCAAAATCATTCGAAGCCTACATGTAAATGGGTCAGTTAGTTCCAAAGATATAGCTGGTTGTTTAAAGGGGGGCAGGGGTGGTTTTCTCTCCCCCTCACAGCAGAAAATGCAGGGACTAGGCTGGTGTAAAAGGGGCCAGTCCGGGAATGTCCCCGCATGATCCTGGGGCCATATTCCCAGGTAAATCACTGCATTTTCTGTACACAAAAGAGTAAATAGGTATCACCGCGCCAAACCTGGCTGCTGCAATTAGTACACCCCTGGGATACCAACCCCACTTCCAACACAACCAGAACAAAAAGAGGGGGTGCACAATGATGCGCTGTCAGTACACAAGGATGGAAAGTTCTCCTCCTTTCTTGGACCGGCGTTATTCCAAGGATATGGGCTCACACCATAAAATGTAGAAAAGATGAAGGTGTTAGAACAACCAATCCAACATAGACTCTCAATATTATTGATCTTCAGCTTTTACTGACCTGTATAACAGGCCCTATGTGCCCATAAAGGTATCTTTGTTATGCACCCGACAACGCCTTTCCCATGAGATGTATGCTCACCTTCTGGCAATGCCCTATGTGCGAACAAAGGTTTCTTTTCCTCCTTGGTCGTCTGAAGAATCCACTCCAAAACGTTTCCACAAGTAATAACAGTTTTTTATTCCAGTGTACATCCAAGGCAGTAAAAACACAAAAAGATAAAAAAGATAGCGGATGGTTCTGTGTGCCGATCCACCTCCAGACCTAAACCTGCACCCACTTGCCCGGGTACAAATGCGGATGAAGGTTTCCCAAAAGTTGGTGAAAAAAGGGATATAGGTGAAGTCCTTTTTCAAGGTGTCACCTTGAAAAAGGACCTGTTTGGTCCGAAACGCGTTGGTGCTGTGGAGGAGTCCTTGTGTTCCAGTGCCTGATACACCTCTTCACCTATATCCCTTTTTTCACCAACTTTTGGGAAACCTTCATCCGCATTTGTACCCGGGCAAGTGGGTGCAGGTTTAGGTCTGGAGGTGGATCGGCACACAGAACCATCCGCTATCTTTTTTATCTTTTTGTGTTTTTACTGCCTTGGATGTACACTGGAATAAAAAACTGTTATTACTTGTGGAAACGTTTTGGAGTGGATTCTTCAGACGACCAAGGAGGAAAAGAAACCTTTGTTCGCACATAGGGCATTGCCAGAAGGTGAGCATACATCTCATGGGAAAGGCGTTGTCGGGTGCATAACAAAGATACCTTTATGGGCACATAGGGCCTGTTATACAGGTCAGTAAAAGCTGAAGATCAATAATATTGAGAGTCTATGTTGGATTGGTTGTTCTAACACCTTCATCTTTTCTACATTTTATGGTGTGAGCCCATATCCTTGGAATAACGCCGGTCCAAGAAAGGAGGAGAACTTTCCATCCTTGTGTACTGACAGCGCATCATTGTGCACCCCCTCTTTTTGTTCTCACTGCATTTTCTGGTGTGAAAGTTGTATTATTTCAAATAGCAGTGCTTTGAATACAGCCTTGCAGCCCCCTGCTCTCTGCCTGGCTGTCAATGGCTGTCATTTCTGCCCGGCGGCGACTGTCCCCCAGTTACCACGAGCATGTATTCCCCCTTGGCAATGAGCATGTAATCCCACATGGCAATGAGCATGGAACCCCTGGCAATGAGCATGGAACCCCTGGCACTGAACATGGAACCCCTGGCACTGAACATGTAGGTAAGCAACACTTATGTAGCATACATTTTAATAGGCATTATGGTGTTTGGCATAGTACATAATGGAGATTATGGTGTGTGTCTTAACATGTAATGGGCATTATGGTGCCCCTATATAATGCCCCTATTTGTGAAGCATATTGTGCATTATTGCTCAATCTGTTTGGTATAGTGCAGGCATGTCCAAACTATGGCCCTCCAGCTGTTGTGAAACTACAAGTACCATCATGCATTACAACAGTTTTGCTATTAGGGAATGCTAAAACTATGTCAAGGCATGCTGGGATGTGTAGTTTCACAACAGCTGGAAGGCCACTGTTTGGATATGCCTGGTATAGTGTGTATTTTGGCTCAATCCATGTGGCACGATGTGAATTTTGCCTTAATCTGTGTGGCATAATGTGAATTGTTACTCAATCCGTGTGCCATAGTGTGAATTTTGGCTCAATCGGTGTGAATTTTGGCTCATTCCATGTGGCATAATGTGGAAGGGGCAAGTACAGTATAAGGGGGTTACTATTGTGTTGCATGATTTGTGTAAAGCTGTGTACACACCGGGGCGATTGGGGCTGAAATCGCTGGAAATATGGTCGCAGGCAACCATATTGCCAGTGATGGGAGTGTGCCCCACCTATAAATCGCCGGGTGCGCGCTCCCGTTTTCAGCCCCATTGTAATCGCTGGTCGCAGGAGCTTGCTCCTGCGACCAGCTGATTGCCTCTGCGGCACAGCTGACAGAGGTTCCTTCTCATCAGCGACCATCTCTGGTCGCTGATGAAAAGGAGAAACTGAGCAATATATTGCTCAGCCATATATTGCTCAGCCATATATGGCTGAGCAATATATCTCCCCCGTGTGTACGGGGCTTTAGGGGTATATGGTGTGGTAAACTTAGGTGACCACATAAAAGGTGCTGAAATGTTTTCTAAGTTTCGGCTTTCAGTATTTTTTTTATGACTGGAGTGCCACCTGACCCTGCAAGAATCTTAGGACATCAGCATCCTGCGGGTGCACCTTTGGAGGGCACCCAGCAATATATCTCCCTGCATTTTTCTTATGCCAGCCCCCTGCCTTTTCAAGGCATATATAATTAGTTGAAAGTATTGACACAAATACAAACACACCCATGAGCAGACCACCCAACCAGAACACTGGTCACGCCCCCCACATTATTAGGTGCTGGCCACAACCCCTATTATTGCGCATAATAGGCCCTTGATCATTTTCAGCTCCAGGCCCGTTTAGACTTTAATCTGGCTCTGAATTAAACATATTATCACAGTCAATATAGACAAACAAGACGTACACACACATAACACAAAAACTCCCCCCTATAACTGGTGCTGGTTAATTTTGTTATTTTAGTATGCAATTGCAGGTTTTATGCTCATAGGTAGAGACAAAATCTGGAAGGATAATATCCCGAAAGGTCAACTAATCAGATCAAAAAGAAAATGTTCAACTGAGGAATCGTACCAAAGACAGTGAGAAAACTTGGTTAAATCATTTAGAGATCAGAAACACCCCCCGAATATTAAACACAGTGGTGGAGGAAGTTAACTTGATTGAAAGGGCTACGTTATTAGAAACCAGAAGTAAGGAGGAAAGGAAAAATAAAGACAGAACTACATGTTTTGTCACACAGTTCAATGAATGTTCATATGAAATTAAAAATATTATAAAAAAGAATACAAGGCTGCTCATACAAGATGAGTATCTACAGGATATCATAGAACCTAATGGGAGAGTTATCTTGAGAAGGGGTTTCAACCTCAAGAACCAATTGGTTCACAGCCACTATGTACGAAAAGATCATGAGCCTTGTGGAGCATCTGGCCAAATAAACTGGCTACCAGAGAAACCCATGGGATACCATAAATGTGAAAACCATAAGTGTTTGACATGCGTAGGGGCCAAACAGAAAAACTTTAGAGTTTAAGTCCTCCACAAATGGTGAAGTGTTCCCAATAAAGGATTTCCTGAATTGCAAAACTCCCTACGTTATTTATATTATACAACTAGGTGATTCATCGCGCCCTACGGGCGCTCTTCACACCGTCGTAAGGGGCTGCGCCCCCTTAATATGTGAACGTTTGTATATGAGAAATATGGTTAGAATTGTATGAAAGATGCCCTGTATTGCAACTTAGGTGTCCGCGAATCGCGGGAGGGGGGGTCGCGGAGGGTGCCGCGAATTGCAGGAGGGGGGGTCGCGGGGGGTGCCGCGAATTGCAGGAGGGGGGGTTGTGGGGGGGTGGATGCTGCGAATCGCGGGAGGGGAGGGATTGCAGAGAATCGCGGGAGGGGGGTCGCGGGGTGGGTTGCCGCAAATCGCGGGAGGGGGGTTACGGGGGCGGGGGTTGCGGCGAATCATGGTGGGGGGGGTCACGGGGGGTGTGCCGTGAATCACGGGAGGGGGGGTCACGGGGTGGGGTGCCGAGAATCGCGGGGGGGGGGGTTTTGTGTGCCATGAATCGCGGGAGTGGGGGTTGCGGGGGGGTGGGTGGGGTGTGACGCGAATCGCCACAAGAAAAAATCAACACAGAAAGGTCAACACATGTAAATGTTGACATAAGTGTGGCACTTCATTGGTGTCCATGTCGACACATGAGAATGAAAATGAAAACATAAAAAAAATGAAAAAAAAACCTTCAAAAACTCATGTCAACCTTTTTCATTGTCGACCATAGCCATGTCAGTGTTTTCCATGTGCAATTTAATTCTGGAGCTGCCGCGAATCGTGGGGGGTGCCGCGAATTGCGGGAGGGGGGGTCGCGGGGGTGGGTGCCGCGAATCGCAAGAGGGGGGGTTACGGGGCGGGGGTTGCGGCGTATCATGGGAGGGGGGGTCGCGGGGGTGTGCCATGAATCACGGGAGGGGGGGTCACGGGGTGGGGTGCCGAGAATCGCGGGGGAGGTGTGTGTGTGTGTGCCGTGAATCGCGGGAGTGGGGGTTGTGGGGGGGGGTGTGAAGCAAATCGCCACAAGAAAAAATCAACACAGAAAGGTCAACACATGTAAATGTTGACATAAGTGTGGCACTTCCTTGGTGTCCATGTCGACACATGAGAATGAATATGAAAACATTCAAAAAATGAAAAAAAAAAAACTTCAAAAACTCATGTCAACCTTTTTCATTGTCGACCATAGCCATGTCAGTGTTTTCCATGTGCAATTTAATTCTGGAGCTGCCGCGAATCACGGGGGTCGCCGCGAATTGCGGGAGGGGGGGGGGTCGCGGGGTTGGGTGCCGCGAATCGCGGGAGGGCGGGGTTCACAGGGGTTCCGGTGGGGGGTTGCCGCGAATTGCGGGAGGTGGGGGGTCACGGGGGGTGCCGCGAATTGCAGGAGGGGGGGTTGTGGGGGGGTGGATGCTGCGAATCGCGGGAGGGGAGGGATTGCAGAGAATCGCGGGAGGGGGGTCGCGGGGTGGGTTGCCGCAAATCGCGGGAGGGGGGTTACGGGGGCGGGGGTTGCGGCGAATCATGGTGGGGGGGGGTCACGGGGGTGTGCCGTGAATCACGGGAGGGGGGTCACGGGGTGGGGTGCCGAGAATCGCGGGGGGGGTTTGTGTGCCATGAATCGTGGGAGTGGGGGTTGCGGGGGGGTGGGTGGGGTGTGACGCGAATCGCCACAAGAAAAAATCAACACAGAAAGGTCAACACATGTAAATGTTGACATAAGTGTGGCACTTCATTGGTGTCCATGTCGACACATGAGAATGAAAATGAAAACATTCAAAAAATGAAAAAAAAAACTTCAAAAACTCATGTCAACCTTTTTCATTGTCGACCATAGCCATGTCAGTGTTTTCCATGTGCAATTTAATTCTGGAGCTGCCGCGAATCGTGGGGGGTGCCGCGAATTGCGGGAGGGGGGGTCGCGGGGGTGGGTGCCGCGAATCGCAAGAGGGGGGGTTACGGGGCGGGGGTTGCGGCGTATCATGGGAGGGGGGTCGCGGGGGTGTGCCATGAATCACGGGAGGGGGGGTCACGGGGTGGGGTGCCGAGAATCGCGGGGGAGGTGTGTGTGTGTGTGCCGTGAATCGCGGGAGTGGGGGTTGTGGGGGGGGTGTGACGCAAATCGCCACAAGAAAAAATCAACACAGAAAGGTCAACACATGTAAATGTTGACATAAGTGTGGCACTTCCTTGGTGTCCATGTCGACACATGAGAATGAATATGAAAACATTCAAAAAATGGAACAAAAAACTTCAAAAACTCATGTCAACCTTTTTCATTGTCGACCATAGCCATGTCAGTGTTTTCCATGTGCAATTTAATTCTGGAGCTGCCGCGAATCACGGGGGGTGCCGCGAATTGCGGGAGGGGGGGGTCGCGGGGTTGGGTGCCGCGAATCGCGGGAGGGCGGGGTTCACAGGGGTTCCGGTGGGGGGTTGCCGCGAATTGCGGGAGGTGGGGGGTCACGGGGGGTGCCGCGAATCACGGGAGGGGGGGTTGCGGGGGGGGTGTGACGCGAATCGCCACAAGAAAAAATCAACACAGAAAGGTCAACACATGTAAATGTTGACATAAGTGTGCCACTTCATTGGTGTCCATGTTGACACATGACAATGAATATGAAAACATTCAAAAAATGAAATAAATCTTCAAAAACTCATGTCAACCTTTTTCATTGTCGACCATAGCCGTGCCAGTGTTTTGCATGTGCCATTTAATCCTGGGGCTAACGCGAATAGCGGGGGGTGCCGCGATTTGCGGGAGGGGGGGGGTTGCGGGGGGTGGGTGCCGCAAATCGCGGGAGAGCGGGGTTCATGGGGGTTCCGGTGGGGGGTTGCCGCGAATTGCGGGAGGGGGGGGGTCGCGGGGGGTGCCGCGAATCGCCGGAGGGGGGGTTGCGGGGGGTGTGACGCGAATCGCCACAAGAAAAAAATCAACACAGAAAGGTCAACACATGTAAATGTTGACATAAGTGTGCCACTTCATTGGTGTCCATGTCGACACATGACAATGAATATGAAAAAATTAAAAAAATTAAAAAATAAATCTTCAAAAACTCATGTCAACCTTTTTCATTGTCGACCATAGCCGTGCCAGTGTTTTGCATGTGCCATTTAATCCTGGGGCTAACGCGAATAGCGGGGGGTGCCGCGATTTGCGGGAGGGGGGGGGGTTGCGGGGGGTGGGTGCCGCAAATCGCGGGAGAGCGGGGTTCATGGGGGTTCCGGTGGGGGGTTGCCGCGAATTGCGGGAGGGGGGGGGTCGCGGGGGTGCCGCGAATCGCCGGAGGGGGGTTGCGGGGGGTGTGACGCGAATCGCCACAAGAAAAAAATCAACACAGAAAGGTCAACACATGTAAATGTTGACATAAGTGTGCCACTTCATTGGTGTCCATGTCGACACATGACAATGAATATGAAAAAATTAAAAAAAATTAAAAATAAATCTTCAAAAACTCATGTCAACCTTTTTCATTGTCGACCATAGCCATGTCAGTGTTTTGCATGTGCCATTTAATCCTGGGGCTGCTGCGAATTGCGGGGGGGGGGGGAGGGTGTGCCGCGAATCGCGGGAGGGGGGTTGCAGGGAGGGTGCCGCCAATCGTGCAAGGGGGGGTCGCGGGGGGTTCTTTTTGCCGCGAATCGCGGGAGGGAGGTCGTGGGGGGGGGTGTTTTTTCCGCGAATCGGGGGGGGGGTCACGGGGGAGGGTTTGCCGCGATTCGCGGGGAGGGGGGGTCGCGGGGTGGTGGTTATGCCGCGAATTGCGGGAGGGGTCGTGTGGGGGTTCTTTTTGCAGCGAATCGCGGGAGGGGGGGTCGCGGGGGTGTTTTTGCTGCGAATCGCGGTAGGGGGGGTCGCGGGGGAGCGGCTGTTTTTGCCGCGAATCGCGGGAGGGGGGGGGGCGCGGGGGGGAAAGAGGTTTTGCCGCAAATCGCGGGAGGGGGGCGCTCACCTGGTGGCTGTGGAGTAGCAGTGCTGGGCAACATGGGAAGGCAGTGGGTGTCTGGCACTGTCTGTGGGCTCACTGGGCTGGTTCTCTGTCACATACCTCCCAACATGACCCTCTCCAGGAGGGACACAATGCTCTGTTTCTAGACTTCCCCTTAATGTATGATTGCCATCACCTGTTTTAAACAGGTTAATTTCTCAGAAAGGTGTTCAGCACAGATGAAGGCAATCACACATTAAGAGGAAAGTCCAGGAACAGAGCGTTATAGAGGGGGGGGTCGCGGGGTTGGGTGCCGCGAATCGCGGGAGGGCGGGGTTCACAGGGGTTCCGGTGGGGGGTTGCCGCGAATTGCGGGAGGTGGGGGGTCACGGGGGGTGCCGCGAATCACGGGAGGGGGGTTGCGGGGGGGTGTGACGCGAATCGCCACAAGAAAAAATCAACACAGAAAGGTCAACACATGTAAATGTTGACATAAGTGTGCCACTTCATTGGTGTCCATGTTGACACATGACAATGAATATGAAAACATTCAAAAAATGAAATAAATCTTCAAAAACTCATGTCAACCTTTTTCATTGTCGACCATAGCCGTGCCAGTGTTTTTGCATGTGCCATTTAATCCTGGGGCTAACGCGAATAGCGGGGGGTGCCGCGATTTGCGGGAGGGGGGGGGTTGCGGGGGGTGGGTGCCGCAAATCGCGGGAGAGCGGGTTCATGGGGGTTCCGGTGGGGGGTTGCCGCGAATTGCGGGAGGGGGGGGGGGTCGCGGGGGGTGCCGCGAATCGCCGGAGGGGGGGTTGCGGGGGTGTGACGCGAATCGCCACAAGAAAAAAATCAACACAGAAAGGTCAACACATGTAAATGTTGACATAAGTGTGCCACTTCATTGGTGTCCATGTCGACACATGACAATGAATATGAAAAAATTAAAAAAATTAAAAATAAATCTTCAAAAACTCATGTCAACCTTTTTCATTGTCGACCATAGCCGTGCCAGTGTTTTGCATGTGCCATTTAATCCTGGGGCTAACGCGAATAGCGGGGGGTGCCGCGATTTGCGGGAGGGGGGGGGTTGCGGGGGGTGGGTGCCGCAAATCGCGGGAGAGCGGGGTTCATGGGGGTTCCGGTGGGGGTTGCCGCGAATTGCGGGAGGGGGGGGGGTCGCGGGGGGTGCCGCGAATCGCCGGAGGGGGGGTTGCGGGGGGTGTGACGCGAATCGCCACAAGAAAAAAATCAACACAGAAAGGTCAACACATGTAAATGTTGACATAAGTGTGCCACTTCATTGGTGTCCATGTCGACACATGACAATGAATATGAAAAAATTAAAAAAATTAAAAATAAATCTTCAAAAACTCATGTCAACCTTTTTCATTGTCGACCATAGCCATGTCAGTGTTTTGCATGTGCCATTTAATCCTGGGGCTGCTGCGAATTGCGGGGGGGGGGGGAGGGTGTGCCGCGAATCGCGGGAGGGGGGTTGCAGGGAGGGTGCCGCCAATCGTGCAAGGGGGGGTCGCGGGGGGGTTCTTTTTGCCGCGAATCGCGGGAGGGAGGTCGTGGGGGGGGGGTGTTTTTTCCGCGAATCGGGGGGGGGGGGGTCACGGGGGAGGGTTTGCCGCGATTCGCGGGAGGGGGGGTCGCGGGGTGGTGGTTATGCCGCGAATTGCGGGAGGGGTCGTGTGGGGGTTCTTTTTGCAGCGAATCGCGGGAGGGGGGTCGCGGGGTGTTTTTGCTGCGAATCGCGGTAGGGGGGGTCGCGGGGGAGCGGCTGTTTTTGCCGCGAATCGCGGGAGGGGGGGGGCGCGGGGGGGAAAGAGGTTTTGCCGCAAATCGCGGGAGGGGGGCGCTCACCTGGTGGCTGTGGAGTAGCAGTGCTGGGCAACATGGGAAGGCAGTGGGTGTCTGGCACTGTCTGTGGGCTCACTGGGCTGGTTCTCTGTCACATACCTCCCAACATGACCCTCTCCAGGAGGGACACAATGCTCTGTTTCTAGACTTCCCCTTAATGTATGATTGCCATCACCTGTTTTAAACAGGTTAATTTCTCAGAAAGGTGTTCAGCACAGATGAAGGCAATCACACATTAAGAGGAAAGTCCAGGAACAGAGCGTTATAGACACAGACACCCACTTTGAGTGACAGATGTAGCCAAATATATAGGAGATATGGTTGCGGCCTACAGTACGTAGGTCGCACAATTCGATGCTTAAATGTTAGATACCTAGGCGGAACATCCTAGGCACACTGACTGCACAAGTGTGTATTAATCATTAAATTGTATGGAATCTGCATTAGAAAGTTTAAAAGGATATCAGATTGTTATTCAATTATAACCTTGTTAATTACATTAATACCAAGGAGGAGAAAATTATACACAAAATATACATCTAAGTCTGGTAGCCATGAACTATCTAATAATTAAATGACAAGATTATTTTATTTGTTGAGATCTCTATATTTATTTAGTATCTAGATATTATTATGTATATACTTCTTATTCTTATTTTTATCTTTATCATATTTTACTCTGAGTCGTGTGTTTTGAAAGCAAGTGGACATCATCTCGCTCTAATCATATGTGTAACTTTATAATAATATTGATTATATGTTATATGTTGTATGTTGAGGTATGAACTTACCGATAAAGCTGGTTAAAACAATTGAGTAGCAATTTTATGCTCTTTATAAGTATTACTGTTCTGGTGATATATTTATACTATGCGCTGAATAAGTAAACCAAAGATCAACTTTATATAGGGATAATAACTTATTCCGTGATGTAGAATTGAGGTCTGGTCTTGGAACGCAAGCAGAAAGTGCCCTGCTCTAGCCTGTCAAGTGAGACAGCCGTAAGAAATAGGCATGACCCGCATAATGCAGCAATACTGTTAACAACCCAGAAATGGAGGCCATGGGAAAACGAGGCTTGACCCGCATGACGCGGCTGCGCTCAATTGACGCACGTGTGATGTGTCTAAGGAGAGGAGGCTGTGCGGAAACGAGGCATGACCTGCATGACGCGGCTGCATATGATTTTCCGAATGAGAGGAGGCTATTTGGAAACGAGGCCTGACCCCCACGATGCGCGAGAATGCGCAAACCGGGAATCGCCGCCATAAAAGGCGGAAATGTATCACCATCAGTATACTTCTCCTGAGGAAGCCGCTGAGAGGATGCCAAGGCAGAGAAACGCGTTGAGAAGGGACACTAAGGCTGCCTATTACATCTGGATGACGAATTATTCTCGGATATGACGAGTGCTAACGGTCGGAGAAATTCACCGCTACTTACAAGCCGTCTGCATGACCCCTGGATTACAAATAAGTATACCACAATAAATGTGCACATTTCTGTGGGGACTTGAACTCAGATACTAACCTATTAACTGGCTCTACCTATGAGCATAAAACCTGCAATTGCATACTAAAATAACAAAATTAACCAGCACCAGTTATAGGGGGGAGTTTTTGTGTTATGTGTGTGTACGTCTTGTTTGTCTATATTAGCTGTGATAATATGTTTAACCCCTTCCCGACATTTGACGTACATTTACGTCATGGTCGGGAAGTACTTCCCGACACATGGCGTAAATGTACGTCATGGCTTGTAACTGTCACCGCGTCTATAGACGCGGTGACAGTTTCAACATGTCTGCTGTCCCTGACAGCAGACATGTCCCTGCATGCCCAGGGGGGGCTGCGATGCCGCCCCCCCGTCGGCGATCGCTGTGATTGGCTGTTCAGTGTGAACAGCCATTCACAGCATTTTCTGTGTCACCGGCGAATAACGTTCGCCGGTGACACGCGATCGGAGGTGATTGGTGCTGTAAAGTACAGCACCAATCACCGCGGGGTGTAAGGGTGACACTGGTGTCACCCCACCTCACCCCGCCCGCCCCCAAAGGCCGTGATTGGTTCGTCGGACCGACGGACCAATCACAGCCAAGGAGGGGGATTTAAACTAACGGTGACTGCACTGCAGACGCCATTCCGGTCTGGAATTGCGTGCAGTGCGGTCACCGTGCCTAGCTGCCGCAGTATACTGACCTGAACCGAGCAAAATACTTACCTGATCACTGCTTCATCACTGCTTGTAGTGTGCTGGATGCTTCCTGGATCCTGTTACTACTTGTGACTTCCTGTGTTGTGAACTTGTGCTGCTGCAGTGTAATAGCGTTAGATAGAGAGAGAGAGATAGAGAGAGATAGAGAGATAGAGAGAGATAGTGTCAGAGAGTGCTATATTTTGTGCTGCTGCAGTGTGATATAGTTATAGATAGAGAGATAGAGAGAGAGAGATAGAGAGATAGTGACAGATTGTGCTATATATTTTTTATATAACTGACTACTGCCCCCCTTTTGTGCTGATCAGTATAAATTAACTGATCAGCAACTTTTTGGGGGCGTAGGTTTTTTTTTATATATATATATATATACCTGTCAGTGCTGCTGCTGCAGTGTCATAGAGTGATAGATAATGAGAGATAGAGAGATAGAGAGATAGAGAGAGATAGTGACAGAGAGTGATAGAGACTGCTATATTTTGTGTCTGCTGCCCCCCTTTTGTGCACCCCCAGCAACTTTTTGGGGGTGCAGGGGTTATTTTTCATATATATAACTGTCAGTGCTGCTGCTGCAGTGTCATAGAGTGATAGATAGTGAGAGATAGAGAGAGATAGTGACAGAGAGTGATAGAGAGTGCTAAATTTTGTGTCTGCTGCCCCCGCCTTTTGTGCTGATCACTATATCTGAGGTGATCAGCAACTTTTTGGGGGTGCAGAGGTTTTTTTTTTATATATATACCTGTCAGTTGCTGCCAGTTGCACTGTCAGTTGCACCAAAGGTTGTGCACCTGCTGCACCTCACTGGTAATCAGTGTCGCATCACTGATCACCTTTTTTTTTTTTGTGGGTGCTGTGGGGTCTTTTTTTAATTTTTTTTTTACACACACTGTGATTTTGTGGGTGTCCTGTGGCCACTGTGCGCTGATCAGTGACGTACATCACTGATCATCTTTTTCGGCACAGGGTTGATCTATTTTTTTTTTTTTTGATCAAATTCCTGTTGCCTTTGAGCGCTGTTCAGTGACGGACGTTACTGACCAACATCTGTGCTCAATTTTTGGCGCAGGACCTTTTTTTTTTTTTTTTAACCCCTTCAATTTTTTTTTTTAACCCCTTCAATTTTTTTTTTTTTTAACCCCTTCAATTTTTTTTTTTTTGTATAAAGTATTTTTTTTTTCTGCACTACATACACACTACACACTACATACCCCCCGGGTTGAAATAAAGTTTGTACCCCCCCTACACTATACACGTGTTGAAACATTTCACTACCAGTAACACAAAAATAAAAATGGCATCCCAAATGTCATCCCAAATGTCATCCCAGTCATCCAGAAGAATGTATTCAGCGGAGGAGGCATATGCCATGCTTGCCTCTGACACAGCCAGTGATGCAAGCGGGGAATTTGAAGGATTCGTCTTAAGCTCCTCTTCCTCCTCTGGTGATGAGGGACCCCCTCAAAGACACCCCCGTAGAGCAGCTGAGACCCCCCCCCCCAATAATTGATCTCGTATGGACCCCACCACCAGACAATTTTGAGCCCCAGGTTCCTGAGTTTTTGGCCATGCCAGGAATCCAATTTGATTCCACAGGTCTCAGAGAAATTGACTTTTTCAAATTATTTTTCTCTGATGATTTTATAAATTTAATGGTGGACCAAACTAATTTATATGCCCAGCAGTTTATTGCTCAAAACCCCACGTCATCATTTGCTAGGTGGACCCCTGTAGATGCAGTAGAGATGATGACGTTTTGGGGTCTGGTGTTTCATATGGGCATAGTAAAAAAGCCAGAAATTAGGCAATATTGGAGTACAGATGTTCTGTACAGCACCCCATTTTACCGTATGGCCATGCCCCGGGCTCGATTTGAGACGATCCTTAAATTTTTGCATTACAACGATAATGCACAGTGCCCACCCAGAGATGATCCCACCTTTGACCGGCTATTCAAAGTCAGGCCGGTCATTGATCATTTCAGTGCCAAATTTGAAGAGATGTACACCCCAGATAAATTCATTTGCATAGAAGAGTCCCTTATACATTTTAAAGGAAGGGTTAAATTCCGCCAGTACCTTCCCAGTAAGAGGGCAAGGTATGGCATAAAAATGTATAAGCTGTGTGAAAGCACCTCAGGGTACACTCACAGGTTTAGGGTATATGAAGGGAAGGATTCAAGAATTGAACCGCCAGAATGCCCCCCCTCCCTCGTAGGTGTTAGTGGAAAAATTGTCTGGGATTTAGTGCACCCCTTCCTGGATAAAGGTTATCACCTCTATGTGGATAACTTTTACACTAGCATCCCCCTGTTTAAGGCCCTTGGTTCAAGAGGTACAGCAGCTTGCGGTACTGTGCGCAAGAACCAAAGAGGCCTCCCAAAAACGCACATTGCCCAAGTAATGAGAAGGGGTGAAAGCAGGGGAATATGCACCGAAAATATGTTGTTGGTCAAATATAAGGACAAGAGGGATGTCCTTATACTGACAACAATTCACGGAGACAGTACCACCTCCGTCCCTGTACGAGGTACCAGTACCCA
Organism: Crinia signifera; assembly: GCF_055691185.1. NCBI lineage: Eukaryota > Metazoa > Chordata > Amphibia > Anura > Myobatrachidae > Crinia > Crinia signifera. Next base: position 381,125,711 of record NC_139217.1, read on the forward strand.
CACCTCAAAACCTAATTGTATCCTGGATTACAATAGGTACATGGGCGGAGTGGATCTTTCAGATCAGGTACTGAAGCCGTACAGTGCCCTGCGGAAAACAAAAATCTGGTACAAGAAGCTGGCCGTGTATATCATCCAGATGGCACTGTATAACGCTTACGTGCTATTCCGTTCTACCGGCCAGAGGGGGACATTTATGCACTTTCAAGAGGAAGTCATAAAGGGCCTAATATTTGGGAACCAGCAGGCAGGGGGCCCCAGTACTTCTAGTACTGGCCCCCGTATTGTACCAGGGCAGCATTTTCCTGATGAAATCCCCTCCACTGGAAAAAAGGGCAGGACACAAAAAAGGTGCAAAGTTTGCTATAAAAAGGGAATAAGAAAGCAAACTATTTTCCAGTGTGACACTTGCCCCGACAAACCCGGCCTATGTATAAAGGAGTGTTTTAAATTATACCACACATCTATGGATTATTAGGTTCATAATTTCACCGTGCTTCGGGGGTCTTGCTAATGCCACATAGCACCCACCATTCATTCCACCAGAATCTGAGCCGCAAAATCCAAAAATCACTCCTTCCCTTCTGAGTCCTGCCATGCACCCAACTGGTATTTTTTGGTCACATGTGAGGCATTGCCGTACTCGGGAGAAATTGGGGCACAGATTTTGGGGTGCTTTTTCTCCTTCATACCTTCTGAAAATAAAAAATTTTGAGCCAGAACTGCATTTTTGTGTAAAAAAATGTAATTTTGCATTTGCACAGCCCAGTTGTATCAAAATTGGTGAAACCCCTGGGGGTTTGAAATGTACACTATACCCCTAGATGAATTCCCTGAGGGGTGTAGTTTGCAAAATGGGGTCACTTGTGGGGGGGTTCCACTGTATTGGTGCTTTGGGGGTCTTGCTAATGCGACATAGCACCCACCAACATTCCACCAGAATTTGTGCTGCATAATCCAAATATCACTCCTTCCCTTCTGAGTCCTGCCACTTTTTGGTCACACATGAGGCATTGCCGTACTCGGGAGAAATTGGGGCACAGATTTTGGGGTGCTTTTTCTCCTTCATACCTTCTGAAAATGAAAAATTTTGAGCCAGAACTGCATTTTTGTGTAAAAAAATGTAATATTTCATTTTCGCTGCCCAGTTGTATCAAAATTGGTGAAACCCCTGGGGGTTTGAAATGTACACTATACCCCTAGATGAATTCCCTGAGGGGTGTAGTTTGCAAAATGGGGTCACTTGTGGGGGGGTTCCACTGTATTGGTGCTTGGGGGGTCTTGCTAATGCAACATAGCACCCACCAACATTCCACCAGAATCTGAGCTGCAAAATCCAAAAATCACTCCTTCCTTTCTGAGTCCTGCCATGCACCCAAATGGTATTTTTTGGTCACATGTGAGGCATTGCCGTACTCGGGAGAAATTGGGGCACAGATTTTGGGGTGCTTTGTCTCCTTCATTCCTTGTGAAAATGAAAAATTTTGAGCCAGAACTGCATTTTTGTGTAAAAAATGTAATTTTGCATTTGCACAGCCCAGTTGTATCAAAATTGGTGAAACCCCTGGGGGTTTGAAATGTACACTATACCCCTAGATGAATTCCCTGAGGGGTGTAGTTTGCAAAATGGGGTCACTTGTGGGGGGGTTCCACTGTATTGGTGCTTGGGGGGTCTTGCTAATGCGACATAGCACCCACCAAAATTCCACCAGAATCTGAGCTGCAAAATCCAAAAATCACTCCTTCCCTTCTGAGTCCTGCCATGCACCCAAATGGTATTTTTTGGTCACATGTGAGGCATTGCCGTACTCGGGAGAAATTGGGGCACAGATTTTGGGGTGCTTTTTCTCCTTCATACCTTCTGAAAATGAAAAATTTTGAGCCAGAACTGCATTTTTGTGTAAAAAAATGTAATTTTTCATTTTCACTGCCCAGTTGTATCAAAATTGGTGAAACCCCTGGGGGTTTGAAATGTACACTATACCCCTAGATGAATTCCCTGAGGGGTGTAGTTTGCAAAATGGGGTCACTTGTGGGGGGGTTCCACTGTATTGGTGCTTGGGGGGTCTTGCTAATGCAACATAGCACCCACCAACATTCCACCAGAATCTGAGCTGCAAAATCCAAAAATCACTCCTTCCTTTCTGAGTCCTGCCATGCACCCAAATGGTATTTTTTGGTCACATGTGAGGCATTGCCGTACTCGGGAGAAATTGGGGCACAGATTTTGGGGTGCTTTGTCTCCTTCATTCCTTGTGAAAATGAAAAATTTTGAGCCAGAACTGCATTTTTGTGTAAAAAATGTAATTTTGCATTTGCACAGCCCAGTTGTATCAAAATTGGTGAAACCCCTGGGGGTTTGAAATGTACACTATACCCCTAGATGAATTCCCTGAGGGGTTTAGTTTGCAAAATGGGGTCACTTGTGGGGGGGTTCCACTGTATTGGTGCTTGGGGGGTCTTGCTAATGCAACATAGCACCCACCAACATTCCACCAGAATCTGAGCTGCAACATCCAAAAATCACTCCTTCCTTTCTGAGTCCTGCCATGCACCCAAATGGTATTTTTTGGTCACATGTGAGGCATTGCCGTACTCGGGAGAAATTGGGGCACAGATTTTGGGGTGCTTTTTCTCCTTCATACCTTCTGAAAATGAAAAATTTTGAGCCAGAACTGCATTTTTGTGTAAAAAATTTAATTTTTCATTTTCACTGCCCAGTTGTACCACAATTGGTGAAACCCCTGGGGGTTTGAAATGTACACTATACCCCTAGATGAATTCCCTGAGGGGTGTAGTTTGCAAAATGGGGTCACTTGTGGGGGGGTTCCTAAATTTTAGCATCTTACGGTGCCTAGAAACCTACATGGTGCCTAAAAAATAATCTCATAAAAAGGAGGCTCCAAAATCAAGTAGGTGCTCCTTCTATTATGAAGCCTGTGGTTTGGTCAACGTGCACACTAGGGCCACATATAGGATATTTATGAAAACAAAAGAATTGGGGGAATCAATTTTTAGTCACATTTCTCTAGTAAAATGTACTGTGTTCCTTAGAAAAATGTATTAAAATTGCAAATCTGCAAAAAAAATGAAATTTTAAAATTTCACCTACACTTTGTTTTAATTCCTGTGAAACACCTAAAGGGTTAACAAACTTCCAAAATGCTGTTTTGAATACTGTGAGGGGTGCAGTTTTTGAAATGGTATCATTTATGGGGGTGTCTCACATACAAGTCCCTCAAAGTCACATCAGAACTGAACTGGTCCCTAAAAAAATCAGTGTTTGAAATTTTCTTGAAAATTTGAGAATTTGCTATTCATATTGTAAGCCTCCTAGTGTCCAAAAAAATTAAAAGGAAGTTGAAATAATGATGGAAACATAAAGTAGACATATGGTCTACGTTAGTTATTAACTATTTTGAGTGGTATGATTATTTGTCTCACAAGCAGAAAATTTAACATTTTGCAAATTGCTAAATTTTCCATTTTTTTACGACATTTTGGTACTTTTCACAAAAAAACACAGACTGTATCGACCCAAATTTACCACTAATTTGAAGTACAATGTGTCACGAAAAAACAATCTCAAAATCACTGGGATAAGTAAAAGCAAAAAAAAGTTATCCCCACTTAAGTGATACATGTCAGATTTGAAAAAAAGGGCTCTGTCAGGAAGGCAAAAACTGGCTGTGTCAGGAAGGGGTTAATTGCATTATTTAATTACATTTTTATTCAGTACAGCGCTGCTCCTATTCTTCTTTTTTCTTGTCTATGCGTGTTTTAGGGGTTTGGTAATCCCCCTACAGGTCCAGCAGCAGTACAGAATATATAATCAGCGCTCAATATCAACTTATGGTGTTTGGTTGGACATTGCAGTTTAACTTCTATTTTTACCATTATTGGTCTTGAAGTGCTGCCTGCTTTCCTTTGTTATAATTGAGGTGTGCTAACAAAACAAATTGATCCCTTTTCCTGCGCTACTATTAAACTTCCCGACTAAAGTTTTGACAAAATAAAACTGAAACGGAAGAGATGATAGGTGTGTGACATCTGTTACTGATCTAAATTTCCATAATAGGACAATGTCCAAAAATGTCAGACTCCCTGCGTAGCAGCTGGCTTATTTTCTGAGGACTGTTGTTCTGTTAGGCCGGATATGGATCTCAGATATCGGGTGAGAACACTGCGCCATCTAGTGTAGCATATATGAAACTCTTATGTTAAAAAGACCATCAATTTCCAATAAAGATGAAAGAGGTACCAGAATTAAATATAACCTACATATCTGTGTTTGTCTTTAGGATACTTTTTATGAGCTTGCATCAACTTCCCATGGTGTTTTAAACATCAAATAAATATAACTTAGTGTCAAAGTGATATTATTAAACATGTCTAAGGGGTATACATACAGATGACGGTGGGGGGGCGCCAGCAGTCAGAATACCAATGCCAGCATCCCAAAGGAGGGAAGTATATTTACCTCTGCCCTGCCCATCTTAACCCTAACTTCCCACAGCCTAACTCTAGCCCCTCAGCTGCATATCCTTAACCGCTAGTGCATAACCTACCTACCTGGCAGTGTAAACCTCCCCCTCCCGCCCCACTGCCTAACCGTAACACCTCCTTCTAAAATGCCAAACCCAGGGGTGTCCAAACTTTTTGCAAAGAGGGCCAGATATGGTGACGAGAAAATGTGTGGGGGCCGACCATTCAGCCTGACATTCTTTGAACCATTAATCACATCAGAATGGTCCCCCACTCTGCCCCTATTCACTGTATGTCCCCCAGCATGCCCCCATTCACTGTGTCCCCCCAGCGTGCCCCCACTCACTGTGTCCCACAGCATGCCCCTTCACTGTATATTTCCCGCTTGACCCCCTTCTCTTTATTTCCCCCTGCCTGCCCCCGTTCACTTTATGTCCCCCACTCTGCCCCCATTCACTGTATGTCCCCCACTCTTCCCCATTTACTATATGCCCCCATTCTGCCCCATTCACTGTATGTCCCCCACTCTGCCCCATTCAGTGTATGCCCCCATTCACTGTATGTCCCCACTCTGCACCCTTCACTGTATGCCCCCCATTCTGCCCTCATTCACTATATGTCCCCCAGCATGCCCCTCCTTCACTGTATATTCCCCTGCCTGACCCACTTTCTCTGTATTTCCCCCAGCCTGCCCCCATTCACTGTATGTCTCCCAGCGTGCCCGCTTTCACTGTATGTCCCCCAGCGTGCCCCCATTCACTGTATGTCCCCCAGCATTCCCCCATTCACTGTATGTCCCCCAGCGTGCCCCCATTCACTGTATGTCCCCCAGCATGCCCCTCCTTCACTGTATGTCCTCTAGGGTGCCCCTCCTTCACTGCATGTCCCCCAGCGTGCCCCTCCTTCACTGTATGTCCCCCAGCCTGCCCCTTTCACTGTATATTCACATAAACTGCCCCTCCTTAGCTGTATGTACCCATTCACTGTATGCCCCCCACTCTGCCCCGATTCATTATGTCCCCCAGCCTGCCCACCCTTCTCTGAATGTACCACATACTGCCTCCCTTCACTGTATATTCCCCTGCAGGAGACAGATGCTTGGGATCCCGCCGCCGTCCTTCTCCGCTCCGCATATTACGGGAGCAAGCTTTCCCTTTGCTGCTCCCCCCTCCCCGCACACTGCTGTCACTGTGATCGCGGTGGAGGGTGATATATAATTGCAGCAGCAGGAGTTGGACACATACTCATCTGAAAGACGCCAAACACGTCTCACAGTGGCAGCCGGCACCTCCTCACCATTGCAGACAGCAAGCCAGCAAGGTAAAGGCGTGCTCGCCGGGGTCCCACCTCTAGAGTCCTGTGCTGTGCGTCCCACGTCAGCCTCCAGCCGCCCGCTTGTGGCTGGAGGTTGCGGGCCACTTGAAGTGACATCACGGGCCGCAATTAGCCCCGGGTCGGACTTTGGACATGCCTGGCCTAACCCTATCTCTTTGTAGCCTAACTCTTACCTCCTTCCCACCTGCAGCCTAAAGGCCCCTGATTTCACCCGATTCTGGAGGATCGGCAGAGAAATCAGGGGAAATAGGCCCAAATTGCATAGTGTGTGACATCTGATCCGATGAGCGTACAATCAGATCCTGAGGTCGGACGGTCTGCACATAAGATAAATCTTATATCTAGCCGTCAATGCGGCAGGGAGCGAGGTTCTGTGGAGTCGGGCCCTGGTGCGGCGGGTGGGGACCAAAGAGCAGGGTCCAGGGTAGCGCCAGGCAGGGGGCTGGGACCGAAGAGCAAGGTCCAGGGTAGCAGTGAGCGGCGGGAGAAAAAAAAATCCTATTGAAAAGACTGGGCGGATCTCAGCCAATCAGCGGCCACCCAGTGTTTTGAATAGGATTTTTTCTATTCTCCCGCCGCTGGCCACTACCCTGGACCCTGCCCCTCCTTCCGTTACCCCAGACCCTGCTCTCCTGCTGCTACCCCGCCTGCAGCCTCCCCGGGTTACATGTGATATATCACATTCGATGTATCACATGTAAAAAAATAGCACATCAAGTGCCAACTCTTATCAAGAACGTCTGGGGGAGTTTAGGGGAATTCGGGGCCATAACAGTAAGTCCCCCGCTAGTGACTGATGTTACCTGCCTACAGTATATCTTCTGCAGCCCCCTGAGCAAAGCTCCCACAATGCAGCACTGTGCTCGCAGAACTTTCCATGGTGGATCTTCTTTACACTCCTGTCTCATGTGTGCTGGTCATTCTGTGTCTGTGCCTTCATGTTTTCCGCACCTTCTCTGTAATTCCTGACATCATCCTATAGCCATGAAAGCAGATAACAGGAATATGACATTGATGTGCAGTAAGGCATGGTGACATAGTGGTGAAGATAGCTGCGTGCATGGCAACATGGAGGTGGCGAAAGTATGAATGCAGGTAGACATTGCTTGAATAAAGCTTAGATCAGGGTATCATGGAGTGCAGAATGGCTGAGTGTAGGGTGACATGGGGTGCAGTAAAGGTCGGGTGCTTAGTAATTAAGGAAAATAAAAATAGTCTGCTCCAGCAGGGGAACGATCGAACATCCTATAATAAACACAGAAATGTTTTCTTATAAAAATGTATAAAGATAATTTATTAATTTGGAAGTAAATAAATTTAATACACTAATAAAAAAAGTCCTAAGGCACAAAAAGACATGTATGTAAATACACAGCACAATGGGGAAATAAAAAGGGGAATAATTGTATATGTGGACACAGACTCTGTTTGGTGTACTGCTTCCACTATGTTTAAGATATTATCATCAATATCAGCTGTGCGACCTACTATAAATATAACACCAGTACTTTGGATGGCCACACCCCCTGACGAAGTCCTCAGATGACGAAATGCATTGGGCGTGGCTCTGCTTTTGAAGTTCCTGACCACGGAGGCCCTGGCGGCGGCGAAAAGGCTGGTCCCGGCTATTCAAGTCGTTGGTGCACCGTGTTGGATATCACTGTGGCAAGCTGTTTCTTGTTATCTATGATGTATGTGAGCCTGCACTTTTAGTAAAATTTGTTTTACACTTTGCTCATATCTGCGCTTTTTCTCCAATTTCTTTCTACACATATATATATATATATATATATATATATATATATATAGACATTGTAGGGGCTCTGCACACACTAAATTAACTGATAATAAATAGTGGAGATTTGGTTCATGAATTGATGAATGCATTTAAGCCTGCAGCCCCCTTCACGGGACCCCACTTTTCTGCAGGTCCTAACACTATCGCTGAAAATTGCTACAATACACATAGCTATCACATCAATGTTTGATTCCAGGCATGCTATCTGGTCTGAAGCTCACAGCACACTTTGCTTTTATAGGTGACCAGCTACCAACACACTTGTCACTAATCATCTAGGGAAATGGTTAACATAAGCTATGGAATCTTAGTTAAACAGGGTGCATGAGAGAATGCGACCACAATAAGACTAATTTAAAAAACTAATCTAATAAACAATATATACACTTAACATCGGCACACCTTTCCTAGTTGTGGGGTGCCCTATGGCTTGTGACCACATTGTTTAAACAGACATTGTAGGGGCTCTGCACACACTAAATTAACTGATAATAAATAGTGGAGATTTGGTTCATGAATTGATCAATGCATTTAAGCCTGCAGCCCCCTTCACGGGACCCCACTTTTCTGCAGGTCCTAACACTATCGCTGAAAATGGCTACAATACACATAGCTATCACATCAATGTTTGATTCCAGGCATGCTATCTGGTCTGAAGCTCACAGCACACTTTGCTTTTATAGGTGAGCAGCTACCAACACACCTGTCACTAATCATCTAGGGAAATGGTTATATATATATATATATATATATATATATATATATATATATATATATACGTGCTGTAGCTCTGGCACTCAGTCGACACACATAGTTACTGTTTCTGTTGCCTTCCTCCGATACAGGACTCCATGAAATGGCTCCCACACACAACCAACTGATGGACGGCGGCACTCAGAAATAACGACACGTACACATGCCAATAACTGCCAACGTTTCAATGTCGGAACATTTTCGTCAGGGCAATAATACAAATAAAACACTCACCATTTATGTGCTCAACTGAACCAGACCCCCGGCATCCGCGCGCGCCGTGCAGCAGCGTGGCCACGCCGGCACGCGTCGATGACGTCACCCCCTGTGCACCCGTCACCATGGTTACATAACAATGCTGTAAGAAACGAACAGAATGCATAAAAATATCGCAATGAAATAACAACTTATGCAGTATAGTAGTACAATAATGATAAATCATGCGGTGTTAAGATACCAATAATCACAGAAAGCAATTCAAGCCCAATGTCTCATTCAAACCAAACGGACTCAGTGAATGAAGCATATAAATCCACCGTGATTCTTTTTGCAGCAGCAATTTAGATCTATTACCTCCTCGCACCAATGGAGGCACATGATCAACAATCATATGTTTAAAAGCTGTGGGCGAATGTCCCATCTGGGCATAATGCCGGGCCACCGGTTGCTCGCTGGAGCCTTTGAGCACTGCTGTTCTAATGGCAAGTCTATGTTGGGCCATCCTGACCTTAAACTGACAGTCAGTTTTGCCAACATAGAACTTACCACAGGGACACACCAAAACATAAATGACGAACTGTGAACTACATGTGAGCCTGTGGTTAATTTTAAAAATCTTATTATTGAATGGGTTTTTAATGTGGTCCCCAGTCCACATATATCCACATGTAACACAGCCCGTACAATATCATGCTCCACCGCCATCATAAAGGCATTGGCGTACGATGGGGCCACTGAAGACCCCATCGCACAGCCAGCTACCTGTAGGTAAAAATTACCATCATAATAGAAATAATTTTTTGTTAGTACCATTTCTAACAGTTGGCAAAAAAATTCTACATCAGGACCTTTGTAGTAAGGACTTGTGGAAATCAATCTGCGAGTAGCAGCGATTCCCTGTTCGTGTGGGATACAGGTGTACAGTGAACACACATCGATGCTGCAAAGGAGACACTTGTCTGGAATGGTACCCAATTTGTTTAAAGCTAGCAGCAGCGATGTGGTATCCTGTAAACTGTATGCAGAATGCTGTACAACGGGTTGAAGAAATACATCTAAATATGCTGAAACAGTTTGAAAAATGGACCCACGGGCAGAGATTATTGGTCTGCCGGGGGGACAGGACAAATTCTTGTGTACTTTGGGTAAAGTGTAAAGTAACGGCTTTTTGGGTAAGCAATTTTAACACACTCGCAGTTATGACACCAGCTGTGAAGGCAGACTTGAGATACCGATCCAATTCATCCTTAAAGGTTTGAGTCGGATCAGAATCCAATCGCCGGTACGTATCAACATCACCCAACTGCCGTTCAATTTCCTGTCTATAATCAGCAACATTTTGCACCACAATCGAACCGCCCTTATCAGCGGCTCGAATTACAATGTCCTTCCTGGAACCAAGAGATTTTAATGCATCAACCTGAGATTTATTAAGATTAGAAAAACACTTAGAGTTATTGCTGGGATCAACTGCAGATTCTACCAGCCTCACAAATGACTTGATGGAGGCACTTGAAGATGGAGGATCAAACCCAGACTTAGGCGCTAATTTGTAAAGTTCCGTTGGTAAGGCATCTGCTTTTGCAGCAGTATCACGAGTCCCGAAAAACTCCTGTATCTTTAATTGCCTGTTTAATTTATGAGTTTCAACCTTCCACAAAAATGGATCGAATTTGGTTGTAGGCACAAAGCTTAAACCCTTCTGTAATACCTCATACTCCGACTGAGTTAAGGCTGTTGAAGATAGGTTAAAAATTACTTCCTGCTGCGACTTGGGGGTTTGGTAACTTTGGAGACGCTTGTACTGGCCTCCTCTCCGACAGGGTCTCCTTCGCCTGCCCGTTGGGCCCTGGTGCGTATCCCCAAAGGGACAAACTGTTTTTTTTGGTCTACCGCGACCACGTCCACGTCCCCGTCGATCATTCTCGCTAGCAGAAGCTCCTGATTCATTAGAGGAATCTGAGTAATTACCCCCCCTGAACCGGCGTCTGGTGTTGTAATTCCCAGAATTGGTGGAACCTGTCAACCACCCATAGACATTCTGAGACTCATAGTCAGCAACGACTTTGACATATTTCTCCCTTTTATACTTGATCAAGTCCTTCTTATATGTATCAAGTTGGATTTGTAGTTTCTCCATCCATTTCTCAGAGGGATCATCAATTAATGTTTGTTGATGTAAGGTTTTAAAAGAGGAGATTTTGTCTTTGGTGATGTTGAGCTCTTTCTTTGATTCTTCGATGACAAGAAGTAATAAATCAAACGAGCACTTATTTAATATTGCACACCATTTTTTGCAGAATTGTACATTATGGCGGCCGATGGTAGGTATATTTTTTATGCGAAATCCTCGCGGGATACGCTTCTCAGAAAAGTACTCGGACAAGGTCGCACCATGATAATAAAAATCGATTTCCCTTTGTTTTAATTTCATCAAATCACGGAATAAATCACTTGTTGAAGAATTCTCAGCACGAGCGAAAACCTTTTCTTTATAAATGATATCATTTGCCTCCACATCAGAGTATGAGTGGGTATCAGCCGCGTCCAATACTACACGTTCAAACGTGCTATCAGTCATATTAGCAAACTGGCGTTGGTTAATCTTACAGAAAAAATGAGGGAATAAATCCCACTTTCAGGGAATCAATCCCAAGTACACCGGGGAATGCCCCGCCGGTGCACCACAGAAGCCGGAAGACTTAAGTTCAGGAATGAATAATCCCACGGTGCCTGAGCAAAACTGTGACACGCTTGCAAGCAAAGCGGTCCCAATATACGTGCTGTAGCTCTGGCACTCAGTCGACACACATAGTTACTGTTTCTGTTGCCTTCCTCCGATACAGGACTCCATGAAATGGCTCCCACACACAACCAACTGATGGACGGCGGCACTCAGAAATAACGACACGTACACATGCCAATAACTGCCAACGTTTCAATGTCGGAACATTTTCGTCAGGGCAATAATACAAATAAAACACTCACCATTTATGTGCTCAACTGAACCAGACCCCCGGCATCCGCGCGCGCCGTGCAGCAGCGTGGCCACGCCGGCACGCGTCGATGACGTCACCCCCTGTGCACCCGTCACCATGGTTACATAACAATGCTGTAAGAAACGAACAGAATGCATAAAAATATCGCAATGAAATAACAACTTATGCAGTATAGTAGTACAATAATGATAAATCATGCGGTGTTAAGATACCAATAATCACAGAAAGCAATTCAAGCCCAATGTCTCATTCAAACCAAACGGACTCAGTGAATGAAGCATATAAATCCACCGTGATTCTTTTTGCAGCAGCAATTTAGATCTATTACCTCCTCGCACCAATGGAGGCACATGATCAACAATCATATGTTTAAAAGCTGTGGGCGAATGTCCCATCTGGGCATAATGCCGGGCCACCGGTTGCTCGCTGGAGCCTTTGAGCACTGCTGTTCTAATGGCAAGTCTATGTTGGGCCATCCTGACCTTAAACTGACAGTCAGTTTTGCCAACATAGAACTTACCACAGGGACACACCAAAACATAAATGACGAACTGTGAACTACATGTGAGCCTGTGGTTAATTTTAAAAATCTTATTATTGAATGGGTTTTTAATGTGGTCCCCAGTCCACATATATCCACATGTAACACAGCCCGTACATTTAACACAGCCTACCTTGGGGGTTCCTAGAAAAGTACCCGGTTTGTGTTTGATGAAATTTTTACCTACAGGTAGCTGGCTGTGCGATGGGGTCTTCAGTGGCCCCATCGTACGCCAATGCCTTTATGATGGCGGTGGAGCATGATATTTTTTTAGCGGACCCCAACATTAATGCTAATGTATTTTACTACGCACGCTACATAGATGATATGGTATTGTTGTGGCAGGGGTCATCCGCATCTCTACTTGAATTGATACAAACCCACAATAGCAGCTGCAGTCCCGTCAAACTTACCTGTAATATGTCAGAAACCACCATCGATTTTTTAGATGTACGTATTACTTTAAGTGGCGGCAATTTGAATACTTCATTATACGTAAAACCCACCGACCGCAATATGCTTTTGAGTCCTACCAGCTTTCACCCACCCTCAGTAACTAAAGGTTTACCTTATTCACAACTTTTGCGAGTTCGCAGGATTTGTAGCGATCCTGCCGATCTGGAGATCCAATTAAACAATATGATAGCCAAATTTGTTGAGAGAGGTTATGTACTCAGTGATTTGTTAACAATTAAACAACGTGTATTAGCAATTCCTCGTAGTAAGACCTTAAAAAGAAAATCAAAAAACAAATCTAGAAATAGAATGTTTTGGCCGAATCGTTTTAACACCTGCAGTAACCAAGCCAAACAGGCTGTTTCCAAATATTGGCCTATAGTATCCGCTGATACCGATCTTCCAGGTCTAGTTAACAAAAAACTCATCACTAGTTACTCTAGAGGCCCTAATTTGCGTGATAAGCTTGTACACACTGATATCACCAATTTCATCAAACACAAACCGGGTACTTTTCTAGGAACCCCCAAGGTAGGCTGTGTTAAATGTACGGGCTGTGTTACATGTGGATATATGTGGACTGGGGACCACATTAAAAACCCATTCAATAATAAGATTTTTAAAATTAACCACAGGCTCACATGTAGTTCACAGTTCGTCATTTATGTTTTGGTGTGTCCCTGTGGTAAGTTCTATGTTGGCAAAACTGACTGTCAGTTTAAGGTCAGGATGGCCCAACATAGACTTGCCATTAGAACAGCAGTGCTCAAAGGCTCCAGCGAGCAACCGGTGGCCCGGCATTATGCCCAGATGGGACATTCGCCCACAGCTTTTAAACATATGATTGTTGATCATGTGCCTCCATTGGTGCGAGGAGGTAATAGATCTAAATTGCTGCTGCAAAAAGAATCACGGTGGATTTATATGCTTCATTCACTGAGTCTGTTTGGTTTGAATGAGACATTGGGCTTGAATTGCTTTCTGTGATTATTGGTATCTTAACACCGCATGATTTATCATTATTGTACTACTATACTGCATAAGTTGTTATTTCATTGCGATATTTTTATGCATTCTGTTCGTTTCTTACAGCATTGTTATGTAACCATGGTGACGGGTGCACAGGGGGTGACGTCATCGACGCGTGCCGGCGTGGCCACGCTGCTGCACGGCGCGCGCGGATGCCGGGGGTCTGGTTCAGTTGAGCACATAAATGGTGAGTGTTTTATTTGTATTATTGCCCTGACGAAAATGTTCCGACATTGAAACGTTGGCAGTTATTGGCATGTGTACGTGTCGTTATTTCTGAGTGCCGCCGTCCATCAGTTGGTTGTGTGTGGGAGCCATTTCATGGAGTCCTGTATCGGAGGAAGGCAACAGAAACAGTAACTATGTGTGTCGACTGAGTGCCAGAGCTACAGCACGTATATTGGGACCGCTTTGCTTGCAAGCGTGTCACAGTTTTGCTCAGGCACCGTGGGATTATTCATTCCTGAACTTAAGTCTTCCGGCTTCTGTGGTGCACCGGCGGGGCATTCCCCGGTGTACTTGGGATTGATTCCCTGAAAGTGGGATTTATTCCCTCATTTTTTCTGTAAGATTAACCAACGCCAGTTTGCTAATATGACTGATAGCACGTTTGAACGTGTAGTATTGGACGCGGCTGATACCCACTCATACTCTGATGTGGAGGCAAATGATATCATTTATAAAGAAAAGGTTTTCGCTCGTGCTGAGAATTCTTCAACGAGTGATTTATTCCGTGATTTGATGAAATTAAAACAAAGGGAAATTGATTTTTATTATCATGGTGCGACCTTGTCCGAGTACTTTTCTGAGAAGCGTATCCCGCGAGGATTTCGCATAAAAAATATACCTACCATCGGCCGCCATAATGTACAATTCTGCAAAAAATGGTGTGCAATATTAAATAAGTGCTTGTTTGATTTATTACTTCTTGTCATCGAAGAATCAAAGAAAGAGCTCAACATCACCAAAGACAAAATCTCCTCTTTTGAGACCTTACATCAACAAACATTAATTGATGATCCCTCTGAGAAATGGATGGAGAAACTACAAATCCAACTTGATACATATAAGAAGGACTTGATCAAGTATAAAAGGGAGAAATATGTCAAAGTCGTTGCTGACTATGAGTCTCAGAATGTCTATGGGTGGTTGACAGGTTCCACCAATTCTGGGAATTACAACACCAGACGCCGGTTCAGGCGGGGTAATTACTCAGATTCCTCTAATGAATCAGGAGCTTCTGCTAGCGAAAATGATCGACGGGGACGTGGACGTGGTCGCGGTAGACCAAAAAAAACAGTTTGTCCCTTTGGGGATACGCACCAGGGCCCAACGGGCAGGCGAAGGAGACCCTGTCGGAGAGGAGGCCAGTACAAGCGTCTCCAAAGTTACCAAACCCCCAAGTCGCAGCAGGAAGTAATTTTTAACCTATCTTCAACAGCCTTAACTCAGTCGGAGTATGAGGTATTACAGAAGGGTTTAAGCTTTGTGCCTACAACCAAATTCGATCCATTTTTGTGGAAGGTTGAAACTCATAAATTAAACAGGCAATTAAAGATACAGGAGTTTTTCGGGACTCGTGATACTGCTGCAAAAGCAGATGCCTTACCAACGGAACTTTACAAATTAGCGCCTAAGTCTGGGTTTGATCCTCCATCTTCAAGTGCCTCCATCAAGTCATTTGTGAGGCTGGTAGAATCTGCAGTTGATCCCAGCAATAACTCTAAGTGTTTTTCTAATCTTAATAAATCTCAGGTTGATGCATTAAAATCTCTTGGTTCCAGGAAGGACATTGTAATTCGAGCCGCTGATAAGGGCGGTTCGATTGTGGTGCAAAATGTTGCTGATTATAGACAGGAAATTGAACGGCAGTTGGGTGATGTTGATACGTACCGGCGATTGGATTCTGATCTGACTCAAACCTTTAAGGATGAATTGGATCGGTATCTCAAGTCTGCCTTCACAGCTGGTGTCATAACTGCGAGTGTGTTAAAATTGCTTACTTGTGATTTTCCCAAAAAGCCGTTACTTTACACTTTACCCAAAGTACACAAGAATTTGTCCTGTCCCCCCGGCAGACCAATAATCTCTGCCCGTGGGTCCATTTTTCAAACTGTTTCAGCATATTTAGATGTATTTCTTCAACCCGTTGTACAGCATTCTGAATACAGTTTACAGGATACCACATCGCTGCTGCTAGCTTTAAACAAATTGGGTACCATTCCAGACAAGTGTCTCCTTTGCAGCATCGATGTGTGTTCACTGTACACCTGTATCCCACACGAACAGGGAATCGCTGCTACTCACAGATTGATTTCCACAAGTCCTTACTACAAAGGTCCTGATGTAGAATTTTTTTGCCAACTGTTAGAAATGGTACTAACAAAAAATTATTTCTATTATGATGGTAATTTTTACCTACAGGTAGCTGGCTGTGCGATGGGGTCTTCAGTGGCCCCATCGTACGCCAATGCCTTTATGATGGCGGTGGAGCATGATATTTTTTTAGCGGACCCCAACATTAATGCTAATGTATTTTACTACGCACGCTACATAGATGATATGGTATTGTTGTGGCAGGGGTCATCCGCATCTCTACTTGAATTGATACAAACCCACAATAGCAGCTGCAGTCCCGTCAAACTTACCTGTAATATGTCAGAAACCACCATCGATTTTTTAGATGTACGTATTACTTTAAGTGGCGGCAATTTGAATACTTCATTATACGTAAAACCCACCGACCGCAATATGCTTTTGAGTCCTACCAGCTTTCACCCACCCTCAGTAACTAAAGGTTTACCTTATTCACAACTTTTGCGAGTTCGCAGGATTTGTAGCGATCCTGCCGATCTGGAGATCCAATTAAACAATATGATAGCCAAATTTGTTGAGAGAGGTTATGTACTCAGTGATTTGTTAACAATTAAACAACGTGTATTAGCAATTCCTCGTAGTAAGACCTTAAAAAGAAAATCAAAAAACAAATCTAGAAATAGAATGTTTTGGCCGAATCGTTTTAACACCTGCAGTAACCAAGCCAAACAGGCTGTTTCCAAATATTGGCCTATAGTATCCGCTGATACCGATCTTCCAGGTCTAGTTAACAAAAAACTCATCACTAGTTACTCTAGAGGCCCTAATTTGCGTGATAAGCTTGTACACACTGATATCACCAATTTCATCAAACACAAACCGGGTACTTTTCTAGGAACCCCCAAGGTAGGCTGTGTTAAATGTACGGGCTGTGTTACATGTGGATATATGTGGACTGGGGACCACATTAAAAACCCATTCAATAATAAGATTTTTAAAATTAACCACAGGCTCACTTGTAGTTCACAGTTCGTCATTTATGTTTTGGTGTGTCCCTGTGGTAAGTTCTATGTTGGCAAAACTGACTGTCAGTTTAAGGTCAGGATGGCCCAACATAGACTTGCCATTAGAACAGCAGTGCTCAAAGGCTCCAGCGAGCAACCGGTGGCCCGGCATTATGCCCAGATGGGACATTCGCCCACAGCTTTTAAACATATGATTGTTGATCATGTGCCTCCATTGGTGCGAGGAGGTAATAGATCTAAATTGCTGCTGCAAAAAGAATCACGGTGGATTTATATGCTTCATTCACTGAGTCTGTTTGGTTTGAATGAGACATTGGGCTTGAATTGCTTTCTGTGATTATTGGTATCTTAACACCGCATGATTTATCATTATTGTACTACTATACTGCATAAGTTGTTATTTCATTGCGATATTTTTATGCATTCTGTTCGTTTCTTACAGCATTGTTATGTAACCATGGTGACGGGTGCACAGGGGGTGACGTCATCGACGCGTGCCGGCGTGGCCACGCTGCTGCACGGCGCGCGCGGATGCCGGGGGTCTGGTTCAGTTGAGCACATAAATGGTGAGTGTTTTATTTGTATTATTGCCCTGACGAAAATGTTCCGACATTGAAACGTTGGCAGTTATTGGCATGTGTACGTGTCGTTATTTCTGAGTGCCGCCGTCCATCAGTTGGTTATATATATATATATATATATATATATAAGACAGTTTCCAATGCACTCACGGTTTAGTTCAGTTATTCCAGTGGTGCTCCTGCCAGTCCCATAAGTAAACTTATGATCCCCATCCACAGTTTTCAAGAATCAGGGCACTCACCAAGCAGCATATAAGGCAATACTTTTCCTTTATTTCATCTCCAGCAACAGATAAGCCGACGTTTCGGACCTAACAAGGCCCTTAATCATGGCGTCCTGAGTCTCACATAAAAGAGCTCTTTTATGTGAGACTCAGGACGCCATGATTAAGGGCCTTGTTAGGTCCGAAACGTCGGCTTATCTGTTGCTGGAGATGAAATAAAGGAAAAGTATTGCCTTATATGCTGCTTGGTGAGTGCCCTGATTCTTGAAAACTGTATATATATATATATATATATATATATATGGGGATGCAGTTAAAATCCCGCGGGCGGGATCCCGGCGTTCAGAATCCCGACGCCGGAATCCCGACCGCCGAAATACCGACACATTCTCCCTCCTGGGGTGTCCACGACACCCCTGGAGGGAGAATAAATTAGCGTGCCGAGCGTAGCAAGGCACCGGGCCCGCTGCGTGGCGATCCACGTCCCCCCCTTGTCGGCATTTCGCTGTCGGGATTCTGGCGTCGGGATTCTGAACGCCGGGATCCCGACCGCCGGGATTCAATACTGAATCCATATATATATACTAATACAGAAGTAACAACACACTCGCCATTCCTAAGGTATCCCCCGGTAGGTCCCTGTGATTTCTGACCCCGCCCACTTGTTCAGGTGGGCGGGGCCTGATGCAAACCTAGTGTTAATGCCACTGGGCAGTCAGTAGCAAATGACTGACCTGGCGGCTGTAAGGTGATTTTGTTACCACGGCCAAGCAGTTATCAAGCACAATCTCATCCTCAGTCATAACCATGCTTATAAAATCTTCTAACATATGCTGCTCCTCCCTGGAACACAATTTCCCAGAAATGTAGAAGTAGAGAATAGACATTCCTGAACTTCCCGACCTTGACCATGCTCTTCTTTACACCAAGCTTACACTTCCTGCTTTGAAATGTTCTCAGTTGCTGGAAATTCACATCAGAACACTTAACAGAATGTATGTCCTTCCATCCCAAAAAAAGCATTTTGTTTCAACAGAAACTGTGGTGTGCCCTAAGTGTAAGGCTTCTGGGGCCACCATTTCTCTGCAGAAAAATTATAAAGTTTTGGTATAAACTCCTTGACCATATATTCTAATTTCTCCATATCAGACTACCTAGACTACATTACCCCTTTTTTTACAGATTATCTTTCCTGGCTACTCGAAGTGGGAATACTGTCCTTATTCCTATACTTACTGTTATGGTTACACAGTTGCCAAAACAAGTGATATTGAATATTGGATCACCCAAACAGTAACCACATAGAATGGTAGATGTATGAAGCAGTGATAAGGGAGAAGTGATAAGGTGCCTGGTACTTTATCACCGGCCAGTCAGCTACTGTTTGTTTATCGGCTGAGCTATATAAGAAACTGTAAACAAATAAATAAATAAATAATAAACCCAGCCTGTGACTTAACAGTTAGGAGCTGATTGGCTGGTGATAAGGTTCCAGGCACTTTGGGGGAAATTTACTAAAGGAAATGTGTAAAAAAAATAGGTGTATTTGTATCCAGAAATACACTTATTTTTGACATTTACTATCCCGAAAATACGGCAATTCGTAGTCGTATTGATGTGCTATCAATAGGAATACGAATTGCCGTATTTTTGGGATAGTAAATGTCAAAAATAAGTGTATTTCTGGATACGGTACTCTTTACCTAGCACGGCGCCCATCGCGGGCATTGAATGCACTAAAAAATCGGGTGCGACGCGACCGACGCGATTTCCCATAGGGAACAATGTTAAATGTCTCAATTGACCCGATTTTTCTGTTCAATGCCTCAATTGACCCGATTTTTCCATAGGAAACAATGTTAAATGGCCCACAGAGGCCAAATAGGCACCCTAAAGTGTGAAATGGCCCCCACAATTGTTAACGCCAGCCCACGATCAACGTGAACCCGAAGCGTGGCGAGCGGCGGCGGGACGCGTCCTACGACCTTTTCATACCCCCACTATCCACGTCGGCGTGGAGTTGAGAATAGAATAGTGTGGCGAGCGCAGCGAGTCACAGAGCCCGAAGAGTGGCGAGCGCAGCGAGCCCCGCGAGGGGACGCGGATACCTGTGAAGCCCGCGAGGGGATGCGGATACCTGTGAAGCCCGCGAAGGGACGCGTTTACCTGTGAAGGTATCCGCGTCCCCTCGCCACGCTTCGGGCTCGGTGGCTTGCTGCGCTCGCCACACTATTCTATTCTCAACTCCACGCCGACGTGGATAGTGGGGGTATGAAAAGGTCGTAGGACGCGTACCGCCGCCCCTCGCGGGCTCGCTGCGCTCGCCACGCTTCGGGTTGACGTTGATCGTGGGGTGGCGTTAACAATTGTGGGGGCCATTTCACACTTCAAGGTGGCTATTTGGCCTCTGTGGACCATTTAACATTGTTTCCTATGGAAAAATCGGGTCAATTGAGGCATTGAACAGTAAAATCGGGTCAATTGAGAAATTTAACATTGATCCCTATGGGAAATCGCGGGCATCGCGTCGGTCGCGTCGCACCCGATTTTTAGTGCATTCAATGCCCGCGATTTTTTTACCTGCGATGCCCACGATCAAAATCGTGGGCGCCGTGCTAGGTAAAGAGTACCCTGGATACAAATACACCTACCGTATATACTCGAGTATAAGTCGACCCGAATATAAGCCGAGGCACCTAATTTTACCACAAAAAACTGGGAAAACTTATTGACTCGAGTATAAGCCTAGGGTGGGAAATGCCACAGCTACTGGTAAATTTATTTGACACATCAGTAGGTTAAATGTTTCTGAATATTTATTTCACAGAAACACAGTAAACAAGCTAGCTCTTTCAGTGGAAAAGAGGGTCAACCAAAACAATTGAAAATTTATTAAGCTTGGTGTAGTGATAATGTGGCTGGTACTTTATCACCGACCAATCAGCTCCTAACGCTCATATTTCAAACCCAGCCTGTAACTTGGCAGTTAGTAGCTGATTGGCTGGTGAAAAATTACCAGCCACCTTTTCAGTTCACTGGGCTTTATAAATCTGCCCCTGTGGACAGTCTGCTATATTTTATTTTGTTGGACACAAATCTTTATTTAAAATAAACTTACTTTTTTAAATATACCCCTGCACTTCAGTTAAGGAAGGTGGCTGGCTGCACTGGCACACTTCACGGAGTCACGAGCAACAAATCTCAGACTCCGCAAAGGCCCATGGGAAGAGCTGCTCTCTCTGGGCATGCTCAGCAGCACTCCTTAAGGACCGGCAGCCATCTTTGACAGTGGCAGCCAGCCTCCTCGCATCCACTGTAAGTACAGACTGGACGCTGCACAGAATAAATATGATAGTGTGGTACTACTGTATTGCGCGGTCAGCTCAGTCATATGCAGAGCCTCTGCAGCGTGAGGGAGCGCTGGAGCGGGTACCTTCAGAGGGACAGGCGGCAGGACGCTGCACATAATAAATATTCTGGTGTAACGCTGGAGCGGGTACATGCAGAGGGACAGGCGGCTGGACGCTGCGCAGAATACATATGCTGGAGTGACGATGCGGCCGACCGCTGGCAGAGCTCACATACTGTAGCTACGGCAAACCGGATTAAAAGCACAGTGTGCAGACTGGCCGCGCAGCGCGTATCTGCAGTCTGCACACTGTGCTTGTAATCCAGTTTGCCGTAGCTACAGTATGTGAGCTCTGCCAGCGGTCGGCCGCATCGTCACTCCAGCATATGTATTCTGCGCAGCGTCCAGCCGCCTGTCCCTCTGCATGTACCCGCTCCAGCGTTACACCAGCATATTTATTATGTGCAGCAGCCTGCCGCCTGTCCCTCTGAAGGTACCCGCTCCCTCGCTGCAGAGGCTCAGCATATGTCTGAGCTGACCGCGCAATACCACAGCCTGTTTTCTGCCTTAACCCACCACTGTCTGTGACCCTCAGCCGGCCCCTAGGCATTCCAGATGCCCCAGGCAAATGCCTGCCCAGACCCACACTCGAGTATAAGCCGAGTAGGGCTTTTTCAGCCAAAAAACAGGGCTGAAAAACTCGGCTTATACTCGAGTATATACGGTATTTTTTTTACAAATTTCCTTTAGTAAATTTCCCCCTTTATCACTTCTCCTCCCTTATCACTGCTTCATACATCTACCCCTGAGTGGAAAATAATCCTGATGGAGGTATTAACCCTTTGAGTGCCAACATCTCTGTGAGAGATGCGCAAAATATCTGATAAAAAATGCCAGCGCCGCTCACATTTGTTATATAAATTTAAATAAAAAATGTTGTGTAAAAAATAATTAGATTTCCTATATAAGGTAACATTACAGGTCATTATGATGAATCAAAATGTTTGCTTGGTAATTTTCCCAGTTTTGTCAAATTCACTTGGCACTCCAAGGGTTAAACCACAAATGCTTAATGGTTACTTTCCATATCGAAAAAAAAAAGTAGAACCCTTTCACAGTAAGTGGGTCCAGTGTCGGACAGGGGCATGAAGGGCCCACCAGGAAAATGCACTCACAGGGGCCCACCAAGGGGCATGGTCTTTTTGAAGGGGTGTGGCCACCTGACCAGAGAGGAGTGGCTATACACTATGCAATTTTGGGTCAATTTCATCCAACTTCGGCACTTTGGGCCGATAATCGGGCCAAAATCGCAGGTGTGTGACATCTGATCTGTAAATCCCCCCCCCTGATAATAAAGCACATAGGTCCCACAGATAATACAGCAAAAAGCCCCCCCCCCAGATATTACAGCACATAGGTTCTCCACACACAGATAATCGTACAGCACATAGGCCCCCTCATATAGTACATTACATAGGTCCCCCACTCAGATAATAGTACAGCACATAGGCCCCCCCATAGGCAAATCTATAATTACGGTAATGGGTGGTCCCAAATCCAAATTTAGAAGAAGGGGGGGGGACCTTTGCGTGGTGAAAAGGGGCGTGGTCTCATGGGACAGAGGCGTGGCATAACAAAATGGGACGTGGTGTTACACTTTAGACCACACTCCGTAATACCCATTACACATAAATCAACATGCCGTAATGCCAATTACACATAAGGCCACACACCATAATGCCCATTACATACTATATAACAAAACGTTATGCGAATTGCTAGGGGGTTCTTGCTCTATGCCAAGGGGGCTTCATGCTGGATCCCATGTGGGAATACATGCTTGTTGCCAAGGGGGATGTCTCACGCCGCTCACTTAATTGAAAGAAATGACAGCCGGGCAGAGAGCGCTGTGCCCGGCTGTTTAGTCTAGGGAATTGCTTGTTGCCAAGGGGGATGTTACACGCCGCTGGACTCATCTAATTGAAATAAATGACAGCTGGGCAGAGAGCGATGTACGCATAGGCCCCCAATAAAATACATTACATAGGTCCCCCACTCAGATAATAGTACAGCACAGCACATAGGCCCCCAATAAAATACATTACATAGGTCCCCAAACTCAAATAGTACAGCACATAGGCCCTCAATAAAATATATTACATAGGTCCCCCACTCAGATAATAGTACAGCACATAGGCCCCCCATATAGTACATTACAAAGGTCCCCCCACTCAAATAGTACAGCACATAGCCCCCCCATATAGTACAGCACATAGGCCCCCCCATATAGTACATTACGTAGGTCCTCCCTACCTAGATAATATGGCACATAGGTCCCCCCACAGATACACACACACAATACAGCACATTCCCCTAAAAAAAATAAAAAAATAAAAAAAAATATATATATATATATATATATATAAAAAAGTTAATACAGCACATGGTTAGGTTAGTTACCTACCATTTTGCAGAGGGGGTCCAAAAGCAAGCAGCTCCCTCTCCACCAGCCGGGAAGTCTCCTCCTGGGACATTTACCCCCGCAGTCCCATAGTTCTTATCTTGCAGCCGGGGGAGGTGGTTACCCTGCGGGCGGGGATCTGTGTTTGGGGCCCCGGTGGTGGCTGCTCCCATCCTGTGCAGAGTCTTGTGCTGCACCGGCAGGAGTCGGGACAACTGTGGTGTGGCGTGTGGCGTCTGATGACATGAAGCATGACACAGCAGTATGACAGGGTCCCAGGCAAGGCTTCTCTGCCCTGCTTGCAGCCGCCAGGATATTGCTATTGTGGCGGCGGGGGGAAATAAAGAGCGATAGCCCCGCCCCCTTAAACAAGTGGGCGGAGTCCGAAATCACCAGGGCATTCCCTGTTTCCCCGCCAGGCCAGTCTGAGTGGGTCCTATACATTGATAGTACATGGCCAGATCTGAAAAATTTTGGAAAATGCCACTTGGTTCTTGATGTAAATGTTCTTTTGTAGCATATGATTAGACTATTAATTAAGGTAGCTTAATTATAAATTCAAATAAAAAATATCTGTAAAAGAAGATTGTATTTCCTATATAAGGCAAACAAGTCATTATGATAAATAAAAATGTTTGTCAATTTTCACACCTATTTTGACAAATTCACGTGGCAGTCAATGGCATATATTCAATGCCGTGGGCGAGCGGTGACTGCGAGCAGGACTTTTTGCTCGCAGTCACCGCTCACCCTGTCAGTATTCAACTGACCCCCCTCATTCGCAAATTCCCCCTCACTCCGTTTTTTGAATACTTGCCAATGGGTTAATAGTCACCTGATTTAAAAATATATATTTTAATATGTTCAAATTAAACACAATAAATTATAATAAATAAATAACAGTTTCTCATATAGGGCCTTATTTTGGTTCATTCTTTCTGACAAAATCCTTCTTAGATGGACAAAACCATGTGCACTGCAGGGGGGGCAGATGTAACATGTGCAGAGAGAATTAGATTTGGGTGAGTAATTTTGTTTCTGTGCAGGGTAAATACTGACTGCTTTATTTTTACACTGCAATATAGATCTCACTTTGAAGTAAAACCCCACCCAAATCTAATTTTCTCTGCACATGTTACATCTGCCCCACCTGCAGTGCACATGGTTTTGCCCATCTAAGAAGGATTTTGTCAGAAAGAATGAACCAAAATAAGGCCCATAGTGCACACATATTCTGCAGCACTGAACAGAGTATAGGTGAACATTCACACCAGTCCCTGCCCCAGTGGAACTTACAATCTATATTCCCTACCAATATTCCCTACCACATATACAAGCACACACAGACATTCGAGGGTTAATTTGTTGGCAGCCAATTGACCTACCAGTATATTTTTGGATTGTGGGAGGAAACCGGAGTACCCGGAGTAAACTCACGCAAGTACCGAGAGAATATACAAACTCCGCACAGTTAGAGCCATGGTGGGAATCGATCCCATGACCTCAGCGCTGTGAGGCAGTAATGCTAACCATCACACCGTCCGTGATGCCCGATTTGATGGCCACAGTTGATTTTTTCAGCTACCCCTTTCACAAAAACCCAGGTGTAAAAGTTGTAGAATAGAATAAAATCAACTTTATTGGCCATGTATGCTTGCGCACACTAGGAATTTTTTGTGGATTACAGTGCAGAATCAAGCAGGGATGAAAAGGGGGGGGGGGGGGGGGGGACATTATATATATTACATAAAGATATTACATGCATGGTCAGGTCGCCAAGTAGGGACACGTTGTTTGTCTTTTGATATTGGGATTGCATTTGCTTTGATTGGATTGTTCAGGTGATGGACGGCTAATGGAAAAAAGCTTCTTGCAGATCTGGAAGTTTTGACGGGGATGGACCTGAACCGTCTTCCGGATGGTAAGATGTCAAACAGGTTGTGACCGGGATGCAGCTTGTTCTTTGCGATCTTCTCAGTGCGTTTCCTTACCCTGGATGAGAACAGATCCCTTATTGGGGGGGGGTGTCTGTCCCTATGATCCTTTCCGCAGGCTTCCCCACCCTCTGCAGTTTTTGTTTGTCGTTCTCACTTGCCCCACCGTACCAGATTGTGATCGAGGATAAGTAATTGGAGCTCATCAGACCTTCAATTGTCTACGCTGCTACTTAATGACCACAAGGGGAGGATGTTATTTCCAGGAATGCCCGTGCATTCTGGTGGTAAATCCTGTGTCTCGCCACATAACTGACCCTAAGGATGATATATGAACACAATTTTCTTAATTTAATATTTTCGGCACTTACGTAGCGTATGTCTCACGCAACCCTCCTGTGTCCACGCCACCATCTATTACCTTTAGTAATGTTGTAGCAAGCAAAGTGGAGCAAGCCACCAAGCCCAAAGCGCGGCCGCAAAGATGAGCAAGTACCATATTTTCTTCTAAATTTCTCAAGAAGAAAATTTTAGTCCAGGGGTGCTATAAAGGAAAATTCAGATCCTCGAGGCTAGCCCCCCCAATAAAAGTTCCAGAACATGTAGCATAGCTCCACTCCTGACACCTGTTCGGCCCCACCCCAGTTCTGATTGGCCCACGTGTCAGTTAGTCAAAGAAAAGGGATGGCCATAGTGCATCATAATCCTCCATTTCATAGCATTCTACCATCGATGGTCATCCCTATTTTGAAAACCTGCACTTCTCATGGTTTTAAGCAGCTTATTGTCCCAGTTTAAAGGGATAGTATTGCTGATGGATGACTTCCAGGTGCAATGTGTTATATCATTTAGGTTTAATTTAACTAGTCCACTGCCAACCAGAGTTACATGTACAGATTAGAATACTAGGAACGCTAGAGAGAGAACAAGTCACTAATGGAAATTATAGAGCAGTTAGCTGTATGTAGAAAGAGATTTGCTGTGAAGGGATGAGTGAGAAGAAAGTCACAGACTGTAAATAATGATTCGCAATGCACTGTACAATACAGAGCACTCCGCTTGTGTGCGGCAGGAACACACCCTGCTCCTCCACTAACCTGCATGAGAGCCCTCCCCTCTCCTCATGCAGACAGACATTCTACTGGAGGGCTATACTGTCCGCAGCCAGAAGGCGGCGCTGTGACAGCTACGTTCTGCCACTACGGAGGATTCGTATGTAGCACAGCTGCCATAACCCCCGTAGTGTCTGTCTGCAGTGTGCGCTCAGTGACCGTAGTAGACCACACGAGAGAGACACCCAGCGCCCAGCTGTCACTCTCGGCATGCAGGCTATGCGGGGACTGGCTCGTTCACACGGGTGATCTCAATCCGCCAATAGCGTCCCAGCGCCTTTCTTCTCCCCCTCTTTCTATTGGCTGGAGGTAGAGAGGGGCGGTCCTTGCTGCACCGTCCCGTTATCTTGTACTCTAAACCCAAGTAACAGAGCTCAGAGCTGCGCTGCTGCAGCCGCGAGAGAGAGAGCGGAATGCCGACTGATGTGTCTCAGTGGTGCGGGGCTCTGGCCCTGGACGAGGTGGACGAGACTCCTGCGCAGCCGCTTAGTGTGAGCTACGGTCCCGCCGTGGGGATAGAGGAGTTGGGCCAAGTGCTGACCCCCACCCAGGTAGTGATCGCGCAGGCTTGCTCAGTGCCAGATATAAGCATTGGCTCTTGGCTAGTGCCACTCCCACCACTATAGCACATTCCTGTTTGCGTTGAGCCCGCCTCCAGCTGCTGCCTACACGGCTATGGTGACTGCCGAGCGACCGATATAGCTGCAGCATGGTGTGCGCAGACGGAGGTGCTGCTACGCTGTGTCCCACCTATTACAGCAGTCATGCCTCGTCCTAGCTCTCTGGCTCTGTACAGACAGTGCTGCCATCTCTAATAGCACTACAGTTACCACCAGCAAGCACTGTCCCGTTACATATACATACACATAAACATCTATCTAGGGACATAGTAGGTAATGGCAGGGAATATATATAGCTGCATCATTTACATATATGCAAGTAATACTTACAATGTGCATCTGTAGTCTTTGTACAAATAAATCTTTTTATGGCTGCAGCATTCAGTAAGACCACTTGTAAGTCATGTTTGTTTGTTTTTATATATATATTTATATATATATATATATATATATAAATATATATATATATATAAAATATATATGTCACCTAGAATGTTGTGACGTGTATAAAGGCCCCCTTACATTTGTCCGACTTGTCATAACGACAAGTCGGACCCGATTGTCCCAGCAGCTCCCCGGGAGGGATCACATGCGATGGCACTTCATGTGCCAAGTTTTGCATGTGATAAATCGCATGCGATTTATCACATGCCACTCCCGGGGAGCTGCAGGGACAATGGGAGTGGGGGACAGCAGCAGGAATATGCCCGCAAACAGAGAGTGGGCAGGGGGGGGGTCGGGGTGCAGGGAGCCGGGCAGGAAGCCGCTGGGCAGGGAGCAGGGGGGGTGGCGGCGCAGAGTACCAGGGAGCCGGGCAGGAGAACACGATGCAGCAGCAGCACTTCCAAAAAAAAAGAAAAACCCCATACAAACGAATAGGAAGCCATTGATTGGCTGAGACCTCTCTCAGCCAATCAGCGATTGGCTGAGAGAGGTCTCAGCCAATCGCTGATTGGCTGAGAGAGGTCTCAGCCAATGAATGGCTTCCTATGCGTTTGTATGGCCCTTTTTTTTTTGAAGTGCTGCTGCTGCAGCGTCTTCTCCTGCCCGGCTCCCTGGTACTCTGCGCCGCCGCCCCCCCTGCTCCCGCTGATGCTGCTCGGCTCCCTGCGCCTGACTCTGGTAGGTCCCCTGTTGTGGGGGAGCACGGCTCCGGGCAGCACATAAGATTTAGCAAATCTTATGTGCAGCCTGTCCGACCTCCCATCTCCGATCCGATGCGCACGGGGCCGCGCATCGGGTCGGAGGGGATGTCACCATATGCGATTTGGGACGATTTCACGGCCCGATTCATCCGAATCGGGCAAAATCGTGCCCAAATCGCATAATGTAAGGGGGCCTTAAGTCTTGGAACCTTTTTATATTCTCACATCCGTAATATTTGCAATTATATATTTGTGAGCCTTGTAAGTAACAACATTCTAATTGGATCTTTGCTATGGTGTTCTTTATTATTCCTGCTCTGATAAAACAAATATAGAAAATTGTGCAACATATTAAAGTGCTTTATTCTCTCCTGATACTGCAGCTGCACCTGTTCTTCAATTCAGATTTTTATTTTATTAGTGATGGGGGCAAAAGGACAAGTCTGACGTTAGCCAGGGAGACACTGGCTAGAATCTGCATTATGATTTGGTGTTGAGTTTTGACTTAAAAGAATTTGAACAGTACAATAGATTTATAATTTTCTTTGTATTATTCAAATTTGAATAGTCAAAACTTTGGAGTATACTGCAGTATGACAGGTGAGGCTCCGCCTAGCCTGACCACCCATAACTTAGGTTAGCAGGTTTAGAGAGGACCAGTGCAGTTTAAAAAAAAAAAAGAGTTCTTGTGGGTTCCATGAGCGAAGTCCGCATTTGCAAGTTTTCCTGTTCAGCCAGTGCCCGCACTCGTTAAGTGTGTTTGCACACCATTCGCTGGGTGATTGACAGCCAGCTGCCATTCGTGGGTAGTACCACAGCGTATTCTGGGAGTGCTTCACAAAAACCACAGACAGGCCCAGATGGTGGTAGGGAGGGACGCTGATCCGATCTCCCCACGGCCATTGCGTGCGTGTAAGTATTGACTTGCACTGCACATGAGGGGTTGGGGAAATCCATTCGATGGTGAGTGGATTTTCTATCTTGTCTGGGGGGATGCCTGTGATAGCTATCACCAGGGACATGGGGAAGGGGAGATTACAGCCTCCCCGTGTGGTTCATACCGTCCAGTTTTTGCTACATGCCCGTACCATACAGGGAGGCTTTATTCCCCTCCTCTCTCCCGTGGTGACAACTGTCACGTGAAGTCCCCCCCAGACCGGACACGAAAAGCTCCGGACTTAAGATTTTGATGTCCGGTCCGGGGTCTTGCCTGGGTACGGTTTTAACCCATACCTATTTTTACCTGTTAGGGGGGTCTATATCAAAGCACGGAGAGAGATAAAGCACAAACAAATCCGCTTCTAACACATTTTACAGATGTGAGAAATGACCCCTGGTACTTTGCTGATTTTAAGGTCTTTTTACCATAGGATCGCATATGCAATGCGATCTGGGCAGGATCTACTGCCCAGGATTGCATTGCTATATGCGATCCTTTCGCCGAGATGTGTGTCTCTGAAGACAAAATGCATGCGATATGCTACAGAATCATGTTTTTTTTTGTACTAGATGCGATACGATCTAGTACAAAAAGTGTGCCACACATACTTTATGTGATGTGTGCGGGAGCGCGTCTCACACTGAGAAAATACCCCGTGTATGGGCGGCTTTAGTCTTCTCTATCTTTCTCCTCCCTACAGCCCCCCGCCCTGCCAGTCCTTATCTATCTCTCCCCATGTTCCCCAAACTACCAGCCTCCACTTGTGTGATTGCTCTGCAGCTGTCTGGGCTGGCTCCCGCTGTTGCGATACAAATACCACAGACTGCTCTGCTGAAGACGGTCTTAAGCGGACGAGCTCTTATTGCGGACGAGCTGAAGATTGCGAACGTGCGGTTGGGCTGCGCAACTTGACCCTTGACACCACGCTGCACACAGCTGAGGGTCAGTATCTGAGCCATCTGCTGCTCAGCGCTGTCCGGCCTTTAAAAAACCTAATTGCGCATGCCCTAACCAATTCCGAAATCCCGGGACTGATTTTAGGCCAAAATACCGGGATCCTGCCAATTCCAATTCCCGGTATTGTCCACCCAAGTAAGAATGCCTGTAAATTTTTTAAATGTACAGTATATACTATTATTCATATATAAAAGTTGCTATGGGTCACCGCGGTAGCTAGCTGGTGGCTGGTGAAAATACTGCAGAGGCAGATAATGAGTGCACCAGATAGGTGACTGTGGTAGCTAGATAGTTGCTAAAAAAAAAACCAAAACTGCAGGGGCAGATAATGAGTGCACCTGTAGTTTAGGTACTTAAGAGGTAACTGAGCGATGCTAGGCCAGCCCTCTGACAAAGTCTCCGTGACGAAACGTGTAGTTGTGTGGCCTAGCGTCGTTGTGATCGTGGAGTCCAGGAGAGTGTAACCACTCCAACGCTGGTAAAGGTGTCAACATGTTCTTTCATCATGTAAACTTTGATGAAATGTTGAAACGTGATCACAATATAGACCAACCAGTTTGTAGTTATGCCACCATTTTGTCCTTCTCAGTACTTTCCAGGAGTTAACTATTTTACCATGTCCACATAATAACTTAATATTCTGTTGTTGGCATTATTGCTATCAACATACTTAAGGTCAACATTATATGACTGAACACGCTGTTGATAAGCAATTACTGAAATGTCTTCCTCTCCTTCCTTTTTCTTTAATAAACAATTCCTTAGTATTATAACCTGGCAATGAGGGGTTGCATGTCTTAGTAAATTCTGCTAGCTCTAGAATTGCAGGGTAGATCGTTTACCTTTATGTAGGCTGTGATATACAAGTGGTTTATTTATATTGCATTTTGATCATCTCTTTTAATGTCGTGTGTTAGACAATAACACAATAGGACATCTATAGTAGATACACACTAGAAGATACTCTGTCCAATATTTCTGGTTGGAGATGGGGGTATTCAATGATGGTCGTCCTCCCGCAGCCATCTCCCGACGGGGGAGATAACTGCGGGGCCCTATTCAATGCTGTCTTCCCCGACAGTATTGAACAGGGGTTCTCCGCAGAACTAGCCCGACATCACAGGCTATCAGGCTCGTTCTGCCGAGAAAAGCCAGAAATAGGCGAGCTCCCGGCCGGAGCTCGTCTATTTCCGTCCTCAGCTCGCGGCCACGCCCCCTTCTCGCCGCTCGGCGGCCGGGACATTAAATCCCGACCGTCGAGCTCACGTCGAGCCAAGCGAGAACGGGACAGGGGCACGGCTGTCGAGCTTGCTCGACAGCCGTTCCCCTGACATAGAATCCCCCCCATAATTTTAATGTATAGGAGGAAATGACAATCAACCATTTTCTCTCCCCCCAAAAATCAAAAAATGTAAAATCAGCAAGAAAATGTTTTTTTTTTTTTTTTCGGATAAATTGTCCTAAATAGATCTTATTGTGACTGGCTTTCCCTGCTTGTACTATTTGTCCAGCAATCTGTTAAAGCAAAGATTATCTGTTGTCTGTGCTTGTGCTAAAACTGATCTATGGTGTGTGTGTGTGTGTGTGTGTGTGTGTGTGTAAACCTTATCTCATGTAAATTAGTTAATATTTTCAACTTGAGGTTAAACTTTTGTTTTAATAATTATACATATTTATTTTTGACATAGGTACAGAACTGTCCCACAAGCATTTCATGGGATGGAATGGATAGCAACAAGCTGTATACCCTTGTGCTCACAGACCCTGATGCACCAAGCAGAAAGAATCCAAAATTCAGGTTAGATGGATAAAGTTTGGGGAGTGATTATCACCCTCTCTAACGGATTCTGATAGTAGATAGAAGAGAGGGGTGTTTTCTGCAGTAGAGGGCAACTTATGATTGGATATCAGCAGCACAAAACCAATCATATGCCTAACAAAAGCTAGTCCTTGCTATATTTGCTGCCAATGACAAAACAGGTATTGGCAGAATTGGACTTGTGAAGCGTATATGTATTCAGAATGTAGTATGTATTTTCTAAAACGTGTGTGTATCTACAATTTCAGAGATTTGTTTGATCAAATCTTCTAATTTATTTCAGGGAATATCATCACTTCATTGTCATAAATATGAAAGGAAATGATATTGGCAGTGGTTCTGTCCTGTCTGATTACATTGGTTCAGGTCCACCTAAAGGAACTGGTAAGTGGCATAAGGTGTCTGAAATTGTAGGTGATGAAGTAGAGTTGGGTTTCACTGTGGCAAGAATATTCGTTGAAAGGCATTGGAGTGGTTAAATAGAAGTGAAGAAGTACAGTTTTATACTTTACACAGGTTTCTCTTTTGTAGGTCTAAATAAATCTTAAGAGTTATTATCAAAATCTCTTGTGCCGCACATTATTAGAGCCAGGTTGTTTTACTATTGCCCCCCAAGGTCCATAAACACTGGGCGATTTTTTGAGGGGAAGGGGGGGGGGGGGGAGAGGGAATAGGCAGATGAGGGAGAACTGTGATGGGAGGGGCAGGAGGGATAATAGTGACGGGGCACAGGAAGGATATGTTTGGAAAAAAAAATATAATTAATGTATGGGGGGGGGGGGGGGGCCTTATCTCCATTTACAAGCATGTGCGAAGGACTCACTGCTGTCTAGTAATATCTCCATTTACAAGCATGTGCGAAGGACTCACTGCTGTCTAGTAATATACAGTCTACTTATATTTGGGTTTGTATGTAATGGTGAAGGGCTTTGGGATATGCCGATGCATTTTATTAATACATATTAACAATCAAAAATTAGTATCTTTTATTTTTGACAGGTCTCCATCGTTACGTCTGGCTGGTCTATGAGCAGAACAAACTGCTGAAGTGTGAGGAGCGAATACTGTGCAACCGGTCCGGGGAACATCGAGGGCAGTTTAAAGTGCTGTCATTCCGCAAGAAGTATAATCTGGGAAGCCCAGTTGCTGGCACTTGCTACCAGGCAGAGTGGGATGATTATGTCCCCAAGTTATATGAGCAGCTGGGGTCATAAATGAAATAGAAAATGGCCCCTTATGTGTACGTTAAGAAAATAATCCACTTAACGAATTTGCCAGTCGTGGTAAAGTGTGTAATTTCTATTGTTTTGTCTAAGCTCCCCAGTAAAGGAACCTGCATTTCATCATTACCAGCATTATACTGTATGAGCATTGTAGAAAACATCCAGGACAGATGGTAATAGCATCCACCCCTGCAATAGTAAGCATGTTTCTGTAGTAGTTTGCCACTTTGTTGTTGTTTTTTTGCATGAAATTATAGTAAAATCTAGTCACATTACATATATGGTCAGATTGCTGCAGGCCGGAGAATTGTGCAAAGCACCAATTGTATTGCTCAACGGTATGTTTCAAGAGCAAATTGATCCAGTTTTTAACTGCCTCAGACTAGGGGTAGATTTACTAAAGCGTCTAAAAATGAAAAGACATAATGTTGATCATAGGAACCAATCAGATTTGGCCTATCAATTTTTTATTGCATCCCAGAAAATGAGACAGAATCTAGTAATGTTTCCCCTAGCAAACAATTTAAATTTTTAGAAGTTTTCACAAATTTACTCTAAAAGTTTGTTCGATTCTGAGATTGAATCCCCAACTTTTATTGACCATTGACATGAGTAAGCAAGGGAAGTCACGGAAAGAGACTGGTATTTTCTGGGCAAATAATTATTTTAATCCATCATCTAATACAATATTTCTGATGATACTATTACCTTTTTTTCTGTGATTTGACTAATGTGTATAATATAGAACTGAAATCACTACACAACACTAATCAAATTGTAATTTGTCAAGCTGCTAAGTGGGGTGTTGAGAGGCAAATTGAATTAAATGGTTAAATTAATGAATTTAAGAGACATGTTTCCGTTTACTTATTTCTATTAAGCATTAAAATATAATACCACCTTCTATAATGAAGAAATAAACTATAACATACAGAACGGGTTTAATAAATAAGTGGACAGCTATTTTTCCTTTAATCAATCTCTGCGCTTACATACAATTTCCTTTATATTAGATGATGTATATTATTTACAAAAACTACTAAATAAGTCCTCTGGCAAGGCCTGTAAACTCTTCCCATGATTCCCTCTGTCTGCCTGCCTGCATTACAATAACACAACCGCATAGTGCTCACGCAAGTTTTCACATAAGCTAGATGGAGGCAGCTTATATGGGTGTGGTATATTAGGTTGACAATGTCAAGGTCAACAGTGATAAAAGAATCACACAAGCAAATGGTTGACTTGGAAAAGGTTGTCACATGAAAATGGTAGACGTTTTTTGGTGTCTGCTGACACCTGAGTATGTGGAATCGGCTTATAGTGTTCAAAGTTCACTGTCCATGCTTCGGTCCATCCATCTTGCTCTGCTAACAATGCACTTGTCACACTTTACCATCAACCATGGATTTCAATTGGGAGCCGTCAAGTATGAAAAAGTAAAGAAAAAAACAACCCAAAACTCATGTTCACTGTATGGTATCAACCTACCATACGGAACCCAGGTTATATACCAATATTCCCTGTGACGAAGGGATGACTGCTGCTATTATACACATACTACTGGTCCTCCTATTGACTTTCTCAGGATAACATTTGATGTATTTCTATGTAAAAACTATTTTCTCTAAGAATTCTTTTCATGTTCAGTTACAGGGTTCTGAGACAGGGTCTACCATGGCCCATTTGTATGCAAAGGTTTTCAAGTAATCTTACAGAACTCTTCATTTTTATTCTTTATTTCCAATTTTTATTTCTATACTGTTTACATTGACCATCTCTTTATGTTCTGTGCTACTAGTGAGCAATAATTGAAATCATTCATTAACAGCATGAATAACTTTAGAGACAACATTGTGGTTTACACATTTTAGCACACTCAGTTTTCCTGAATTGTATTAATAAATCTACCATGGTATGTGTTACAGCGTTTAGGACAACGCACAGGGCTAAATAAACTTTTGGCCTTTTGTTGATTGAGAATGTTGACACACACACACACACCTTGAAAAATGGAATTTCCTTTTCAGAACTATTAAATGTTACAAATTTTCTCTGAGGCAAGGCTGTTACCTGGAGCCCTAGTGTCAATGGACAATAAATATCAAGAAAGTGGATATGCTAAATTGTTCAAGCTATATTAGACTTCATTAACCTGGACTTAGAAGAAATATTAATTTGAGTGGAAGTCTCAGATTGCATTGTTTTTTTTTCAAGTACTTTTTTAATTGCCTTCAAAAGGATCAACTCCTTTATTGGTATGACACAGCCAGGACTTCCCCGGTTAGGGGCTTTTTTTTTTTTTTATAAATCACACCGCTATTTTTCTCTATTATGAAGGACACTGTGTTTATCTTAGACATTACCCTGTTGCCGTCTGGGAAGTGGTGGTCCCCTAAATCCAGATTATCCAAATTAACTGCCGCCGCATAACCACTTGTGATACTTTATGCACTCTGAACCGGGGGCTTCCTATAAAATAAATGTTTGACATCTGGAAGTAAATGAATTGTAAATGTGATTAAAAAAATGTAATTTATCTTCGGTAAACAATGAGAATGATTAAGAAACTAATAACTTTTCACATTCTATATTCATTTGATGACTACTCTGACTGCAAAACATTTGGAACAGATGGTAATTTTCCAAATCCATCTCCTGACCAGGATGCTGCCAAGAATAACCACAAGGGGAAAGGCACATATTCTCAAAAAGGGAAGGTGGAGGTTATTAAAAAAATAGGAAGGGACTTTGTGGCCTCAGAAATCACAAATCAAGAACTCTGACACCATTATGAACTTACCTTCCCATAACGCTCCTGGCCCGGATTGGTTCTCCGGAGAATATTACAAAATCCTCCAGGGCGATCTCACTCCGCTTCTCCTAGACCTATTCAGACATATGCATTGTACTTCCCCATCTCTTCAATTATTTAATACCCCCCCCCCACACAATTCTTTTACCTAAACCAAAAATAGATCCTCTTCTAGGCTCATAGCGCCCTATAATTTATTACAAATAGATTTTAAAATCATGGCTAAGGTCATGGCTACTCACCTACAACAAATCTTACCTACCCTTTTGACCAAACACCAGCAGGGAGGGTATATGGATTGCACTAGCCACTATACTTGCTTCCTCCAAAAACCCTTAAGCTCACAACAAACATGCTGCTTAGACACATATAAAGCATTCAATACAATCCTATGGCCTCACTTATTTTAAGTTCTATCCCATAGGGAATTTGCTCCAGATTTTATCAGATTGCTTGACTTCTACCATTCTCCCTCTACCTCTTTACTGATTAATTGCATACGAGGTAAACCCACCCATAGAATTGGCATCTGACGGGGGCTTTCCTTTAGCCCCTCTCCTTTTCAAACTTGCTATAGACCCTCTTCTTTGTAATTTGCAACAGTGGTCCATCTTCCAGGGAATCTGATTGGGAACACGCTACTTCAAACTTACGGTGTATAGCAGATGATATTCTCCTATATGTTTTGTGCCCCCTAGTGCACACTATCCAAAAAAATCAAGGGTCATGCATCTCCATCCTACCATAACCACCCCTTCCTGGAGTCCAGCTTTTCCAGTCATCTGGGCTCCTTCGCACCTGGAATATTTGGGTGTCCTAATCAGGAATCCAGCTCTACTATATGAAACAAATGTATATTGGATTATTAAATCAATTAGGGAGGAGCTCAGGGGCTGGAAGCATGACTATCATTTTTTTGGCAGAGCAGCCCTTATTAAAATGACCTTCCTCCACCTTCTCTACATGTTACAGGCGCTACCTATTCTCATCAAGAAAGATATCCAACTGATTTATTTCAATCATTCCTATGGCAGAGCTTGTATCAGCATCAGGAAACTATGTCAACTTAAATTTAATGGTGGTATAAACATCCCTAATATTCTTGTTTATAATCCCACCTCTCTAATGAGGTTTCTTGCTAACTGGTTACAGGATCAAGAGATCAATGCTAATGTAG
This sequence comes from Crinia signifera, assembly GCF_055691185.1. Lineage (NCBI taxonomy): Eukaryota > Metazoa > Chordata > Amphibia > Anura > Myobatrachidae > Crinia > Crinia signifera. The sequence goes on from NC_139217.1 coordinate 381,163,021, forward strand.
CTCTTGAATCACAATTTTTACCCACAATGGCTCTCAAATCTTTCCTCCACATTCATGACCAGGAGGTTCCAGAAGAGGCTCATGATAATCCTTTATTATTGACAACTAGATGACTTTGGAACATCCTACGCCATAAATATTGTCTTAATGCCCACAAATCAATCCCCTTGCCATTTATACAGAACCCAGATTTTCAATACAGAAAGGCATCTTATCCCTTTACAGTGTGGAGGTTGGGGGATACACGGTATGACACTTAATTGATTTTGATGCAAGTCTGCCCCTGACATTCCTCGAGGCAACTGCTAAATTTGAAACTATATGGCATACCCTCTTGCCTATTTTCAGGTGCAACATTATATCGCTTCCGTAATTTAAACTTTTTCTGAAAGAAATTGGGAAACACACTAGACCTTTGTCTCTCCAAATCAATTCCTGTATGCAAGGCAATGTCTACTTATCATAGATTTCTAAGTGAAAATCTGTACCATGATCTGGTCAGCCAGGGAATGCGTCAATGGTTGACACAATTTCCATCTCATGTGTGATTTGTTGGGAGAATTATTACAATCTCGTACTTTATTAACTGCTAGTACATATAACAAGCTTTTTTTTAACGTATATCACAGGACCTATTTATCTCCTCATAGGCGGTTCAGAATGGGTTTAACAGACTACCATACATGCCCTAGATGCACCACGGAAGAAGCAGATCTATACCACTGTCTCTGAGAGTGCCCTGTGGTACAAGGTTTCTGGAGACGGGTTAGAAGAGATGCTGAAACCTACTTAATTAATTTTGTACCCTTTACTCCAGAGTGGGCTGTTCTGGGTATCCTCCCGAAAGGACAGAGGTTTGCCACAGGTTGCAGAAAATTACTCCTTGCAATAAGTGCTGCAGCAATATAAACTATTCTATAAGTTTGGAATCCAACTCCTGTTAATTTTCAATTATATAAGAAGAAACTCACCTTCATTTTCCGAATGGATTGGGTCGAGACTATGTTTAATAAGGAAAAGGAAAGCTTTATTACAACCTTGCCAGTGTCAAAACAATCTCAAATTCATAATACTAGGTGATTGACTTAGTGGTACAAAAGACACATTTTGCTTGGTAATCCCCCTATTGAGTTGTCCAGCAGATGAGCGTCAGCCATCTTCCTTTGTTGTCATAAATATAATGATGAAACATATTACTGTATTTAGCATTATTTCACCTTTTTGTTTTGCTCAATTTATATGTGTACACTGTATGCCTGTTTTCAATGCTTTTTCTTCAATGTAAAAAAAAAAAAAAAAGGAAGGGCCAATGAACAAAGAAATCAGCAAAAAAGCATTTTCAGAACCATTCCAAGTTTGGGAGAAAGCACTCCTATTGTCCTCCCAGAGGGAAGTAATGGGCAGTGAGAGGCTAGGGGTGGAGAGGTGGCTTTTGTGAATCTAGATTTTGCCTGAAAACATGATTGTAGATATTTGTTCAATAAAGCACAGGTAATACTTTTAAAGGGACCCCAGATAAACAAAAACACAAAGATGGTAGTAATCTCAAATGCGCTGTCTCTAACTGAATTTTGCACATTCAGGTTTTCTTCCTTTCCAATATATGTCCCTCCGCGGTTCTTTCTCATAGGTATGGGAAAAAAACATAAAGAGGGCTATCGGGCACACTCCATAATAAAGTATTAGTATAGGGTTCGGCTTTACCCAGTAACTGACCTTTTATCAAGGACCTATAGGCATGTAAAGGTTTCTTTCAATGAACAATCTGCATATATATATATATACATCCATCATCCTCCTGTCCAAGGAACACCGGATGTCCTCACTCCAGCTCACCCAGAATAAGCTGCAGCAAGTCCCCTGAGTCCGAATACCTGTATTTTCATCTCAGGGGACTTGATGCAGCTTATTCCGATGCAATGCACGGTCCCATGCTCATCTCACTGGAGCCTGTGAGTCTTGCCAGCTGCAGAAGCAATCTCTTGGATCCCCTCTGAGCCAGGCAGGCATGGCTGGGATTGCATGCCATATATCGTATGCGGTATATATCGTTTTTCTGGCAATAATCCTGACAAAAATTAGGTAATGAAGGCCACATAATGACAGCCCTGACTAATGTGCTTGATATAGGGACTCATAGGAGCTAGTAACAGAGTACCAGGTATCCTGTGTTTTTTTACATCAGAATATAGGAAAGCGATGCTGTACACCACGTGGGGATGGATGAAGTAGAATTTGGACTTTGTAGTATTCGTTTTATATTTTGAGAGACCATTATTGCTTTTAGCTTTACACATTAGCCGTGTCTAAAGTGATATTTCTTTCACACTGCCATAATTACATTTGCAGGTATGTTTACTATGTTGGATAGGCACAGTGGGGCCAGACATTAATAAAGGTACCTTGTGTGGGTTTTATCTAGTGTATATTATACATACATGGTGCCTAGTACTGATAAGTCTCTAAAGATGGTGCAGCAGCACTGGTGTTAACCATTTTACTACCTGTCAATCACTTTGTGAATTAATCCTCATTGCAAGAGAGATTGCAGAGGCACCTTCATGCACGTGCATTTCTTTTTTTGGTACTCTTTACCTAGAAGGGCGCCAGCGATTGAAATCGCGGTCGTCGGGGGTAAAAATCGCGGTCATCGCGGGTAAATCGGGATGGCCGCGATGCCCGCGATTTTCCCATAGGGAACAATGTTAAAACGGCAGATTGACCGCGATTTTACTGTTAAATGCCTCAATGGACCCGATTTGGGGCCAAATAGGCCAAATTAACCCTTAAATGTCCCCCCAAATTTTTAACGCCACCCCACGATCCACGCCAACCCGAAGCGTGGCGAGCGCAGCGAGCCCGCGAGGGGCGGCGGTATGCGTCCTCCGACCTTTTCATGCCCTACTATCCACTAGGGCGTGGTGTGAGAATATAATAGTGTGGCGAGCGCAGCGAGCCACCGAGCCCGAAGCGTGGCGAGCGCAGCGAGCCCCGCGAGGGGACGCGGATACCTTCACAGGTAGACGCGTCCCCTCGCGGGCTTCACAGGTGTCCGCCTCGCCACGGACACCTGTGAAGCCCGCGAGGGGACGCGCATAACTGTGAAGGTATCCGCGTGCGCTCGCCACGCTTCGGGCTCGGTGGCTCGCTGCGCTCGCCACACTATTATATTCTCACACCACGCCCTAGTGGATAGTAGGGCATGAAAAGGTCGGAGGACGCGTACCGCTGCGCTCGCCACGCTTCGGGTTGGCGTGGATCGTGGGGTGGCGTTAAAAATTTGGGGGGACATTTAAGGGTTAATGGGCTCTGTGGCCCATTTAACATTGATTCCTATGGCCAAATCGGGTGGATTGAGCCATTTAACAGTAAAATCGGGTCCATCGCGCCTTTTAACATTGATTCCTATGGGAAATCGTGAGCATCGCGTCGCGGGCATCGCGGGTACATTTATGGCCGGCCGCGACGCGACCGACACGATTTCCATGTTTAACATTGGTTTCAATGGGAAATCGCGGGCATCGCGTCGGTCGCGTCGCGGCCATACATAAATGTACCCGCGATGCCCGCGACGGGCGCCCTTCTAGGTAAAGAGTACCCTTTTTTTTGTTCCCAAAGATTTAAGATCAGTTTGTGAGTACTTAAAAGGTCCTATATTCACATAAGATCTTTGCTATAGCTGAACTGGCTCCAGTTTGTAAATTTATTTTAAAAATTATAATATTCAATTACTTTCTCCATTAAAAGTACCATAATAGCCTAGGCTGCTTTACTTAATAGAAATGACTTAGTTTTGCTTTTTTTTTTAAATATGAATTTGTTATTGTTATTATAAAGCAGCAAAAAGAAATGTGGAATAAAAATAAAAAAAGAGTTGGGGGACAATGGGAGACCACACAATTAAGAAGTAATGGGGGAGCACACATTCACTTACAATCAAATACAGAAAAAAATGAACATAATAAATCAGTTCAAGGTCTAGAACACCAATATTCGGTACTTATGTAGTATCTGGGCTGCCGATTTCTAAATCGGGTCGGATCGGGAGATCGCATCGCATCGCATGCGACCATGCGATTCGATGCGATGCGATGCGATGCGATGACCCGATTTTTCCATAGGAATCAATGTTAAAATGGACTGAGTCCATTTTAACATGGAATTCAATGGGAAAAATGGGTCCTTTTCATACCCCTACTATCCAAGTGGGCATGGAGTTGGATATAAACCTGTGGCGAGCGTAGCGAGCCACCGAGCCCGAAGCGTGGCGAGCGAAGCGAGCCCCGCGAGGGGACGAATACCGTCCCCTCGCGGGGCGCGCTTCGCTCGCCACGCTTCGGGCTCGGTGGCTCGCTACGCTCGCCACAGGTTTATATCCAACTCCATGCCCACTTGGATAGTAGGGGTATGAAAAGGACCCATTTTTCCATAGGAATCATTTTAACATTGATTCCTATGGAAAAATCGGGTCATCGCATCCGATATCGGATGCGATGCGATATCGCATCGCATCGCATCTGATTGTATGCCTTAACTTAAGGCATACAATCAAAAAATCGGCAGCCCAGATACTACATAAGTACCCAATATTCTGTTCACCAAAACCAATGTATTAATGGGTTGAAAGCCGAGGAAGTATACCACACACCTGCTGTTTTGTATTCAAAGTGATATATTGGACTTTTTTTGTTCTATTTGAGAAATAGTTGGGATCTGAGAGGAACGCCAATACTGCGCAATTATACCGGTCATTGTTTGAAAGGTCTCCATGGAACAAATGAAAAATTGCACATTTCGGAGTTGGAAGAGTTTGGAATTTCAGAACTGTAGAAATAAGGGCAAAAATGGCAGTCTAGAATCTGGAAATATGTGGCCATACCCAGAATTTATGATAGAGCAAGCCAACATTGCCACAATTTGGACAGCATTGGTTAGAATTGGACGGCTGATTTTATGTAATAGAACTGGAGTTATATAAAGTTTTGCTTTTTTTTTTTTTAAAACTACCTTTTTTTTCAACAATAACAAGAATTGGTTTTATTTCTGAACAGCTGGTAGTCACAGAGTGTTAGCCCACAGCTGTGACGCTGATTATGATGGCCACAGTGAACCCTACTCTGCCTCTGTTGGCCTCCCCTGAAAGATGGTTGGCACATGCAACAACTAGGACTTTACCTATAATAGCCACATTTGAAGGGGCAAATTAGGTCCACCCCAAATATGGTGCCACCAGGTCTTAAACTGACAAGGTACCAGTGATATTTAAAGGAAATAGGACAAACTGGCTAAAAGGGGCCTGCCTGGATGGGTAACTAATTACCGTCACCAGGCCAATAACAGAGGGCAGATAATAATAGGAGTGACCCAGTCGCAAAGTACAAAAAAGACACAACAAGACCCACAATGCAAACCACGCAGAAATCTGCAAAAAACTCAAAGATACAAGTATTTGCAATACCCCGGAAGTCACCCTGTGTGTGTGAGAAAATAAAAGGTAGCGCAGACCTGCAACAATCCTCTGGCAATCTCAGAGGGAAGGTACCAATGTGGACCAAACAGAACTAACAAGTCTGTCCACAAGGTAACTGGCAAACAAGCAGTGATTTGTGCACTTACGGTGTCCCAGAACTGCACAACTGGAAGTAGGCTGGAATTTCCAGGATCAAGTGAAACCGGAATGGGCTGCAAGAAACAGGAACAAACAGGAGGACAAGTGGCTACCACAAAGGAGGAACTATCACTGTGCTGGATTGAATCCCATAAAAGGGCTCAGGTGACCAATCGCCTGCAGGGAATCCAGCCAGCCCCCCAGACCAAATGAGTGCGGCTGCGGAAAGGCGTGCCTGCCCAGCGTGCTCAATCAAATGCTGCTGGGTGGAAGTACCTTGGCATCCCTGGTTGCCAAGCAACCGGCTCCAGGGAAGCATATGCTGGGGCACCCTCTCCGGCCCCACGGCGGAATCCACAGGGACCCTCTTTTTGGTCGTTTGTCCAGCCTCCAGATTTTGTGGATGTTCTAGAGGTGGACGTCACAGCGGGGTGCTAGAGGCTGTGGATGAGGTGCCGCCACTACCCAGGCTGAGCCTAAGACCTCTGCATGATGGTCTTCTATCCTACCGGGGGCATCCCAGAGTGGGGGCGTGCCTTAAACTCTTCAGAGATGTGTTGGAGCGTTCTTACCACGATGCATGGGTGAAGGATTGTCTCCAGACAAGGGCATTCTTTTGACGTAAGCTATAGAGAAGCTGGAGAACTCGGGAGTGGTTGTACTGGTCCCAAAAGACCTTTGGACTCAGGGGTTCTACTCCAGCCTTTTCCTGGTGCCGAAACCAACCGGTTCGGCTCACCCCACTTTGAATCTGAAGGACTTGAACCCTTACTTAAAGCCGATAAAGTTAAAAATGGAGTCCCTTCAATCAGTGATTGCCGGATTGGAAAGGGAGGAATTCTTGATGTCTCTCGACATCAGGGATGCCTACCTTCATGTCCCAATCTGGTGGCCACACCAAGCATATCTCCGCTTTGCGGTGAGGGATCAACATTGGCAGATTCAGGCCCTACCATTCGGCCTCTTGTCTGCACCCAGAATTTGATGGAGCTATTACGGTCACAGGGGGTCACAGTAATCCTGTACCTTGATGACATGCTTCTGAAGGCCCACTCAGAACAGACGTTGTTGGACAGTTTTCACCTGACACAGTCGACCCTGATCGAACATGGGTGGATCCTAAACTACAAAAAATCCCAACTCCAACCCACACAAAGGTTGCTGTTCTTGGGGATGTTGATGGACACCGTCCAGATGAGGATTTTCATGCCGGAAGACAAGATCCTATCCCTGCAGGCTCTAGTCCAAACAATCTTGAAGACAAAATAGGTGACGGTGCATATCTGCACCAGACTGCTAGGAAAAATGGTGGCATCTTTCGAGGCACTGCAGTACAGGTGCTTTCGCTCACGGCCGCTTCAACTTTGTCTCCTAAATCAGTGGTCCAGCTCTCATCTGTGTCTCCAACACAGAGTGATTTTATCACCCAGAGCTCGTCTCTCCCTACTATGGTGTCTCAATTCAACAAATCTCCAGGAAGGGAAGAGTTGCGGTATTTGGAATTGGATGATCCTCACCAGAAACACAAGTCTCTGGGGTTGGGGAGCAGTCACCCTGGGTCAACAGTACCAGGGGCTCTGGACTCCTCAGGAGGCCTTCCTGCCCATCAACATTTTGGAACTCAGAACGGTGTATTACGAATTGATACAGGAACATCATCTTTTACAAGGCCATGAGGGAGGTCAGTCGGATTCTCCTCTAGGCCCAGGACAACGCACAGGCCATTTCCACAGTGTTCATCCCAGGGATGGAAAATTGGGAGGCCGACTTCATAGGTTGGCATGACATGCACCCTGGAGAGTCGTGCCTTCATCCTCAGGTGTTCCAATGACTGGTAAGGGGGTGGGGTCTTCCCCAAATAGACCTGATGGTGTCTCAACGCAATCATCAGTTGCCCCTCTACTGTGCTTGGACCCGGGACGCAGGGGCACTAGGAGTGGATCCTCTGACGATGCCTTGGCCGTGCTACTTTGTGTATCTGTTCCCTCCCTCCCTGCTGTTGCCTTGAGTATTGCAACGCATTAGGAGGGAGATGGCCACGGTCCTTCTGGCGGCGAGGGATTGGCCGTGCAGGTCTTGGTACACAAACCTCAAATCCATGCTCGTTGACAAGCCATGGCCTCTACCCCTTCAGGAGGACCTGCTCAGTCAAGGTCCCTTCTTCCATCCAGACCTAGGGCACATTCATTTGATGGCTTGGCTACTGAAAAGTCCATCCAAAGGAGGGCTGGCATTCCTGCGGCGGTCATCCCTACAATGATGAGAGCCAGGAAAGAGGTAACATCTCTTCATTACTATTGCATCTGGAGAGCCTACATCTCTTGGTGCGAGGGGTCTCTCCCAAAATTTTTAAAGAGGCTCGACTCCTTCTCTTTTTACAGGCAGGTCTTTCTTCAGGTCTGAGACTGGGCTCCCTGAAGGTTCAGGTATCGGCCTTGTCCATTTACTTTCAAACATGGCTAGCCCTCCTTCCGGAGGTACAGACCTTCTTCCAGGGGGTTCTGCACATGCAGCCACATTTCAGGCCCCCAACTGCTCCATGGGATTTGGTTTTAGGGTTTTTACAATCTTCCTTTTTCAATCATTTAGATTCCATGGAGTTAAAATATCTCACGTGGAAAATGGTGCTTCTTTTGGCTCTAGCCTCAGCTAGGAAAGTCTCTGACCTAAGGGCTCTATCCTGTAAAGCACCGTTCCTGATTTTCCACACAGATAGAGTGGAACTTCGCACCTGCACGGCCTTTCTTCCAAAGATAGTAACAACCTTCCACATAAACAAGCCTATTGTAGTTCCAGTATTTGCAGGGGATTCACCAGGGGACAGGTTTCTGGATGTGGGGCGGGCTCTCTGCATCTATGTGGATAGAACAGCTTCCTTTAGAAAGACTGATGGCTTTGTTTCTGGTCTATGATCCAACAAAGCTAGGATGGCCGGCAACCAAGCAGACGATATCTAGGTGGATTCCTCTATCAGACAGGCGTACATTGCAGAGGCTCATCCTCCTCCTCCTCCTACCATATCTGCGCACTCTACACGCTCGATTGGCCCCTCCTGGGCGGCGGCCTGAGGGGTTTCCATACAGCAGCTCTGCCGAGCTGCCACCTGGTCGGGTCGAAAGACATTTATCAGGTTTTATCAATTTGATACCATTGCGGACCCTGCTTCTCAGTTTAGTCTTGAGGGGATCTCAGCGCTGTTCCGCCCATGTTGGGAGCTCTGGGACGTCCCCACTGTTACTTCAGTGACACCTTGTGGATGAAGGAGAAAATGGGATTTTGTACTTACCGTTAAATCCTTTTCTCTGATTCCACAGGTGTCACTGGACGCCCGCCTCAAAGCTGTAGCTCAATTTTCAGTACCGACCAGTGTTTTCTTTTGTTTCCTGCAGCACCATAGGTATGCTAAAGATAGGTCAGAGTTCTCATCGGTTGTGTTTGTTGAAACTCTCACATGAGAGTGTGGTATGTGTGGTCAAGGGTTTTCTACCTTTTTCATTCTCAGAATGTTTTTCTATAACGGTTCTGTGGATATAGGTTAAGTCTGTAATAACCTCCTCTTTGGAAGTGTGCGCTCTTTCTTTCAGCTCCCTCCAGGCAAAATTCTTTTGACTGTCTGGGGGAAGTAGAAGGGGAGGAGCTGGCCACACTGTCTCTAAAATTCTTAAAGTGCCCATGCTGCCTGCAGTCGCCCTTCTATTCCTCACTGTTACCCCAGTGACACCTGTGGAATCTGAGAAAAGGATTTAACGGTATGTACAAAATCTTGTTTTATCATATACTGAAGCATTATCTTTAGGGCTCTTTTAGATTTCCCTATATACCTTTTTTCACAGCCACATTCTATTTGGTAGAATACAATTTGTCAGTTTCTGTTTACAAAATGTGTCTTTATATATGAGAATATTTGTATACCTTACAATAACATGAAAATTACCCTTTAATTTTCCCAAACCTTTCTATTTTAAGGCTATTTTTTTTTAATGACTTGGTGCAATTGTAGATTCTCTAGACTGTTTTTCTAAAATATGTGGATATTTAGTAACAATGGGCCCAATTTAGACTTGATTGCAGGGCAAATTTGTTCTGAAAATGGGCAGAACAATGTGAACAGCAGGTGGGGCAAATGTAACATGTGCAGGGACAGTTAGATTTGGGTGGGGTGTGTTCAAATGGAAATCTAAATTACAGTTTTAAACCCGCACAGAAACAAAAAAAAATAACACCCAAATCTAACTCTCTCTACACATATTGCATTTTCCCCATCTGCAATGCACATGGTTATGCCCATTTTGAGAACAAACTTGTCCTGCAATCTGGCCTGAATTAGGCCCAATATTATTTAAAATAGGATCCAGCTTAAGGATACCCCAGTGTTTCTTTAGAATAGAATTTGTTTCTCAACATCAAGAGGGTAATACTTAAGCATTTCCATCAAACTAAATGTATACTTAGGGGTCCAGAATTACAAAACACTGATCATGTGCAGAATCTTGATGTCCTGGATGATGGCTTTACACTAATACTGGGCACACACTATGTGATATGCACGATAACAATGACATTATCAAGAGTATTGTCTAGGGTGTACCCCAGGCATGTCCAAACTATGGCCCTCCAGCTGTTGTGAAACTATAAGTCCCAACATGCCTATTGTTAAAGCTGCGCACTCTTGTGGGTCATAATGAGCATCCCCATCCTCTAGACATGCAATTAAATCTGCCTAGATTGTCAATGACTGCATATTCAGCAGGGGGGCGGATGATGCTACTGAACCATATAGTTAACAAGATTGTTCATTATGTTTGCGCAAGATCAGTTGTCCAGGAGCACCGCCCAGATCAAAAATATTATCAGCGGTGCCACAAATTGTATAGTGTACCCAGTTTTAAATATCATATATCAGCCACAATCAAATCCTCTTTCTTTCATCCAACAAACATATAATCAACATTTAATTTTCTATGAAGAGCGGTCAAAAGTCATGCATGCATTTGTTATTAGATTACTGCAATGCCCTTTACCTTGGCCACCCAGCAAAATAATTTCAGAGTTTACAGCTGGTACAAAAACGCAGCTACCAGGCTGGTAACCAACCAGCTGCACAATACCCATTCTCTACTCCCTCCACTGCCTGACTATAAGATGGTGACTATTTTTCAATATTGGCTTACTGACCAATGCTTCTGATTCCATACTGTCCCACTCAAGTATGGCAATCTGTAGATGGACTTTTAGCAGTTAATACAATCTGTAATTCATTTGTGGGTCAAGGATTTAACCACGTTCCTCCAACAAAATTGAACTCTTTCTCTTCCGTCCATCCTGGTGACACAGCTAACCTTGGTATGTAGGAGGGTCCGCAGGAGCAAAGGCACCTATGCTGACTTTTATAGCAGGCTCCTCCCTTTTGCATCCCAGGATACTTCAGTTCCTTTTAGGTGCCCACAGGAGTGGGTGCTGTGCTGATAGGCTGCAACTGCAGCCGTTTCTTTTGGATTTTTTCTGGATAGAGTAGCTAGGAATTTATTTTATTTTTATTAATTTACTAGTTAGTGCAGGCTTTTGGCCAGTGTGTTACTTCTTTTAGAAGTTCACACACACAGAGCGCAGCAGACGCTGACAGAAGCGAGTCCTGTCAGCGCTCTGTGTGCGGAGGGAAGCGGACTGCTCCCTCTCCACAGCACTCAACCTCTGCTAAAGAGAGGTTTCCTGGGCTCTGGGGGTGTCCAGAACTGGCTCCCTACTTAGGGGACGGATCCCCCGCGATGGCAGTCGCCATCTTGGAAGGGCTTATAGGCTGAAATCCCGTCCAGGGAGGTGAAGCCTATTACAGAAGTCCAGCTCTGCTGGACAACTCCAAGTGATCCCAAAGAGAAGGGTAGGCGCTGTAGGTAGGAGAAACTCTAGGGGGCACAGCCTAAGGAAGAAAAAGGCACATTTTTTGCTTCTTCCCCTGCTGCAACAAGAGACTTGGTCTCTTCCTGCTCCTTGTGCTTGCACCATTTCTCTCCTATACTGCGGAGCTGAAGCAAGGTTGAAAGCAAGATTTATTATTCAGCACAGAGAGAAGTTTCTCCTTTGGCAGCGCTGTCCCTGCTGATCGCAGAGGATCATTACAGCAAGCAGATAAGTACACAGTATATATTGCTCTGTGAAAATTGCCTGTCATTGTGCACTGTGATTTTTTATCATGACTGAAGGGTGAAGTCCTGCTGCTGTGGGGGAGCGAGTGCCTGTCTTGTTAGTTAACTGCAAATTTTGTGGTGTTAAATTGACATGTGAACAGATGGATCAGGGGGATTTGTGCCCCTCATGTGAGTCTGTCCCCAGTGGAGCACAAGCCCAGTGGCCTGAGCAGTCTGAACCTGCGTGGGCAGTGGCGTTGGGGAGGTCTATGAATGCCCTAGTGAAGGCTTTAAATAGGCAGAGAGATGACCTAGTTAAATCTCCTGGCCCTTTTGCATCCTCACAGACTTGTGGGGGTTCTGTGGCCCCATCTCAGGGGCACCCTTCAGTGTTGCAGGTCATGCAAGACACTGCTCAAAGAGTCTATAAAATTAATGCATTTATGGAACAGTTTGCCAAGTCCTCTGAAAATAATTCTCCTAGACACCCTTTATCCACACTTCCCCTGTTAAATTTAGACTCAGATGACGACGGGGTGTGTGCAGACAATACCATTTGGGACCAGTCAGAGGAAGTTGAAGCCTCTGTTCCTGGAATTGATGATTTGATTATTGCAGTTAAAACAGACATTTAACTTGTCTGAGGAGGATAAAGTGCCTACACACTGTCTTTCAGAAGGTTCGCCGGCATACTGTGACGTTTCCCTCAGATGAGGGCATGGTTTCCTTGCTAGATGAGGCTTGGAAATCTCCTGACAAAAAGCTCCTTATGTCAAAGAGGTTTGCCAACATGTATCCAATGCCGGAGGATCATGTAAAATTATGGGAGAAAGTCCCTTCGGTAGATGCTCCTGTGGCCAGGTTGTCAAAGACCACAGCATTACCTGTTCAAGGCGGTGCAGCATTTAAGGATCCAGTGGACAAAAAGGTGGAAGGATGCCTTAAGGCGGTATTTGAAGGGGTGGGGTTTACACTTTGCCCCATTATTGCCTCTGCTTGGGTATCCAAGGCCATGATTAAATGGGCTGAGGCCCTAGGCAATCAGCTCCAGCCTGATTCAGAAGCTTTCACACTGGCTGAAAAGCTTAGGTGTGCAGCAGAATATATCTGTGAGGCAGACAGCGAATCCAAGAAGTCTCTTGAAACGTTGGCCTTTAAGGGAGAGCTTCTTTTTGGATCGGAGTCAGAATCCATCATAAAGCAGGCCACAGGAGGGAAGAGTTCCTTTCTTCCCACTACCTCAATACATTCAAAAAACAGGTTTGGGACCTTTAAGCCATCCTTTCGCTCCTCCTTTTTTTTTTTGGGTGTGGGGGGGTGGGGGTGTTCTAACAGAGGACAAACCGGAAGAGGAAAGTTTCCATCCAGTACGGGGAGGGCACCCAGATCCTGTTTTGGCACCTTCACTGAAGAAACATGTGAGCAAAGGAGAGGATAAAACCTCTGCATGATGGGGTGGAGACTTCCCATTCTGGTCTCAGAGGGGGGGGTCGCCTCCTGCAGTCTCGGGACAGGTGGAGTCTTGCCACTAGGGACCCCTAGATTTATGGGGAGACCCATTTGCAGTTCTAGGCTCTACCTTTTGGTCTGGCCACAGTGCCGAGGGTCTTCACAAAAGTGATGGCTGTCATGGCAGCAGCCCTGAGGTGGAAAGGAATAGTAATTATCCCTTACCTGGACAAGCCTCCTGTTCAAAGCAGAGATGTTACAGGAACATTTGGCCATTGCGACAAAGTTCTTTCAGGACCAGGGCTGGTTGTTGAACCTCACGAAGTCTTATTTGACTGGGTGGAAGTACCTTGGCATCCCTGGTTGCCAAGCAACCGGCTCCAGGGAAGCATATGCTGGGGCACCCTCTCCGGCCCCACGGCGGAATCCACAGGGACCCTCTTTTTGGTCGTTTGTCCAGCCTCCAGATTTTGTGGGTGTTCTAGAGGTGGACGTCACAGCGGGGTGCTAGAGGCTGTGGATGAGCTGCCGCCACTACCCAGGCTGAGCCTAAGACCTCTGCATGATGGTCTTCTATCCTACCGGGGGCATCCCAGAGTGGGGGCGTGCCTTAAACTCTTCAGAGATGTGTTGGAGCGTTCTTACCACGATGCATGGGTGAAGGATTGTCTCCAGACAAGGGCATTCTTTTGACGTAAGCTATAGAGAAGCTGGAGAACTCGGGAGTGGTTGCACTGGTCCCAAAAGACCTTTGGACTCAGGGGTTCTACTCCAGCCTTTTCCTGGTGCCGAAACCAACCGGTTCGGCTCACCCCACTTTGAATCTGAAGGACTTGAACCCTTACTTAAAGCCGATAAAGTTAAAAATGGAGTCCCTTCAATCAGTGATTGCCGGATTGGAAAGGGAGGAATTCTTGATGTCTCTCGACATCAGGGATGCCTACCTTCATGTCCCAATCTGGTGGCCACACCAAGCATATCTCCGCTTTGCGGTGAGGGATCAACATTGGCAGATTCAGGCCCTACCATTCGGCCTCTTGTCTGCACCCAGAATTTGATGGAGCTATTACGGTCACAGGGGGTCACAGTAATTCTGTACCTTGATGACATGCTTCTGAAGGCCCACTCAGAACAGACGTTGTTGGACAGTTTTCACCTGACACAGTCGACCCTGATCGAACATGGGTGGATCCTAAACTACAAAAAATCCCAACTCCAACCCACACAAAGGTTGCTGTTCTTGGGGATGTTGATGGACACCGTCCAGATGAGGATTTTCATGCCGGAAGACAAGATCTTATCCCTGCAGGCTCTAGTCCAAACAATCTTGAAGACAAAATAGGTGACGGTGCATATCTGCACCAGACTGCTAGGAAAAATGGTGGCATCTTTCGAGGCACTGCAGTACAGGTGCTTTCGCTCACGGCCGCTTCAACTTTGTCTCCTAAATCAGTGGTCCAGCTCTCATCTGTGTCTCCAACACAGAGTGATTTTATCACCCAGAGCTCGTCTCTCCCTACTATGGTGTCTCAATTCGACAAATCTCCAGGAAGGGAAGAGTTGCGGTATTTGGAATTGGATGATCCTCACCAGAAACACAAGTCTCTGGGGTTGGGGAGCAGTCACCCTGGGTCAACAGTACCAGGGGCTCTGGACTCCTCAGGAGGCCTTCCTGCCCATCAACATTTTGGAACTCAGAACGGTGTATTACGAATTGATACAGGAACATCATCTATTACAAGGCCATGAGGGAGGTCAGTCGGATTCTCCTCTAGGCCCAGGACAACGCACAGGCCATTTCCACAGTGTTCATCCCAGGGATGGAAAATTGGGAGGCCGACTTCATAGGTTGGCATGACATGCACCCTGGAGAGTCGTGCCTTCATCCTCAGGTGTTCCAATGACTGGTAAGGAGGTGGGGTCTTCCCCAAATAGACCTGATGGTGTCTCAACGCAATCATCAGTTGCCCCTCTACTGTGCTTGGACCCGGGACGCAGGGGCACTAGGAGTGGATCCTCTGACGATGCCTTGGCCGTGCTACTTTGTGTATCTGTTCCCTCCCTCCCTGCTGTTGCCTTGAGTATTGCAACGCATTAGGAGGTAGATGGCCACGGTCCTTCTGGTGGCGAGGGATTGGCCGTGCAGGTCTTGGTACACAAACCTCAAATCCATGCTCGTTGACAAGCCATGGCCTCTACCCCTTCAGGAGGACCTGCTCAGTCAAGGTCCCTTCTTCCATCCAGACCTAGGGCACATTCATTTGATGGCTTGGCTACTGAAAAGTCCATCCAAAGGAGGGCTGGCATTCCTGCGGCGGTCATCCCTACAATGATGAGAGCCAGGAAAGAGGTAACATCTCTTCATTACTATTGCATCTGGAGAGCCTACATCTCTTGGTGCGAGGGGTCTCTCCCAAAATTTTTAAAGAGGCTCGACTCCTTCTCTTTTTACAGGCAGGTCTTTCTTCAGGTCTGAGACTGGGCTCCCTGAAGGTTCAGGTATCGGCCTTGTCCATTTACTTTCAAACATGGCTAGCCCTCCTTCCGGAGGTACAGACCTTCTTCCAGGGGGTTCTGCACATGCAGCCACATTTCAGGCCCCCAACTGCTCCATGGGATTTGGTTTTAGGGTTTTTACAATCTTCCTTTTTCAATCATTTAGATTCCATGGAGTTAAAATATCTCACGTGGAAAATGGTGCTTCTTTTGGCTCTAGCCTCAGCTAGGAAAGTCTCTGACCTAAGGGCTCTATCCTGTAAAGCACCGTTCCTGATTTTCCACACAGATAGAGTGGAACTTCGCACCTGCACGGCCTTTCTTCCAAAGATAGTAACAACCTTCCACATAAACAAGCCTATTGTAGTTCCAGTATTTGCAGGGGATTCACCAGGGGACAGGTTTCTGGATGTGGGGCGGGCTCTCCGCATCTATGTGGATAGAACAGCTTCCTTTAGAAAGACTGATGGCTTTGTTTCTGGTCTATGATCCAACAAAGCTAGGATGGCCGGCAACCAAGCAGACGATATCTAGGTGGATTCCTCTATCAGACAGGCGTACATTGCAGAGGCTCATCCTCCTCCTCCTACCATATCTGCGCACTCTACACGCTCGATTGGCCCCTCCTGGGCGGCGGCCTGAGGGGTTTCCATACAGCAGCTCTGCCGAGCTGCCACCTGGTCGGGTCGAAAGACATTTATCAGGTTTTATCAATTTGATACCATTGCGGACCCTGCTTCTCAGTTTAGTCTTGAGGGGATCTCAGCGCTGTTCCGCCCATGTTGGGAGCTCTGGGACGTCCCCACTGTTACTTCAGTGACACCTTGTGGATGAAGGAGAAAATGGGATTTTGTACTTACCGTTAAATCCTTTTCTCTGATTCCACAGGTGTCACTGGACGCCCGCCTCAAAGCTGTAGCTCAATTTTCAGTACCGACCAGTGTTTTCTTTTGTTTCCTGCAGCACCATAGGTATGCTAAAGATAGGTCAGAGTTCTCATCGGTTGTGTTTGTTGAAACTCTCACATGAGAGTGTGGTATGTGTGGTCAAGGGTTTTCTACCTTTTTCATTCTCAGAATGTTTTTCTATAACGGTTCTGTGGATATAGGTTAAGTCTGTAATAACCTCCTCTTTGGAAGTGTGCGCTCTTTCTTTCAGCTCCCTCCAGGCAAAATTCTTTTGACTGTCTGGGGGAAGTAGAAGGGGAGGAGCTGGCCACACTGTCTCTAAAATTCTTAAAGTGCCCATGCTGCCTGCAGTCGCCCTTCTATTCCTCACTGTTACCCCAGTGACACCTGTGGAATCTGAGAAAAGGATTTAACGGTATGTACAAAATCTTGTTTTATCATATACTGAAGCATTATCTTTAGGGCTCTTTTAGATTTCCCTATATACCTTTTTTCACAGCCACATTCTATTTGGTAGAATACAATTTGTCAGTTTCTGTTTACAAAATGTGTCTTTATATATGAGAATATTTGTATACCTTACATTAACATGAAAATTACCCTTTAATTTTCCCAAACCTTTCTATTTTAAGGCTATTTTTTTTTATGACTTGGTGCAATTGTAGATTCTCTAGACTTTGTTTTTCTAAAATATGTGGATATTTAGTAACAATGGGCCCAATGTAGACTTGATTGCAGGGCAAATTTGTTCTGAAAATGGGCAGAACAATGTGAACAGCAGGTGGGGCAAATGTAACATGTGCAGGGACAGTTAGATTTGGGTGGGGTGTGTTCAAATGGAAATCTAAATTACAGTTTTAAACCCGCACAGAAACCAAAAAAATAACACCCAAATCTAACTCTACACATATTGCATTTTCCCCATCTGCAATGCACATGGTTATGCCCATTTTAAGAACAAACTTGTCCTGCAATCTGGCCTGAATTAGGCCCAATATAATTTAAAATAGGATCCAGCTTAAGGATACCCCAGTGTTTCTTTAGAATAGAATTTGTTTCTCAACATCAAGAGGGTAATACTTAAGCATTTCCATCAAACTAAATGTATACTTAGGGGTCCAGAATTACAAAACACATGTGCAGAATCTTGATGTCCTGGATGGTGGCTTTACACTAATACTGGGCACACACTATGTGATATGCACGATAACAATGACATTATCAAGAGTATTGTCTAGGGCAGGGCAATTGCGGCCCTCCAGATGTTGAGGAACTACACATCCCAGCATGCCTTGCATCAGTTTCAGCATGGCCACATAGCAAAACTAATGCAAAGCATCCTGGGATGTGTAGTTCCTCAACATCTGGAGGGCCGCAATTGCCCAGCCCTGGTCTAGGGTGTACCCCAGGCATGTCCAAACTATGGCCCTCCAGCTGTTGTGAAACTATAAGTCCCAACATGCCTATTGTTAAAGCTGCGCACTCTTGTGGGTCATAATGAGCATCCCCATCCTCTAGACATGCAATTAAATCTGCCTAGATTGTCAATGACTGCATATTTAGCAGGGGGGGGCGGATGATGCTACTGAACCATATAGTTAACAAGATTGTTCATTATGTTTGCGCAAGATCAGTTGTCCAGGAGCACCGCCCAGATCAAAAATATTATCAGCGGTGCCACAAATTGTATAGTGTACCTAGTTTTAAATATCATATACCAGCCACAATCAAATCCTCTTTCTTTCATCCAACAAACATATAATCAACATTTCATTTTCTATGAAGAGCGGTCAAAAGTCATGCATTTGTTATTAGATTACTGCAATGCCCTTTACCTTGGCCACCCAGCAAAATAATTTCAGGAGTTTACAGCTGGTACAAAAACGCAGCTACCAGGCTGGTAACCAACCAGCTGCACAATACCCATTCTCTACTCCCTCCACTGCCTGACTATAAGATGGTGACTATTTTTCAATATTGGCTTACTGACCAATGCTTCTGATTCCATACTGTCCCACTCAAGTATGGCAATCTGTAGATGGACTTTTAGCAGTTAATACAATCTGTAATTCATTTGTGGGTCAAGGATTTAACCACGTTCCTCCAACAAAATTGAACTTTTTCTCTTCCGTCCATCCTGGTGACACAGCTAACCTTGGTATGTAGGAGGGTCCGCAGGAGCAAAGGCACCTATGCTGACTTTTATAGCAGGCTCCTCCCTTTTGCATCCCAGGATACTTCAGTTCCTTTTAGGTGCCCACAGGAGTGGGTGCTGTGCTGATAGGCTGCAACTGCAGCCGTTTCTTTTGGATTTTTTCTGGATAGAGTAGCTAGGAATTTATTTTATTTTTATTAATTTACTAGTTAGTGCAGGCTTTTGGCCAGTGTGTTACTTCTTTTAGAAGTTCACACACACAGAGCGCAGCAGACGCTGACAGAAGCGAGTCCTGTCAGCGCTCTGTGTGCGGAGGGAAGCGGACTGCTCCCTCTCCACAGCACTCAACCTCTGCTAAAGAGAGGTTTCCTGGGCTCTGGGGGTGTCCAGAACTGGCTCCCTACTTAGGGGACGGATCCCCCGCGATGGCAGTCGCCATCTTGGAAGGGCTTATAGGCTGAAATCCCGTCCAGGGAGGTGAAGCCTATTACAGAAGTCCAGCTCTGCTGGACAACTCCAAGTGATCCCAAAGAGAAGGGTAGGCACTGTAGGTAGGAGAAACTCTAGGGGGCACAGCCTAAGGAAGAAAAAGGCACATTTTTTGCTTCTTCCCCTGCTGCAACAAGAGACTTGGTCTCTTCCTGCTCCTTGTGCTTGCACCATTTCTCTCCTATACTGCGGAGCTGAAGCAAGGTTGAAAGCAAGATTTATTATTCAGCACAGAGAGAAGTTTCTCCTTTGGCAGCGCTGTCCCTGCTGATCGCAGAGGATCATTACAGCAAGCAGATAAGTACACAGTATATATTGCTCTGTGAAAATTGCCTGTCATTGTGCACTGTGATTTTTTATCATGACTGAAGGGTGAAGTCCTGCTGCTGTGGGGGAGCGAGTGCCTGTCTTGTTAGTTAACTGCAAATTTTGTGGTGTTAAATTGACATGTGAACAGATGGATCAGGGGGATTTGTGCCCCTCATGTGAGTCTGTCCCCAGTGGAGCACAAGCCCAGTGGCCTGAGCAGTCTGAACCTGCGTGGGCAGTGGCGTTGGGGAGGTCTATGAATGCCCTAGTGAAGGCTTTAAATAGGCAGAGAGATGACCTAGTTAAATCTCCTGGCCCTTTTGCATCCTCACAGACTTGTGGGGGTTCTGTGGCCCCATCTCAGGGGCACCCTTCAGTGTTGCAGGTCATGCAAGACACTGCTCAAAGAGTCTATAAAATTAATGCATTTATGGAACAGTTTGCCAAGTCCTCTGAAAATAATTCTCCTAGACACCCTTTATCCACACTTCCCCTGTTAAATTTAGACTCAGATGACGACGGGGTGTGTGCAGACAATACCATTTGGGACCAGTCAGAGGAAGTTGAAGCCTCTGTTCCTGGAATTGATGATTTGATTATTGCAGTTAAAACAGACATTTAACTTGTCTGAGGAGGATAAAGTGCCTACACACTGTCTTTCAGAAGGTTCGCCGGCATACTGTGACGTTTCCCTCAGATGAGGGCATGGTTTCCTTGCTAGATGAGGCTTGGAAATCTCCTGACAAAAAGCTCCTTATGTCAAAGAGGTTTGCCAACATGTATCCAATGCCGGAGGATCATGTAAAATTATGGGAGAAAGTCCCTTCGGTAGATGCTCCTGTGGCCAGGTTGTCAAAGACCACAGCATTACCTGTTCAAGGCGGTGCAGCATTTAAGGATCCAGTGGACAAAAAGGTGGAAGGATGCCTTAAGGCGGTATTTGAAGGGGTGGGGTTTACACTTTGCCCCATTATTGCCTCTGCTTGGGTATCCAAGGCCATGATTAAATGGGCTGAGGCCCTAGGCAATCAGCTCCAGCCTGATTCAGAAGCTTTCACACTGGCTGAAAAGCTTAGGTGTGCAGCAGAATATATCTGTGAGGCAGACAGCGAATCCAAGAAGTCTCTTGAAACGTTGGCCTTTAAGGGAGAGCTTCTTTTTGGATCGGAGTCAGAATCCATCATAAAGCAGGCCACAGGAGGGAAGAGTTCCTTTCTTCCCACTACCTCAATACATTCAAAAAACAGGTTTGGGACCTTTAAGCCATCCTTTCGCTCCTCCTTTTTTTTTTTGGGTGTGGGGGGGTGGGGGTGTTCTAACAGAGGACAAACCGGAAGAGGAAAGTTTCCATCCAGTACGGGGAGGGCACCCAGATCCTGTTTTGGCACCTTCACTGAAGAAACATGTGAGCAAAGGAGAGGATAAAACCTCTGCATGATGGGGTGGAGACTTCCCATTCTGGTCTCAGAGGGGGGGGGGTCGCCTCCTGCAGTCTCGGGACAGGTGGAGTCTTGCCACTACGGACCCCTAGATTTATGGGGAGACCCATTTGCAGTTCTAGGCTCTACCTTTTGGTCTGGCCACAGTGCCGAGGGTCTTCACAAAAGTGATGGCTGTCATGGCAGCAGCCCTGAGGTGGAAAGGAATAGTAATTATCCCTTACCTGGACAAGCCTCCTGTTCAAAGCAGAGATGTTACAGGAACATTTGGCCATTGCGACAAAGTTCTTTCAGGACCAGGGCTGGTTGTTGAACCTCACGAAGTCTTATTTGACACCCACGCAGAGACTCCAGTTTCTGGGGGTGATTTTGGACACACACTTACATCGAGTGTTTCTACCAGAATTTAAGGCAGTGGACATTCGGCACTTGGTATGGTTAATCCTGCAGATTAAGATCTGCATAAGAAGATCCTGACATTCCACAACCATCCCTGACTGATATTAGAAAAAGCAAGGTAAAAAGAATGCGCTTGGATTTGAGGGATAAGTTAAAGCCAGTCTCTCGTAGTAATTAGGACATTTAAAGATACTGAAACAAATTAAATAACAATATTAATAAAATGTAATAATCAGTTTCATAGGTACCGGCCGATACCAGACATATACAATCTCAATAGAATAAAAAATAAATATAAAAAATCAGATGAGAAAAAAAATCAGATATACTAAAATATCTCATATATTGTAAGTGAAAAACAAAAGGTCCCCTTTTAAATTTAACAGGATAAATCCACTTTTGCCAGCCTCAAGTTCATGGAGGGTTAATAATGGTGGTAAATAGACAGTCCGATATTGTTAGTTAAGTAAGTGGTCATATGTTGTCAGTCCAATATATGACAACATATGACCACTTACTTTTTTGTAAATCCCTTAGTTCCCCTTGTTCATTAGAAGTTGAAACAGCCATTGACCCCCTCTTCCTTTAGATAAAGCACCTGGACCAGATAGTTTCCTTCCAGTTTTTATAAAAAAAAATTAAACCTACATTAGCCCTGGTAATAGTATCCGTTTTCTAGATAGTATATCTATTGACTTTGGCTTGAGGTGCTGTGATAAAATTGTTTTGATAAATGGGGATTGCTCTGATTTGATTCATTATACCTCCATAAGTTGTACCACAGTCATAATGCCAGTCCCCTTTTTATTTTTTCTTTCATTTGCACTTATCTTAAATTATATGATTTAGATATATATTGTTTGTGTGTTACTATAGCAACTAAGGTTAGCGTAGCGGGTTACCAGCACTGCAGTTTGACGACATCATCCTGGTGGGACACTGTCAGGTGGGATTCCCATTCACCCTTCATGCGGCAGTTAATGCTATTTAAGGTGGGTTCACGTGTTTGCTGGTTAGCCTGATGACATAGAAACAGAATTTGACGGCAGATCAGAACCATTTGGCCCATCTCGACCTATTGTTACTTTGACTTACCATGTTAACTATCAATGTTTAGACTACTCCTCATTCAACTGCATGCTTAGGAGCTTTGCTGCTATACTAACACCACCCACTATTCACTAAAATCTATAGTTACTCAGATACAGCTTGGCCACCAGCAACTAATGCCGTTACTAACATATCACTATATCTGTACTTGAGACTAACAGTTTGGATTATAGTCATCTTATTTTTATTAATATTTGTGTTATTGCCTATGTTTAATCATGTTACATGTATTGATAATTTGAGTAATTTTTACTAATATAAAATGTGTCTAAAAATTTCAAGCAAGTCCTGTGTTACATTATTGAATAAGTGGAACAGGATCTCACTAGACTGACCCACCAGCACAATGACACCCCTCAGTATAGAAGTTCTATTTAACCAGCAAGTCTAGCTAACTTGCAATTATCTGCTGCAGTGGGTTGCAGTAATTTAATTAAACACCTACAGTGCCAGGGACCAGAGGGTGGATCAAACTAGAAGTGGAGGGAAGAGAGTGTCCAGTATACAAAGACATGTACTACTATTACGCAGTGATCATGTAGAACTGTACTGATCAGTTAGGTTGTACAACTTTGGAGAAACTGCAACCTCAACAACATGCAATTGCTACATAGTGATTAAATAAGCTACATATAATCTATATTTTATTGGAAAAAGATCTATTAAATGTAAGATGGAAAACCTTTATGTTGAAGCCTTACAGGACACTTGCTACCGCTTTTGTTTAACCAATGGTAAATGAGGACCGCAATTGTATCCACAAACTGTGCTAAAATCATTATGGTAATCACTAGCCATGAGATGTGTATGGACAAGCAGCAAAATGGACAAACTCCTATTTGTGGCATGGACATAGGTTACATTTTAACTTACCTCAAAAATGTGCAGGTTCCAGTGCCAGAATACAACCATTTATTGTATATAATGTGACAAAGGAAATATTTTTAGAACATATGATCTGAGGAAAGAGGGGCATATTTTCCTATCCATTTCTAGGTGATGCTTTCAGAATGTAATTTGAATTGACACAAACTAAAATTGATACCTTCCTTAAAGTAAAATGAACCAACATCTTAGCAGTGGGGCAAAGAAAACTAAACATATAAGTAAATGGCATTGCCAGGATATCCACCACCTACAAAAATGTAAGTTCTGTTTGTGACGAGTTACTTGCCAGTTACATGAAGGATTCTGGGACTGATCCAGGCAATGACTATGTTTGCGCAGTTGAGCAAGTATTTGCGAATGTGCGAAAAGTTCAGAGAAAACACCCATGGTACTATTTTATAAGGAGTGGCTTGAAAATGTACTTTGTTGCAGACAGCTATGGGCATTCCTGGCTGGCTGATGACCAAAAGGGTTCTAAAGCAAATAAAGGCCATCTGATGGGTGAGTGTTCAGAACTACCAACATTGTTCCACTGACCAAAGATAGTAATAGTGGGCATCTCAGTGCTTATTGAGAGAGAAGCTTGCAGACTAAAGTGAAGCTTGAATACTTAAGTGACTTGTGAGTTTGAAACAGAAGCTGGTCAGTCAGAATACAGAAAAAGGTGAGTTTGCACACAAAAGTCTAAATTTTCATATTCTATTTTATTGTGATATATGCATCTTCTTTTTATCTTATTGTAACCTGTTGCTTAATTTTGACATTTAATTAATATTATTTATATTTTATCCAACATTGTACTTCATTTTACTCATTCACTGTTACCTTCTGACCTTCTCTGTTCCTTTCATACTCTTGCTTGTTGTTGTTTCATACTTAATTGGATTACTCAATCAACTTGACTTTACCCACTTGTCTCCTCTCTGACAGCTGTTCCTTGCCTTTTACCTTCTCTACTCTTTCATATCCCAAGCTATCTCACTCTGGGGGTTATTCTAGTCCATTCTTGCTGACAAAATCCTTCTTAGATGGACAAAACCATGTGCACTGCGGGTGGTGCAGATGTAACTTGTGCAGAGAGAATTAGATTTGGGTGGGGTTTTTCTTCAAAGTGAGATCTATATTGAAGTGTAAAATCATGCAGTCAGTATTTTCTCTGCACAGAAACAAAATAACTCACCCAAATCTAATTCTCCCTGCACATGTTACATCTGCCCCCCTGCAGTGCACATGGTTTTGTCCATCTAAGAAGGATTTTGTCAGAAAGAATGAACTAGAATAAACCCCTCTGTTATCTACCATATCCTCGCAATCTACTACAGACGCTGTCTGTCTTCCCAAATCACTGCTCTCTGTCTGCTTTCACTAATCTACCCTCTCACCTCTGGTCCTCATGGCTGTTAATCTCTCAACTTCACTTTTTCCTACAGCTCCTCCCCCTCCCATACCTATCCTGACCCCTTGCCCCCCACCAACCCAAGGACCCCCCCTCGCTTCTGCAATCCCAAAAACCTTACCCACATAAATACACAACCCACCCCCTTTCCTGTGCCATATGGAATGCCAGATCCATCTGCAACAAACTCCCTGCCATCCATGACCTATTCATATCTAGCGCATTCCACCTCCTTGCTATCACTGAGACCTGTCTCTCCAGCCGCTCTCTACCACGGTGGCCTCTCTTTCTCTCACACCCCCAGGCCTGACGGTCGCCAAGGTGGCGGCATGGGTTTTCTCCTCTCTGCACCTAGTGTCATTCACCCTGAACCAATGTTCCCTCTAATTTTACAAAGGCTGTGTGCGGCAAAAGATTTTGGCTGTGCAACTTTTGTGCGTTAACTTTACTTCAAAATGATATTAAACATTTCAACATTCAAATCACAGCACAGAATGTAGTTAATGGGTGAAACACAGATTGAGTCCACAACTGCAAAACGGGACCACTGCTGCTTTGTGCGCTCTGCTGTAATGTCTGTGCCCTGAACCCTCTCTCCTCTTTTGAGTCTCACTCTATCCGTCTGTACTACCCCTACCACCTGTGTCGCTGCAATCTACCGTCCTCCTGGCCCGATCTCCCAATTTCTTGACAACTTTGCCGCCTGGGTTATTCACTTCCTCTCCTCTGACCTACCTTGTCATTCTTGGTGACTTTAATATCCCCTTGGATAACCCCGCTGATCCTGGCACCTCCAAACTCCTCTCACTCTTGGCCTATCTCCGTGGACTACCTCTCCCACCCACATCCAAGGACACTCCCTTGATATAGTCTTCTCCCGCTCTTGTTCCCTTACGGACTACACTATCTCTGCTTTTCCTCTTTCTGGCCATCACCTCTACCACCCCCCCTCCCAAGCGCATTGTGTCATGGCATAACGTCAACACACTTGATATTGCTGCCTTCTCAGACACGCTGTGTCCTCTTCTCACCCCAATCGCCACCATGTCATGCCCGAACCTCGCCGCCTCCCTCTATAACGACATCCTATCTTCGGCATTGGACTCTGCCTACCCTCCCTCCTCTATCCCCCTTCGATGCTCCAACCCCCAACCGTGGCACTCGCTTATCACCAGATTCCTTAAAAAGTGCTCTTGCACTGCTGAGCACTTCTGGAAGAAATCACGCTCCCTCGCGGATTATCTCCATTTCGAATTCATTCTTTCCTCCTTCAGCTCTGCCCTTGCTCTGGCCAAGGAATCCTACTTTAAGTCCCTCATCCTTTCCCAATCATCCAACCCCCGCAGGCTCTTCACCACCTTCAACTCCTTGCTCTCCTCCCCTCCTCCAGCTCTTCCGTGCTCCATCATAGCCACTGATTTTGCTACATACTTTTCAACCAAAATCTCCTCTCTCAGGACTGCCATCACATCACCTTCCTCCATCTCCACTCCCCTCCTTCCCATCCCTGTCCTCATTTTACCCCACCACTGCCGCTGTAGTCCATTCTATCCTTCAATCCGCTTCGCCCTCCACCTGCCCGCTCGATCCTATCCCCTCCAATATTAACTGTCATCTCAGTCCATCGGTCTGCTCTCACCTGGCTCACCTCTTTAATCTTTCCCTATCCTCTGGGATCATCCCCTCCTCCTTCAAACATGCTCTTGTCTTCCCAATTCTCAAAAAAACAAATCAGGACCCCAACTCTCCGTCCAACTACAGGCCCATCTCCCTCCTCCCTTTTGCCTCCAAGCTCCTAGAACGCCTGGCCTATAATCGTCTCCTAAGCCACCTTACTGCTAACTCCATTCTAGACCCCCTCCAATCCGGGTTCAGCCCTTTACATTCCACTGAACCTGCCCTGACCAAAGTCACTATCTACTATCGGCTAAATCCAAAGGCCTGCAACATCCTTCTCTCTGGGCTACCTCTTGCCAGACTCGCCCCTCTGCAATCCATTCTTAACACTGTTGCTAGGCTCATCTTCCTCTACCTCCCCCCTCTATCTCTTCACTAGCTCCCCATTTGTTTCCGAGTTCTCTTTAAACTCCTCACCACCACCTACAAGGCTCTCCTCCTCCACCGCTGCTTACCTCTCTTCACTGATCTCTATCCACACTCCCTCCCATCCTCTTCACTCCGCCACAGACTGACCTTTCACCTAATCACCTCCTCCCACTCCCATGTCCAAGACTTCTCTCGCGCTGCTGGTGTAAACTTTTAATAAAAAGTGATCCAGAAACACAGAATCAGAAATCCACATCCTCAAGTTCAAGATAACTGCGCAAAGAAATACAACATATATAAATCCAGAAGCAAGATGTGTATGTCTTCACACACGACTTGATGGTGGGATTCACAGAGGTTACAGAAATACTCCTCATGAAGAGAGAATACTAGAACATTGCTGAACAGGTTAAAATAGAAGATAATTTACCAAGATCTGTCTAAAGCAGAAATGGGGAACCTTTGTGCATCCAGCTGTTGTTGAACTACACATCCCAATATGTCCTGCTACAGTTTTGCTATTTGGCAATGCTAAAACTGTTGCAGGGCATGTTGCGATGCATATTTCAACAGAAACTGGAGGGCCAAAGGTTTCCCATCCCGGCATCCCTGGCTTAAAGTGATCAGAATAAAAATGCAGCCAAAGATTAGGTCTATATTACATTAGATATCAGAGCACAGGATTACACAATGAAACATTTAGTTAAGTGGCAGTATGAAGGACAACTAAAGCAGAGTATACAGACCACGACAAATTTATCGGTATATTACTGCTTATTGAATCAATTCTTTATTCATCTGGAAAACTGATGAATCTAAAACCTACATTCTCCTATAGATCTGTATGTTTTTGAAGATTAAATCAAAGAAACCATGAAGAAAAATGTTACTATTTATTCCACTATTGGCTTATGGTGCGTGCCCTCATATAACGAATGAGTGTATATAGACTTTAATCAGCACCATTGAGTTGATCATCACCACGTTTTTTTTGTGTTTTATAATGCATTTAAGCCTGCAGCACCCTTCACGGGACCCCACTTTTCTGCAGGTCCTAAATAAATATAAATAACTAATGGAGCAAATAGGTCTTTATAATGCACTACGTGTAAGGGAAAGGAGATGCAGCACCTTTAAAAATGTCCCTCCTGTTAGTGAGGGAAAGTGAAAAACAAACCAGTTTATAGAGGTATTAAGAGGGCGCAGTAGAGATGCAATCAACCACCCAAATTGTTCAATCAAACCCATCTCAAATTTGGGCAGAATTCCAAAATGTATAATAAAGCATATTTATTGATAAATACACTTAAAAAACACATAAAAATGGAGATCATCCAATGCAATCTTACTGTTGTAAAAGAATAACAGAATTCAGATCAGATAAGTGTATCCAATGCATTTTGTCTTAAGACTTCATCAGGGGCATATCAAGATCAGCAAAATTGTACAACAATAATTTTGTCGGACATTTGATGTAACCGTTTGAGGATTTTTAACAATAAAAGATCCTTAGGATCGCATAAGTATGAGAGAAGAATACCAGGAATGTATTGTTATAGAGCAATAAGATTTTAAAATTGCCAAGACACAGCATGAGATCCCACAGGGCAAAACACATTGGCCCCCACAGGAAAAAAAACCTATTGGCCCCATATAAAAACAATCACACTGGTCCCCACAGGAAACAAAAATAAAATACATTGTCCCTTTACATGAAAAGAAGATACCAGTAAATAAAAGTTGAACTGGTGGT
The DNA here is from genome assembly GCF_055691185.1 of Crinia signifera. NCBI lineage: Eukaryota > Metazoa > Chordata > Amphibia > Anura > Myobatrachidae > Crinia > Crinia signifera. The sequence continues at coordinate 381,191,591 of NC_139217.1, forward strand.
GGCTGTAAACTGGTTTGGGCATCTCTAGATCTGGGGGCACACTTGAGAACAGCCCATGGCACACTAGTCTGTCATGGCCCAGTGGTTGAAAAACACTGGTCTAGAGGTTATTTCGGCAGGAAACCACTAGTAACCAATTCTGCCCTTTGTGGGTAGATGGGTGATATCTCTGTTTCTTACAGATGGACCAAAGATGGATGCCCGATGTTGAATTGGAAAATCAATAGTCCATCTATCCAGGCTGGTTCGGAGTATGTCCACAAAGTGTAGTTGGTGCTGCCAAAAGGAACTCCACTGACACGCTTCGCTAAGGAATAGCTTTCTCAAAGGTATTCCTCACAAGGCGGATGGTAAATATACAGCCCTAAAGACAGCCATTAAATACTCCAGGCATTTATAGGAACAGACTTTGTCAACTAGTGCTGCCAATTATTTTATCTGGGAGCATTACGTATAGACATATTTTGTGTTTTATATACCCATGATTTTTTTTTTTTAAATGTTCCAGTTTCATTATGCATTGATATAAATTTATTGTAAAGTCAATCCCATCGTTAGTGTATTGTTTATTCCTTTACATTTTTTGGGGCACTGCTATCTTTGACTGCCCTTTGTGGGGAGATATCCTACCCAGTTCAACCACCATGGAAGTCCATTATATCCAGTGAATAGGAAAGCTGTTTAGTAGCTAAAATTTCCCTCAAACTGTGCCAAGAACGTAGCTGAATTTGCTGCCAAAAAGTTCAGGAACTTTTCATGCAGCCTTTTCAGCAGTTTCCTATTTATCTGTTGATGTTCTCTTGCTCTGCTATACTTCTGAAAGTCAGCCTACAATTTTCACACACAACTTAACAATTTAAAGGTTTTCTAAAGTATTTGCTAGCCGTCCTAATTTCAATAGTGACACTTTCTCTCAAAAGTGTTTCACCCACTTGTTAACAGCTGTTTTCTTCATAACATTATCCTCAAACTGGCACTAAGAGCTCTCTGATTTTGATGCCACTCTTGCCAAAAGAAATGTAATATTTATTAATTACTCTAATTCCAGCTCACTATCACACAAACACACTGCTCAGAAGACTGATTTAGACCAACAAAAACCGCTATGAAATGCTTACATGGCAACGTCAAACCACACTGAGCTTTCTCTCCAGTACCATCGTGCAACTAAACAGTGGAGAGTTTGTGAACTTGTCAGACCTCGTATTTGTAATGCACAGGTTTTAATAATAAAGGCTGGAATGGACCACATCTATATACTAGGTCAAACATCTGACTTGTATATTTGTCATGACTTTAAATATATTTTAACAATGGCTTATGCGTTAATGCTGAAAGCTACAGTGAAATTGACAACTATAGACCTAATTCAGACATGCTACTGTAGCAACAAATTTGTACAAAGTGTCTGTGTGAAAATAGCCACTGAATGGGTACCGAGTTGCAACCATTGGACGGTTGAACGTCTCCGTAACACCATGGCCACAAAGATTGGTGAATAAAGATGCTGGAGCCATTTTGACAGCATATTACATTGGAATCTTAGTCTGTATGGTAGTTTCAGATTTAAATTAACATTCTCTTATGGACCTGCCATGTAGCTCCTCAAACATTGATGGCGACACAGTTGTTTGAGAGGTCTTTAAAGCCCCATACACACTAAGCGATAAAGGCAGACGATATGCATAACAAGGATATTGTTATCCTTGCGCAGATCATTCAGTGTGTACGAACGATAAAGATAAAGCTCGCTCCCCTGGGCCTTTATCAAATCTTTCTCATCTGTACAGGCAGTCAAATTTTCCCTATGCTGTTTTTGACTACGTGCATGTCGGTTCAATGTACACGAACGATAACGTTTCCATAAAACAAGATGTTCAATTATAAAACAGACTCTTTGTTTGAAATAATTTAGTGTGTATGCACTGTATCATTAATTTTGTAGCTCTGGGGAGTTCAAGAGAAATGGTTAATGATCTCCTTAGCGGCCTTTGTTGCATAGTGTGTATGTAGCTTTACTTGCAAGTGTCAATATAGCTTCATTGCAGTATTTAATTCAGTTGTCTCTGAAAAGGGTTTGAAAATAATGGTATATATTGCAAATTATTCCAGGCTACTCAATGAATACCAAATCATAGGACATTTATGCGACCCCAGTAGAACAGAAATAAGTTTCACTTAGGTAAACTCCAGCTGCAATCATCCTCAATAACATTTAGACATCCTAACAAGTTTACAATGATCTTTTGGTCGAGAAAAACAACCATCTCTGCTTTTGTGGAAATGGACCAATTTAAAAAATAAAACTAATCTGATTTGGTCTTTTTTGAAATTGCTATTCTGAATAATTTGCTAGGAAACCTAGTTGGCCAGAAAGGGGTGATAAGGGTTAGCTGTACAAAACTTACCAAAAATTGCTGGTATTTTAGTTTCTTATCCAAAAGCACACAGTAATTCCTCAAATACGAGGGCGAACAATAAACTACAAAGAACAGCCCTAACCCGTTCTGTGAAAAATGTGGAAGGGACAAGAGGAAAAATCAGGAAGGAACTCCAAATTTCATTATCCAGGTGATGGCACAAAAAAAGTGTTGTTTTTAAAAGGTGGGTCATCCTGTTCCAGGGTGATGTGCTTCCTTTGGGAGCAGCCATGATGAATCTGATCACAAACATCCACACTTGTCTGCCGAGCTCTCATGACTGCTCTCCACCAGTGCTCCTATTACTGTGCAAGCCACTTTTATCCTGACTTTTTTTTGTTTTCATGTGGTCTGTATGGTCTGGTTCATGATGATTTCAGTATCATCAGTGTATCTGATGATACTCATATCTAGCTATCCTCCCCTGAATTGTCACCATCAGTAATGCTCCTCTTCCCGGAATGCCTTTCATCTTGGATGTCACCTCAAACTCAACATTTCCAAAACAGAATTAATTATATTCCCACCGGCTAAGAGTAGTTACCAACCTGATATCTCTATCACTGTTGAGAACACAACAATCAATCCTACTCCACATGCTTGCTACCTAGGAGTCATCTTTGACTCTGAACTGTTCTTTATTCCTCACATTCTATCGCCCCTAAATCATATTACATGCATCGAACAAGCATCCAAAATTTGTCCGTACCTTACACAAGACACTGCAAAAACTCTAACCCATGCACTCATATCACACATTGATTATCGCAATAGCCTCCTGACCAGTCTTCCTAAGAAAAGACTCTCACTACTACAACCCATTTTGAATGCAGCTGCGAGGCTGATCTTCCTGGCTAGATGTTCAACGTCTGCTGATCCGCTCTATCAGTCCTTCCATTGGTTGCCTGTATATTACTGCATTCAATATAAAATACTTATAATTACCTACAAAGCCATTACTCTGACTACACCGACTTATAGCTCTTTGCTTACCTAAAAACATATCCCTACTCTCTGCTGCTCCCACTTACAATTTCAGGATTTTTGTCAGGCAGCACCTACCCTATGGAATGCCCTTCCGTGTACATTAAGACTCTCCTCTAGCCTCCAAACTTTCAAGCGTTCGCTGAAAACTCACCTCTTCAGGCAAGCCTATCATATTCCGGAAGCCCACACAACCTCCAGTAGCATTCATATCTAATTGCATCCCATCAGGAATGTCTTGTTATCTGGTGGTTATGCCATGCTATGGAATCCTATCCCTATGTATCCCTCCTATTATCCCTATAGATTGTAAGCTTGTGACTCTGTTTCTACCCAGTTTGTTTTACCACTTGTTTCCAATTGTGCAACGGAATATGCTGTGCTATATAAGAAACTATAAGAAAAAAAAAAAAAAATCAGTATTCTATTTCCTGTGTTTATAATGACCACTTATGTTGCTTTTTGCGGTTATGTTATAAATCTGTTTTATTAGGGATACCTAGGATTTAACTCTGAATATCAAATCCAGAAATCTATACATATAACCAATAGAAAGAACACTTACCAGGGTTTTTTGCATGTAAACATTGCTTCTCTCGAAGTTTCGATCCAATCAGGGTGGAGATACAGCCCCACATCACATGAAAACAGCTGAACAAAAAGGTCCAATGGGATACCAAATACCTCCTGCCAGGCTCCTATATATGGGGTGCATACCACACCCCTATATATATCCATATCAATATATATATATATTTTTTAAAAGAGCGCCAAAATACAACAAACAATTGTCATGCTGAAAAGCATATTGGTTTATTTTTGGCGATAAAAAAAAAAAATCAATATGCATACAGAACGCCTAATATAAATATATGAATTGTCCCACCAACAGGAACCTTGCCTTACTAGGCTTGTTCTGAGGCCCAGCATGCACAGGAGTACCCTCAGCCAGATCGAAGCAGATTCCCAGCTTCACTTCCGGTGGCTAGAGCTTCTGAATGCTGGAACGCATGGGTTGGCATATGGAACGCAAATACTGCCAACCCATTCTCGGCAATGAATATTTAACAGACACTGGGCCATACATTATTATCTAGATATTTATAAAGAATGCGTAATGTCAATATCATCTCATCTATACTTTGAGAAGTATATATCCACAAAGTAACACAGCAGACATTATATTCTGCAGCACTTAGTTACATAATATGACTGATGCCTAAATGTGTGTTAACCATCTCATTGCTGTTTGGGTGATGAGAAGAACAGTGATGTATAGGTTATCAGGAGAATGGCATACATGAAATAAATGCATTTTGTATATTTCTTCAATAGAAAAGTTTTCTATTGAAGCAATATACAAAATCGATAAAACCAATCATAATGAAATATGTATAATATATACATGTATATAATATGTATATATACTGTACATAGTGGAAAAAGGATCAAAGAAAAAATAATAAAAAGTTTAGAGTGTATTGGTCACAGCTCAATCCAATCCAAAATGTAATGGAATGCATTCATTCATAGGGAACTACCCTCTTCAATTTAAAAATACAACTCGCTTTAAGTTTCCTTAGAATCCTGGCCCCAGTTTGTCATTTTTTCTCAATTTGCACGTGGTAATAACCACGTATGATAAGCCCCATGGACATGGGAGCAAATAAATTACATAAATTCATTACGCAGTTTATTCCGTAGCGAATAAAAAAGTTTTCCATTTTGAAGAGGAGGAAATGGTCAAACATCCCACACATTTAACGCACCCTGGCTTCTGTGTACTAAGCCACGTTTGGTCTTGTGGCTTTTCTGCGCATAAGGAGCTTCATCAGATTGTGTCCACATTGGTAAACCATCATCCGTGGATCTCTGAACATTGGGGGTAATTATGGTTGAAAAACAGTGCTGTGTGTCATTTTTCTCCCACCCTCTGATCGCATATGCTGCCGCCCCCCATTCACAGTGCAAATTCCTCCACACCGCTGCAAATGGATGTTTAGCATAAACATCCATTCACAGCCTATGGGGAAACCCCCACATCATTCGATGGTTGCGGACCGTCGAACGAACTGGAAGGTGCACGCATATCTAAGGGGCTCTCATGTCACTTCGATTTGCATGCACAATCGACTGGAACTGGGCGGACAGCTGTCAGCTGCCTATCGCCTGCAGTGTATAGACAATACGATTTTGGCTAACCTTCTAGGCAATTTTGACTATCTAAACAAAATTTTAACCAAATCGCACCGTGTGTACTTACCACTTACAACTATTTAAGAAGCCAACCAGAATTATTGCGTTTTGTAATATACATAGTCACAGATTATGTAAAAGATCTTTGCATATGGAGATACTGTAGGGTTATAAATATAAATTTCTGTACACGAAATCATGTGTGAAAGATTAAAAGTGTTCCATTAATAAACTGACATATAAAACTTGACCAGATACTGTAGGACTTACCAGATACTGTAGGACAGCAAAACAATAGGTATAACAATCAAATGCATTTGTAACAATAAAAAAAGATGAAGATGTACAGATAGATACACACACATCCTGCTTTAACCTATTAGTTATAGCTTGTGTCAACTATTCCAGGTGCTTTACAACAGGTGTGCAGTAATTGCTTCACCTTTAAAAGCTAAGTTGCTATGAGCTTTAGACCAGATAGCATACTTGAGCAATAGAGTAGGAACCTACAGAAAAGCGGCGTCATTTACCGAGGCTGCTTGCTTCAAATCCATTGATTATTACATTAAATACTCCACTGTTTATTATTTTTTCGTTAATCTAGTGACTGCAGAGTCCCTGTGATTTCAGTTTCAACAATGTAGTCACAAACAGGGTTTCACTTCAAATCTAGGATTTAGAAGTGTGTAAATGAGATTGTAAGCTTGCGAGCAGGGCCCTCCTACCTCTATGTCAGTTTGTTTCTACGGAGTTTGTTTAGTTAATGTTGTTTCCAATTGTAAACTCCAATGGAATATGCTGCGCTATATAAGAAACTGTAAATAATAATAAATGAGCCTCCCCTCTTATCATAGATCCGAGTCACGGTACGACCCATATTCCTATCCCCCTTTATCTTGAATTTTGTTCTAGTGCCTGTCAGAGCTTACTTCTGCAAGGCACCTCCTAACTTACTTTCTCTTACATGACACTTACCTGTCACTACACTACTTTGGAATGGCTGTGTGTCTTTATTCTCATGAATCCTGAGTATTGCAGTATGGAATACCAACACCTTAATGAACAGGGACAGCAATACTAGCCAGTTATTTTGGCTTGGGGACCTCATAGAACCAAAGCAGTTAGCAGAAATGTTCATGTATACATACAATGAAATTCTGTGTTAACACATACATTATAAAGATAACTGAACACGCCGATGCAAAAATAGTATGCGTAAAGGAGTGTAGTCTTCAGAAGGCACAGCACAAATATGTGAAGCATAAGCACAATTGATAAAAACAGAATTTGACCTAAAATACAACTTAAATAAATTACTAATAACATTCAAAGTTCTAATGTCATGACAGAATAAATACAAGATATTCCGTTTACCAATTCTGATTCTGGTAAATAAGAAAATATTACTATCAAATAGAGGAACAAATGATTTAGGAACGTAAAATTAAATTTAACAATATTCATTTTTTTCTTTTAAAAAATAAAATAAGGGAATGGACCTGAAATTTTAATTCCACCAATAAGAAAGCAAAAATGGTGTGTAAATCTCAAGTTTTACTTTTTCTTTCATCAGAAGAGCTATAAAAAGGCACAGTGCAAATTGCCCTGGCATGTTAGTTTGTTTCTTAGGTTTCACAAAGAAAAAAAAATATTTGAAATTACATTTTAGTTTTCTTCTAAGTTATTCATTTGTTGGAACCTTTTCCTGCATTTTACCTTCTAAGCTTCATGTGTTGCTCTGTTGGCATATTTAGGACTAGAATGTATTCTATAGAATCTCTCTCCTATGCCTTAAATAGTATACTTATTGAATTTGGTGGCATTCTGCCTATTAGTTAGAGATGCACACAGGTCTGAATAGGGAAACTTTAATTATGACCAAGCATTCCCAACCACGGTCCTCAAGGCACACCAAGAGTGCAGGTTTTAGTGATAGCCAGGCTTCAGCAAAGATGGTTTAATCAGAATCACTCAGATACTAATGAAGTCACCTGTGCTCAAGCCTGGATATAACTAAAACCTGCACTTTTGCCTTGAGGACCGTGGTTGGTAATGCCTGCACTAAATACTGTATTGTTTGTTTAACACTGTAGGCACTTGGTGCAATCCTTTAACACTTTAATTCAAAAACACAATCAATTTAATACAAACCGTTTTTGTGATTTTTTACATGTCTAACGGACATATACTATAATTCAATTAATTTACCTTTAACTATTTCATTGTGCATCAATTATGCCATACAGAGGTGTCATAATACATCTAGCCTCAACACACCATGCAGTGCAAGATACCTAGCGTAAATGAGCAGCCAACTTCCGTGCAACTCTAATATGATATATGAAACTTTGTATATTGTGTATGATGGAGTATTTACACAGAGCAGAACAGAACTTGTATTGTAACAAATCTGCAGGTACTATATTGTAGCACTTCGTATAAAGATTCAGAGATTGTCACACACGTCATGACAAGTGTCATATAGAAAATAATATGGCACAGTCTCTTTGTCCGTCCTAGTCACATTGCAATGCAAAGCATTTCTGGTTTAAAAAACAAAAAAAGAATAAAGATGAAATGATAGAAGATTCTCAAATGACCTGGCGTGTCAAGAAGGACTGTTTAGCATGAATGCAGCAAAGATAAATAAAGTATGGGTGTCTTTTCTTTATAAAACATACAATACTTCGTAATAAGAAAACATCTGTTCAACATAAGTAGCATTTGTTTAGCATGTTCTTCTGTGATGTCGTCCTCTATGTTAACTGTTGAGAGTGCAACACTTACCTTCATATACGTTCTAAGAAATAATGCAACAAAACCGTCCTCAAAATAAAGTAAAAAGTGTACCGAAAAAAAACCAACACACAGACAACCCATGTTACATTGTTTCCTTATGCATGTGTTCCTAGAATGGCACAGAAAACTGGTAACGCTTGCAAACAAAATCTTCTGTACAAATGATGAGACAGGCAGATGATGAACATTTTTTATTTACAAATATACTAAAATATCTCCGACAGTGAGTCACACCTGCTCCCCCCTCACCAAGGACCTGAAACGCAGTTTTTTTTTAAAGTGCATGCAAAAAAGAATTAAAAGCCTTTGTTTTCGCTCATCGATTTTTTTAAACGTTTTCTTTTTATTGTAAGAAAATACACAGCTTGAAAACGTGGATAATGTAATATTTAAAAGACCAAAAAGACAGGAGGGGACAGGGCAGAGGAAAAAGAAAAAATATATAGAAAAAAAATTAATTAGAATAATAAAAAAAAAAAGAAAAAAAAAAGTACTGGGCTGATTGTGTTAGATATCTCATCTTTAAAATACTGAATTGGATAAGGACCCTTTCTTTCCCCCTTGCCAATTATTTTTACAATAACACCCCCCCACCCCCCCAAAAAAAATCTACAACATAAACAGGGAGAGAGATATAAAGGTTAGCTTTCAGATTTGAGAAACAGCTGTTAAATTACAATAAGAAAATATGTAAAATCTCTCCTTAAATTCATTCTATACAGAAAATACATAATTTTTGGCCACAGTCCCTGTGTGGGTTTTGTGCTAATGGGACAGTGGGCTCTGGGATGCTGTGTGCACACACCCTCTGCTTAACTGTTACAGCAGCAAAACCAGTGGAGCAGATCATTGCTTTGAATGGGCTGTGCTTATTCAGAGTCCACTCTCTGTCCAATTCAAAAGTCGAGTAGTTTCACAGAAGAGCATTTTTATGCTGTGTTGTAGAAGCCTACACAAAGAGGCTTGGCCATAAGCATAAAAATGTCATTTTTTGCTTCTAGATTTTTGAGGCTGCAGACCATACAGGCAATAAGCACCATCACATCCATAAACACTGCTGTTTTGCACTGCTCTAAAAAGGCATGTAATGAGAACATGTACAGCATATGCAAAAACACAGAGGGCTTTACCCATTGTTACTCGCAAAGACACCTCTGTAAGGTTATTTAGGTATAAAACAACTTCACAACAAAACAGGAGCCATACTAATTCTTTCAACCAACAAGTGCAATAATCCACTAAATACAAGCACAAAAAACCCTCCTTCATTTAGTTCTAAGAGCAGTACAACGTGCTAGTTCTTTCAGCAGTGACACATCATCTGCCCCTCAGAGCAGAATAAGACAACGCATAGTAATGAAAAACTGAAAGTAATGGAAACCACATTCACACGTGGGCCATATCATTACAGGAACAGCACAGACCCCCCCCCCCCACTGTATTCATACGTGCTGCATTTCTTGTGACCGCTAACAAAGCAAAAGTAAAACTACATTCATTCACCATACAATATTATGTGTCAAGAAGCCTATGGAAGGAATAGACTGCCAATGTGACTCGAAGGCTTAAGAAAACATTTTACTTGACAGACAGAAAGACCTCCATCATTGAAGGGTATCGCTCAGTATTACACACTGCATGTTACAGCATATTCCTTTAAGTATCAGACAGCAAAAATTCAGTAGTATGTGACAAAATACCAGTGTTTCTACCAATACCATCCGAGTGCCTTGTAGGCTAATCATCAATAAGCGTGTAGAAAAGCAAAAACAATCAATCATTCTTTCACCTAATGTTAGCACCTTTACTTCAAAGCAGATTTATACAGCAGTATTTTACTGTGTTTGCTATAGAGAAAACTAATCACCTATCCCATTAGCAGCATCACAATTTACAGTACCATTGTTCATATAATGCAATTAACAATTTAGTGTTGCTTGGGATTTGGTGAAAAGCCTGCAGCCACAAAAGTGATCATATTGTTCCAGAAAGAGTGGGAGCCAAATCAGCACAGCTTAGCTTAAGTTGTAGAGGGATATACTATAGGTGCATGAACCATGCACTGGGAAAAGTGTAAATCACTCCAATACACAGGTTAAATGTACCCAGTCCTGGTTTTACAATTTTTTTTCCAGCTCCAATGTGATTTGTATAAATATTGCACCCAGGTTAAGACAAAACCTTATCATACACAAACCACCACCACCAAAAGGTTTTTTTTTTGTTATGTTGGTCCAGAAATTCCCAGTGTTTCAGCAAATATTTCAGATAGCACAAATAATAAATCAATCTGTATCAATTTTCAGGTTTATTTAGTATTATTGTGCCAATTCCCAAAAACTAAATACTGCAAAATATTGTATATGCTTTACCTTAATTTCAGGTTCCTCATCATTACAATGATGCACTTAAATGATGAAAACAATTTGATATTTTTTTTCCCCCAAGATACTGGCTTTGGTGTCCAATAATCATCATCAATATAATGGACATATTTCCATATAAAATATTCTGATAATAGATTCATTTTATGAACTCAATGCATTTACCATGAAGTCATTAATCACAAAATAAAAATCAAATATAAGGAGTTTTACATTTGTACACTTTCCATTTTCAGGTGAAAAGAACAATGTGTCTGCATGTGAACATACGGCTACATGTATCCAGGAAGAACACAGACAACTCTGTGTATAATTTAGTGAATCATATGTACCAAAAAGGTCTTGCTTTCAGAGGACTCTCCCCCTTCTAATAAATGAGGACCAAGATGTACTAAGCCAGAGCAGACGTAAGGAATCACTAAAAAATGTAGTATGAATGACATTAAATTCCAAACAGAGCAGAGTTACAAGTGGGTTACTTTGCCCAGAAAATGCCATGTTGGACAAAATTTTTAACGTTGTCTACAGAAATAAAAAAATAAAAAAAAACTGTTATTCATTGAGCTTTTGTATAGATATTTTCCAGCTTCAAATCTTAAAAATAAAAAGTCTCTAAATCATTAACTTTTGCCAAAAAATACTCCGCAATGTTTGATTTTTTTTATAATATTCTTGTACATATACAATACATTACTTGTCTAACATCAATTTTATACAGACTTTTCAGCTTCAAAAATATTCTCTCTCTAAAAGATGTTTTCATTTTTTTTTTCATATTTCTTTATGTGACTTTTTAATGAATGTTTTGAAATGTTGCTCTTTGAGGAAACACTGACTCAGTACATCACAGCCATCGCCTATTAAATTGTAATGCCCCCCCCTCCCAAAATTGGGAATAAAAAACAAATAAAAAAAAAACTAAAAAAAAAAAAAAGAAAAAAAAAAAAAAACACAAAACCCTGAACCTCCCTAACTCTTGCCCTCATAGGTTTTAAAGATGATTGCTAGTTAATGGATATATTGGTGGACTGCAACTATTATTTAACAATCGATTTGCTCTCAAGTACTTCCAAGCTCAGGATCCAGGAGATATGGAGGTTGGAATGGGAAATATACAAAATTTAACTGCAGAGGCAAATTCACAATTTGTAAATATATGAAAATTAAAATTCACAATTTTTTAAATCAATACTAAGGAAGAAATAATTTTTGTTTTAACCTTTATCTTAAAAGCACTTTTCAAGTGCAGTTTATAGATGGTATGTCCATGCCTGTGAACAGGAATTCACTCACGTGTGCACAGGCAGGGACACTCTTAATACACAACCCATTGCAGGTATTGGACAAGAGAGCTGAAAAATACAATCGCAAATCTTACAAATTTCAAAACTGCTGTATTACCATATACACAGTGTAAATAAACATGTTTTTTTTCTTTTTATATCCTGGTATACATCAGCAATATATTGCAAAAGTATAGTTATCCTTTTGGCACTGTATAAGTGCCAAAATCATTGAGTAAATAGTGTCTTTTGGTCTTAATTTTCCAGCTGCCTTATGTCAGTAAAGAATACATGTGGTATATACATAGAAGAAAACCAGGACTGGAGTAGAAAGTACCACTGATTTAGAGCCAAAAGTGCAATGAAAATTCAAAGTCAATTTCTGCTCCTGCCAGCTTAAGTCTTAAAAAAAAACAGAAAAAAAAAGAAGAAAAAAAAAGACTAAAAGTAAAAAAAACAGAAAAAAAAACAAATAAAAAATAAAAATTCACAAGACATTCTACCCACCCCATCTGCCCAAACAACCCTCCCCCAAGTTCTGCTTCTCCCCACCCACCCCACAATATGTCTATATATATATACAACATGATTGGTTTCTGTAAAATGTATCAAACCTCAATAGTTTAATAAAATCTCTTCTTTTTTTATTCCTGACGAACAAATACCAAAAAAACAACGTTTAACGCAGCAGCAGTAACCTTAAGGCTGCAGTTTTATGCTTCTCTCTCTCTTATGTATTAAATTGTATATATATATTTTTTGCTTGTACTTTAACAGAATAAAATGTTTGTAGTAACCAACAGATATTCACATGTGTGTTGGTTTGTAGTTTATCTCCTCTTTTCTCTCTAGTCTCTCAAGATGTGTTATTGAACATCGATAAATTAATCTCTTCATCCCTGAGTTTTAGTTTTAAGTGTAAGGCACTTTAGAAGATTGGACGGTTCGCCATCACTGGATACTGACCCAGTACAACAGAGGTGGTACGTTCACGGGTAACCAAACTTCTGAAAGTGCCAAGAATGACCCCACTCTTATGCAAGGTAAAAGTCATCACCGGATCTTATTTAAACACCGTCACTAAACTGGCTCAGGGCTGAAGGGGTTAATCACAGATTTTGACGACTGTTGTGCATCATGAGTAATGAAACCGACTAAAATTGTGGGCAGCCATCTTTCACAAAGTAATAAAGGGCTGATCTTTCACCATGCTGCAGGACACACATCGTTTAGTCCCAGCAGAGGGATTGTGAACACATAGCTTTCACCCCGTACTCAGAGACACCAGGGATACATACTTCTCACCTTCTTCCAAAGACAGGCCAAGACACATAACTCTCACAAGCCCTCCCACAGAGGCATTGAAGATACATACCTCTCATTCCTCAACACCGAGATAAAAGCACATACCGTATCACCATCTTCCCCAAGGAACATCATGGACAAAACTTTGAATAATCAAGTTATCTCTTTCCACAAAAGGGGTTATGAATAAAGGAAGAGTTTCGACACAAAACACAATTGTTACTTCAAGACTTCTTCCCGCTGTTTGAATCTTCGGTTTGTATAACAAGCACCAATGTTCTGATGGATTGAAAATTTGACTGACAATCAGGGACACTTGAGAGGTATGCCAGGGAGCTTGCTCCGTGCTCAGATTTGCCCAGAGGCACCCTGGTGAGTAAAAAGAATTACAGGCACTAGTGTCCAACGGACGTCAGAGATAGATAAGAGAGATAGAGAGAGAGAAAGAGAGAAAAAGAGGGAGAGACGAGAGAGAGAGAGCACGCCCGTTAAAATGGGGAATGTACGTTTTGCAGGTTCTCCTTGCTGTCATTGTTAATATTATTATTGTTCTTTTATTTAAATGGCAAAAACTGGCCTCTCTCATCTATAGTCCTCCTTGGGATATTCTAACGTCACCAGATTTCCAAAGCCCATCCGTAAACTTTCCATATCAAAGGTTTCAATTTCTCTTTCCTGGCGTTCAAATAAATGCTTGATCCTCTCGCTGCGCTCCTTCTGAAGGGCAGCCAACTCCTCTTCAATCTAAAATAGGTAAGAAAATCATGTCACTGAAATTGAAGCAATGATGCATTATCTCCAGTATAGCTGAAATATCCAACATGGTGTGTAACCCAAAGAAAGACCATGCTTGCATGCTTATCTGCCTATCTGCCATTCTAAAAAGGGTCCAACTGCAATTTGGCAGTATGAAAAACAAATTGCTACATGCCATGCAATATTCCCAAATGCTGCATATATGGGTAATTTAGCACATTTTTATCATACTACACTACTGGAATCTTTTCTTTATCAATATTTTAGGGGTTCATAAACATGGACTAGTACTGCGCAACACAAAGTCATGGGTAACTAGAAGGATTGGCACCTAGAGCACATTGTTAAGCATAGCTGGGAATTGTGGCCTTAAGCAACTAGCTAAATTACTTCAGCCAATCAGAGCAGACCAGTGGTGACATCACCTGTTGCTAGGAGTTTCCAGCTCTAAGTCATTGGTGAAGAGGAGATGGAGATTTTAGTGCTTTTACATTAGAGAATTGTTCTTCCCTTATTTAAAGTTGGCTTCTTACACTACATATTTCTGCAGTCACAACCTCACAGCATTCAATAATAAATCATGGTATGTCAGAAGCATACATGCACTAATAAATATCAATACATTAATAATTGTAAACATAAAAAGAAATATTTTTCTCTTGAACAGAAGATACTCTTGGACCCCAAAGCGTTAATAAACACCAAATTAAACTAAAGCATTTTATTCATTATGCAGTGATCAATCAGCAGAGTAAGTTGGAAAGATATTATAAGGCTCATTACTCCATGTGTAAAGTGACATACCTAGCACATAGATGACATAGCTGTAACACATGTTCTAAATACGGTATGTCATGCTCCTTAGGACGACACATTTACCATAGGGATCAAGAATAACATGCGTTCTGGACAACAAAGTATTTTATGGCACAGTAAATGCATTAACCAACAGCATTTTCACTTCAAACCATAGCTGTCTGACCATCAGACAAAACCAATCACTCCAGAGCAGATATCGGCTTTCCAAAAATTTGATTTTTAGTAAGTAAAATGCAAAGACCTCCAGAAACAATGTGTGGGGAGGTTTGAAAGTAAGAAAATATGGCAGCATGTTGCCATAATTATAACAACCTAATAGCTCTTTTGTAATATAACACCCACACAATGTAATAGGTTGATTTCATCACATAAAATTGAGGAAATCAAAACTATCATTTAAAAATGTTGAAACCTGTGGTGACAATGAACATGTCAATGTAACAATCAATTTGACATTCCTTTACTAGTGAATGGCAAATATCACTTCTATGGGACACATTTATAAACACGCACATTTACACAGAATGACTAACAATTTCCCATTTGTACCTTCTGTTCCAGGTGCGCTCTGCGAAGGGACACCCTTTGCTCCAACTTCTGCAGCTCACGCTCATGCTGTGCCTCCGTCTGCATCTTGATCTTGCTCTGGTAGGCATTGAGCAGCTCCATCTCCTGTTGAAGCTGTTGCCGAAGAGCCTGGCATTCTGCTTCTTGCGCCTCGTCCAAGCGCAGCTGATGCCACAGCCAGGTTAAAATTTTAAGGGAAAATCAACACGGGTAAGGTCCAAAGTCGGTTGTATAGTAAGTAAAGAAAAAAAAAAAAAAAAGGAAGACATGTAAAGGGGTGGCATTAGACTTCTGTTCAAGTAACTTAATAGCCTGATAGTGGGGCATATTTATTAAGCCTGGTGAAGTGATAAAGTGGAAGGTGATAATGCGCCAGCAAATCAGCTCAAAGTTACATTCTGGGTTTGAAAAATGACAGTTGGGAGCTGAGTTGATGGCACGTTATCACTTCACCAGCCTTAATAAATCTGCACCGGAGTTAGCAATCAGTAATTCTAGCCATAGCATTATTTCCGGGATGGATTCAAGATCCTGATGGCCAGAATCCTGACAGATCTCAGTAAGTATTTTAACCCAAACAGTCCCCTCCCGCAGCCAACCCTAATCCCAGTACTCTCTGGACTCTGAACGTCAGGATGCCACTGTTGGCATTCTGACTGAACAGATAGATCCCAACCGCTGAGATCCTAAAAGCATCCCATTATTTCCTACAGTATAACATACCCTTGTTTCATCAACATTCTTATACATGCAAGAACAAAGTATATTCAATTTAATTAAAAATACAATATTTTCTACACATATACAACTAAGGAAGCATTCAACCATACAGATATGCTGTAAGGCACATTGTTTAAGATTTTAATAGACTTGTGGTGTTATTAGTTATAAAGTAACAGTAAAAGCAGAAATAAAATAGTATATTCCAATACAGAAGTTCTCGGCTGTCTTTTGTATCCTCTTCTGCAACAGATATAGGGGCCATGATTGTTCAGCCAAGTAATTGATAGTGGACGCCAACAATAAAAAATAAAACAAAAAAATATATATAAATCTGTGTTTTCTTTATGAAGAAACAATGTTGTAGTGAGCTCTTTAACCCGAGCACTGAACAAGACAAAAGAACGATAAAGCTTCACAGAAATAAGCAGCAGTTTCCCAAGACATCCATAGTGCTGCAATTATTAGCAACTTGCCAAAGCTGCCCAAAAAAAAGGAATGCTGTAGCTCCTGTTTAGTGCAGACAACAGGTAACCTATGTAGCAGTCCACATGAGCAATGGAGCACATGAACATGTAAGTGGATAGGCCATTGATAGAATATTGCCATGTATCAAATCCAACAGTGAATACATTACAGATATCAAAGCAGCATTAGTGTTTTAATGCACATGGTCTAAGCACATAGTATATAGTATTCCTGAGGTTGGACAATATTCGGACCGCAGGTAACACTATGTTTATAATATAAAAATCATTACCTAGGGAGACTTTTGTGAAAGATGCCAACGTCAGTACAATTACAAGTTCCTTTAGAATAGCTGGCTCATACCCAATGAGTGATCACACATATCTGCTTTTATTTATATTTATTTTTCTTCAAAATAAATATTTTAGACTAACATATCAGAAAACATTCTACTTTATTGCAATACTCCTCACATTGACATAAGTGCCTTAGTTAATAATTGATTAAAAGAGCAATGGGCATAACCATAAAATAAATAAATAAGTCACATAATAAGAAAACGGGGTACTTGTGTATTATCACGGCGCCCGATTTCATCTAAATCGCATACGATATTGCATGTGATTTAGCGGCCGATTCGATCCACGATGCGATTTAGCGGCCGATTTGCATGCTATTCCATCCTTGCACACTCCCACTATCCAAGTCAGCCTGAAGCCTGGCGAGCGCAGCGAGCCCCGCGGTACTTGTCCTCCCGATCTTCATACCCCCACTATCCAAGTCGGCGTGGAGTTGATTCTATAATGCGCAGCGAGCCACCGAGCCCCGCGGAAAATGATCCCGAAGCGTGTCGAGCGCAGCGAGCCCCGTGAGGGGACGCGGAACACACGTCAAGTAATCCGTGTCTGCTCGCCATGCTTCGGGATCCTTTTCCACGTCCGCTCGCCACGATTCGGACTCGGTGGCTCGCTGCGCTCGCCAAACTTTATAAAAGCAACTCCACGCCGACGTGGATAGTGGGGTATGAACAGGGAGGGAGGACACGTAACGCGTCAGCTCACCACGCTTCGGGCTGACTTGGAGAGTGGGGGTGTGCAAGGATGGAATAGCATGCACATCGGCAGGAAATCGCGGCAAATCGGCCGCAAAATCACATCCGATTTTTGCATGCGATTTGCAGCCGATTTCGCGGGCGCCGTGATAATACACAAGTACCGAAAACTGCAGTCTTGTTATAAATAGGCATGTTAAATGCTATTCTCTACCCAGTGCTAAAGTTGTTTATTGTTTGTGTGCGAAGATATTATGTTGGGGGTATTCTATTAGCTGTTATAACCTGTTTTCAAGGGAAAAACACTGCCTTTTTCCATGACCCAATTAATTGCAGCTATCCAATTGCTTGCATGTGGTAATTATCCATAGGGTTTTATCATGAATTTATCCTCACCTACTCTGAGCAGATGAAAAGTTGGGAGATTTGTGGTTGACCATGTCTAGTCTCTTAGGGAGTTATTCTGGTTCACTCTTAGAGGCAAATTCCTTCTTAAATGGACAAAACCATGTGCACTGCAGGTGGGGCAGATATAACATGCAAAGAGATTTAGATCTGGGTGGGGTTTTTCTTCAAATTGAGATCTATATTGCAGTGTAAAAATAACGCAGTCACTATATTCCCTGCACAGAAACAAAATAACTCACCCAAATATAATTCTATCTGCACCTGTTACATCTGCCCCCTGCAGTGCACATGGTTTTGTCCATCTGATAAGGAATTTGCCTGTAAGTGTGAACTAGAATAAGGCCCTATATGACTAATTATGCACTTCAAAGGTTTAAGAATTTTAATAAGCCCAAAATAAGAAAGTGTAAAAGTGATAGAAATGAGAGTACAAAGTATCTGACAGGTACAGATGCAGCATCTCTCATCATTGCTGGCGCATCGCCAGACATCCATATCTGGCTGTGGGCACACATGGACATGCAAGCTGGTGCCTGGAATGAGTGCGCAAGTGTCTCCGATGCATGCGTGCCACATTCCTGTGGTGTGATGCTTCCTACGCCAGGAGCCACTTTCAATATCCATCTGTATATTAGGGTGCTTTATGAGTGGGGCTCGCAGGTGGAAGAAACCCGTTTGTTTAGCAAGGTTTTTTAAAAGTGCCTTTAATTGACCCAGATACCTACTTATAGCCATTCCATGTATCCTACATTTTTGAAGAGCATTTATTGTACAAAAAAAAGCTTGCTTTTTATCTTTTATTTTTATGTATAACACATTCCCCAAAATCTTATTATGCCCCTATACTTCTAAAATGTATCCTATGTTACGTTGCCATTTTGGGGTTACAGCCTGATTTCCCCATTTTCACTGGTTAATACGTTGCAGCTCACCAGTATACACCGTTGCAGCTCACCAGTATACACGACTTTCTAATAGTATAGGTCAAACAGGAGCGAACATACCAGGAAGAATCGTTTTTTCTAGGTGATAGATGTGACAACTTTATCTGCGTTATCACAGCCAATAGGATTCCCCCCCCCCCCTAATAATGCCTTCATATTGATGGGAAACATTAATTTGCTTCTTACCGCCTGGTTGGCCATCATCTCGTTGATGCTTTGCTCATACTGCTCAGCTAGGATAGCCAATTTGCGTGTCTGCTCGTCCTTCAGGGACTTGAGTATTGTCTTGTGCTCACACTTTGGGGATACCTCCAGCTGGTGATTCTTCAGGGCCTTGTACTGCTTGGTCTGCACTTTGCATGTGTCCTGAAACTGTTTCTTTATCTGCATTTCCATTACCTATGTAAGAAGATAGACTGATTCAAGTGGCAATCAACATGGTAGAGATCAACTTACAGTATATAAAGGTTTTCTTTCTATCTCTATTAGTACTCTGGTGGTGTGTTAGTAGTAGTATTTATGCATACATGCTCAATTAAGCTGTGAACTCATATTACAATTAGGGGCTTGATTAGTTATCTTAATTATCACTCATTGTCAGAGTAGGTCTCGTGGCTAAATATGCATAACCAAAATATGATTGGTGAAGAATGGATCCTCCTCAGCCATTCCACTCTCCTTAAGATGGCAGGCCATCAGAAGTAGCAGCTAACTGTATTCACTGGAAATTTGCTGTAATCAGCAAACATGGGGCAAAGCAGATAAAGAAAATAGCAATTAACGAGAAAGTATATTCAAGTGATTAGGAAAAAATGGCAACATTTTGTGTGCAGAGAACCACATTAAAACCATCTACAATTGATGTGCGTCAAGAACTACATAATGTAAATAATTTAAAAACAAGTGAAAAAAAACAATGTCAAGGAACTGCAGTATTAATTGAACAAACTATTATAGGGATTACTGCCACTTAGACATAAAAGAGAGCAGTAACTTACAAAATGTAAATGTATTCTGCGCGGGGACGTGGATAACTTTACATGTATTCCTCGGGGGATTCACTGCGCTCGCCACGCTTCGGGCTCGGTGGCTCGCCACACTATATAAAATCAACTCCATGCGTAGTTGGATAGTGGGGGTATGAAATCACCCATGGTTGACTATACAATTAAAAATTGGGTCTTTACAATGAAAAATCACATTGCACTACATTGTATGCCACTATATTGCATGCGATGCAATGCAATAATCGGACGCCCAGATAATACATAAGTACCACAATTTCCATCTAAGTAAAAAAAAAAATATGCAGATGACTTATTCAAAATGTACTGCATGTTAATTCAAACTATCCTCTCATCAATCTGGTCACTGGTCCACTTTGGAGATTAATGTCGACATTTAGCTTTAAATCAAATCAAAGAGGGGAGATGATGTTAAAAACACAAGTGTCAGATTAACTAGATCAGGCATGTCCAAACTATGGCCCTCCAGCTGTTGTGTAACTACACATCCCAGCATGCCTTGCAATAGTTTTAGCATTCCCTAATAGCAAAACTGTGGCAAGGCATGATGGGACTTGTAGTTTCACAACACCCGGAGGGCCATAGTTTGGACATGCCTGAACTAGACAATGAAAGATTACTGCATTATTGACCCTTCAAATGAAGTTACATAACTATCATATAAGGTTTAACAAGTAAAAATAACTTAATTAGAAGTCTACAAAAACTCTATAATCTAGGCAGTGAACAAACCTTCAGATTCTTGGGTTGCTGCCGGAGTTCCATCACATGTTTCCGATGCAACTCCCTTTCCCTGCGCTTGTTGTATTCTAACTGGTTTTCCAGTTCAGTTTGATGCTGCAGACGTATAAGGTCCATCCGAAGCTTCTGCAACATGTGCAGCTGCCGGTACTCCAGCTCCCGAGTGGACTCGTCATGCCGGATTAGCATGGCATGCTCCATTTCTTTCTGGGTTCGCTTTTTATTGAGCTCCTGCCAACAGAAACTAGTGTTATTTACAAAATGAACAAAGCAATATGTTCTAGTAAATGGCTAAAAACATCCAGTAAACATTCAGCTCCATCACGTAACTGAAAGAACCCCCGCTATTAAGTCCTACCCGAAACATTTCAGGTTGGGTGTGCTACAACAACCTAAAAAAACAAACTTTTTGCAGATGTTCCTAGTTTTCAACCCAGAAATTTAACCCGACCATAATGGTGTGGGTCATTTAATACTGCATGATCACAGCTTTCTGTTCTAGGCCATTTAAGACTATTCCTGTTCTAGGTCACTTAATGATCTATCCTGTAGCACACTGGTTTATCTACTTTGAATATGGCAGACCTATAAAGATGCATGAAAACAATTAGCTGGTAGTGGGGGAAATCACTATTGCTGGTTACACTTGAGAAAAACGCATACAAATTAATAATTCTGCACAAATTTAACCAAGCCATTTGGCATACATATTGGTTTTGTAAAAAAACTGCAAACATAACTTATGTGCCAAGTACATATCAGGTAAATCATTATCACTGCACACATAGTTAATAAAAATATGCAACAGGCAAACAAAGCCACTACAGAATTATACCTCACGTATGTGCTGCTGCTCAACTTCATGCCTTTTAATCATTATCTTCCTCTTGAAGAGTCGGCAGTTTTTCTCATAGTACAGTCTCTGCTGGCTAAGGAGTTGAGCTTCCTCCTCAGCCTGAGTGTGCTGGAGGTTCTCTTTATGCTTTGATATGCGTTCCTGTTTTTCTTTCTTGGGCGTGCTGTGGTCCTCATTCATCTCCTGGATGCAGAAAACAACCAACCAGTCAGTGACACAGGCTGGCCTGCTACAAGCGGAGGTTAAAAGGAACAATATATTGAAGAAAGAAAAGTTTCAAATATGTGGTTATTTTTTATTACAAAGTGGGGTGAGTGACCTGGTGTTCGAATCATATGTAAGTTAACGTGTTCAGTTAGTATGTAATTATTTGAAAATATTTGCAGGAGCAGCAGCTTCAGTTTTTTTTTATGGACTTTTTTTTCTCTCCTTAAAGGACACTAAAGGCTCCAGGACAATATCTTTATCTTCTTCAAAGTTTCTATATAGGACTCATACAGTGTAAAACTCAAAAGTGGGAACAATATACAAATAAGCAAAACACAAGTTAGCACATTAACTTTTAAGGCTCTGTTTGCAACAACAGTCAAATCTACTGCTGGGTTTATATCATAAAGCGTACACATTAGGTATACAAAGTATAGCTAGCCATTTTGTGATTAGAACGCATTCACAGGTTAAGTACCTTATTCAAATTTACAAAAAGAAGCAGATATAGTGATACACTACTCTTGCGTACGGCTAACAGTACACATGCGTGTGGTTATCCTGCAATAAACTCCTGCAACTAGTAAAGTTCGTTGGCCGTTCGCAAGGTGGTTGACTGGGAGTGGGCATGTGGGGGTGGAAACCGACCTTTTTTGGGAGTGCTAAGAAAACCGCTGGGAGTGTGGGGGAAAAGGCAGGTGTGCCAAGCAGTCTTATTATGCCAAGTAAGCCTCAGGCTGCACGGCACATGTAATGACTTGTGCCCTATGTAATAATCATTAGATGGTGATCCTGTTCCAATGGATCTTGGACATATTTTCTCCGATGCGAACAAATGTGCAACCGTACACATCCATTCAACAAGGCGGGATTCCAGTGGAGGATGGCGGCAGCTTAACTGATCGCTGTCTGCTGCAAAATCACAATCAGGTCTTTATGTGCAGATAAAGGAAAGTAATATTACTACTTGCAAAGTTCAATATGACTGGAAGAATTCAGTTGAAAATGTATTTGCATTGCAGCCTGAATTTAGGTTGGTTACACATGTATTTTTATTTTGACCTGTAAGTACTTAAATACATTATGAAGGTAGTTTGTTGTATTTGAAGTACAAAAGCTAATTTTTACAATCTTTTTTTCTTGACATTTTAAATAACATTAAATAAATTGGATTTAGAGTATTAAAAACTTTATGCATGGCCGTTTTTGTCCGCAGGACCAACTTCTTCTTACATCAATGCTGCAGTATATTCTGGTTTCCTGATTTGCTATGCAGGTTAATCAAATCAACCAGGGGGTCAGGGAACTTTCTTACCCCAAAATATATTTAGATACACTGTTACCCCCTTGAAAAGAAGGCAATCATATAATTGTAATACACACTGAACCCTCAAATATTGATGATATATCCTGCAATTACTTTCAACAGCCTGGCTACAACTGTTGATTTCCATGTATGGCTGTGCATGGTACAAAATTTGTACCACATGCAGCCATACATGGTAATCATCATCATCAATAGCTTCTAGACCGTGTGTGTTCTAGCGATTGATAATATGACAAAAATGCAAAGTATAGTGTTCTAGGAGACCATCTCTACAGGCTCTTGTATATTTGTAATTTCAAAAATAGATATAAAATAATTAGTCTACATATGTAACCTTCCCTGATGCATGTGATCAGGGGATTGGCCGACTCCACCAAACAGGCAAATCACAAAAGGAAAATTAAAAGTAAGATAACAATGTCTGGAAAGGGAATAAATTAATTTGTAATACAAGTGTAAAGCAAAAAGATAGAAATAAATATAAAATATAAAAATGTTGTAAAAATAATGATGATAATTGTGGAGGATTGCTTGTT
The DNA here is from genome assembly GCF_055691185.1 of Crinia signifera. Taxonomy (NCBI): domain Eukaryota; kingdom Metazoa; phylum Chordata; class Amphibia; order Anura; family Myobatrachidae; genus Crinia; species Crinia signifera. The sequence continues at coordinate 381,215,387 of NC_139217.1, forward strand.
CTCACAGGAGAAATAGACACCTTGCATGGTTCTAAATGAGCATTCAATTAAACCAGTCAAAATTGTCTTAAATATATTAAAATGTAACATACAAAGTGTCAAAAAATTGTAATACACTTATTTATAATGATGGTAAGAATATATAGTAATAAAGTAATATGAATAATGTTAATACAAAATACAGGATACTAAATATCTAATTATGCACAAAAATATAAATCTACCTAAACAATAGATCAGGGGTGGGCAATAATTTCAGCTGGGGGGCCGCTTAACACTTCCAGTAAATGTTCAAGGGCCGCACTCAGGAAGTGGGTGTGGCCATGCAAAAGGGGGTGTGGTCACATAAATAGGGGGTTTCTTAAAGTGCAGTGTACCACACCATATACCCCTTATACACATTTAATAGCACTTGATTAAAAAGGGTTGAGATTACCTGAAGGGTAAAAAAAGGGGCAGACTATATGGGCCAAATGGTTCTTATCTGCAGTCAAATTCTATGTTTCTATGACTAGTCCCAGGTTGCAGTGGCAAGAAATACGTAGCTACAGGAGACATGTATACAGGAATCCAGAGCACCCCAGTAAGCAGCAGCAGCAGCAGCGATATTATTGAGAGCAGGGCCCCCATGCCACACTACCAAAGCAAACGGTACTAAGAAGCCTGGAGATAATGCAAAGTCAGAAAACATATTTGGCCCATAAGGTAGCTAGTTATATAGGCAACATAAGCGGCAGGATCATCAAGGACCTTAGTATTATCGCAAGGGAAAGTAGTAGTCTTGTTGCCAGTATCAGGTGTCTCCTGAGAGATTTGGCTACCTCTGACATAGAAGCTAGAGACAGTTAGAGACAGTTAATAAGAAGGTGATTAGTAGTACAATAATAGCAATAATAGCAGGAGCCAGAAAAATGTGGATACCAGTAACAGCAATAAAGAGCCCAGTTGTGCAGGTGGGAAACCGTGTACTGAATGTTACAGCAATTGCTTCATTCTCACCATGTGGAGGTATGCAGCAAGGAGGCACCAAGATGGTGCAGGATGCCCTCAGACTGCCGGGCACAGCAGCAAGGGGCTGGGGAGCAGCCAGGTGATACCAGATACATACTGCTTTACATGGAGGAGGAACCCAGCGGTTGAAGGATCCTCCTACTCCGGACCTCGCTGGAGCCAGTTGAAGGTGCTGCCTCGGTAACTATGTTACCCCATCCAGCACCCCAAGGGGAAGCCAGAAGAGGTAGCTGCCTGCCCTGTATAGATGCCTCAGTTATGCAGCCGCCGATGCCCGACTGCGCCCGCCCCGCACAGCATTAACTCGGAGTGTGGGAGGGGACACGGTCACGCTGCGACCGGACCAACCAATGGCGTTAAGGCAGCTGCCGCGTGACCACGTCCGCTCCCACACTCCCAGTAATGCTGTGCAGATGCAGCTCGGACATCGGCGGCGACGGCATTACACTTAAGCCTTCCAGTTAACTGACAAGCGGCTCAGCTAGTCCGGCCGCTTGTCATTGTGATATAGGTCCATTCGGCGGGCCAGACCTGAGAGGCTTGCGGGCCGCATCCGGCCCGCGGGCCGCCTGTTGCCCACCCCTGCAATAGATAATGCATATATAAAAATAATAAACATAAATGGATAATATATACAATACATATAAATACAGATATAAAATAATAAATTATAAATGATAATATGATAACAAAATAATAATAAAATACTCATAGGAATAAGGCAGAAAGGGGAGTAGGTTGCATTACATATATACTATATTGCATTAAATTAGATTCTAAAGTATGAAAGACAACATTTTAATATTTTGCATATAAAGTTTATAGGGGGAAGAGGAGGATGGTTCCATCCTCCTCTTCTTCCCCCTATCAAAAATGTCATCTTTCATACTATAGAACATAATACAATATAGCAGGGGTCCTCAAACTTTTTTGCTCTGGGACCCCATCAGACAATAAATATAATTACAGGATCCCAGCAAGTGACTGCAAAAGGTCATCACATCACATGTGTAGCTAGCAGACAGCACATACATGGGAGGAGTCTAAAATAACAGACAATTCAACAGATTTATCAGACTCCTTGAATCCCTGTCTGAGATTAGCAGTCATCAGCCTGATCCTCAGCAGCATGGAGTGGCGACCCCATGCTGAGAAGGTCGGGACCCACTGGCATCAGGACCCACAGTTTGAGAACTGGTGCAATATAGTATATATGGTTATGCAACCTATTACCCCCCTCTGCCTTATTCCTATCAGTATTTTAGGTACTCTTTACCTAGAAGGGCGCCCGTCGTGGTGATCGCGGGTACATTTATGTCTGGCCGCGACGCGACCGACGCGATGCCCGCGATTTCCCATTGAAACCCATGTTAAACATGGAAATCGCGTCGGTCGCGCCGCGGCCAGCCATAAATGTACCCGCGATGCCCGCGACGCGATGCTCCCGATTTGCCATAGGAATCAATGTTAAAAGGCCCGATGGACACGATTTTACTGTTAAATGCCTCAATGGACCCGATGTGGCCATAGGAAACAATGTTAAATGGGCCTTAGAGCCCAAATAGTTACCCTGAACTCTGAAATGGCCCCCCCAATTGTTTACGCCACCCCACGATCAACGTCAACCCGAAGCGTGGCGAGCGCAGCGAGCCCGCGAGGGGCGGCGGTACGCGTCCTCCGACCTTTTCATACCCCCACTATCCACGTCGGCGTGGAGTTGAGAATAGAATAGTGTGGCGAGCGCAGCGAGCCACCGAGCCCGAAGCGTGGCGAGCGCAGCGAGCCCCGCGAGGGGACGCGGATACCTTCACAGCTATACGCGTCCCCTCGCGGGCTTCACAGGTGTCCATGGCGACGCGGACACCTGTGAAGCCCGCGAAGGGACGTGTTTACCTGTGAAGGTATCCGCGTCCCCTCGCCACGCTTCGGGCTCGGTGGCTCGCCACACTATTCTATTCTCAACTCCACGCCGACGTGGATAGTGGGGGTATGAAAAGGTCGGAGGACGCGTACCGCCGCCCCTCGCGGGCTCGCTGCGCTCGCCACGCTTCGGGTTGACGTGGATCGTGGGGTGGCGTTAAAAATTTGGGGGGACATTTAAGGGTTAATTGTGCCTATTTGGGCTCTGTAGCCCATTTAACTTTGATTCCTATGGCCAAATCGCGGGCATTGAGGCATTTTACATGAAAATCGCGGTCAATCAGCCTTTTTAACATTGTTCCCTATGGGAAAATCGCGGTCATCGCGGGCAGCAGATTTTTATGTACCCGCGATTTACCCGCGATTTTACCCCCGACGCCCGCGATTTCAATCTCTGGCGCCCTTCTAGGTAAAGAGTACCGTATTTTATTATAATTTATAAACGTATATATTATTCTATATCAGTATTTCATTATTATATGTATCGTATATCATTCCTTTATGATATGTTTATTATTATTATTATAATATATGCATTATCTATTGTTTATGTAGATTTATATTTCTGTGCATAATTAGATATTTAGTATCCTGTATTTCATATTCACATTATTCATATTACTTTTATATATATCCTTAATATTAAACACTACTAAAAATGTCTATCATATATTGATGTAGAGACATACCTATATTTTGGTCTTATGATTAGGGCCATCCACACTATATAAGAACAAGAATAACTGAACCATAGCTGCTACATCATTGTTATATTGTATTTTGCTACACAATCCATAATAAATTAAATGAAACAAAACATAGTTTACATATAGGTAGTGTTAATCTCTGTCAATTCTGGAAGACAAAATAACCATACCATGCTACTGTCATCAGATACGAGTTATAGGAGAAACCGTGCGTGAGAAAATCTTTTATTTGTAAATGTAAATCTGAAATATAATCAATCTAATAAATCTAAATTTATATTTACAGAGTACTTAATATATTTATAGGGTTTATTCCTGTATATATTTCTATATTATGGTTTTATTTCATACCTAGATTTGTTTTAATTAGCTATTAAGTGATTGGTATAAATAAGCCTGCCCGTGATAGCAAGAGACTTTGAATGGATATAACCAGTATAAAATAAAACAATCCAACAATTTCACCTGTATAATGTTAAACTTCCAATTAAGCTATCGAGTGAGCCTTAAAATGAGGAGACGGGCATTATGGCCGTCATACTTGAAAAAGTCTCCCGCATCAAGGGACGTATCCTCCATCGCCTGCACCAAGGAGCACTCCCGGCACGATCATCAGCTGAGCGCCAACTGGCACACCAGAGATCCCAGCACACCGCAAAACAGAAACGACCGCTTGGACACAGCTCTTACACACAGGCACGCCAGCCTGCATCTCCACGGCCTGGCTGCCAGCAGAGAAAAATCTGGGGACTCAGTGGAAATCCATCTACTGGCTTCACTGCCCTCCCGGTGACGCTCCCACTGCTAGCGCTAAGAAACCCGCATTGTAGCAGACTCCAAGCCAAGTGCTGCTAACTTAAAAACGGCAAGCTACCAGAGTATCAGTGCTCCGTGCAGTGAGTATCTATATCCTGAAAAGGATTTTATCCATTGCTCCCATCACACTACTAGACATTCTCCCTTCAAATAGCCAGGACCCCAGCTTTACAGTACTTTATTAAGAGTTTTTGGAACGTTTCAGGCTAACCTCTGAAGATTTAAACCCTAATTAAGAACTATATTGTGGGCACTGTCAAGCTTATATTCTTACCATCATTATAAATAAGTGTATTAACATTTTATGACACTTTGGGGGAAATTTACAAAGATGTGTATTCTACTTCACATGTGATGTTGCTATGGGCAACCAATCAGAATCTACGTCTTATTTATTAAGCACCTAGAAGATCGTAGATAGGATCTGATTGGCTGCCCATAGCAACATCACATGTGAAGTAGAATACACATCTTAGGAAATGTCCCCCTTTGGATGTTAAATTTTTATATAATTTAGACAAATTTTGGATTTGGTTTAAATAAATGCTACTTGAGAACCACACACAATTTCTATCCATCCTGTGAGAACAAGCAATCCTCCACATTATCATAATTTTTTATACCCTTTTATATTTTATATGTATTTCTATCTTTTGCTTTTCATTTAAAAACTTCTCTTCCAAATTAATTTATTCCCTTCCAAGATGCTGTGATCTTACTTTTTCTTTTATTGATATGATGTCCAGGCAACTAATAGTATCAGTATTTCAAGACAATATAGTAACAGTCTGTGCAATTTTTTCTACCTAGATTAGAGATGGGTATACCCTGACAGGAGCCTATTACTCAGGCAAAGAAACTCGGCACCACAGCGGCAGTACAGACTGCGCGATGCCGAGATGGCACAGCAACTAATCGACTCTACTGAAGAAGCGGGCAGACTTGGAGGTGGGCATGGGACATCATGCAGGGAATAGTGTTCCACACAAATGCCCGAAGCACTGCACTGCGTCAGGCCCTTGTACACTACAGTACTGTAACGCACACAGCCGGGCATGCATATAGAATCTATACATAGATTCTATATGCAATGAAATTCCTGGGGGTAATGGACGTTCACGCTGCCGAGACACAGCCGGGCATGCATATAGATTCATATGCATGCCCGGCTGTGTCTAGGCAGTGCGACTGTCCATTACCCCCAGTAATTTAATTTTTACCCCATTTGGGGTAATTTACCCTTGTCTCCTGACCTAAACCAATGTAGAATGTGAACAGTAGCTACATGTCAAGTTGGTGATCCTGTATTCATTGGTTTGATCTATTCTCTGCTGGGCCTTAACATCCTCATTTTGTCATTGGTCAATATGAAATGATATGTGGACCAGCAGTAATTTACAGAGGAAGAGTAGTCCCCAAGGGGAGACCTTCATCCCAACGAGGGCAGAGTTGGCTCCAACAGCAGATGGCCAAATTGTTAGACATGAACAAGAATGGAGAAGCCTTAAAAGTGGCACCAATAATCTTCTGGAGATTAAACCAAGAAATCTTTTCTAAACATCCAGGTGAAGCTTCTCAGAGCCAAATCTAGTGCTGCACATGCCTCTTTAATCTTTTCCTTGCAAATCTTGTACTGCTTTTTCTGACTTTCTAAGAAGGATGTTAAGTCTTTCTTTTGTTGGGCTATGATCTGTTGCTGAAATCTCCTTTCATCCGCTGCAGCCACCTTTGCCTAAAAAAAACATAAAAAAATACAATTTTACTGTTTTATATTTCCAAATGTAAAATATTTGATGACCACTATACATTTCTGACATGACCATGTTAATTATACAGACAACATAATACCTCTATACACTTGAAATATAAACTTAGACATAAGAAAATATGTTACAGGTACCACCAAATGGAAGCACTTACAACGTACAGTAATACTAACAATAAAAAGTCATAAGAGAGTGTAAAAAGAGAAAACAAAAAAAAAAACTTTACATATGACTATTGAATTGCCAGCAAGTTCCACATGAAGTTGTTATGTGGCTAAAGGGAGTGCATATACACTGAGCGATTTTCACCCATTCAAGAGATTTCCCAGGGGTGGCTGACTTTCCATAGCAGGACACAATGGAAAGCCATCCACCCCATCGCTGTGGAGTGGAAGGGATGAACCCAGACAGAAAGAGGTAATCATCTTTTGGCTGACGAATATAAGCGCCTTTACTGTGTCAAGATAACAGACTGGTCAATGAACACAATGAAAAATTAAGTTTTTCCTCATACTTCAATCTTTTGGTTATCATTACACTATACTCTTTTGCCGGGAAGGGAACGTTGGGTCTACAGCAAGTTGGTAGGCAAGCGTTAGGTCGACATGGGGTTAGGTCAAAAGGTCGAAACAAGCAATATGTTGACAGTCAAAAGGTCGACATGGGTTTTTTCACTGATTTTTTTTTACTCTAATGTCAACACAGTCGACATGGACACAGTTTCCAATGCACCGCATTCCCTCGCATCACTTGCCTTGGGTATGGTGCCTTGCTGCACTCAGCAAACTACTTTATTCTCCCACCACACCCTAGTGGATGGTAGGGCATGAAATACGGCCTGTCGGCACGTCGCTTTAAAAAAAACCCATGTTGACCTTTTGACTGTCGACCTTGACCCATGTCAACCTAACGGTGTCGAACAACTTGCTGTAGACCCAATGACCGTATCCCCTTTTGGCTATCCTCTTACCTTTCCACGTTCTATCCTTATCATTACTGTGCCACCGCCACTACCTGCTGCTATCCCTCTCTGCTTGGTCATTGGCTCCCTTTTGTCTTAATACAATGGTGAGATCACCAGCTTTTTCTGACCCTGATCAGTTCTATGCTGAAAACACTCAGATCTACCTCTAATGTGTTCAGGCATTTCTACTATTTCCTCCTGGATGCTCCAGTGTTTAATTAAACAAAAGAATTCTAATCCTGCATACACACAGTGGCAGGTATTAAATGCGGCCGGCGAGGGGGTTAAACCGCGAGGATTGCAGAAAACCAGCTATCCTCACTGTTTAACCCCTGCGCTGGCCGCTAGCTCTATTCAATGTTCTGGGGAAATCCTCGCCGTCACAGCACAGCGAGATTTAACATTAGATTTTGACTATATAGTCAAAATGGCATGCAGATCGCACAGGTTTTTTTTTTTAAACTTGTGCGCTCCCAGGACAGCACAAGTCGAAACCCAGAAAGACAGTGCAAATTGAATGTAGATTGCATGAATTGTATGTAAATAGTACAGAGTTAGCAAATATTGCATAGCAAGGGAATCTCACCGTGTGTACAAACAATAAGAATGATATCCTTGTCCTTCCAGCCTCCAAAGTACACTTCTTCAAACCCTCGTTCATCTTAGAAATATTTTTAGGATTAGTCCCATTGGCTGAGGTATATTAAGTCTTCTAAAGATATTGCCCATATCAACCAAGTCTATCATTTTATAGAAAGCACTTCGTAATCAATCAGCTACTAGCTAATGCTGCTTTCAGACCGCATCTCTGGCTTTGACCCTGTATTTGGAAACGTTTCCAAAAACGGGTCTGCCAGATAAAACCCCTTTCACACCGCAGCACTTAAACGGTATATTACCGTTTAAGTGCCGATTTTTTGACACTGGCAGACCCGTTTTTGGAAACTTTCCAAATACAGGGTCAAAGCCAGTGCAGCCTTCAGCCCTCCCCTCCGTGCAGCTCCCCCCTCGCGCGTGTCGACGCCCCCGCGCATGTTGACGCCCCCCCGTGTCGACTTACCCCGTGCCGGTACCTCCGTTGTGGATCCCGGCACTGCAGCTCAGTATGCTCGGAAAGCACTTATGAAAAAAGTGTCTTCCAGAAAATGGCTGCCCCATAGGAAACCCTGTTTAAAAAAACTGTCTTTCGTATGGGGGCAGCCATTTTCTGAAAGACACTTTTTTCATAAGTGCTTTCCGAGCATACTGAGCTGCAGTGCCGGGAACCACAACGGAGAGCGCGCGGGGGGTGTCGACGCGCGGGGGGGGGGCTCCAGTGCTGTGAATACTTAATGAGCGCTCATTAAGTATTCACTGTGCTGAATTTAGGACCCAGCTCATTGGCTGGGTCCTAAATACCGTTTCAGAACCGATTTTGAGCCTAAAATACCGGTTCTGAAACGGGTAGGACCCTGCATTTTAACCGGTTAGAAAAAACGTTTTTTTCTAACCGGTTAAGTGGTCCTGCACCTTTCAGACCGCACACATTACCGTTTTAAAACGGTAAAAAAACGGCAATATACCGTTTTTAAAGTGCGGTCTGAAAGGGGCATAAATTATTTATTATGGGCAACTTTTTCACTATCCCACTTTACTATGTTATACTGGACACAATGAAGACACACATCTAATCACGGTCTCTTGATTGGACGATTGCAATCTCCAATTATCCTGACTCCCACTTCTCTCCATAATAATTAATTGTGAGTGCTGCTGTATATATCATCTTTCTGTTCATGGTGTAATGGTTAGAATTACCGCCGGAATTGGGTTCAATTTCCACCATGGCTCTAAAGGTGTGGAGTTTGTATATTCTTCCCGTACTTGCGTGGGATTCCTCTGGGTACTCCGGTTTCCTCCCACAATCCAAAAATATACTGGTAGGCTAATTGGCTCCCAACAAAAGTAACCCTAGAATGTCTGTGTGCGTGTACATGTGGTAGGGAACATAGATTGCAAGCTCCACTGGGGCAGGGACTGATGTGAATGTTCAAATATTCTCTGTAAAGCGCTGCGGAATATGTGTGCGCTATATAAGAAACTGTTAATAAATCAATCTATATTTCAGACACTACAGGGGCTCTTATCTAAAGTGTTCAAACCCCTCATTCCGCTCATATAAATTATTACCCAATGCTATCCTCTGACACACCACCTACATAATTGCGCCCATCCTATTTACTCAGCCAACAACCGCCAACTGCTCTCACTTCAGTTTACAGGATTTCACACCTGCTGCTTCACAACACTGTAACAAAGTCCTTTTCCTTCTAAAACTTCCGACCTCTCTGCAAAGCTTTATGCATTACACAGTCATTGAAGCCGTGAGTGCCGGGACCACAGTTATATCTATATAAATTATACCCAAGACCTGGACCGTTCTTGCTCTTTAATTATAGCGTATGGGAATCATAAATGTACCAACAATTCAATGAAGATACAATTTAATATATTACATAGGATCTATATAACTCCAGCAAGACTAAAAAGTTTGCCGGCTCCTAGACAGATAAATGTCCAAAATATGGAGGATACAGCACGATTTGGCATTTACTGTGGCAATGTCCGATTGTAGGTAGGTTCTGGGTTGCGATAAGTAGAATTCTGAAGTAAATTGGATTCCCGAATGGAATAAGTAAAAATAGTAGATGTTATTGAGCAAGGGGCATGAGCTGTAAACAGTGTTAGTAAGGAAAAGTTAGTGGGTTAAGTAAAGTATAAGGGATACTGTATATGTGTGGTTGTGTTTTAAATTTGGGATTAAAAGCTAAGGGCTCAAGAATTCAGACTCGTGAATGAGTTTTGTTAGTTCTGGGGTTGTTTTGTATGTAACGTAATGTGTCTAAGCTACATATATGTAAAAAATGTGACACTAATTATATTTTATGACATTATCAAAACAAACATCATATAAAGACTCAATAAAAAAACCTACATAATCATACTATGAAGTGTGTGGAATGATGTGTCTTGCTACAGCCTTGCTGCGTAAATGCAGCACAACTGCCGGTTGCGGAGATTCACAGGTTCAAGCATATGCATGCACCACTGATACGTTCACTTATATGGGAAAGCTGCTGCTGCAAATACAGCAATATGTAAGCAAATGTTGCAATGCAGTAAAAGGACACATCTGTAATAAAAACACTGTGTTTCAAACAGAATTTGTTGCATTTTCTATCTAAAAGTTATAAATTCCTAAAATGTACATTTTAAAATCTATAAAATCCTAAAACATGGATTGAACCCCCCCCCCCTAAGTTTAGTTTTTTGATTCTAATTAAACAGGGCATATTATGTATCATAATTTTAAGCACTTATTTCCTGTTTAGTATGTCCTTTTAATATGCACCTCTGTAAGGTGTTGAAAAAAGGGATAATTATGTTCAACAATTTACAGCGAAGAAGTGTAATGTGAAGCATATTTGAAAGTTAAATGGTTATCATGCAGCTCCTGAAGTGTATCAGGTTGCCTATGGTTTGTTTGAGAGAGAGAGAGAGAGAGAGAGAGAGAGAGAGAGAGAGAGAGAGAGAGAGAGAGAGAGAGAGAGAGAGAGGTGCCCATACACAGGTCCGGTATTGGGCTGGTTTCACCCGATTCTGACGGAGCAGGGTGATCTATTGGGTGAAATCGGCTAAAATGGTAGGTGTTTTACATCAAGTTCGTTCCGATGCGTGTTCCCATGTGCATCGGATCGGAGCCTGGAGCTCTTATGTGCAGCACACAAGATAAATCTGAATCGGACCATCAGTGGCTTATCGTATCCTATTTCCTTTGGACTCCCCCGGCATCCTTTTACATGCAATAAATCGCATGCAATTTATCACATATAAAAAATGGCACATCAAGTGCCAAGTCGGTAGTAGCCCTCCCAGGCAGCTGCCGGGGGAGTTCAAGGGGAAAACAAGTCCGACTTTTGCCTCCAACAGTTCAGACCTGTGTATGGCCACCTTAAGTACATGATGTCTGTCATTGATTGATGGGCTATACAATATTTTGTGATCTGCAACTGGCGCTAAACGGAGATTGCAGCTAGGTAAGTTTCCCTGGAGACCATCAATCCTCCAAACAATGTAGACAAATTCAAGCAGGGGTAGGATGGGAAACAACCAGCGCAGAAGATGAAACTTGCGGTGAGCAGGAGAAGTGGGACACAGGTGTAGCACTTGGTGGACTAATGAGACCACACTTACTTTAAGTTCCCTTCTCGTGTTCACATAGCAGTTTCTTTATAAAGACCACACTTCCTCAGGCATATGGATAACAAGTGAAAACTTACTTTAAAATTCTGTCACGCGTACCCGTAACAGTTTCTTTAGGAACCGCACTCCAGGGTAGACGAAAACGGTTTATTCAGACATCCAACAAACATTAAAAAACAGCAAACAGCAAGGTGTTCCCCGATCCCTTCAATGAGCCAGGTGTTCTCTGTCCCGCTCTCAGCGCTGCAGACGCTGAATCGGAAGGCTCTCGTCCGGGACCCGGCACAGGCACTTGCACGCAGACCTCTGGCGGGGGTACGCCAGCAGGTATCACGTCAACGCATTTCGGAAAGAATTCCTTTTTCAAGACGTCTTGAAAAAGGAATTCTTTCCGAAACGCGTTGACGTGATACCTGCTGGCGTACCCCCGCCAGAGGTCTGCGTGCAAGTGCCTGTGACGGGTCCCGGACGAGAGCCTTCCGATTCAGCGTCTGCATCGCTGAGAGCGGGACAGAGAACACCTGGCTCATTGAAGGGATCGGGGAACACCTTGCTGTTTGCTGTTTTTTAATGTTTGTTGGATGTCTGAATAAACCGTTTTCGTCTACCCTGGAGTGCGGTTCCTAAAGAAACTGTTACGGGTACGCGTGACAGAATTTTAAAGTAAGTTTTCACTTGTTCTCCATATGCCTGAGGAAATGTGGTCTTTATAAAGAAACTGTTACGTGAACACGAGAAGGGAACTTAAAGTAAGTGTGGTCTCATTAGTCCACTAAGTGCTACACCTGTGTCCCTCTTCTCCTGCTCACCGCAAGTTTCATCTTCTGCACTGGTTGTTTCCCATCCTACCCCTGATTGATTGATGGGCGTCTAAAGCTTGTAGGGATTATTATTACCTTTGCTGCAATACATTGATAAACATACATGTGCTGGCATTACTCCAAACAGAACACTGCTCATGGATGGCAAGTTATCATGAAATCTGTTAAATGTTGGCTATGCTTTACCAAGCAATGATGTTTTTGTGAAAAGAAAACCTAGGATAGTGAATTTTTTAAAAAGCTATAAAAGTTTTTACTTGATTAAAAACAAATTTCCATTTGTATAGAATTCTAAGCTTTGTTTTTTTCACCTGAATTTACATTATAAATTGCAATGGGATACAACAAAACCACTTTACGAGACTGCTGTGATTAATTATGGACCCGGATCGGCGCTGTGAAAGGGATTAACCCATGTCCCTTTACATGTGACTTTTACCCAGGTTTACATCAATGAGGGAAGCCCAACCTCCAGACCGCAGTTTGGGCAGGGGGCGCCACAACCTCCACTGCTGTACTCTGCAGACAGCAGCTGAGGCAGGGAGGAGGTGAATGGATGCCTGTGTGTGGCATCTATTCACTTCGCGTATGGTGGCTGGGGGGGGGGGGGTGCACGGTGGCTAGGGTCAGCCCAGTAGCTTACCTTGGTGCTAGGCTTGCCCCCAGCACTGTGGTCCGGGGTAATGATAGGTGTCGCATGAAGGTGAAATTTGCCAGGACAGACCGGTGTAAAAGGTAACAAACGCTGGGTCGCACCCGGGTTGAAGCTGGGTCCAAAAACCTGGGCGCGACCCAGCATTTTGGTGTAAAAGGAGTATAAATCAGTGCAATCTTATAACATGATTAGTTGCACTGCGCTGCAACTAATCTGCAATTTGGAGGGAAAACATGCAAAAAGTGTGCTTCGTGCAAGTGGATCTCACAGGATCTGGTGGGCCAAGAAGGTTTGCTTTGCGTGACTGTGGCAAGAGAGTATGGCGAATCATTGGTACATTTGGTTGTGTTTGTTGGTCGGACACAGAAAAAAAATGAAATTACAAACCCAAAAGGTTTTATGCAAAACAGGAAGTCACATTATAAATGGAGTTTTCCATCGACTGATTAACACCAACAATATTTGTAAGTACTATGAAGACATTTAATCAATTGTACATTCTTTTGCAATGTGCGCTACATATAACCAGCTAAATTGTACAGACTGTATGGCATATCAGCAACAGATGTACATATACCTGTACTGTATCTTTTTAGTGTCAACTTTGCATATATGGCACATGCAATTTGATTACTTCAGTTGTGATTCCACTGTATCCTCAAGACTCTATGCTGTTATAGCCAAAGACACTGTTTCCGTAACATTTGGCATCATAAAGGCTAACAAGGTTGGTGGAATATTGATTATATACAATCTTATGTGTGATTAATACAGGAACTTGTCAGTAATTAAATGCAGTACTGCAGTGCTTAATTAGCAGATGTTAATTGAAAACATTTCAATGTTACAATGATCATGATAAAAACATAAACCTAACAGCAAAAATCACCCCCCTTAAAACTGCAGATGAATGGTAAAGTCTTAGAGCTGTTTGACAGCTGAGTGGGGAGACAGGTTCAGTGTATCCATGACAACAGCCTGAGCCCGATTGCTCCATTTCTGAACATCGTGTGCATAAGACACCTATGATAGCAGGATAATAGGGTGGGCAAGTTTTGCTGAGTGGAGTATTTGTTTCACAACCATAATTTATCATATAGGGAAGGGTGTTCTTCTTGTTTAAATTTCTGGGCATGAAAGCTGCAGAGACATGCATCACATAACACCAATGCAGCAAGCAAGACAGGTGTCTGGATTTAATTCTCTCTAGTGCAGCATTTCTCTTCTTCATTTACAATAGAATATACTTCTAAAACATAGCCAATCTAACAAGAAAGTTACAAAAAATTCATAAATTTGTCATTTTATCTAAAATCAACCTTAACTAGAATATTCTCATTCTTGTACAAGGCTGACTGCATTAATGATGATATGAATAAACAATAATAATACCCCCAAAATAATACAAATAAAACAAATCATGCCCCAAAATACTAATGGAAGGATATTTCACAGAATCCAAAAGAGCACAATAATAATCATCATATACCCCAAAATGTATTAGGATATTAATGCACATATTATAGACTGTAGACATTCAGATCATCCTCCACTGTTATGTGGCAGTTATAGACACTAGCCCTGTACACACTAGAAGATCCGCACCACGGTCCATATCGTTATGGTTATCGGCAGCAGCTTAACGTATTGAGCATACATATTGAATGATATTTGGTAAATAATATTTAGTGACGGTACCAGGACCCGCTGAACATATAAAAGTCATTGGCTATAAAGCTAAAAATGACCAATGTTCGGACAACCTGGGGGTGGGGAATTCAGTGTCATTAACAATGCGGTAGAGTAGGCATCGTTAAGAATATTGAGTGCACAATACAGGTTTAAAAAAATAAATAAATATATATATCTCAGAAGGGCCTTTCTGAATTTTGTGCAGTAAATTACCTGTTTTCTGGTCATAACACATGGAATAAGTTCCTGGACCCATGCGATAACGCACAAAAGCGGGTCTCCGGCAACTGCTTATTGCAGATGATGTTTTGGATGCCTGAGGCACCTGAAGTTTAATCCTGAATAACATTGGTTTATTGGGACTAATTGGTTAAACCCGACGGTAGCTATGTGAAAACCCTTTCAGACATCCCTGGATTTTTCATCTGAAAGGCTATTCTCGGGATTTTAGTCGACTAAAATCCTGGGGCCTGTGCACCTGCAATTGACCAGGGATTTTAAAAAACACGGTATTTTACGGTGTTCAAAATCCAATGTAGTATGTCTAAAAGGGGTATAAATTACTGCAGCTAACTGGATACAGCCATAATCCTGGTTTCCACCTTGCTAAATATTTTAGGTGACCCTTAATAAAGTGTGTCGGGGGAGTCCCAAGGTGCTGTCGGGGCTACAAATGGAGGCTGTATTCTCACGACTCCTTGTAAGAAAGTCTGGACTTCCGGAAAAACCGCTAACTTTTTCTGGAAAAAGATAGAAAGGGCCGACACTTGAACTTTTAAAGACCCCAGCCAGATTCCTTTATCAAGGCCCACCTGCAAGAAATGCAGAAAACGGTCCAATTTAAAGTCCGCTGGCGGAAAATTCATGTGCTCACACCAAGACACATATCTTCACCAAATCTTGTGGTAGTGTGACGCCGTCACTGCCTTCCTGGCCCGAGTCATGGTGTTTATGACCGAGGAATGAAATCCTTTTAGAGCTAAGATGTTCCACTCAACCTCCAGGCCGTTAAACGAAGACGCCCTAAGTCCTGATAGACTAAGGGGCCTTGCACCAGAAGATCTCTTCTGAGAGGCAGTCTCCATGGTTCTTCTACCAACATGTTTTGCAGACTTGCGTACCACGCTCTCTGGGGCCAATCCGGTGCAATTAGGATTGCCTCCACCCTTTGATGTCTGATTCTCTGCAACACTCTCTCCAGAAAGGGAAGGGGCGGGAACAGGTACACCAGTCCGTACTACCACTGCGTAGTCAGAGCATCTGTCACCTCTGCTTGTGGATCCCTTGTCTTTGAGCAATAACTTTCCACCTTGTGGTTGGTCCTTGAGACCATCATATCTATCTGTGGGAGCCCCCACAGATCTACGATGCTTCCGAACACCTGAGGATGTAATCCCAATTCCCTGGGGTGAAGGTCGTGATGACTGAGAAAGTCCGCCTCCAAGTTGTCCACCCCGGGAATGAAGATGGCAGAGATTGCCACTGCATGCATCTCTGTCCAAGCCAGAATCTTGAAGACTTCTCGCATGCATGCTCTGCTTACCTCCTTGGCGGTTTATATAAGCAACTGTCGTTGCATTGTCCGACTGGACTTGTATTGCCTGATGTTCCAGGAGGGAGCGAGCCTCCAGAAGAGCATAGTATACTGCCCTCAGCTCCAAGTTGTTTATGTGGAGCTGTGCTTCCAGGGGTGACCATCGGCCTTGGAACCACATCCCCTGGGTTGCCGCCCCCCAGCCTTGCAGGCTGGCATTTGTAGTTAGCAGGATCCAGTCCTGGATCCCGAAATGTCTCCCTGCAAGGAGATTTGGTGTATGTAGCCACCATTGCAGTGACTGTCTTGCCTTTACAGATAAGCGAATCAACCTGTGCATGTGGATGTGTGAGCCCGACCACTTGCTTAACAGGTCCCACTGGAATATCCTTGAGTGGAATCTCCCGAACTGGAGAGCCTCGAATGAGGCCACCATAGTTCCCATCAGCCTTATGCACAGGTAGACCGAGACTCTCTCCGGGGCCAGCACTTCCAGTAGCAGCTGTTGTAGTGCAGCAATCTTCTCCAATGGGAGAAACACCCTTCTTTCCACTGTGTCTAAAACCATCCCCAAGAACTGGAGACGTTGGGATGGTATCAGTGAAGACTTGGGTATATTCAGAACCCATCCATGACCTGACAGAAGACGTCTGGTCATCTCTATGGCCCCCAGTAACTTCGAAACTGACTCCGCTTTTAGTAGCAGGTCGCCCAAGTATGGGATAATGTTTCTCCCCTGAGTCCTTAACATGGACATCATCTCCGCCATTACTTTGGTGAAGATTCATGTGGCCGTCAAAAGTCCAAATGGTAGGGCTTGGAACTGGAACTGTTCGTCCAGGATTGCAAATCTCAGGAAGGCCTGGTGTGGAGCAGACACCGGTATGTGAAGGTATGCTTCCTTCACGTCGATGGATGCTAGGTATTCTCCTTCTTCCAGTCCTGCAATAACTGCCCTCAGGGATTCCATTTGAAATTTAAAAACATTCATATAGGGGTTCAGGGACTTTAATTTTAAGATGGGTCGTACTGACCCTTCTGGTTTTGGAACCACAAATAGGTTTGAAAAGTAACCCTTGTTCCTTTCCGAAGGGGGCACTGGTATAATCACCTGTGCTTGCACCAACTTCTGTACAGCGGGTCTGAGGATACTGCGATCCTCCGCTGCTGCTGGGAGTCCCGACCGGAAATATCTTTGAGGGGGTGGTCTTTCGAACTCCAGCTTGTAACCGTGTGAAATAATATCCCTGACCCAAGGGTCAAGGGAGGATGCATCCCACATGTGACTGAAATACTTCAGCCGAACCCCCACCGCGAGAATATCCCGAGGTGGGAGGAACCCGTCATGTGGCCGGCTTAGGCGCAGCTGCGCCTGTGCTACGGTCTCTTGTTGCAGAAGCCGTTGGAGCCCCCTCTGGAATTAGGTCTAAATTTGGAGGTCCGAAAGGGGCGTCTCACCGGAGTGGAAGCTGACTGGGAGGAAGGTGGACTTACCAGCTGTAGCCTTTGATATTAAGTAATCTAACTCACTCCCGAATAGCCTATCCCTAGAGAAGGGGAGGCTTTCTACGCTGCGTTTGGAGTCTGTGTCAGCGACCCATTGCCACAGCCACAGGGCCGGTGTCTTTAAAGGTAAATCTAGTACCTCTCTAATAGCTAGGATCAAATTTTCAGTGCCCTGTATGCAAGTTTGTGACGCCTGTGAATCTACAACATCATCCGCGTCGCCATCGCCTATATCGGAGTCAGGTGCAATGGCATCGAGTGCCCGTTTACGGGACACCCCTGGCATGGGTGTAAGAATATCCACCCTTGCTGGGAGAACTTTTAAATCCTGCTGTACCTGCTTAGTCTGCAAAGTATTAGTTGCCAGCTGTGATGATACATTCTCAAGTATGGCTTTCATGCCAGTAGCCCATGAGGGTTCCTGGGAGTCAGCCTGAGAACCACCACTGAGCTGCGGAGACATATATTGTCTGAGCTGTGGTGACATACATTGCTCACAGGAAACCTGTGATGTAGAGCTTGGAGCAAACTTGTTGCTGCAAATCATACAAGTTATTTTTCTCTCCATGCTGGAGAAAATAACACCCCCTATAACACACTGCAATCACACTGAACACACAAGCAGTGAATGTACAGTAATTGATTCTATGTGCAGATGATCTCATACAGATATAACAGTGTGTAAATGCTTGACTAGCAGTGGGGGAACTCAGAGGTATATGGGGGACACCAGCACCCTGTAACCTGGGCTACCGGATTAGATAGACCGGTCTCAATGTACAGATACCAATATATGAATACGGTGTACTGCTATAAGCGGCTGTATTGCACACTTAAAGTGCTATCAAGCGCTATACTTGCTGTCTCTGCTGACTGATCTCTCCTTCCCACGGTTGTGCTGAGGAGTGATCTCTGCTCTGCTGTAATGGCGCCCACAGCATGAGAAGAAGCAGGAAGCAGTGTACAGGCGCGCTCAGGTCCCGCTCTGAGCTAAGCCCTGCCCCTTGTAATGGCGGCAGGGCTATACTAATATTTATACTGGTGCCTGGGAACCTTTTAATAAAGATTTACCCACATAGCGGTATATGCCCTGGTGGTCCAGTGGCAATGCCTGGCATCCAGTGTGTCGGCGTGGCTGCAGTGTAAAAACAGATGCGCGCGATCCCTGTGCAGGGCCACCACGCCGACATCTCCATTATGCCGCACATAAAACCGGCATACCCCATTTTCAGGCTGAGCCAGGGGTGTGTAGCAGCTTGGGGTGTGCTCGCTGCAGCGCAATGCCTGCGGTAACAGCACCCTCTCAGGTCGGTGGACCTGCAGCAGGGATCAGTTCGGTTCCTAACTAAGGCCTGCAACTGTCCCTTCCCCCAGCTTCCCTCATCACAGGGAAGCTGTTAAGCCCAAACAGCAACCCGAAAATAATAAAACTAAAATAAATTGAAGAAAAACTCTGGGGCTCCAGGAGTGTGCATCCTCTCCTGAGGGCACATTTTCTAAAAATGGCTAGTAAGGGAAAGTAGAGGGGAGGAGCCAGCACACCCTGGTTGAAGAAAAGTTATGCGCCTGTCTGTTATGCCAGATACCCTCTATTCCCCAAGTTTATAAGACCTCAGTAGCCCATATGAATGATAGTGAAATAAGTACTGAACACAACATTTTTCTCAGTAAACATGGGGCAGATTTATGGCTGGTACTTTATCCCCAACTAATCAGCTCCTTACTAATTTTTCAAACCCAGCCTTTAACTTGACAGTTAGGAGCTGATTGGCCAGTGATAAAGTACCAGCCACTAGATCACTTTTCCATGCTTAATAAATCTGCCCCTATATTGTTAGTGTTCACGCTAGGCTATTTTAGCAGGGCGCTGTGCCTTGCCCAATTTTTAAAGGGCAAATGCAAACTACCAGTCCATCATGACTGCTGTGTAAATAGGTGCTGTGCACACACACAGCATCTATTCACATTAACCAGAGAGCTTGAGGAAAGCCGAACACCTCTGTATGTAGTGGACACGCCCCCAGTAGTGGTGTCACACTGGCAACATCAGTGGGGCTGTCCCTGTACATGACACCCCTCTAAATACTGTCCTTGCCAATTTCATATTTATATAGCTCAGTGTGGAATCTCACAGAATAGGACCTTTCAGTTTTGCAGAGCTCGTTGTGTAAAAATTGTCTGTCCTCGGGTTGCAATAAACTAGAGTGCTGAACTTGCACTGGTACCAGCTTAAATACAAGAACAGTTAACGAGCTTCATAGATTGGGTTTCCATGGCAGAGTAGCAGCATACAAGCCTCCGCTCGCCATACACAATATCATCTGCTGACTGGAATGATGTAAAGCAAACCCTCCATAGGACTCCAGAGCAGGGAAAAGATGTTCTATGGAATGATGTATCCCAATTCTCCAACTGGCAGACTGATAAACTTATCTAGGTTTGGCAAACGCAAGGAGAACAGTTTCTGCTTGAATGCACACTAAAATGTTGGTGAAAGAGGAATTCTGGTCTGGTGCTCTTTTTCATGGTTTGCCATAGATCCTTTTGTTACAGTGAAATATTACAATATCTGGACAATGTGTGTGCATCCATTTGTGGGCCTGATTCACATGTATAAAGAAAAATCTAACAAGCAATTATCTGTGCAAAACCATGTTGCACTGCAGGTGGGGCAGAGGTAACAGGTGCAGAGAGATTTATATTCAAGTGGGGTGTGTTCAATACCCAAATTAAAAAGTAAAAGATAAAGCTAATAGGCCTACATGAAAAAAGCAGCCAGTATTTACCCTGCACAGAAAAATATAAATGTACTGGTTTCCCTTGCATAGTAACACTGTATGTTCCAGACAGAGTTACTTGCTATTTTTGCTTTAATTACAAACATGAATCAGGCCCAATGTCTCATGCAGGGGGTGCGATACCATAAATAAAACCAAAGGACTTCTCAGCTTGGTATAGAATAACTTGGTCAGCCTGCCCTCAACTGCACTGCACACCTTTCCAATAGATTTGACTGCTGACTGCAAGCTATGCCTGCTCACCTAACATCATTCCCTGACCTCGCTAATGCACTTGTGGCTGAATGGATGCAAATCCCTGCAGCCATGTATCAAAATGTACTAGACAGCCTTCTCTGAAGAATGGATGCTGTTAGAGCAGCACAGTGGGCACAGCTCCACGTAAATGACCAGGGGTTGGAATCAAATGTTCAACAAGCTCGTACTGTACGGGTGTTCTCTTTAGGTGTATACAAATATAAGCCATGTAGTGCATGTATATGCATTTGCTGCCTGGGGAACATTACATAGTGTGGCTTTTGCTTAGTACTACATCATTTAATATGTCCCATATATAGTAAATATCTGTAATAGTCTTTCAGTTTTTTTATAAGGAAAGTGCTGTCAGAATATTAAAAAATGTGATGTACAAACTCCTTCTAGATGGAAGCTTATATATTACATGTATTTATGGGAGAAATTCAATTGAATGCAAAGTTATAAAGCGTCAGCAACGAGTGCCCCCAGCTATTAAATTGTCCATATTGTGCCCAACGCTGAAGCAAGGGAGATGCAGTTTACCGCGCCTAATGCCTGAGGGTTTAATTGCTGTAAAATGCATTTTACGACTTTACAGCTGTCCACGATGCTATTAGCACATGAAGTAAGCCTGCAACTAGCACTGCAGTACTAGTTTATTAGAATTCCTGCACGATCCACTGAATAGATCCAAGCACATTCCAAGAGCTAAACAACATTGTATTCAATTAATTCCCCCATATGTGAAGAGAGCAAGATTTCCTACAGATGATAGATCAACAGTACAAATTTTGACCTACACAACAACACACAGCCAAAAGGAAGAATATAACAGTAAGTGACAAGAGGTATACAGCACAATGCAAAATTGTACTCTGGCTGCTGGGGGAAACTGGGAACTTCGGCGTGCGCTGAGGGCATGCATTCATCTAAAACCAAATGGCCAATGTATCGGTCCTGTAGCCACAAATGGGCAGTGCTTTTAATCTTCCATAGAACTGTGATGTAGGTCTCTGCAATCAGTGTACGGATCGTAGGCAGGTCGCCAGTACACACAGCCAGGCATGCCGATATCAATGCTGTAGTGTCGACCTTATTTGTCTGCGGCGACATCATTCATGCACATTGGATGTACACATCCACCAATGCACTACCTACAGATAGATCTCCATTTACACTGAATGAACAATATATCTATCTATTAGTATGTGTCCAGGTTAACAGTGCATGTTTTCCTTATTTCCTTGCTGAAGCACAGGTGCATTGCTTATGGGGCTAACTCATTTAAAAAGATTTCCAGATGGTACTAATTAGTTTATTTGGGATTCTATGAGGATAAATGGAAAACCTGCAGTTCAGGGTAAATTTACTAAGTTGGGAGTTCTATTGAAGATGGGATGTTGCCCATAGTAACCACCACGATTCTATTTATTATCTTCTAGAATAAATAAGAAGTAAAATCTACTATGGGCAACATTCTATCTATCTTCAAGAGACCTCTAATCTACCCCTTAATATTCCTGGTTGATTGATCATGGTAAAAGCTCTGGGAATGGTTGAATTTCAATAAAGTGTAAGATTGGAAATATAATCTTATGTTGTGTGTATTCAATCTGACTGGTCGTGAATTCGAGAATTTTTTCTGTTTTTTTGGGATGCAGCCCAACTTGGTTTGTACACACTGGGCGACTGAGCTTAAAGCCGCTCACAACAGCAAGGGCAAAGACCGGGCAGGGGGAAAGTCCCTCAGTGTGTATGCACTGAGCGGCTTTCCCCCCAGCGATCATAGCGATCATTGCTGTCCATACACGCTGGGCATAATCACCCAGTGTGTATAGACCTTTACTATCTAAGTGGGCATCTGGTTACATTATAATAGTGTGCCAAACGCAGTGTGGCTCCGTGCCCGTAGCAAGGTGAGCGCTGCGAAGCATACGAGGGGGATGGGGGGTACTGTGCGCATATACGTCTAACTAGACACCTTCAACCAAGAGTGGTTGACCCACAAAATCAAATAAATCCTGCTATTCATAGTCCAATGCGGCATCATCTCTAAGACCAATAAGCCGGATTTTCACCTTTCTTCTACCAGTCTTTCAGCTAACATCCATACAATCCACCAGCCTTCAACTTGACTATTAATGTTGGATGTGACTGATCAATTACTTCCTACAGTATGTCCCTGCACCATCTGTACTAGTAATAGAAAGTTCAGTGCAATCATAAATCAATTTACTCACTATATGATGCCCTGTATGTTCTTACTCTGGTCAAAGACAGAACCAAACAATATTCCGCAAAAACCAGACAGGAAAGGACACAGTTTTTGTGGTCATTTCAGCTCATTTACAATTTCACACAAAGCAATGTACTTTCACAATTTGCCACCATTAATAATCAAAAAGGTTTCTGACATGAAAAGATGAAAATTACATAAATTTTAAACTAGCTTAAATAGCATCTAAAATGTACCTTGAAATAATGAATGTTGCATTGTCATGGCCAAGAATTAGGCTGCTTACCTCTTTATCCATGCCTACGATTTGCCTCTTGGAAAGCTTTTCCAGCTCGATGGACGAGTTGTTAGCATGAGTCTCCACCTCCTTCTGCAGCTTAAGGCGGTGCTCGTCCATCTCAGCCTTCAGCTTATTCTCCAGGGCGATCAGCTGCTTCTGGTGCTGGCGCCGCATCCGCTTATATCCTGACATCTGTTCCCGCAACTCGTTCTCCTGCTCATGCTCATGGATCTGCCTTGTAACCTATGAAAGAGTATTTACAACAACATATTTAGACAGACTATCTAGAAGTCATGGACAATAGGAGAAACTTCTTTATTAAGCCTCCCTCAGTTTAGTTATTAAGATTTTACTGTAGGAGGCAAGATCTAAACTGAAAGGGTGAAACTGGGGAAACATTAGGATATCTACATGCACAACACAAAAGCATCCGCCATAAACATTGTTTTGCTATACACAGACGTGAGATTGCATACCCTTTCACATCACAAAACAAAGAGGGGGGGGGGGGGGAGGTTTTCCACTGGAAGAAAGTGACTTTATAGACGTCATTCTCCAGTTTACCATGGACTCTCATGAACAAAGCTTGAAGCCTTAACTGTACACTTTGCACCAGGAATCAGCTATGAACCACTACTTATTATTCACACACTTTCCTATTAAAGCACACAAAGATTCAGTTCCTTATTTTACCCAAGACTTATATTAAAGGCAAAGGGGGGAAAAGATGTTTGCAGAAAGTGCCTATTGTTAACTTATTTATGAAAGACTTTCTAAGAGAAATGTTTCTTGTTACGTGCAACACACATGTAACAACCATCCAACGCAAAAGAAAATAAACATCACACCTAAAAGTTTATTGAACAGCTTATGGGACCTACACACGTAGCGATTTACAGGTATTTTCTAAGCGATCTCACTAGATCATCTAGAAAATGCCATTACATTGCTCCGTGTGTAGGGGCCATAGAGATAGTAATGCCCGGCCTTGCTCGTTGGTATCGGCCAGCGATTAATTTCCAACATGCTGGATATTAAATTGGTCAGGGCCAGTGTCCTCACCAGAAAACACTGGCCCCGACACACATCTCTGTGTGCCAAGCGTTCTGAGTGATCTAGCATCGCTCAGAAAATCTCTACATGTGTAGGTCCCTATACACACAGGGAGATTTGAACAACAGATGTGTTCTGAGCAATTTAGTGTGGGAGATTGCCCACAGTCTATATCTCCCATACACAGAGATTTGCCCTGAGCGATTTGGTATGGGAAATTTGTGTTCAGCAAAAAAATAATAATGACATAGCGAAATGAGAAGCTGCTCATCTCCAGGGGGGCATACACACGGAGTGACTTGTGTTTAATGTCTAAGGGATTTGGCCAAATCACTTCAAAATTAAACAGAAATCTTCCCGTGTGTATGCCCCATTAGTAAGCAAATAAACATATTATGCCTGGGTCGTTTGCTTGTGGAGATTTTTTTTCACTTTTGTTGTCACAAGCAACAATAAGATATTTATTTTGATTATAGCTTTAAAATGGATGGTGTGTACAAGGTTAATTTGTGAAGATCATACCCAGGAAACGGCACAAGCTACTACAGCTCGTTCTTCCAAATTTAGGACTGAAAATACCATTTTTCTTTTTGTGAACACAATTTTTATATGGAATGTATGTATAATAATGGATTTATTTATGAGCCTATTTTACTATTTCCAAATTTTATCATCACAGTAATGTCAGGGATTGTCTTTATTGAATCTATTAAAAATGTAACATATTACTCACTTCTCCCTAATCATACACAGTGAGCAAAAGGATGGTAACAATCCAAATATTTTTCAACCTAAGATGGAGCAAAACCAAACTAGATAAATCAGTGGTTCTCAAACGCGGTCCTCAGGACCCCACAAAATTCATGATTTCCAGGTAACCCGACTGGTGCACTCATTACTGAATGACAGACATTTTAAAAGATCCACAGGTGGAGCTATTTAACTTGATTCTGTGAGGAGACCTGCAAAACAATAACTGTGTGGGGTCCTAAGGACCGACTTTGATAACCTGTGAGGTACATCATTTCCAGAACTAAAGAAAACATTTAGAAATGCCATGGCCCTTTCTTTATATGCTATATAACTGTCCGCATTGTAAGTTTTAGGTCAGTGGTGGGGATAATGACTGCATGAAGCATTCTGCACCACAACACTTATGGTGCCCATACACTTATGGGATTGGATTCGATGCGACATCGAAGTACGATGTCCATCGAATCCGATCACATTTTTAGGCGCAAAAGTCAGCACCCGATGTTGCATGCCATCTTCCGATGGCACATCGGGTGCTGGAAGAGGGCGGGCAGGGGGTGGTGGAGTAGTGTATGCTAGCAGTAGCACTTGCGGGCGGCGGGAGTCAGCGGTGGCGGCAGATTTGTTTAAAACACTGGGCTGCCCTGTGTGCCTGAGCTCTCTCAACCAATCACAGGGCAGCCCAGTGTTTTAAACAATTCTCCCGCCACCACTGACTCCCGCCGCCCGCAAGTGCTACTGCTAGCGCTACACTACTCCGCCGCCCCCTGATACGAGACGCACGTACACCGCCAGCGATCCCTAGGGCCCCCTCTCCCCAAACCCCACACCGCTGAATGCGTCCCCTCCACCCCCCACCCACGGATTGTATTTGAGCGATCGCATGTGGTTAAAAACCACATGTGACTGCTCCTACAATTCGATAGATATTATGCGCAGCACATATCTATCGACGCGATATTCAACGGTGTGCCCGCACATCGCGTCGAACAGTCCCTTAAAAATGCACAGTCATTCGATTTATCGGCCAGAATTGGTCGAAATCGAAAGATTGTATACAATTGCTCACAAGTGTATGGGCAGCATTAACACGATACATATAGACTAGTGGATCTCTTTCCATAGTACACCCTGTGACTTTTACTGTTACTTAAATTTTTTTATCTAATGCCATCTAGGAAAATAGCTACATAAGCATTGTATTGGAGATCTCTAGTCCAATGCACCACAGTCAAACCAACCTAGCAAATTAAAACCGTTTATAGCTGCAAACAAAAGCATATGTGGAGTGGAGGTTTTAGCGGGCAATTCGATTGTTTATGCAGGCCCGATCAGCCAAATTCAAATAATGGAAGAGCGAGGGCGCTATTTAATTGCCTTTCTTTTAAAGCATCCTGCAGTTCCAGGTTAAGTTGTTTAAACAGCTAAATCCAACTATTCAGATCAGAGCAAGAATTATATAGCTCTGATAAATGCCCATTCATTTAGAAAGCCAGCAGGGGACATGCAATACAACTGAAATGCCTCCTTACTGCTTTTATAAAATGGAGCTTAAATATTTTACACAGTAACAATCAATCATTCATTACAATTGGATTCTTTTGCAAATGTTGGGCATGCAAATACCACAAATGGACTCCCAGATGGTACCCAGGTGAATAATTGATAATATATACAGATTTAAACCACTAATAACGTGGCCAATGCAAGTCCTCACTCACATTTGCAATGTCAAGTGACAAAAACCGTGGCAGTTCCTTGGCTCCTGGACCAGTGGCGCAGAGTGAAGTTGAAGCTTTGTTGACCAGTAATTAGGTGGCGATCGGGTTTAAACACAGGATCCATGATAAAATGCCGAACTGTGTGTTATTGGTCGAAAAACAAGTCTTTGAGGGTTCTGCTTCACATGCCTGAATCCTCAGATAGGTGTTGGGTTATAGGGCTAATTGCATAGCCCGTGGGGGGATCCATTAGCGATGGTTGATTACAGCTGCAAATAGTATATCCCCCAAACACTCTTAAAAAGGGACAGCAATAGTAGATGGGCCCAAATATTTGCTACATTTAAAAGGCAAGACACACAGACTGGTATGGGGGAGAACGGACATCCAAACTGTGCAACAGCTATAAATAAATCCTATCCAAATTTGAGATTTTCAGATAAAAAGCATTAATGTAAAATACATTGTTTGGTCTTACCCTGACTTTCCACTGCAGCTTTGGCGTTAAAAAAAAAAAAACAGCAACAAAATAGTTTCTTTTAATTTAACTGAGCATTTATTGTCATCTCCATCACATACAAATGTTCCAAACGCTATAATCAATGAAACAGTGTACAAAGTGGTGCTGATGCAAAAATAAATCTTAAAGTGGTAAAAAACAGAATGACAATAGTGCTTACTATGCACTGAACATGCCATATGTGAAGTCATCAACGGCACATGCACCATTAAAAAACAGTCACTAACAGACAGCACAATATGTAAAACACTCACACCGTACATTATTTTATTAATGTGGTCCCACTGTTGCATTATAGGTAAAAATGTAACACTATACACACGGACACACACACACAGTCCGTTCTACACCTTTCGCAAGAGAGAGAGGTATTGAAACTATATGCCAATAATATACCCCCCAAAAACCAATGCAACATCAATGCATCAAGAAGGCTTTCTGTTAATGTATAAGCAGAAGGGCATTCCTCCAGATCAGTGTCATGTGTTGCTGTATGCACAAGACTAAACATCTGTCATAGACAAAACCAATAACATGCAGTGTGGCTGTTGCTTTACAGAAACACCTGGATCTTAAAGGCCGCCTTGTCTCTTAAATTGAACTCTGTGATTGCTGGATGTTACAATGCACAAACGTCCTATCCACTGTATCTCTATAGAAGCAAGCTTACCGAGCCTCTAGGTTATAGAAAGCTATGTACACTATCAGTGTAGTAGAAGGTATAATGGCCCTTATTCTGATCGGTGCGGAAATTCCCGCATGCGGACGGACCGCC
Organism: Crinia signifera; assembly: GCF_055691185.1. Lineage (NCBI taxonomy): Eukaryota > Metazoa > Chordata > Amphibia > Anura > Myobatrachidae > Crinia > Crinia signifera. The sequence goes on from NC_139217.1 coordinate 381,243,394, forward strand.
GATGTTGATCGTCTGCGCATGTGCAGAGGTCACTCTGCGCATGTGCAGGCGATTTCGCCGCACGGATTCTTTATACGCCGCACAGGGGGCGTAGAGGGGCGTGAGGGGCTACTTAGCCTCATTACCCTATGCATACGCCCCCCGTTTCATGGGCGTTCCCATGCAAACGCGGGGCGTATGCATGGTAATGAGGCCGTGACGCGTGTGTACGGGGCGGGCATCTGACATCGCCGGATGTCAGCTGCCCGCCTCTATACATGATTTCACACGGACAAGTGTCCGTGTGGTCTTGTGTTGCGGGACCTGGTGGAGCGTGCGGCCCTGCATTCGATGTTCGGCGACCATCGAATGCAGGGGCTGCTCCCACCATGGAGGAGGCGTATCCCCGTCCAATTTCATGCGGATCGCCACATATCCGCATACGGACGGCAGGTGGCGATCCGTATGGAAGGCGGGGATTCGCCTGCACGGTTGCGGCCGCATATTCTGATCGGGCCGCACCGATCAGAATAAGGGCCAATGTGTGGTGTAGAGTATGTGCCTATACAGTGATTAACCATGTTCCTATGTTAAATAGTAAAACACAGGTTGAGTCTCCCACACAAGAAAAGCTTGTGACAGAAAGGCTGAGTATCCCTTATCCAAATTATTCCAGTCTCCAAAATGTACTTTTTTGGGGGCTAAAAATCTCCTGGATACATCTGTAATTGGCACTACTGGGAAAATGATATGTAGCATAAATGCAAGATACCTCATTAAAAATATAAAAATATTCCAAAATATGAAATAATCATTTATCCAAAATTCTTCTGATCCCGAGCATTTTGGATAAGGGATACTCAACCTTAACACACTGGACCTTATTCGGGTCCGTTCGTACGGACCCCTTCATTCACAAGGAGTCCGATGTTTTGGCGAACAAGCTTGCGAGTGGAGGGTGGTGTGGGCCGACGGGGCGATCCATTAACACATGGAAATGCCCAGCGTTTCATGGGCGTTCTCATGCTAATGGGCCAATGATGTGGGTACGGGCAGCTGACATCACTGGATGTCAGCTGCCCGCCAACTTCCCTCAGAATGTGCACACAGATGTAAGGTTGCTCTGAGCAACCTTACATCTGCATGCATGTTCCACATCATTTGATGGGCGGGGCGATCCATTAACACATGGAAATGCCCAGCGTTTCATGGGCGTTCTCATGCTAATGGGCCAATGATGCGGGTGCAGGCAGCTGACATCAGTCAGTCAGCTGCTCAAGCAGATGTAAGGTTGCTCTGAGCAACCTTACATCTGCGTGCACGTTCCACATCATTCGATGTTCGGAAACCATCAAATGATGTGGGTGTTCCCCCGCAGGCTGCGAATTGATGTTCATATTAAACATCCATTCGCATGCCGTTTGAACATACACGCCGTGGGAATGGTGGGACACAAGGCGGGATCTGGTTGACTCGCAAGGATGTGAATTTGCATCCAAGGGAATCAACAAGAATAACCCCCACTATTCACTAACTATATTGGCAGTGCTCTGGACGAACTATGGAGCACAAACACAATGACGGGTGACATCAACTGGCGTCCGCTGAACATGCAGCCTAAACATGAAATGTATTAGGTTTCATATATTCTTCACTAAAACCATTAGGAAGGAGAAGGTGTCTAAACAGACAGCCACAGATTATTAGTATACACCGTACTGTATGTCCTATATACAGGTGTAGCCACCCATGGCATGGATGAGCGTGGCTACAGCTGTATAATGGTCATGGTCCACTGTATATCTAAAACGAGAAAAGCTCATAATGGCCAAGGCCTCTACTGATTTCTGATGTGAGATAAGGCAGTGGCTCATTTTAGAGTCAAATAGAAAACCAGTATTAAAATGGAGTATGCTTATATGTTACATTTTGTTCAGCGTATCAGATTGGTCATTTCACTACACAAGAGAAGAAAAAGAGAAATTGTGTGACCACTAATTCAATACCAAACTATAGACTAGTGTGTGGAATCTCAACTACAATTACAGCCAACATGCCATGTTTTGTTGAATGCAATAAGAACAAAGATGAATTGTACTGTTCATTAACAAGCCAATCCTTAAAAACAAAACCGGTTGGCCACATTCTTCCTATGCTAGGGAGCATGAAGAAACCAATTGCAGGTTGTGCCACCCGTGTAACACAGGCAACTCCATGGAAAATTCATGTACTATAAAAATATAGGTTAGGAATTTTATGGAAAAAACCCCAAAGAAAATTTTGTGGACGCAACGTGAAAAACATAAATTCGAACTACAAATCTCCATTTTTTTATGATGCCCAATGTCTCTAACCATTATGATGAACATAGGGGGTTTATTCAGAACTGATTGCTTCTCTGCTAACTTTCATAGCCGCTGACCCGCCAGAGTGAAATCCCACCCTGCGCAAGGCTGCGAAAGGCTTACGAAAATGTTGCAGATCGGTAATTAACTGCAAACCTATTCGCAACTCACCATCGTAATGGATTTTTCCACTGTGTGCAGTCTGTACCTAACCCAAGACCTACTCAGGCGGTGCAATATAAACAAGCTGATCGAAGAGTATGCCTGTGTTTTCCCCGACACTCCCAGAAAACCGCCAGTTATCACCACCAAGCGCTGACTTCCTGTCAATCAACTTGCAAACGGCTTGCGGTTCGATCAATAATCATCCGGCTTGTAAATTGACAGCCCAGCGATCAGATCTGAATAACCCCCAGAAGTACCATAAAGAGAGCAGAGGTAAAGAGCAGGAAAAAGTTTAATATGGTCATATTTTTTTATTGTTACAAAAAAAAAAAAAGAAGCTAAAACAGGAAATCATTCTTCCTATGCTAGGGAGCATGAAGAAACCAATTGCAGGTTGTGCCACCCGTGTAACACAGGCAACTCCATGGAAAATTCATGTACTATAAAAATATAGGTTAGGAATTTTATGGAAAAAACCCCAAAGAAAATTTTGTGGACGCAACGTGAAAAACATAAATTCGAACTACAAATCTCCATTTTTTTATGATGCCCAATGTCTCTAACCATTATGATGAACATAGGGGGTTTATTCAGAACTGATTGCTTCTCTGCTAACTTTCATAGCCGCTGACCCGCCAGAGTGAAATCCCACCCTGCGCAAGGCTGCGAAAGGCTTACGAAAATGTTGCAGATCGGTAATTAACTGCAAACCTATTCGCAACTCACCATCGTAATGGATTTTTCCACTGTGTGCAGTCTGTACCTAACCCAAGACCTACTCAGGCGGTGCAATATAAACAAGCTGATCGAAGAGTATGCCTGTGTTTTCCCCGACACTCCCAGAAAACCGCCAGTTATCACCACCAAGCGCTGACTTCCTGTCAATCAACTTGCAAACGGCTTGCGGTTCGATCAATAATCATCCGGCTTGTAAATTGACAGCCCAGCGATCAGATCTGAATAACCCCCAGAAGTACCATAAAGAGAGCAGAGCAGGAAAAAGTTTAATATGGTCACATTTTTTTATTGTTACAAAAAAAAAAAAAGAAGCTAAAACAGGAAATCATTTTACTCCACTACTGAAATTGTTTTCACTTTAAAAGTTTTTCCAAACAAGCACATCTTTCTTGTTCATTCAATGTGCTCAGGCTACACTGGCCAATCTTTGACTTCTTCTGAACAAAAAAATCAGTAATACCATGTTTCCCCGATAATAAGCCCTACCCCAAAATTAAGCCCTACCCTTGATTTTGGACACTGGTCTAAAAGACGCCCTACCCCGAAAATAAGCCCTATTAAAAATTCCATAGTGAGGTCACTACCGTAAATTCTAGCCCATTTTCACCCCCTCCTCAGCCCCCCCAGGTTGCTTGTAAGGTACCGTTCTGGCTTCCACTCCCGGACAGCTCCCGGTCCCAGGGATGCACTGCGGGCAGCGCGTGAAGTCACCGCGCACATCACGTGGCTGCAGCAGCCAGAGGGAGCCAGGAGAGCAGTGGCGTGCAGCCAAGAAGAAGCTCTGGCGTAGTTATAAGAATTCTTTGTTGGTGAGCATTACCCTACTGTATGATATTGAAAGGAGGAATGGGGGCATGTTACCATATTAAGAGGACTGGGGGCATGTAATTAAAGGTGGACATAAAATAAGCCCTACCCCAAAAATAAGCCCTATGGTGCTTTTTGTTGAAAAAAAAGATGTAACTTGTGCAGAGAGAATTAGATTTGAGTGGGTTTTTACTTCAAAGTGAGATCTATATTGCCGTGTAAAATATACTAAAATCAGCATTTTCCAAATCTAAATCTCTCTGCCCATGTTACATCTGCAGTGCACATGGTTTTGTCTATTTGAATTTGACTTTGAGTGAACCAGAATAAGGGCCAAACTCATATTTTAGTAAAGGATGATGGTCTGGCTTGAATTTAAGCGCCTAGATTTTACAAAAATTGGTCAATCCCTAAATTATATTAGAATTTCACCACTAATAGGTAGTGCTTTATTTACAATTAATAAATATTTTAAAGATTAACCCGTGCAAAGTTAGATTTTAAAATTAGGGCCTAACCAAATAAATTGCAGTTCTTATAACCAAATACCAACTTGCTTAAAAGAAATGTTAACACGTCAATAAGGACATGTAATGCATTATGGGATTGAATAAACTCAATGGGGTCGATTCAATTCTCAGCACTGTGAATAGCGTCAGGAGAGATCTCCCTGAGCTATTGTAGTCAGCTAAGTTGAAGAATGCTGGTACTCGTGGGTGGGTGTTACGAGTACCTTTTTTCGACACAAGTGCCTCCCTTGACGTTGTCTGTACTGCATAAGTGCACAAAACAGAATCGCTGCCCTAGTTTTGATGGATTTCTGCTTGCACCCTGAAAACCTCTAGTTGGAGATAGCAGGGCACTCATTAGAATAGATCCAGGAGCTCTCTCCCAGCACTATTCACAGTGCGGAGAATAGAAAGTACCCAAAGTGTACTTTTTTTTTTACCAACCGTCTTCTACCTGTAAAACTCTCAGCACCATGGCGAATACATTTGTTGTCAAAATTAGAGCCATCATAAGGATGCCTGCCTGGTATATTTACTTTTTATTGGAATGGTTTGGTGTGGTATGACTGTATGACTTCACTCTGCCAGGTAAAAACAGTTTTTGTGCCACCTTAGTGGGCCTACTTATTTACACCTCAGGTGTAGGGATTAGCTTTTGCAGTCAATACCACCTGCTACGGACCCATCTCACTGCTTTGTAGGTGGCTGAGGCGATTTTTCTGCCTTCTTCACTCCCGCAGATCTTTATCTGCATCTTTTGATCTTCCTTGCTGCAGGGAAGATCAGAAGACACAGCTAAAGATCTGTGGGACTCAGATGCTTGGGCACACAGGTGTTTGGGAATGCCTGGTTATTTAGGTGCTCGAGTAGTTGGGGCACGCTAGGCTGTTCGGGCACTTGGGTGTAAGGGTAAAATAGTTGAGCACCCCTGCTCTAGAGCAGTGTGATTAAAAACAAAACTTAAGAAATCACATAATTTAATCTTCAGATTTCCTTTGACAGCCATAGCACAAAGAACAGCTCAACTACGTACAACAGTTCACAAACTTCTATAATTTGGACCTATATGTAATTCCACCAATTCCTGCCAAGGTAATTAAAGCCCTTTTAAAACTCCTATGCAAGTTTGAAAACAATCGTGGGTGCACTATAAGAAACAGAACTAAGGAGGTATAGATGTATCCAATGTATATAACAGGTTTACAAAAACAGGTGATAATGGTTGTACTGTAAGTAGTTAGTGGTAAGTAACCCTATTCAGCATTACAGAATGGCCCTTCACCACTTTCCAGTGACTCTACATCAGTGTTTTTCAACTACTATACCATGGCACACTAGTATGCCTTGAGCTGTTGTCAAGTGTGCTCCCAGATCTAGAGATGCCCAAACAAGTTTACAGCCATCACCAGTTCAACTGTTTTTCCGGTCCATTCTTTTCATGTAAAGAGCCAATGTATGTTATCTTTGTTACATGTGGTGACCCATGTGATGTTTTTTATATAGGGGCCAATAGTTTTTTTTTTCCTGTGGGAATTTCATAGTGTGCCTTCGCAATTTTAAAATCGTATTTAGTGTGCCACAAGGTAAAAAGGTTGAAAATCACTGCTCTACATGTGTCATATAGTCCATGGAACATTGTACCAATTATTTTTTCTCTTTGTTTACAAGTTAGATCACTCACATCCTTGATGATGGAAGTAGAACAGATAGTATTGAAACCCTGCTAAGAACCTTTTTTTTTATATAAAGATAAAAGGTTTTTTCTTTTTTTAATGGTTAAGTTTCAGAATTACCAAATGTAAACAGGTTGTGAGGATGTAGAAGACTAATGGTCATACACACAGATTTGAGAAAGAGATGTGTTCTGAGCAATTTAGTTTGGGAGATTTCCCACACTCTAGATCTCACATACACACTGAAAGATTTGAACAAGAGATTTGTGCTTATAACACGGAATATTTGCAGTTTCTTGCTAAGCCATCTGACTAGATGCTTGAATAATCTATAAAAGGTAATAGCGATGCATGCTGGCCATGCATCGCTATGGGGCACGCACACACACATAGTGATTTGTGCTTCATATCTAAGCGATTTATCCACATTGTTTGGAAATATAGCAGGAATCTCCCCATGATGTATTAATCTGTGAAAACAGTGGAGAACTTGCCACTACCAACCAATCAGCTTCTACCTTTGATTTTATATAACGTACACCATACATGCTACCTTATAGTCACTTGGCTGATATGGACAAGTTCTCCACTGTTTGACAACTCAGTCCAATGATGTGGAGAGGTAAAAAAAAACAATGTAAATATTTACGGTCCATGCAATAGGCAAAACCAGTGCTATTGGCTGCCAATCATAAAATGTGTCAAACAGAAAACTTGTTCCTCACTCCATAATGAAAAAAAAAATCACAATTGACTAAATATTTAGGCCTAGGGGTGCTTCAAAACAGTTTGGGAACCACTCTGGTAATCCAATAGTGCATGGGAGACATTATTTAATATAAGAATATATACTCTACTTATACCCCTTTTACACCAAGGCATAACCCAGGTTGGACCCAGGTCAGCGTTGGTGTAAAAGGGGCCAACCCAGGTCCAGTAACACTGGTCTCCTACCCAGGTCCTGACCAGGGTTGAACACTGGTTGGACCTGGGTCGTGGACAGTGTAAATGGTCCCAAGTGCTGAAAGGATACCAGAAGTGCTGGACGCCTTTCCACAGTGCGCTGCAGTGGCAAAAGACAGCAGCCAGGAGGGATACGGGCAGTGCACACAGATAATTGGATACAGTATAATTTATATAATTAGCTTTTTTTGTGTGTGTGTGTGTGTGGTGGGGGGGGGGGGGGGGGGGCTGGGGGGGGCACATTGAAAAATATTTTACAAAATAAACAAACCAACATTTTTCAATGCTAACTAGTCATGTCTTTTCATTTTAAATCATTGAGGGAAGGTTGGATGGCAGTTTATCTGTCCTAAAATGGACATTTTTAATGTCATCCATAGGGAAAAGCAGGGCTGACCCAGGTGCAATGTAAACGGCGCCGACCTGGGTCACAGTACTGTGTAAATGGGGTATTAAGCTGGGTCCAGGTATTTTGGTGTAAAAGAGGTATTAAGGACTCGGTGCTAAAAAGTGACATTAATAAGTACAGTCAATTTTTCGTGAGCACACTGCCACCTCAACTCCTGAGGTTTCTCCAGCCCTACAGCAAACACTTTTTCATTGGCTTGTAAGATGGTAAGTCAGTGAAAGTTCTGAGGGAAAAAAACAAATGTAGACCCCCTCTTGAACATGGCATATACAGTTTTAGCTTTATTACAACCAAAATATATTTTTTAATAGATTAGAACTTGGACTTCAAAAAAGGTTCATAAAAAGGTCATACAAGCATCAACATAGGTGATGCAACAGTTTTCCTCACACAAGCTAAAGCAGTAACTGATGGTCCCACAAAGTTTGTCATTAAATTCCAGACATGGCAAATCCACAATGCTTTTTCACCTAATTAAACATACCTTTTGCCTGTTGACAGGGACATTTTGGACAAAGATTTAACAAAGCAAAGGGTACTTGTGAGTTATCCGGGCGTCCGATTTTTAAATCGGGTCGGATCGGGACATCGCATCGCATCGCATGCGACCATCGGATGCGATGCGATGCGATGACCCGATTTTTCCATAGGAATCAATGTTAAAATGGACTGAGTCCATTTTAACATGGAATTCAATGGGAAAAAGGGGTCCTTTTCATACCCCTACTATCCAAGTGGGCATGGAGTTGGATATAAACCTGTGGCGAGCGTAGCGAGCCACCGAGCCCGAAGCGTGGCGAGCGTAGCGAGCCCCGTGAGGGGACACGGAATACCGTTCGCTCGCCACACTTCGGGCTCGGTGGCTCGCTACGCTCGCCACAGGTTTATATCCAACTCCATGCCGTCCCCTCGCCGGGCTCGCCACGCTTCGGGCTCGGTGGCTCGCTACGCTCGCCACAGGTTTATATCCAACTCCATGCCCACTTGGATAGTAGGGGTATGAAAAGGACCCCTTTTTCCCATTGAATTCCATGTTAAAATGGACTCAGTCCATTTTAACATTGATTCCTATGGAAAAATCGGGTCATCGCATCCGATGGTCGCATGCGATGCGATGCGATATCGCATCGCATCTGATTGTATGCCTTAACTTAAGGCATACAATCAAAAAATCGGACGCCCAGATAACTCACAAGTACCAAGCAAAGTTTTGACCTAATGGCCAGAGGTTATAACAGAACATATATTCAACCAATGAACTACATCCTATTCACACTATTACCCTAAGCAAAAAAAAGTTGCCATGAGAAAATTTCACGTGCGAATGGGCCAAAAGGCAGTTTTTAATTTTGATTTGTAAACAAATACAATATGCAATTCTAAATTAACAATTCTTCAGAAGCAGAGAACTTAATGTTTAAAATGGTACCTCGTTTATCAATTTTGTGTCAAGAGTTAGGAAAAACACACGAAAAAGGAAGCCATTGTGGTTTGCAAAAGAAGTAGCAAGTATTGTGAAAGCAAAAATGTTGGCCTTTAAGAAATTTAAGAAGACGCAGAAGAATGAGGACAAAGAGGTGCATCTTGTTAGACAGAAGGAGGCTAAGAAGGTAATCAGATGTGCAAAAGCACAGGCTGAAGAGAAAATGGCCCAATCAGTGGGTAAAGGGGGAAAAACTTTTTTTTAGGTATATAAGTGAAAGGAGAAAAACAAAAAGTGGAATAATAAGACTAAAGACAGAGAGTGGAAGTTTTCTTGAGGGGGACAATGTAATAGCAGATAATATTAACAATTATTTCTGCTCAGTATTCACTGCTGAAAGAGAGGGGAAGGGGCCACAATTAAGTTGCAAGTATAGTCAGAAAACTGAGGGAGAAACAAGTACATTTACAGAGGAGAAAGTCCTCACAGAACTCTCAAAACTGAAAGTGGATAAATCAATGGGGCCAGATGGGATACATCCAAGGATACTAAAAGAGCTCAAAGGGGAGCTGGTAAAACCAATAACAGAATTATTCAACCAGTCACTAGCTACTGGAGTAATCCCAGAGGACTGGAAAACAGCGAATGTAGTCCCACTGCACAAAAGTGGAAGCAAAGAAGAGGTAAGCAACTATCGACCAGTGAGCCTTACATCAGTAGTAGGGAAATTGATGGAAACACTCTTAAAAGAAAGAGTTGTACAATATCTCAAAACCAGCAATTTACAGGATCCAAAACAGCATGGGTTTACTGGGGGAAGATCATGTCAAACAAATCTTATTGACTTTTTTGACTGGGTGACTAAAGTAATAGATCAAGGTGGGGCTGTAGATGTAGCTTATCTAGACTTTAGTAAGGCTTTTGACACTGTCCCACATCGCAGACTGTTAAATAAACTTGAAAGCTTGGGATTGGATTCTAAGATAGTTGAATGGATAAGAGCATGGTTGCAGGACAGAAAACAGAGAGTTGTAGTAAACGGAGTACAGTCAAAGGAGGGAAAGGTTACAAGTGGAGTACCCCAGGAATCTGTACTTGGACCAGTGCTTTTTAATATCTTTATTGGTGATATTGCAAATGGAATTGAGGGTAAAATGTGCCTTTTTGCAGATGACACAAAGGTATGCAACAGGGTAGACACACCAGGAGGGGTAAAACAAATGATTGATGATCTAGGTAGATTAGAGGAATGGTCAAGAGCATGGCAACTACAGTTTAATGCCAAAAAATGCAAAATCATGCACTTGGGTTGCAAAAATCCAAAGACTAAATATAGTATAAATGGCACTATAATGGAAACTACTGAGGAAGAGAGGGATCTAGGTGTCACTATTTCAGGGGACTTAAAGGCAGGTAGGCAATGTAACAAAGCAATGAAGAAGGCAAGTCAGATGCTTGGTTGCATAGGGAGAGGTATCAGCAGTAGAAAGAAAGAAGTAATAATGCCACTGTATAGGTCATTGGTACGACCTCATCTAGAGTATTGTGTTAGTTCTGGAGGCCATATCTCCAGAAGGATATAAATACATTAGAGACTGTACAAAGAAGGGCAACTAAAATGGTGCATGGCCTACATCACAAAACGTACCAGGAAAGACTAAAAGATCTTAATATGTATACTTTAGAGCAGAGAAGGGAAAGGGGGGACATGATAGAAACTTTCAAATATATCAAGGGTTTTAACAAGGTACAGGTGGGAGACATTCTTCACAGGAAGAGGAGCAGCAGAACACGAGGACATGCACTGAAACTAGAGGGAGGAAGATTCAGGGGAAATTTGAGGAAGAATTACTTCACAGAAAGAGTAGTAGATAAGTGGAATAGCCTCCCATCAGAGGTGGTAGAGGCAAATACAGTAGTACAATTTAAACATGCTTGGGATAGGCATATTGATATCCTTACAAAAAAATAAGGATCAAATATGGTTTGAGGTAACATGTTTAAAAAAGGGGCAGACTAGATGGGCCAAGTGGTTCTTATCTGCCGTCAAATTCTATGTTTCTATGTTAATAAAGGGACAAAAAGGGAACGTCACCAAAATCACAGTCTAGAAATAATGGCCCTCACTCTGCTTGGAATGCCAAGTTTGGAATTCGCAACGGCGTCTGATATTCAGGATCTGCGCCCGCGCATATGCAAATTTCTCTGCAGGAGCCCTCGGAGACTTTCATAGTCTCCGAGGCGATCGCAGCGGGGGCACCCACAGAAACGCTATGGCTTCGTGCCTTCCGTGGAAGGGCAGTTGACGTTACTGGATGTCAGCTGCCCACCCTGTTCATGGAGCAGGGCGCCACTAATCTGAGTGCCTTAAATTAGCGAGAGCTTCTGAAATCATTCAAAGGCTGGGAATAAATGTTTATGCAAAAACATCCATTCGCAGGCCTGCAGTGGTATTTGGCAGGCGGCGTTAGTTGGATTGCAAAGCAGCAAAAACAAAATAATCCTCAAAAGGAAATAGATGATCTAACTTGATTTATTCAGCATGATGGATCTTAATTACCGGGCAGTGGGGATGCGCATCACTATGGCCCTACACCGGAGCAATGTAGGGGCATTTTCTAAGCGATTTAGTCAAATTAAGTCAAATCACTTAGAAAATGCCTGAAAATTGCCACTGCGTAGGCCCTATTAGAAGAAAATGATACACCACTGGGATTATCAAGCATCCAATCAGCATTTAACTATAACCGCACTCCACCCTACCGAGCCTGTGCAAGATCTCGCTATTGTCGCAAGATCTCCAGTGCAGACTAGAGCCAGCAGCAGGGATAGCACTGTTCCTATTGCTTGGAAAAGATCACGGAGGCCCGTGGCTGGCTAAGAGGAACAGAGCAGCTTTTAAGACTGACAGGCTATAATACATTGCCTGAGCTGCTAACAAGAGCGTGGCTTCCTGGTGTAAGCTGTGGGCTGCCCCTAGCACACATTAAGTGCACTGTTAACTCATTTGTAAAAACATTAAAGTATGCAGTTAAAGGAGCGCTATGTGCATAAGTCACAGCGCACCATCATACATCTACCGCTGTGCTAGATAAATGATAGTTAAAAGCTGAATTTTTGGGCAACTTTACCACTATCTTTTTCCAAGGCATTTTGCCAACTGAAAATATCAGACTGCAAAAGAGTAAGGCAGTGATTCCCAAACGGTGTGACTTGGAATCCAGGGGTGCTGCAAGGCTCTATCAGGGATGACTTGGGTTGGTGGTCCTGGACCAAATCAAATTATGGTCAAAGTGACAGGCAAAAACAGCGCTAGCGGTTGCCAATCAGAAAACATGTGGACAATGAAAAGCACAACCATGTCCTCTGTTATATAATTGAACACAAGAATAAATGGCAGACTATATATATATATATATATATATATATATATATATATTCATATTCTCTTAATTTAATAATTTTTTTCCAAATTTATCAATTAAAAAATGCATTTATCCTTAGGGTGTTTTAATTTAAAAAAAATATTGATGCTCTAGGCACTCCACAGCTGTTATTGAACTACACATCCCAGCATACCCTGCAAGTTTCAGAATGGCCAATAGTAAAACTATTTCAGGGCATGCTGGGATGTGTAATTTAACAACAGTTGGAGTGCCATGGTTCCCCATCACAGAGTCCTAAACAGAAGCAGAATCCTATTACTTAACCCAGAGACTGTGTGGTTAGATGTTGTCTTCACATAAATAACTTTGTATCTGTTGAGACTCATGGTATCTTATGATATTGCTTTTAAAATGAAGGAATGTTATCATTATTAACCAATTTAATAATGCCCGTTCATGATTATCTGTACATATCAAGGTCTTCCTTCAGTGGTAAGAAAGTGGTTACAAACCAATTTTTTTTTTTTTTAAATTAAAACACCCTAAGGATAAATGCATTTTTTTTTATTTATGATAAAACAAAAATCTATTGAAAACTAGTCTAATGGGCCCTACACACATAGCGATGTGTGCAGGGCTACCTAGCTATGCTAGGTCGGCTAGGTAGGCTATCGCATAGCACACAGAGCTGACAGCCCACACACAGAGCGAGCTGTCAGCTCTGTGTGCTAAGCGAGCAGACAGCACCAGTGTTCTCTGGTGGGAGAACCCTGGCGATGACGAGATTGATGGACACTGTCCATCAATCTCGGCCAGCGATAAAGACGCGCGGGGACGCGCACTGCTGCCGATATAGCCCCCACACATACACCAATGTGAGGGCATTTGCTAAGCGACTTTGCCAAACTAAGCAAAATCGCTTAGAAAATGCCTTAATATCGGCATGTGTGTAGGCCGTATAAGTTACATAGCTCGTTTTAAATATATTCTTTGTAAGCTAATAAAGCAAGTAGAGAGTGCACATTTTAAAAGCATGAGTCACAATATTTCATCTACTATTCCAAGGACACAATCACTATATATTATTTTTTTGTAGAAAGTGAAGCAAGCACATTTTAGATAAAAAGTTTAGTATGTATGTGATTAGTAGACTATTTTATTTATGTTGTGGAAAGTAAGTGCTGGGACTTTGAAGCTGAACCTGATCTTTCCCGAACAGTTGCTAATATAAATATCAAGAAGGCAATAAATGTAAAATGCATTTCTAAATTTGATATTTATTTGATACCTCCCTATAGCTCGTACTTAAGCTTAAAAAAACAACAACAAAAAAACACTTTCTAATGAAAAAGTATATTGGGCCAGATGTACTAAGCTTGACAAATTATAAAATGGAGAGTGATAAGTGCCAGCCAATCAGCTCCTAACTGCCATGTCAGAGGCTATGATTAAAAAATGGTAGTTGGTGGGTGATAAACCACTAAGTACCTCCTTTCGTTTTTCAAACAGCCTGTGACATGGCAGTTAGGAACTGATTGGCTAGAACTGTGTTACGCTCTAATTTTATCACTTTTCAACCTTCGTACACATCTCGCCCATAAATTTAAAACACACATTAATGCATAATCCAGATTGTTCATCATTTGAGACAACGGCATGGTTTTCTATTTTAAAGGCTTTATTTTTCGGAGGAATGGTTTAGGGATGAGTGGATTATACCAACAACCAATTTACATACAAAAATTTTGTAAAAATGTTTGCCACATACATAGAATTTAAGTAGAACAGGCTTTAACTGCAGGGTCTTTCAACCTCAGGTCACGCAAAAAATTGTTTACATTTCAGATTTTTTTAAGATGTGATTTTTTTTATTTAAGAGTGTATGTCAAAATAAATATTTGACAAAATGTCTTGACGGTACTTGTGTAGTTTCACGGCGCCAGCGTGCTACTTCCGGGTTCTACGCTCGCAACAACTATCTAAAATAAACTAACTTAACTCCATGCCAACATGGATAGTTCATACCCCCACTATCCATGTTGGCATGGAGTTGATTTTAGATAGCGTGGCGAGCCACCGAGCCCGCAGCGTGGGCGAGTACAATCTTGACTGACAAATTCGTTTATTAAATATTGATTTTTCAATGTATTCCATTTACTAATCAAAGCTTCTTTATCCAGATAATTTGAAGCATCAAGGGTGTTTATGCAGAAATCACCATAAAGTTTGGACCTCTAAGGTAACTTCTGCCCCCCCGAATCCAAACCAAATTACTTTATGTGCCTTACATTTTGCATTATGGTAAAAATGCATGTTTTTGAAATTGACATTAAATTTCCCAATTTATTTTAGGTGCCTAACAAAAAGGTATACACTACTAAAAAATGAATCAATAAATAAATTGTTTTATAGTGGAGATTTTTTTATTTTTATGAATTAGGCACGTGATTACTGTTGTACCGCAAACATTAACACACTGGTAAAAACCATACCAAATAGTGAACAAATTTCAGGCAATGGGACAACACTACCATAGAGAAAGTGAAATTTGACAGAAATTCACGAGGAACGTATTTATTCCCTTTGCAAACTAGAATGGGGTAAATGGTTTATAAAGCAAGAAGGTCCAAGTAAATTACAATCACTAGCACTATGGAACAATTACGTGAAGTTATTTGTAGTGCTGTTGATGATGCAACAGCTAATCTGTATACAGCAAAGCCGCAGGCTGAAAATACCTACACCATTTGAAAAAATTAACAGAAACTAAAGCCATTGCATTACTAGATATTGCATAAAATTATTAATTTGGGTGTCAAGATGCAATTCAAGGACTCCACTGGGACATTTCACAAGCAACACTGTACCAATTTGCTATATACTGTATTTTCTGCAAGATAATAGTGACTTAAACTGTGCGAGTCTGTGCATTATAAGTGACAGCTGTGACCATGTAGCCCTAACTGTGCTGTCCTTCATTTTGGTAGTTATGAACCACTAAACAATTACCAAAATTTTAGTATGTTCACCGCTTTAGTGATGGTTCTACTGCACAACAAAACCCAGTATCAGACCAGCTATATTGCCAGGTTGCTGACGTAACGACCCGAGTCAAGGTGCAGTGTCAAAGCACCAAAACGTATAACCCAGGTCGCCCTCTGTATAAGGGGCAACCCGGGTTTAGTAGTAGTAGTACGTTTATTTATAAGGCGCCGCAAAGTGTCCGCAGCGCCGTACATAGCAAACAAAAAAACAAATTACAAGGTAACGTACAGGGTGTGTTGAAAGATACAGTATAAATAGGGGTATAGCTGGTAGAACTAAAATCAGCATCAGTTCAGAAGTAGGTGTCAAAATTGTCAAGGAGACTGAAGATGAAGTAGAGGAAGGGAAGGACAGGACAGGAGCACAGGTGAGGTAATGAGCTAGGATGAGTACGTGAGGAAGGAGGGCCCTGCTCATAAGAGTTAACATACTAAAAATAGGTGGGTGGACGAACGAAATACAATAGGATAAGTAGGAACGGAGGGGAACGGAGGCAGGATAGGAGGATCAAAAGAGGTTAGGAGGAGGGATAGGCTAGTCGAAAAAAGTGGGTTTTGAGGGAGCGCTTGAAGGAGGTAAGGGAATCAGATAGCCTGATGGGTGGCGGGAGGTTGTTCCAGTGCAGGAGGGCAGCGCGAGAGAAATCTTGGACACGGGAGTGGGAGGAGGTGATTAGGTGAGCGGTCAGTCGGCGGTCAGCGATGGAGCGAAGAGGACAGGAGGGAGTGTGGATAGAGATCAGTGAAGAGAGGTAGGGAGCTGTGGAGGAGGAGAGAGCCTTGTAGGTGGTGGTGAGGAGTTTAAAGAGAACTCGGAAAGGAATGGGGAGCCAGTGAAGAGATAGACAGAGGGGGGAGGCGGAGGTAGAGCGGCGGGAGAGGAAGACGAGCCTAGCAGCAGCGTTAAGAATGGATTGGAGAGGTGCGAGGCGGGTGAGAGGTAGCCCAGAGAGAAGGATGTTGCAGTAGTCAAGGCGGGAGATGACAAGAGAGTGAATGAGAATTTTGGTCGCGTCAGTGGAGAGGAATGGTCTGATGCGTGAGATGTTGCGTAGGTGAAAGCGGCAAGACTGTGAGAGAGCACGAATGTGGGGGGTGAAAGAGTGAGGGGGTGAAAGAGTGAGGAGTCAATGATGACACCGAGGCAGCGCGTTTGGTCGGTGGACGTGATCTCGGTTTCACCAATGCTGATGGAGATCGTGGGAGAAGAGGGGATGTTCGGGGGATGGAAGATTAGAAGTTCAGTTTTAGCCATGTTTAGTTTCAGGAAGCGTTGGGTCATCCAGGCTGAGATGGCCGTGAGGCATTCGTAGACCTTGGACAGGAGTGATGGGGATAAGTCGGGGGAGGAGAGATAGATTAGGGTATCATCAGCATAAAGGTGGTAATGAAAACCATAGGAGCTGATGAGGGTGCCCAGAGAGGTGGTGTAGAGGGAGAAGAGGAGAGGGCCAAGGACTGACCCTTGGGGAACACCGACTGGCTGTGGGGTAGTAGGAGAGGAGAAGCTCGGAGTGGAGACGGAGAAGGAGCGATCGGAGAGGTATGAGGTGAACCAGGAGAAGACCGTGCCAGTGATGCCAAAGGAGCGGTGGGTGTTGAGCAGGAGAGGGTGGTCAACAGTGTCAAAGGCAGCCGACAGATCAAGCTGGATGAGGATAGAGAAGAGGCCTTTGGATTTAGCCGATAGTAGATCGTTAGTGACTTTGGTCAGGGCAGTTTCAGTGGAATGCAAAGGGCGGAACCCGGATTGGAGGGGGTCTAGAATGGAGTTAGCAGTAAGGTGGCTTAGGAGACGATTATAGGTCAGATGTTCTAGGAGTTTGGAGGCAAAAGGGAGGAGGGAGATGGGCCTGTAGTTGGATGGAGAGTTGGGGTCCAGATTTGTTTTTTTGAGAATTGGGGAGACAAGAGCGTGTTTGAAGGAGGAAGGGAAGATCCCAGAGGATAGGGAAAGATTAAAGAGGTGAGCCAGGTGAGAGCAGACTGACGGACTGAGACGACGGATAATATTGGAGGGGATAGGATCGAGCGGGCAGGTGGAGGGAGAAGCGGATTGAAGGATAGAGTGGACTTCAGCAGCAGTGGTGGGGTAAAATGAGGACAGGGGTTGGAAGGAGGGGAGTGGAGATGTGGGAGGGGAGGAGGGAGAGGGTGAGGTCATGGCAGCAGTGATGGCAGTCCTGAGAGAGGAGATTTTGGTTGAAAAGTAGGTAGCAAAATCAGCGGCTACGATGGAGGACGGAAGAGCTGGAGGAGGGGGGGAGAGCAAGGAGTTGAAGGTGGCGAAGAGCCTGCGGGGATTGGATGATTGGGAAAGGATGAGGGACTTAAAGTAGGATTCCTTGGCCAGAGCAAGGGCAGAGCTGAAGGAGGAAAGAATGAATTTGAAATGGAGATAATCCGCAAGGGAGCGTGATTTCTTCCAGAAGCGCTCAGCAGTGCGAGAGCACTTTTTAAGGAATCGGGTGATAGGCGAGTGCCACGGTTGGGGGTTGGAGCATCGAAGGGGGATAGAGGAGGGAGGGCAGAGTCCAATGCCGAAGATAGGGTGTCATTATAGAGGGAGGCAGCGAGGTTCGGGCAGGACATGAGGGCGATTGGGGCGAGAAGAGGACACAGCGTGTTTGAGAAGGCAGCAAGATCAAGTGTGTTGACGTTATGCCGTGATCCTGCGGTCAATGTCAATGCGTTGGACCCGGGATCCTGATTTGAAAGGGTTATTAGTGTCACTATGACTGAAGTCATTAAAAATGTAGACAAAAGAGATCTGCAATCCGGAACATACATAGCAGCAGTGTATGATAACATCTAGAACATTGGGTATATTTTTTAATGTAATGAGGAGGAACAAGATGTGCTGGTACACTTTATGAAAAGAAACAAATGTGTTGTCCTGGCCCTTCAAGAGTTAAGTATTTTGTTCCTTTTATTCACCTCCTCTGTGAGGTACTTAAAGGCAGAATACACTTTCTGCTGACAGTTTAATCAATACTACAGACCATTACAACAGGTTCCAAACAAGGGAAAAATAATGCGATAGTTGACTAAACTTAAGTTATGGACACAAGTTATGTTAAAAAGTTTTTCAATTTACAATTTCTTGGTTTCTTAATTTTATTATGTATGCGGTACAACAGTAACTGAACTTCAACTTCATGATTTATTTTCTCCACTAATAGGCCGTGTACCATGCTGATATTTTTGTGGTAGTAATGTATTCCTTTGTTAAGTTTCTAAAAAAAAAAAATTGGGATATCTAATGTCAATTTAACTTAGATTTAATAAAAACGCTTAAAAAATTAATTACTAAGCACTTGATATACTACTAATAAACTTGATAAAGAAGCCACGATTAGTAGAATACTTTATATATCGAAAAATTAATATTTAATAAACAAATTCTCAGACAGTTGAGAGATTTGGCAGAAATAGTTGTTTTGACATCCTCTCTTAATTAGAAAACAAAAATCATAAAAATCAGATATGGGTGGTGGACACACCTGGTTGAACGGGCATGGAATGACCCTGCGATTTTGTGTCCAATGGTTTATCATCAACAGCCTATCCAATTATAGTCCTTCTTTAATCAACACATTAAAATCACATTTAATGTTGACTTCAGGAAAGAACATGTGCTATGATACTTAAGGTGCCCACACATGGTGCAATGCGCTCTGTGCGTTTTAAACTAGATCACATTGCATCTAGTTCTAAAAGCTTGCGAGATAGTACAACACCGTGCGTTTTGAAATAGATGTTATCTAGTACAAAAAATACAGGCTGCACATACTTTTTTTTTACTTTGCCATGTGATGTGCAAAGGAGTAGGCACCGTTTATGGGCACCTTCAGGATAAACATAGGACATGTTTAACAATGTGCAAACGCCTACTTTTCTTCCTTAATTACCAATACATCTAAAACACTATTCTACAAACAGATTAAAAAAATATAGAGGGCAGAGGGTCTATGGACACCATTACAAGGCATGTCACTTTAAACACAAACTTAATTTATGGTTGTGTTATTAGAATAAAATATATCAAGTGTATTCAATCAGCTGTTGTGGAACTAAATATCCCAGCATGCCACTGTACCAGATTATTTGTTTATAGTTTCTTATATAGCGCAGCAGATTCCGTTGCGCTTTACAATTGTAGACAGTGATAAAACAAACTGGGTAACAGACAGACTTGGAGGTAAGAGGGTCCTGCTGCAAGCTTACACTCTATAGGGACATAGGAGGGAAACACAACGACAGGCACCAGTAGTCCCACCAAGTTGCAGGTCCAGTAGGGAAGCTATATAATACATAAGTGCCTCAGAGGGTTGTGTGTGTGTGGTACCTAAATATGATAGGCTTGCCGGAAGATGTGAGTTTTCAGGGAACACTTGAACATTTGGAGGCTAGTAGAGTCTTATTGTGAGTGGAAGGGCATTCCATAGAGTGGGAGCAGCCCAAAGAAAGTCCTGTAATAGTGAATGGGAGCTGGTGATCCATGCTGAAGAGAGATGCAAATCTTGAACAGTGCGGGGTGGTCGAGATGGGAGATATTTTGTGATAAGTAAAGAGATATATGCTGGTGCAGTATGGTTAATAGCTTTATATGCAACTAGAAGTACTTTATATTAAATACAGTAAAATACAAGCAACCAATGGAGGTATTGGCAGAGCGGATCAGCAGACGATGAGTGTCATGCTAGGAAGATCAGCCTAGCAGCAGCATTTAAAATGGATTGCAGTGGCGAGAGTCTGTTCTTGGGAAGACCAGTTAAAAGACTATTGCAATAATCAATGTGGGATATAATGAGTGCACAGAAAATATATTTAGTAGTGTCTTGTGTGATATAGGGATTAACTCCTAATAAACTAAAATGCTTACTGGCTAATGCAAGAAGTTTAGCAGGAAAAATCAGGGGAACTAGAATCTGTGGTCACTAGGGACGATTATGACATTATTGGTATTACTGAAACATGGTGTAAGGAGTCGCACAACTGGGCATTAAGCATGGAGGGATATACACTCTACAGAAAAGACAGGGAAATAGAAGGTGAGGGGGTGTGCCTTTATGTAAAAAATAACTTAACATCATGCGAGAAAGAAATGATCAGAGGTGCAGAGGATGATAACACGGAGGCCGTGTGGGAAGAGATAACCGATAATAACATAAAACCTAATAATACAATTTTAATAGGGGTATGCTATAGACCTCCGAACGTGAACGATAGGGACGAGTCTCAACTATTAAACCAAATCAAGCAATCTTCAGATCAGGGGCAGGTACTAATTATGGGGGTTTTAATTTGACAGATATTGATTGGAAAAAACAAAACCTGTAAAACAGCAAAAAAGCAGTGGGTTCTTAAGCTTACTCAAAGATCAGTTTATCACACAAACAGTAGAACCTCCAACTCGTAATGAGCATTATTGGATTTAGTATTAACAAATAACATAGACTTAGTTTCAATCACCAAAGTAATTGAACATCTAGGGAACAGTGACCAAAACATGGTTTCACTGGAAATCAACTTCTCTAAACTACATCATAAAGGACCGGCAAAAATACTAAACTTCAGAAATGCTAATTTCGAGTTATTCAGAGAAGCCCTAAAGGAAATTGTGTGTAAAGAGGTATTTGAGGGGAAAAATGCAGAGGAGATGTGGGATACACTAAAAAAATGTGCTGGAATCATTAACGATTAAATTCATACCAAAAGTCAATAAGGGTAAATTCAATAAAAAAAAAAAAGCCATCATGGTTGGATAAAAAAGTTAGGGCAGCAATCAACAATAAAACAAGAGCTTTAAATTCTATAAAAATTACGTAAATGAGGCGTTCAACAAGTACAAAGAATCAAACAAAACTTGTAAAAGGGTAATCAAAATAGCTAAAAAGGGTAACTGAAGAGCGCATAGCCCTTTAGATTGTAAACTTGCAGCAGGGCTCTCCTACCTCAAAGTCTGTCTGTTGTTACCCAGTTTGTTTTATTACTGTCTACTATTGTAAAGCGCAACGGAATCTGCTGCGCTGTATAAGAAACTGAAAATAAATAAATAAAAATATATAGCCACTGAAAGCAAAACCAACCAAGAAGTTTTTCAAGTACATAAATAGTAAGCGAATATTAAAGAGAACATAGGCCTATTAACCGATATCAATGGTAAAAGTTTTATGGAGGATAAGGGAAAAGCAGAACTGCTAAATGGGTTCTTCTCATCAGTGTTTACTAGGGGAGAGCAGGCAGTGTAACGCACATGTACCACAAATGAGACGAACAAGCCGGATCTCAATATTGATTTCACGATTGAGGAGATATTGAGGCTCAGCAAAATCAAAACAAACAAATCACCAGGACCAGATGGGATTCATCCTAGGGTACTAATGGAAATAAGGGTGGAACTAGCGACCCCTCTACATTACATTTTTGATAACTCACTATCATCAGGTAATGTATTAAAAGACTGGAGAATAGCTTATGTAGTGCCAATTTCCAAAAAAAGGGACGACCTGGCAAATTACAGACCTGTGAGTTTAACATCAATAGTGGGTAAAATATTAGAAGAATTTTTAAGGGATGGTATCCAGGAATATTTAGACCATCATAGTTTACTCAGTACTAACCAGCATGGGTTCTTAAAAAAGCGTTCATGCCAGACAAATTTACTAGGCTTCTATGAGGAGGTTCGCAAAAACCTTAATAATGGAAATGCTGTTGATGTGATCTTCCTAGATTTTGATAAAGCTTTTGATACAGTACCACACAGGAGGTTGATAAATAAAACGGGGGACCTGGGATTAGGGGCAAATAGCTGTAGATGGGTAGGGAACTGGCTGTGCAATAGAGAACAAAGAGTGGTTGTGAACAGTGCGGTATCAAATATGATACCTGTACTAAGTGGGGTGCCAAAGGGTTCGGTTCTAGGGCCCATTTTATTTAACTATATTGGGAAGGGGTTACTAAGCAATGTATCCATCTTTGCAGATGACAAAAAATTGAGCAGAGTGATTAAATCAACCAAGGATGTTGCTGCGCTTCAAAATGATCTTGACACTAGATGAGTGAGCAAAAATGTGGAAGATGAGGTTCAATGGGGATAAATGCAAGGTTATGCACCTTGGGAGACATAACCAGTGTGCTAGGTCTAACCTAAGCAGGGAGACATTTGGTAAGTCAGTACTGGAAAAGGATCTAGGAGTCCAAATAGATAGCAAACTGGGGTGTAGTACTCAATGTCACATAGCAACAAAAAAGGCCAACAAAATTCTAGCATGTATTAAAAGGGGCATGGAAACTAGAGACTCAAAAGTAATTATGCCACTGTACAAAGCATTGGTTAGACCTCACCTTGAATATGGAGTACAATTCTGGGCCCCACACTATAAAAAGGACATCATAGAATTAGAAAAAATCCAAAGAAGAGCAACAAAACTAATTAGGGTAATGGAGAATTTAAGCTACGAGGAGAGATTGAGAAACTTGGGACTATTTTCACTAGAGAAGAGACGTTTAAGGGTGTACATGCTCAACATGTACAAATATATCAGGGGCCAATATAAAGAACTGTCAAACACCCTTTTTACTGCTAGAAATGAATCTAGGACACGAGGGCACAAGTTTAGATTAGAAGAAAAAAGATTTTGTTCCCTTAGAAGAAAAAACTTCTTTACGGTCAGAGCAGACAAACTTTGGAAAAATCTTCCTGGGGAAGTGGTGTCAGCAGAGACAACAAATAAGTTCAAATTAAGGTTTGATAAACATCTATTGGGTAAAAACATCCATGGGTACAAATAGTAATCATAATCTGTCTTTAAAAATGTCACAACATACTATACAACAAGGGATAAGCTATTAAAACCTAGGTTGAATAGATGGACCCAAGTCTATATTCAGCCTTACCTACTATGTAATATAGTATATGCTATGCCCATAATGGACACTTTAATAATTATTTCAAAGCACCAGTTTTGAAAGTTATCACATTTAGGGATCTATTCATGAAGCAGTGAAAAGAGTGGAGAATTTTGCCAATGGAGAAGTTGCCAATGGCAACCAATCAGCTGTTATGTACAATTTGATAGAATTGACTTGATGAATGCCACAACAGCTGGCAAAATTCTCCACTCTTTTCACTGCTTCATGTAAAAGAACCTTAGCTCTTTGGATGTTTTTGAACTTTAAAACTTTCAAAACACCTTTTAAACTATCATAATTCTTAAATAAAAGCCACCAGAGTCTCTCTGATACACATCTATAATCCCATTATACATATTGAGTTGTTTTTAAATACGATTTATGATCAATAATACTATGGAGCGAATCAACTGCAGCTCCTGTGGTGCAAGCATTTGAATTAAATAGAGTTTTGGGGCTGGGCTTGAGTGCCAGGGAATGCCTTAACATAGTATGGAGACGCTACTTAATGCATCTGCATTTGGGCAGAAAAATGTGGTTATCACAACCAGATCAGGGTAACTTGTGCAAACAATTGAACTGCCTTAAAAGACTGAATTTTGCGATTGCCACCAGACTATGGTGCATGAGGAGACTACATCAGCAGCAAATCATGTTTTAAGGAGGTTTTATCTAATATCTCCGACAGTGTGAAACATTGGCAATCAGTATTCTATACTGGACTTTTCCAGCCAGGACTCGGATATAATCTGCATTGTCGAAAACGTCCACTGGATTGTCATATCCGCGACCATTTTTGCCAATCCACAGGCTTTCAGACTGTGAATCTTTCCAACAGACAGAAAAATGAGCCAGACATTGAATAGATTGAATTTATATTTGGCCTCATCTTGTAGAACACTGACAATATTTCCGTCTGTCGGAGATATCAGCCGGGATTAAATACCTCCATAAATGGTGGAAGATAAAGGAAAAAGGAATCAGGGGACGATCATTTTCCTCTATATTCCTTTATTCTACACAGATCCTACTACCACAGGAGCTGTCCTCAGCTGCTAATCTGGCTACATCAAATCAGCATAAGAAGATGAGGACATTCATAAGAGTATCCTATTCCTTCTGAGCCACAGGACCCAGCATAGGCTTTTGCAGCAACTATTATAGCTTCAGTAGTTAAATGCTTGAGGGCAGGAGAAGTTCAGTGCCAAACAAGTAAGCATGTCCAGATTTGATGGCACGTGGGCAATCTGAAAAGCATGCTAAACATGGTGTATCTGATGAGCATATATAAAGAGGTTGTGGGAAGGTCTAAAGACATGTGGATGGATCGGATAAGATATAAAAATGCATGGAGAAGAGGGAGGGCACGTTGTGAGGAGTCTAATGGGCATATAAAAGGCATGTGGAGACGTCAGAGGACATATGGAGGGATAGCATAGGCATAGAAAAGGTTGTATTTGGTCATCTTGCAGCAAGTGCTCTTGTAGTCATTAACATGGTAGGGAAATGACACAGTAAAGGCAGGAGATTATCTCACAAATCTGCCATCAGATCTAAGCTGATAGATCAGGCCATTCCTGTACTTTGTAGAAAAGGCCATGTTGTAAGTCTGCTTAAATACTGCATTTTGGAATGAATCCAGACACATAAGTTGTGGTGTATGGGGGTGCAAGTTGTTTGTAGAGGAGGCATTCTGGATGAAGACATTAGCAAATATGGTACTTATGTAATATCTGGGTTCCCGTTTTTCTTATGAGACCGCATCCGCTCGCCACGCTTCGGGCACGGTGGCTCGCTGCGCTCGCCACACTATATAAAATCAACTCCATGCGTAGTTGGATAGTAGGGGTATGAAAAAATGGGGTGCATTTAACATGGGAGCCCAGTTAATACATAAGTACCGCAAATATTTATCCAACTTATTCAGTATTAGAAACCACAGTTTTGACTGTTGCAAGTTTTTTCAGCTTTTTCATGTAGAACAAATGCATAATCATATTGACCTGATCCGGTTGGTATGGATTGTTCACACCTGGGACAGACATACCAATCTATATGACATCCTATGTTAGACAGCAATCACCTGGTCTAAACCAAGGAGTCTAGTAGTTTTATCCGCATAACTGAGTACATATTGTGTGCGAGTGTGGCAGCATTTCCTAGACACACGGACACTAGACATACAGTCAAATATATGATGGTGGTGCAAGAAAACCACCACAGCAAAATATCAGTCCAGCCTCTAGACTCACTCAATTCCTCTAGAGGAGATGTACATTAGCACCTGTGTTGGGTGCCTGATGCTGTTCTATTTACTGAATTGTGCTTGGCAGACAACAGTGGAGATGCATTTTAAAGCAACAAATGCCCACGGTTTGCACCTCAAGTGCCGGATGCAGTAACACAAAGATTAGCCGTGAGGAACTAGTTTGTGTGGACTACTGCTCATACTTGCAGGAACGTGGAAGCAGAAATCCACTAAATTATGGGTTTGCAGCACCAGCACTTGAATAGGTTTTGGGCACTTAACTCAGAAGCTACAACCCCACAAAGAGAATTAAAATGCCTTACTGAGTTCAATTGTTATGGCTATTGCCATCTGCTCCCTCTTTGTGGGTATAAGATGTTCTGACCGTTGACAGCAGTATGTATGATGCTAAATAACAACTGGCTAACCAAAGAATATCAAAGGAGTCTACTTTTTCTAAAACACAAAAGCAAAAGGCTCATACACACAGGGCAAATTTAGCCTGTTTTCTGACTAGAAATGAAGCCCGGATGTATGTATGCCCCCAAGCGACAACGTTGCATGGTCCTGCGCATCGCCATCACCTGATCATATCTTTAATACATGCAGTCAAGATCTAATCAAACCGCTAGTGTTCTAAACAGAGAACAATGGTTAGCACAGATCACCCATACACATGTGTGTATGGCGATCTAGCAGGCCACGTGTAGCGCAATCTGACTAGACTAGATCGCTCAGCACATCGCCCAGTGTGTGTATATGCCCTAAGGTACATAGTTGTCTATCTAAAGGTTTCTACAGCAATTGATTAGTTTCATCTTTCTGCATCTGACCCACACCAAAAGCAACTTAACAAAAATACCTGTCACCAATGGCTGCTTCATTACAGGCAACAGGCAATACTGTTACCTTACCACAGCCCAGTGTTTTCCAACTCTAGTCCTCATGAATCCCTAACAGTACATATTTTACAAATGATTTCAGTATTACAACTGAAATAATCAGCTTTGTCTGTAGATTTTTTCAAATGTGTCAGCAAGTAATGAATACACCTGTGCACCATCTGCAAGATCTACAAAACATGCACTATTAGGCTGGGTACACACCTAAAGATGTATCTGTCGAATTATCTGGTTTTAACAAACATCTGGGAATGTATTGAAGTACATTGCAAGATTTTATTTCCCACCAGACAGATTGGACACATAAATCTTAAGGTGTGAACTCATCTTTAGACTATAAAATTATTCAGCTAATTTGGTCTCAGCCACACAACTAGCATAAAATAAAATAAACTCTTATAATTGTGAGGGATGTATGATTTAGGCTTTAGGACAAAAGGTACTACCAGGTACCACCAGTTCAACTGTTATTTACTGGTCTCTTCTTTTCATGTAAAGTGCCAAAGTATTTTATTTTTTAAACCTGTGGTGACCAGTGTGATTGTTTTTTATATGGGGGCCAATAGGTTTGTTTTTTTCCTGTGGTGATCTAATGATGTGCCTTGGCAATTTGAAAGTCTTATTTAGTGTGCCGCAAGGTAAAAAGGTTGAAAATCACTGGTGTAGGGTATCAACCTTCAAGACTGCTGTTCAGTTTATGATTTGGGTAGTATGGGTAGTATGTATGCAAATGTTGGAGTGGTATACGGAATGTTGGAGTCTTTTGTTAACCCCCCCCCCCCTTAATTTATTTTATTTTTTGCTGCCACACATTGTTGTATTTCTGGTTATGTTTGTTTGCTATTCATGGGGATGTTAAGGGGGAAATTTACTAAAGGAAATTTGTAAAAAATAGGTGTATTTGTATCCAGAAATACACTTATTTTTGACATTTACTATCCTGAAAATATAGCAATTCATATTCGTATTGATAGCACATCAATACATACGAATAGCCGTATTTTCGGGATAGAAAATGTCAAAAATGGGTGTATTTCTGGATACAAATACACTTTTTTTTTTTTTTACAAATTTCCTTTAGTAAATTTTCCCCTAAATGTCTGCTCTGCACTTTTTCCATTGCCCATACTTTGTATGTCAAATGTCCACAGTGTGAATGCCAATATGAACGCTCTACGGCTGAAACTCCCTAAGCAATATAACTCATTTGGTTGGTAATAGGCTTCTTTACCTCTGGCAAACATGGGTAGGTTGGGCTGATCATGCCTCACACACAACATCCCCGGGGTGGCGGCTCGATCCTAATTTAAAATAAATTGTCTCTTTGGTTAAAAGTGATCCTTATGGGTGCCATGTGTTTATTGCTTGAAGAGTGCACTCCATGCCTTATTTTATTTTAGGTGTATGTATTCCTCCTCCCTTTTCCAATGATGTGTTGAAACTTGCTGCTGAATTTGTTGCCCAGTCTCCTGTAATCGGTTTAGGAGATTTTAATAATTTAATGGATTCTTCTCTTGATAAGTGGCGTGAGATTACTTCTGTACAAACTGGAGATGGTCAGAAAGGATTTGCTAATTTTATTGACAGTCTGGGTTGGGTAGAAGCCTGGTGAGTTAAGAATCCATTGGTGCAACAGTACAGACCTTTTCTAGAATTAATTTTGGCTCTGGTTTCCTGTACTCTTATTCCCCAAATTAGCAATATACTATAGAATGCTAGAGGGGTGTCAGATCATTCTCCTCTCTTTATGTCTCTCGATATGGACTGTCCATAGGGCCAAATGTGTTTTTGGAAACTGTACCCATCCTGGCTTTTTCATATGCAAGTGGGTTCTGAGCTGGAGGTATTGTGGGAGTATTTGTGCCAAATACTGAAGTAGTTTAGGATTCCTTTAAGGCATATTTGAGGGGGATTTTTGAGTTGGACTCTGAGTGTCATCACTTAGTGCCTTTATATTAAAGGGCTAGATTGGACACCTCTAGAATTCAGTGGTCAACAGCCAAATCAGCAGTCTGTTTAAATCTTCTATATTGCATGCTTATTGTCCTTCTGTAAATGTTGCTGAGATTATAGGCTGTAACCGTGCTGTAGCCACAACAACCACAGAAATATAAGTTAGTTTTCTTTAATATGTTATATTTAAAAAAGGACCCGGCCTTCTTCTTCCACGACCAAATTGTAAGCTTATGTTGGCACCGGATGCTAGGGCTTGTCTAGATCAGAACCCGGCCTTCTTCCACGACGAAATTGTAAGCTTATGTTGGCACCGGATGCTAGGGCTTGTCTAGATCAGGCATGTCAAACGTTGGCCCTCCAGATGTTTTGAAACTACACATCCTAGCAGGCTTTGCAACAGTTTTAGCATTCTCTAATAGAAAAACTGTGGCAAAGCATGCTGGGATGTGTAGTTTTACAACATCTGGAGGGCCAACGTTGGACATGCCTGGTCTAGATGATCCATTTACCATAGATGATGGAACCCTTTACTTAAATCCTTTCCAGGTGGTAAGGCTCTTGGCAATGATGTCATAACTACTGAGCATGCTGGTGCATTTGTCTCCAGGCTGTTGACATTGTTTAATGACCTTTATAAGGGTGGTATATTCCCATCCAATGTCTAAGGCAATTATTTTTGTCCTGCCAAACACAGGAAAGGGTTCTAAGTTTCCTGATGCTCATAGACCAATCTTACAATCCCTACCAATACCAAAACTCTGTAGAAAATTTTGGCTTCAAGCCTCAATCAGGTTATTACTTCTACTGTAAATCCAGACCAGACAGGGTTTATGCCTTGAAAATCCACCTTCGATTAATCTAAGATTTATTTAGAACCACTTGCAAGCCTCCTACCTCTACCTCTCATGGTACCAGGCAGGGATGCCCCCTATCTCCTGATGTTTTCCCTGGCAACAAAAATGTTGCATTCTTCTGCATTTTCTGGGCCTTTGGCTTGGGGGAATTTGGTACAGTTGCTTTATATGCAGACAATTTAGTTTTACTGCTTCAAGATTATAGGGTGACCATGCCAGTAGTAGGGATTTAGTGGCTACTCTGATTTTACAACAAATGGAGGTAAATCCTCAATTATACTATTGTGAGGGCCCCCTCCTACAACTCAACAGTTGGATTTAGCTCGGTGCTAGGTCCCGAAGTTTAAAAAGAAACACAGAAATTGTGACGGCAAATAAGAACCAATTTGGCCCGTCTAGTTTTTCCACTGCTTTAAACCACATTGTTGTTGGCTCAACCCATATTTGATCCTTATTTCTTTGTAAGAATATCCCTAAGTATTTCTGAGGTGTTTAAATTTCTCTACTGTCTTGGCATCTACCACCTCTGAAGGGGAACTATTCCATTTGTCCACTACCCTTTCTGTGAAGTAATTTTTTCGCAGGTTTCACCTGAAACTCCATTCCCTACCTCAAGTGTCAGTGCATGTCCTTGTATTCTAATACATCCCTTCATTTGAAGAAGGTTTCCCTCCTGGACCTTGTTAAAAACCTTGATATATTAGAAAGTTTTGATAGTGTCCCCCATTCACTGATCCAACCCAAACTATACATACTGAGATCTTATTAGTCTTTCTGGTTAAGTTTTGTGATGTAGGCCATGTACCATTTTAGGCGCCCTTCTTTGTACATCTTTAATGTATGTATAACCTTATGGAAATATGGTCTCCAGAACTATTTGGGGGTCTGGGTTTCTAATAATTGAGGAATATGTCAATCTGAATTTGTTGCCTCTATTCTCCTGTGAGACAAGATTGCTACTTTGAGCAGACTCCCCCTCACATTTACAGGTAGGGTGAATCTTATACAAAGTTGGTGGTTTAGCGATTCAATTTATTATTCTGCTGCTCTGATGTCACACCAATTACAAGATAGCTTTG
The DNA here is from genome assembly GCF_055691185.1 of Crinia signifera. NCBI lineage: Eukaryota > Metazoa > Chordata > Amphibia > Anura > Myobatrachidae > Crinia > Crinia signifera. Next base: position 381,273,791 of record NC_139217.1, read on the forward strand.
GAGACTCCTTGCCTGCTCTTTTTGTTTTAGTCTACTCCAGGCCATACTCCCTTACAAGCTTTGTTAGGTGGTAGAATTTCCCTCCACAGTCCCCCACTACTAGCACGCAAGGTGCATTTGTTATTTTGGTTCAAGGACATTGACACAGACACCCTTCTATGGCACTCTTGTAGGCACTCTGAGGGGCAGATGTATTAAGCCTGGTAAAATGATAAAGCAGTGAAAAAGTAAAAGGTGATAACACACCAGCCAATCAACTGTTTGAAAAAAATGACAGAAAGCAGTTCATTGGCTGGTGTGTTATCACTTTCCACTTTATTACAGCTTTTTCACTTTACTGAAACAGTTTATGTTTAATTTGGGAACTGTGAAATAAGACTAAAATGTCCCTTATACATTCCTTATTATTGTCCTTCCATCATAATGACGCTTTGCCTGCATTGTGTAGTGGGTGGGAGGAGATGGTGGGATCCCTAAGCAATGAGGAAAGCGGAGCATCCCTAGAATATCCCTGTGAGGCTACTACATCTATCATATTTCAAAAGATCCAGCTATTTCTTCTAAATAGAAATAATTTGAGTCCCATTTGTATAGTGCACTTTTCAATCATTGTCCCAAGTGTGGAATTATTCAAGGGACCTTCTAGCCTCTGCTTTGGGAGTATTCTGTGGTCAAGCTATCCTGGTGTCAGGTTCAATACTGTTTCCATCCTGGATCTTACCTCAAAATTCTGTACTCTGGGAGAAAGATAGGATGATGAATTAGATCATTAATGTGTTCAAAATGCTCTTATTTTATGTGTACTGGCCCGTTCTTGGACGGCTTCTTATGACCCGAATTTATCAGCATGGGTCTAACTGGTAAATGTAACTGTGGAGCATGAGAGTTTATCTAACTAGCAAAATAACCTCTAAATTTGACAAATATGGAGAAGATGGTTGGAGTCCACTTCTGCATCTCCAAATCCGTCTGTGTAGAACAATTTATTTATTGATTAGTTATTTATGTATTGCACACATTTGTCAGCGCTTTTCAGAGAATATTTAAACATTCACATCAGTCCCTGCACCAGTGGAGCTTACAATCTATATTCCCTACCACATGTACGCACACATTCATTCTAGGGTTATTTTTTGCTGGGAGCCAATTGATCTATCAGTATACTTTTGGGGGAATTGTGGGAGGAAACCCACACAAGCACTTTGAGAATATACAAACTCTGCACAAGTAGGACAATGGTGGGAATCAAACCCATTACCTCAGTGCTGTAAGTAAGTAATGCTAACCATTACACATCCATGCTGCCCCTGAAAAATTTACATCGCTATATTGTGTCTCCTGGTTTTTAATATCTGCAGTTGGGATGTGTGGCCTTTACTTGTGTTTTTTACATTTTAATATATATAATTTATATATTATATATGTAAATTAATTTTGGATTTAATGATTTGCCAAAAGTGCATTAGGCTATACTAGGTTGGACTGTTTAATATTTAGGTCTAGGAAACATGAGATTCCCCAAGATCTCATTATTTAATGCAAATATTCCCAAAAATGGAAAATCACAATATACAAAATATGTCCCAAACATTTTGGATAGATAGACGGATAGATGGATAGATAGACTCAGAATCTATCTAGGTGTGGAAGTAAACAATAAATCTGGTAGTTGTACAAGCCTAAAAATGTAGGATTCACTGTCAGAGGAAAACTTACACCTCGCAGATTAAGCCATCCAATGTTATAATAGAAAATTATATCAAGTCAGGGCCATCTAATTTGCAGTTTCCTCATTACATGTCCCCATTAAACTCCAATACACAATAAGCTCAGATTGTCTAGTGAAGAGGTTACCCAAGGTCATCAAGAGTTGTGAACATTACTCACTTATATGATGACTTAACAGCATGTATTATTTATTAAATAATGAGTCTATTAATGCCAACTGCAGAGAAAAGCCATGGAGATGTGCATTTAGTACCTATAAACAACAAGCGAGGCAGTGACCGTCAGCACAGGAAGTAATACAACAGAAGAACATGCTTATGGATAGTGAAGTGATTGGTGAATAAAAGAAACACTTATGTCTAGACCTGTGGCAAAGATATATAAAAGTTTCAAAACTAGTTTTTTATACAATTTAACTTTTAAGGGATAATTAACAACACCCTAACAAACATGTGTACACTTTTCAGACTATTTGGGTGGTAGGTAGCCTACCTATGGTTTGAAAGCATATACTTAAAGTTCTTTATATTGCATAAATGGTTTAAAAAAAATCTATAAAAACAACCTGATATTGCGATTTTTGACCAATGGTTACATACGGCTATTTTTACCGACTGAAAAATGATCACAGCTAACTGGAAAACCCCATAGCAGTACACAATATCATATCCAGCAGTTACTTATGATAGGATGATAATTTTTGTCCATTTTAAAGCATTTGGGAGCAAATGGTTGATTCGTATATGTTCCCATACATTACCAGATTTTTATTCCCACAGACAGATGTATACCCAGTTTAAGGCAGGGTACACACTAGCTTGATATTGGTTTGACAAATCGTGCACATCTCCTAGTGTGTATGCCTAATTGCATGGGTGAAAAGTGACCCACTGCATTATAATGAAGAACAGATCATTCTGTCATTCAATACATCACGTAATGTGCATTCATTGGCAATCTGCTATAGCCCAGGGTAAAGGAAAATTGCCACAATTGCCGTTCATACTAATGTGTACCTGGCCAAAGGGTATCACTTTGAATGCAAACAATGTGTTTTTTCGATCTAACTATCTATCTTTCACAAGGTACATCTTTCACATATCTTAGCTGGTCCATGTTGATCTTGTTATTAATAAACTTTATATTATCTGTAAGAAGAAACAAGTGTTTGCAAGGGGAGTGAACATTAAAATATTAATATAAAAAATATACAGGACAGCTTGATCTTTCTGGTGAGATATAGTATGGTGGTAAAAGTTACAATCCAAAAGCCATACAGTGTGTGCAATATCTATTGAGAAGCATCCTTTTCCACATTTGTGATATAGGAATCAAAGTAAATTTAGTATAAAAAGTCTTCCCATAACATCTGTTGTGTCCTTCAATGCCCTCTGCACTGGGTAAGTATTCTTTGTAAAATGAGGGTGACAATAGTTATGTTTAACGTTTACAATGCAATGCAGCTATTACCACCCAGAAATACAATTTAAAGACCAGTCTACCCAATTAGCTTAGCAACTTGACACTAAATGAATGCATGAAGCTGGATTAGGGAGTGCAATGGAAGAACTACTAGATGTAAGTAAAGATTTCTGGGTAGAAAAGTGCTAGAAAAACTATGTGGCATGATGCCATCCTGAAATCTACCTTACATATCAATAGACAAAAAGTTAAAAGTGGAAATCTAAAAATACACTAAGGGTGATATCCCATTAGCCCCAATGCCGTTTCGCCCAATAAAAACAGTCAAATATCCTAATTAATGACTGGTGGTTAGTGTTCCTTGTAGGAACTGTGCATGGCAGGGTGGTGCTGTACCGGGGCAGCATAAAGGGGGTGGACATCCCCAAAGGGGGTGGGCCTGGCCCCGCCAGTCTACTACGGCAGCGCTGGGCTTCCTCGTACGCACCAGGCTGTTCTAGCAGGGCTCATTTTGCCCTTTGAAAATTGGGCAGGGCACAGAGCCTCAAACATAATTGGTGCTAAATTGTGCCTAGTACAGGGTGAAAAAGTGGAAGATGCACACATTTAGGCCTGCTTACAGTTTGCAGCTAGTAAATCCAGCTAAATCAAAACTAGGTAAAATCCCATAAAAAGCATACCCTTAATATTTACATTACAAAGGTGGAAATGTAACTATGAGGTAGATGTATGAAGCATTGATAAGGAAAGAGAAGTGATAAAGTGCCTGGTAATCCACTCTTAACTGTCCCTTTTTAAACCCAGCCTGTAACTTAACAGTCAGGAGCTGATTGGCCGGTGATAAGGTACCAGGCACGTTGGGGGTTATTTTGGTTCACTTCTGGCAAATTCCTTCTTAGATGGACATTTACTTGTGCAGAGATAGTTCGATTTGGGTGGGGTTTTACTTCAAAGAGAGATCTATATTGCAGTGTAAAAATAAAGCAGTCAGTATTTTCCCTGCACAGAAACGAAATAACACACCCAAATCTAATTCTCTCTGCACATTTTACATCTACCCCCTGCAGTGCACATGGTTTTGTCCATTTCAGTAGTAATTTGCCAGCAGGAGTGAACCAAAATAACCCCCTTTATTACTTATCCTCCCTTATCACTGCTTCATACATCTACCACTATGTACTGCAGGTTGACTTTACTGTAATCCAAGTGACCAGTGCAGATGGCCAGACGAAGAGATATTGGTCTATATTTCTGACCAAACAATCTCAAGCTCCTGTTAAATAAATTGAGAAGATGGGACGTTCTAGCATTACAAGTTTTCTTTACATCCCATAGTGTTGTGTGGGAAAACGTGTCTGTGGAAAAATACTAGAAAAAGCGGTTTGGAAGTAAGTTTGAACCACTACGAATAGTTTTTTTTTGAACTGCACAATTTTCTGCATAAATAACTTCCAACAGTTTCCATTCTAGCCCAACAATCTTTGTATAACCACAAATTATTAATTTGAAAATTACAGATTTTTATTTTATGCCCGTAAGCTTAAGAAAAATCAAATAAAGCTATAAAAAAAAAACACAGTTTCCACAAACTTTCCTATAGTTAATTTCAGGCATTATAACGAACCGACAATTTATTTATTTTATTTATTTCCAGATTCTTATATAGTGCAGCAGATTACATTGCGTGACAATATGTAAATATATATTTTTATAGGTCTCAAGAATTCAAAATGTGTACCTTTAAGATATTAAGGAGAGTTTGATACAAAAATGAGATCGGTTATAGTATTTAAAATAAAAAAACTATTAAGTATAGCAAAAATAGCAATAAAAGTAGAACACCATTGTCAAATTTCAGAGATACTGGTTTTAGGCATATCATGACCAACTGTATAATCTTAGAACACATGACCTCTCTTCCCTTCAACCTGACCCAGACAACTTTACAAACACCTATTCTAGAATAGAATTTCCATTCAGTCAATCTTTGAGGCTATCCTTAAGGGTGTGGATTATAAGGTCATCAGTAGGTCAACAGTCAAATTGTCAAAAAGTCAACATGCCACACAAAAGGATGACAAGCAAAAAATCACCATGGAAAAGGATGACACAGGAAAAGATGGGAGTTTTTTGGTGTCTGTCAGCATGTCGACCTGGACCCCAAATTAGTGTTCCCCTTTGCTCGCCATGCTTCACTATTAGAATGCAAAGGTGCCCATACACATTACAATTATTGTATACAATATCTCATCCCGGTGTTGCGATGAGATCTAGTACAAAAAGTATGTGCAGCACATGCGATGAGATCTAGTACAAAAAGTATGTGCTGCACATCGCACCACCGGGATGAGGTATTGTATACAATAATTGTAACGTGTATGGGCACCTTAACTCATGCCTACATGGTTGGGGAAGTAAGAATAAGTCTCTAAAAAAAAAAAAAAAATTCAAAACTCATGTCAACCTTTTAATGTGTTGACAGCATGTCAACCTTTTGTTTATGTTGACCATGTTTCAACCTATTGCCTGTCGATCAACAATGCTCTATCTATTGACTGACGACCTATCAACTGCAACCAAGCTTTACCAGAATGCTGGTTTTCCCAATGAAATGTTGAAGGCTAGGATTATCATTATTATCCCCAATCCTGGCAAGGATCCACAAGGTCCAAAAAATTGTTATCTACCGCACTGCTACATTCAGCCATTCAAATATTTTGCTAAAGTATTAACTAAGAAACTCAATCCCTTCTTCCTATTCTAATAAAAAAAAAAAAAAGATCAAATACACTTTATAATGGGCAGACAAGAACCTAGATATACCAGAAGGGTTTTAATTTGCTAGCATATCAAAACAAAACACCAACTCCCATACGTCTATTATTAAATGCAGCTCAACTCACTTTTGCCTTCCTCCCCTTACATTGTAAACTCCTAGGAGCAGGGTCTTCATCCCTCCTGTTCTCTTAGCCCTCTTATCTTGCACTTCAATTACAGCCCTCGCTCACATACTGGCCATCTTCCAGAATTCCGCCTGCTTGTAGTAGTTTATCCCTTCCGCCAGCTCTTAAATTACTAGTGTGATCATAGATATTGACGACATGTCTATACCGTACCAGCTGTATTGTGTATGTGTGGATCTGTGGTTTTTATTGTTACTTGTGTTATGTAAAGGCTATGGTCATGTTCTGTTTTACATGGTGCTGAGGACCACTTGTGGTGCCATATAAAGTTCAAAGATTTTAATGGGCTACACTGTTCCAGGGTTCTTGCACGGTTTGGCGTGAAATGGTCTTTTCCCCCAAGCAATCCTTGCATTGTACAAAGTTTTTAAAAATGGAGGTGACCATTAAATTCCCCATTTCTAATCTCTAATAGAGAGGGGCTCTACACTAAAATCTGCCTTATGTATAGAAGCACTAGCTGAATGCATTGAAACCCACAGATCTTCCCTATTTTGATGGATTCACAACAACAGGAAATGGGATGTGATTCGCCACTGAGTTTCCACCACGGCAACGGCACTCTAGTTCGCACCGTTCGCGGGCTGGTTTCAGCCCAAATTTGCACAAATTTTCTCAGATAACTATATATAGAACAGCGAGCCCTTTTGCACAAAATCAGGCCACCTTAAAACGCGGCTTGATTCGCACCCGGAAGATCAGATTTGTTACTAACCCAGAAGTTTCCCTTCGAGCTACATACAGTATTACAAAGCTATTCAGAGGCGTCCTATTATAAAAACTTAAAGCCTCCAAAACATATGCCTTGGCTCCGAGTATTAACCAGAACTTCTTTCTGTATCTTAAATCTATATACACATATACATGGCAAGATTCCTTGATTGGTTAATTGAGTGTCAGTATCCCCTCAGATCTTAACACATACAAATTCTAATTATGCTATAATACTATCGGTTCATCCTACCTCTCTAACCGCTCCTTTAGTGTTCGTTTCTTTGATTCTACCTCCTCTTCGCTACCTCTTTCAGTTGGAGTACCTCAGGGTTCAGTTTTAGGTCCCCTGCTTTTCTCAATCTATACCTCATCTCTTGGCAAACTAATCAGCTCCTTTGGATTTCAGTATCATCTGTATGCGGATGATACTCAGCTCTACCTATCCTCCCCGGACCTGTCCCCATCTGTATTGAGCCGTGTCTCTGAATGCCTTTCTGCTGTTTCATCCTGGATGTCATCTCGCCACCTCAAACTTAATATCTCAAAAACAGAATTAATTATATTTCCGCCAATAAATAGTAGTTACCAACCTGATATCTCTATCGCTGTTGAGAAGACGACAATCACTCCTACCTCTCAAGCTCGCTGCCTAGGTGTTATCCTTGACTCAGAACTTTCCTTTGTACCCCACATTCAATCTGTCTCAAAATCATGCCACATGCACCTAAAAAACATATTTAAAATTCACCCTTACCTTACACAAGACACTGCAAAAACTCTAATCCATGCTCTCATCATCTCACGCATTGATTATTGCAATAGTCTCCTTATTGGCCTTCCCCAATACAGACTCTCACCACTACAGTCCATTATGAATGCAGCTGCAAGGCTAATCTTCCTAGCCAGACGTTCATCGTCTGCAAAGCTACTCTGTCAGTCACTTCATTGGTTACCTGTATTCTACCGTATTCAATACAAAATTCTTTTACTTACACACAAAGCCATAAACCAAACTACACCAAGATACATATCTTCTCTTATCTCAAAATATCATCCAACACGACCTCTACGCTCCTCCCAAGATCTGCGTCTCTCATCCACACTCATTACTCGCTCGCATTCCCGACTGCAGGACTTTCTCCGGGCTGCACCCACTCTGTGGAATGCCCTCCCAAGCACAATAAGACTCTCCTCCAGTCTCCAAACCTATAAGCGTTCCCTAAAAACTCATCTCTTCAGGCAAGCTTATCAAATTCCAGAACCAGTCATAGAACCTTGCGGAATCGATGCAATAAAGAATACAGTATCTATCCTTATATATCAATGCCTATTTCCCTATAGATTGTAAGCTTGCGAGCAGGGCCCTCCTACATTTTGACTGTCTGTAAATACCCTGTTTTGTTGTATCACTGTCTGCTATTGTAAAGCGCAACGGAATATGCTGCGCTATATAAGAAACTGTTAATAAATAAATAAATACTAAAGCAAATTGCAAATCATGGATCAATTTTGAGATATTGTGGATGGGTACGGTGACTGCTGTAATGAATGCTTCTTCCAAAAATATTTTATCTTTCAAGTCATCCCATACGGACTAGCTCATCAACTGGAAATTTCATTTCATCCGGTATTAGTGGATCAGACAGATAATTGCAGCATGTATGCAGATAGCAGAAATAAAAACTTTAAATCTGACATGCCGCATTATCCAGCATGTCCCTCCAATTCGATCATTTCAATGTTTCAGGTTTTCCATGTCGGGCAGTGCATGTACTGCCACAGCCAACAGATGAACATTTCCCATTTCTTTACATTGGAAGGAAGGGGAATTATTTCTCCTCAGGGACAGAGTGCTGATATCCAATGACTAACACTGTTCGTGGGCTCACAGTCTGTTGGTCTGACAGGCATTTTATCTGACCATGTACAGTAGGCTTGGCATTAATGTGGAATCCTTATCCTTTATGTGGAGGAGTCTTACTGCATCTAAATTGGAGTCTTATCAAATCACTGGTACGTTGCCACAGCTCTCAGACTGGTTTAATCCTACCTTTCCTAATCCATGGGTAGTAATTGAGCTTTTTGTATTCTGCTTCTTCCAGTACATTTCCTTTGGTTAGATCCAGGACATAGGCCAATGACTTATACATACTATTTTTTTAGAAGTACTCCTAATTGCCTGTATGCTTGACTCAAAATTATTAAAATCACTGAATATTGGGTTTAGTTATCTATGAAGGCTGAACCAAGACCAGTCCCAGTCATTCTGGTTGTATTTAAGTTTGACTAAATGTTAAACTCCTGCAATCTCAATAGAGAATTCCTACTCATGATTTCTATAAGCAATTACATATCTGACATTGGATTCACACATTGCAAGTACATCCCGAAAGGCCACCATACACTGGTCCGACTTGTATGAGGCACAAGTCGGACCTGATTTCCCTTGGTCTTCCCTGGCAGGGCTTACAACTGATTTGGCACTTGAATGTGCAAATCTTACATGCGATTTATCACATGTAAAAAGACTCCAGGGGAGCTGCAGTGAGAGTTTAAGGGAATTGGATGTGATCCATCACAGGTGCTAAAAAATATCTGCACATCCAATTGATCTTCTGTGCAGCAGGTTTGACCTCTGACCCTCTGCGCATGGGACCATGCATCATGTAGGATGCCAAATGCACACAATTTGGCCACTTTTCATCCAATTTCTCGTCCCAATAAGTTGGATTTAAGTGGAAACAGGCTAAATCTCACCAGTGTATGGGCGCCTTTAGCCCTGGTCTCACCTCCATACTCAGTAATATCTAACCATCTCTAGAAGGCAACCATGGCAACCAGAATTTCCTCTCTAGTCACAGCTCCTGCCTATACCTAAAGAGGCCACAAGACTGCTGATAGCAGTGTGACCCCCCCCCCATATTAAAGAACCGGACCCCCCTGCAGCATTCGGAGATCCAGCCCCTCCCTCCACATCCAGGGATGGCAGCACGGCTCCAGCCTTGCTGTGTTCCTGCCTGGCATCCCCCTCAGTGCAGCACTTGGTGAGAGGGCACCTTCTAAGTGAAAGTGTGGTGGCCCGCTCCCCTGCTATAGCTCTGCCACGTGCCTCAGTAGCAGGAAGCCACGGATGGCAGCACGGCTCCAGCCGCCCACCTCCAGCCCTGCTGTGTCCTTGCCCGGCATCCACTCAGTGACGCAATTGGTGGGAGGGCAACTTCTAAGTGTAAGTGCGGCAGCTGGCTATTTTAAGTCTACTCCCCTGCCCTATCTGTACGACTGGCATTTACTCCCTGCCAGACCATGTTAACTGCCTGGCAGGCTACTTTAACCCCATGGCAACAAGCATTTACCCCTGACAGAGCATGTTAAACCCATTGGCAATGAGCACATTAAACCCATTGGCAACGAGCATATAGGTAAGCGGAACTTATGTGGCATAATATGTAATTGCAGCATGTGGTATTATATGTAATAGACATTACAGCGTGTGGCCTATAGTGTAATGAGCATTACGACAGCGTGTGGTATATGTAATTGGCATTAGGACGTGCGTAATTGATTGGTGCACGCCTTGGGTGTGCACTTGTCCCTATTATTGGTATATATGGCTCCTACATTTTCATCCTGGCTCCTGTTTTAGGTAGCTTATGGATCCTAGCAAAGCGAACAAAATAACGGATTCAAACCACATGAGGATTAACAAATTTCTTTACAGAATATAAGAGTAAGAGAAGATATTTTATAATGTATTTATATTATAAATACATATTAAATTTTATATTTATAAAATTTCTAAATGTATTATTTACCCGAAAATGCTTGTCAAACATCTACAAAGAATATACCCCATTGTAGGAATTGTGGTGAGGCTGGCATCCCTCTATAATTTTTCATCTTACCAATATCACCAGAAACTAGATAAGTGCTTATTCTCATTTCTTAAGTTACAGAGATAATAATCTCAATAAAACCAGAGACTGCTTTACGCCACCACTATCCAACCTCTCCCCAGCCAAACTGGAGAAATGTTACCAGTCAAAAAGTTCAGAAGTGTTATGCGATCAGGAGACCCATGGATATCCCATTTAAAATACTTCCACGGTGATAATTGGGTTTAATATAGACTATGGGGGTATTTATTAGGATGAAAGAACAGAAAGTGAGATTTGGAAAGAAATCTCCAGTTTTTTTTAAAGCAGCAATCATTTACACTTCAAAATGAAACTGGTTATGTAGTGAAAATTATTGCCACTTTAAAAATAAATAAAAAAATAAATAAATGGAGATTTCTTACCAAATCTCTCAGTTCCTGAATCTCTCATCCTATTAAAAATGTTACCCTAGTACTCAAAACAGCCACCATCACGGATTTACATTCCTATAGCAATTGTATCTTTACAATGACATGCTGTATATGGTTTAATTAGTGGTTCTGTTGGAACTCATTTGTTTCCTCTTTCCTTGGGATATTTCTATATCGGATTTTTCACAAACCACTGTGTGCATCAATAGCTTATTTGTCTATGGATAATCACTTTATTTAATTTTCTGGAATTGTTTAGTTTTTATGTTATCCCAATGCAAAAAAATGGAAGCAAGGAATTAACTACCAACCATTGAGCCTTACATCAGCAGTAGGGAAAAAAATGGCAACATTAATATACAGGATCCCAAAGCATACTTTACTTGGAAAGCATCATGCCAAAATAACTGTATTTACTTTTTTGACTGAGGGTCCAAAGTAATAGATAAATGGAAGAGGGGGAACGTCGATGTGACTAATCTTGACTTTAGTAAGGCTTTTGAAGAGGGCCAGGTTCAGGTTTCTAAGTTAAGCACACAAAAAAGCACAGCACTGGGCAAATCTAGGTTTCACTGTAGGTGGGGCTGGTGTAACACGTGCAGAAAGATTTAGATTTGGGTGGGTTATATTTGGTCTGTGCAGTGGATATCTTGGCTGCTTTTGCATGTAGACCACAAATGTTAGCTTTATATTTACACTTCAATTTAAATTTCAGTTTAAATGTATCCCACCCAAATCTAAATCTCTGAACTTGTTACATCTACCTCACCTGCAGTACAGCATGATTTTGCCAAAAGACCTGTTTTTTTTTTTGCTTTACTTAAATACATGAATTATACTCACAAGTCCTGCATTGTTAAATAAACTGAAATGCTTGGGAGTGGATACTAAAGGCCCCCATACACTAGCCGATTTTGGTCAGATTTAGGCCAGATCAGTCAGATCTGGCCTAAATCGGACCAAAATCGGCTAGTTTTGATGTCCCCTCAGATCCGATGCGCGGTCCCGTGCGCATCGGATCTGCGTCGGGTGGTCGGACCTGCTGCACGTCCGACCACCCGACTTGGGACCTAGTGGGGCGGTGCGGCGGTGGAGGGAGCAGGGGGGGCTGGGGACGCTGCGAGGGACACAGGCGGCATAGAGCCGGGCGGGGGGAGCCGGGAGCTGTCAGCACTGAATAAAAAAAAAAGAAGCCCATACAATGAATGGGCGGCCTGTGATTGGCTGAGCGCTCTCTCAGCCAGTCAGCAATTGGCTGAGAGAGCGCTCAGCCAATCACAGGCTGCCCATTCATTGTATACAGTAGGCTTTTTTTTCTAGCACTGACAGCTCCCGGCTCCCTCTGCCCGGCTCTATGCCGCCTGTGTCCCCCGCAGCGTCTGTGTCCCCGCAGCGTCCCCAGCCCCCCTGCTCCCACCAGCAGCCCCCCCCCCCCGGGTTTTTTACATGTGATAAATCGAGACGATTTATCACATGTAAAAAATGGCACATCAAGTGCCAATCTAATCAAGCTCCCCCGGGCAGCAGCAGGGGAAGCTCAGGGGGAAGTCGGGGGCGACCAATTAAGAGAAAGGTTACCAATTAAGTACTTTGTTGGTAACATTGGAAATGGTAATGAAGGGAAAACATGCCCTTTTGCAGATGACACAAAAGGTGTGCAACAGGATAAACGCACTAGGAGGGGTAAAATAAGAGGATCTAGGTCTACTACCTGAATTGGGCAAGAACATGACAATTACAGTTTAATGTATAACAAATGCATATTCATGCACTTGGGTCTCATAAACCCAAATGCTTAATATAGCATCAGTTCACTATAATGAAAACTACAAAGGGAAAAAAGGGATTTGGTAGTCACCATTTTAGATGACTTGATAGGTAAGCTATGTAACAAAGCAATATGAGGCATCAGTAGAAAGAAAAAAGTACCAATGCCACTGGATGGGTCATTGCTATGTCCTCAGCTAGAATATTGTATTCAGGTCTGGAAGACATCTCTTTAGAAGGACAAATAAATCAGAGACTCTACAAAAAAGGTTAACTAAAATGGTCCATGGCCTATACCAGTGGTTCCTAACCCTGGTCCTCAAGTACCCCCAACAGTGCACGCTTTCCAGGTCTCCACACAGAATCACAAGTGACATAGGGGCAGATGTATTAAGCCTGGTGAAGAGATAAACTGGAGATAAAGTGGAAGGAGATAACGCACCGGCCAATCAGCTGTGTTTGAAATATGACAGTTGGAAGTTGATTGGCCGGTGCATTATCTCCTTTCACTTTATCTCCAATTTATCTCTTCGCCAGGCTTAATACATCTGCCCCATAATTAGCTCAACCTGTGGATCTTTTAAAATGTGTCTAAATAATGAGTGCACCTGCTGGGTGACCTGGAAAACGTTCACTTTTGGGGGTACTCTAGAACAAGGGTTGAAAAACACTGGCCTATACCCCTTGATGGCTAACCTAGACACTCCAGCTGTTGTTGGACTACACATCCCAGCATGCTCTGCATCAGATTTAGCATGGCCAAAATATCAAAACTGAAGCAGTGCATGCTGGGATGTATAGTTTAAAAACATCTGGAGTGTCAAGGTTAGCCATCAAGGGCCTATACAATCACACCTACCCAGGAAGACTAAAGGATCTTAATATGTAAAGTTTAGAACAGAGAAGGGAAATGACAAACTTTCAAATATAAAAGTTTTTTTTTTATCAAGGTACATATGGGAGACATTCTGTAAAGGAAGAGGACACTAAAACTGGAGGTAGGTTCAAAAGAAATTGAGGAAAAAAAGACTTGACAGAAAAAAAAAGAGTGGATAAGTGGAAAAGTCTCTCATCAGAGGTGATAGAAGCTAAGACAGTAGAGCAATTTAAAATGCTTGGGAAAGGCATATGAATATTCTAACAAAGACATAAGGAACAAATTGGGTTGAAGTTACCAAAAGTATAAAAGAAAAAAGGGGAAGTCTAGATGAGCTAATAGGTTATTAGCTGCCACCAAATACTATGCTTAAAGAAAAAAGAAAAATAAAGTACTAAATGAAGGAAGCTCAAGGATTTAACAACTGCTTTCCATAATCTAATACTCAATACTGGTGGGGCTTCCTGGCTGAACTGGAGGACTCTCGTACACCTCATCTGCTCCCCCTCTCATAAAATTGGCCAATAGTTTGCTTAAGAAGAATCACCTTCTTGGGCTACTCTCAGGCCCTTATTCTGGTTGAAGCGGTAACGGCCGCATGCGGCCGTTCCGCCGATGTTTTCGGTCTGCGCATGTGCAGAGGCCACTCTGCGCATGTGCAGCCGAAATCGCCGTACACGTATTTTGTCCGCCGCAAAGGGGGTGGATAGGGGCGTGAGGGGCTACGAAGCCTCATTTGCATATGCATACGCCCCGCGTTTCATGGGCGTTCCCATGCAAACGCGGGGTGTACGCATGCTAATGAGGCTATGACGCGTGGGTACAGGGCGGGCATCTGACATCGCCGGATGTCAGCTGCCCGCCCCCATACAAGATTTCACACGGACAAGTGTCCGTGTGGTCTTGTGTTGCGGGACCTGGTGGAGCGTGCGGCCCTGCATTCGATGTTCGGCGACCATCGAATGCAGGGGCTGCTCCCACCATGGAGGAGGCGTATCCCCGTCCACAATCATGCGGATCGCCACATGGCCGCGTACGGACAGCCGTGGCGATCCGTATGGAAGGCGGGGATTCGTCTGGTGCGGTCGGAGCCGCATATGCGGCTCCGGCCGCACCGATCAGAATAAGGGCCTCAGTGAGACACACGCAAGTAGTAAATGTTTTGATCTTCTCACTCTAGCCTGCCATTGAAAAAAATAAGTACTAAAAATAGTGAAAACATGATGGCGGCCTAAAACAATAAAAAGCCAGTGCAGATTATAAGGGAGGCATTTGGGAGTCTAACATATTCAAAAGAAAAACATTGGCCATATTAGAAGCTATAATTAGATTCATATTAACCAAAGGTAAAGCTTTGCCCTGCATAAGTAGTTCAATTATCCCAAGCAAGAAACAGGGCTTGCCAAACTGGAAAAAAACCTTAAGTTGATCATATAAGGATTTCTTATAACAATGCCATCCCAATGTGGAAAATATGGCCATGTTAATTAAGATTGTAGAGACTGGGAAGCGGAATTTATTTTTTATTTGCCCATTACTACACTTGACAGCTGTCATTGATAACCTCAGTGGAGATTTGAATAGGGAAGGTGCAAGTTTAAAATGCAATCTCCAGAACATTGCCTGCAGACATGACCATTCAAAATCATTTTGAACTAAGACGTGAAAGATGATCATAATAGATGAATGAATAGAAATGAATTGCCTCCAATCATGAAAAATTCGACAGGCACAAGGTCCACATGAAAAAAAAGTTTGACACAAGCGAAAGGTCGACAGTTTTTGTGGTGTCAATTTCTATTTTGTAGCACATGGACCCCCGATCAGTGAACCGTTTCATTTATCATGCTTCGGGCAAGGTACCTCGCTCCACCACTGCGTTCTACACAGATTACCATTCCCAACCGTAGTCCATGTGGACGGTAAAATGTAACAAAGTTAAAAATAGAAAAGAAATTTGAGATAAACTCCCGTCTACCATTTTCATGTCGACATTTTGACATTGTCAACCAATAGCCCTACTGAGTGTTGAACTTAAGTCCAGATTCACACCATTGCAGGCAGGGTCTTTCCAAGGATGATAGATTGGGGTCAATTCAAATATGAGCGAGTTGCGTCCTGTAAGACATTTGCAATTCAATTACATATTCAAGGCCTGATTACATCATCTCCAAGCAACAGGAAATCTGACAGCTGGGACCCCCGCCACCAACTGGTTTGCTGGGGTGCAAGTCCAGCACCTGGAAAAGCTGCTGGGCTTCCCCCAGTTTCCAGGTAGTGAGTAAATGCCACACATATCCATTCACCTTCTACCTTACTATGCTGCTGTCTGCATAGCACAGCAGACAACAGCGGAGGCTGTATGCGCCCCCTGCCCAACCTCCGGACTGACCGAAAGAGACTATGGACTCCCCTATTGGTGTAAATGGTTCCCGGGTCGGACACTGCCCCTGAACCCAGGTTTCACCAGTGTTCAACATTTAAATTGCAGGGCAACAGGATCCGGGTTATTTATTTTTTAGCCCATTTACACAAAGCACTGACCCTGGTTGACTCAGCAATAACCTGGGGTATTAGATTTGGGTGAGTTATTTTACACTGCAATTTAGATTTCAGTTTGAATACACCCCATCCAACATCCAACACACTCGCTATGCACGTTACATTTTTCCCACCTGTAATACACATGGTTTTGCTTATTCGAGAAAGATTTTGCTTTTCGGATCCAAGCTGAATCAGGCCCTCAATAATTTATTGCTTAGCGAATGTGTGACTGACCAAATGAAAAGGTAGAGAAAATCTTTATTTTATGGTAAAAATGTTGTAAACATGCAGAACTTTTGGTACACCCATCCCAGTGAATAAGGAGAATATGTATTTGGAGGTATATAAATAGTATAATTTGCCAATATAAGTCAATATGTCTGGAACGCTAAACATAGGTTGATGTGGAACATGTATGACGAGATAATGTATTAATTGGAAAGTGAAAATTAAAGTGTAAATCCTAGCTATTCGTTAAATATGCAAACACACTTTACATTTTGTGCACCCCAAAATACTGAAAAAGACTTTAATTTGTTGAAATACACTTGCTGCCTATCATTTTCCCACCATTGCTATAAAATTTAATTTGATACATTGAAAGAACTTCCAATAATTTTCTTATGGCCAACAGCCTTCTATACTACCCTTAACATTTTAGGCCTAGAATGATTTCCCTGCTTTTCCATGCACTGCCAAATAGCTCTTTGTAGCAAAAAAACTAACAAAAAATAAAAGCGCAACATCACAAGTCAATGCTGTGATGTACACTTTAGCAAACTACAGTACCATCTATAATTGACTAGACCAGTGGTTCCCAACCTGGGTCCTCAAGTACCAGAAAGTTCACGTATTCCAGGAGTTTGGATTCAACACCAGTTCATAAGTATCATAGTACTCCAGGAGAGTTAGATAGTAGATAGTATAAATAACTCCAAAACCATAGTTTTAGTTAGGGAGGTATGTTATTGGCCATTAACCGTACTTAAGGTATGGGCTGTAAGACACTGGATGGGATAAAACTGTGTTCAGAGATAACTGTTTCGAGGACTCAATCTAAAGTGAACAATAAATGGTGGCTGCCTATCATAAACCATGTGGACAACTGACCACCACCACCAGATACCTTACCCTAAAGGTGACCGTTAAGCCCAACTTAAGTCATTGGATATTTTTTCACATTTATTCATAGAAAACATTTATCCTAGGTGTGCCATGGAAAAAAAAAAGCTTATACCCTAGGGCAACATCATTCAAGAAAGTTTGGGAACCACTGATTTTAAATGGTCTTTGTAAAACCATCAAAAATACACTACTGTAAAACATTACACCTTACCACCACATGTCTTCATACCAATATTAATGATATATGAACCACACTGTTTAACCCACACTTTGTACCTAACAAGGCTATCTTGAATGCCACTGCTATTCCATTATCTTGACAGCTACTTTTTGTATTTCTATTTCTTTTTATAGCTTTTACTGCAGCAATTCCTCCATTGTTCTCTTACAATTCTATACCCCTACAATACTGCCCCTGTAATGTCATCTCAAAATACAGCAGACCCCTCCCTCAGTATGGCAGACATACAAAACTTAATCCTCCATCAGTCTTCTAGACATTAACCGAAAGAAACGCTCTAATACATCATAAAGCTGTCCCAGGCAACTTTACATCTTAGTACATTGATGAACTGTCAAATTATTTAAAAAATACATTAAAAAGTTTATAATTAAAAGTGATATAAAAAGGACAATGATATAAATGTGTTACTTTAAAGCTAGCTGTTGAATCACGTAAGCCTATGCAACTCAATACATAAACTAATTTATACCTTAAATACTGGTCTACAGACAACTAGTTATTTTTGTTCTAGTTAATGTAAAAACCATGACACTGCACAGAACTGGCATAAATCACCTTACACATTACAAACAGAGGAACATATGTATTAAGCCTAGTGAAGAGATAAAGTGGAGATAAAAGTAAAAGGTGATAACACAGCAGCCAATCAGCTATTTTTGAAAAATGACAGTTAGGTGTTTATTGACTGGTGCTTTATCACCTTCCACTGTATCTCTTAACAAGGCTTAATACGTCTGACCCAGAATGCATGGTCATAGTAGTACCAGAAGGAATCATTGGACACATCAGACTACATACATTGTCATGAAATATTGTGTTTTAGATGTGTTATGACTAAAGTGCCTGTAAATGTATGAAAAAAAATGAGAAATTACAAACTTTTACTAGAGTGTAACTTACAACATGGCGGTTTGATTTGTTAGGTTTTTGTTGTTCTAGAATTACAGCCTTTATGGGTTGAAGACTGTATGAGACTGCTGACTTGCTTGATGTTTAATTTCCTTCCACAAGTGTGAGGCTTCATGGACACCTATTCTAGAAAAGTATATTTTCAGAAGAGGCCTGCTTGATATTGTTTCAAGGCCCTATTTTAGATTGAAATAAGGATAGACTTAAACATGAAAGTGGGATTAATTTTGTCCAAAAGCAAACAAATTTGGAAAACATCTACTAACATATGTGATGTATATGCAATAAGAGAACACAAAAAATGTAAATTGAATGCTAAATTGGGAAAGTCAGCCCAGGCCAGTCAGAAAATGGTGCACAGTCAAGGACCATTAATAAACGTATTTATGATGTGGTGTTTACCCACATGCCATCAAATTTTGTACATGGAAGAAGGGTGTTTACATACAGTCATTATGCAAATGTGTGATGGAGACAGAGTACTAAAAAAATCCTCCATTATATCCTGCTAACATGTGCAGTCTGAGATCAAATTAATTTGTGCAAAAATGTGTATTTTTTTTTTTTTTTTACATGAGTAAGCGTTTTTTCTATTAAGCAGAATCTTATTAATTGCCTTTCATGTCAGAGAACACATCTGAAAAGACAGGGAGAGGTACCATTCAACAGGAACTTTGGGGGATTATAGAATATGAACAATTAAAAATGGTTCCTCTTATGGTGACCATGTTATTGCTAAATATCATCTTGCTACAAACGAACAGTACAAATGCAGCATGTACAGGTGAACAGCTTTCATGCTTTATCAGACACTGCGATGTGCTATACAATATGGCATATGCCAGCCTCTGGTCTATCCAGCAACAATTCTAGAATTGGATTTGTACTCTGGTGCCAGCAAGCATCACTGGATGTCGACAAAATCCGGGTCTGCCCCTTGTCCATAAATGTAGCATTCATAAGCACAGCCAGAAATCCAATATAACAATTTTGGCATAATAGCACATTCTAAAATTAGATTTTTTTTTGGTGTATTACATATAATAATATAGTAAAAGGGGTGTGACAACCCCCCTCCCTTTTTTTTTCCTCTCTGTTTTTTTTTTTTTTTTTTGCAAGGACACCCATCTATTTAAGAAGGAACATCTGGAGGGTTATGCAAATTATAGCTACATAAATATACACAATTTATGATTGCTACACAGCTGATTCCTGAATCAATGGATCCCTAAATGAATAGTCCTACAGCAATAAGGAGAAAGCCATCATTATTCTGTGTTATCACAACACAAACATGTATGCCTTCGTATGGCTTCTCAGTATACTAGACATAAACCACCCGTCACCAGCCAGGGAGGGTCAAGAAACAAAAAACTCACCACTCATCACTAAAGGGGAAAGCTATACATAGAGAGAAAGGTTTAACGGAGGGCATTGATACACACAGGTGACATAAAGAGGGGGGAAAAAAATTACACACATACAGTACACACACACACACACACAAAGAGATCCATCTTTCCAGAGACATCTCCCTGTCCAGCCTGCATTTAATATTGCAGTGTTACCAGCAATCCATAATACACACACACACATATATATATATATATATATATATATATATATATATATATATATATATATATATATATATATATATATATATTTCAATATCAGGGGATTTTGTATTCCATGCACAGGGCTAGAATTCCTCCTTTGCAAGCCCTGGTTGCTATGCCAACAAACATTAAAACATGAACGACAGATAGGGGACGGGGGAGGGTAACCAAGAGATGCAAATCTCTTTTTATGGAGGGAGGGGTGATGGGGTTGAGGGTGCCAGGATGAGGTGAGGGGAAGGTGCAGCATAAGACGATGGGGGGGTACTGGGAGGAGGAAAGAAGGGGGGGGGGGATGGGTGATGGCAGTGGGGGATAAAAAATATAACGGAAAAAAAAAACCATCGGGCTCCACCGCCGGCTTACCAAAGATGCTGATTTGATTGTAGCGAATCGCTCGCGGGTCCGGTAATGAAGTGCCTGACTTTGCACTGACTGGGTAGGCCGCAGCTCAGGCCTGGGATCCCTGTGGTCCGCCTCATCACTTATGAATGCATGATCCTGCAGGAAGGGGTGAAAAGCAGGAGAAAGAAGTGTGGGGTGCTCCCGGCTGCCGCTGCTCTCTCAGCCCCGCTC
Organism: Crinia signifera; assembly: GCF_055691185.1. Lineage (NCBI taxonomy): Eukaryota > Metazoa > Chordata > Amphibia > Anura > Myobatrachidae > Crinia > Crinia signifera. The sequence goes on from NC_139217.1 coordinate 381,294,585, forward strand.
CGTCCGCGCCAGCACGGCTGTATGAGATGCATAGTTTAACGTGATTCTTCCCCCACCCTCCCTCCCCCCCCGGCTGTCTCTCTCTCCCCGCTCTCCCGCTGTCTCACTCCCCCCCGGCTCCCCGTTCCGCTTCCCCCCTCTTGTTTTTCTCCTTAATTATGGATGTCTCCGTTCGCCCGCCCGGGGTTCAGTCCCTGCAGCTGCCGCCGGGCGAGGGGCAGGGGGAGAGGCGGCAGCAGCCCATTGCAGCTGGAGCTCGGCGCGGGGTCAGCTGATCCTTCTACAGAGACGCCTGTGTGGCTCCTCCAGCAGCAGCAGCACCGCCACCACCACGGCAGCAGCAGCAGCAGCTTCCCTAGCAGCTCCAGCACAATCCCATCCAGCCGGAGGAGGAGGCGGCAGAGGAGGAGGAGGAGGGGACGGGGAGGGAAGCAGCGATGTACATATATTTATTTATATCCCACACGTACACACACACACACAGTAACCCAATTGCTGCACAGCTATCGGCCCGGCTACACACAGCGCCCCGCTGCCTCCTCCGAGCCGCCGCCGCCTGGCACCATGCCCCCCTCTGGCTCAGGCACCGGAGCAGCGCGCCCCGGGCACGGCCGGGTGGCTCCTTTTGTCTTTTAGACGCTCTATTTTTGGGGTTTGGTCCTGCAGTCTCCTCCCCCTCTGGCTGGATCTATTTTTGGGGTGGCGGTGGGTCGCTGCTGGCACGGCCCCTGTCCGCACAGTCTGCCCGCTTCTCCTGCTGCTGCTGCTGCCGCCGCCACCACCACCACCACTGCGCCTCAGCTCCCGCTGCCGTTCAGCGATCGCTCCGCCAGACCCTGCTCCGTTCTAGCACTTTCCAGCCTCGCTGAGGAGGGCTCAATGGGCTGCTGGCTTTTTTTTTTTAAAGAGACAGTGTGATCACAAACATATATATTACATTTCCACAGCTGTCAAGGGCAGGAAACACCCCCAAAATGGTGGCACTAGCTATTGTGAAATGCAAAAAGAAGAAAAAAAAAAAGGAGGACAGTGAATGCTAAAGTTTTACACAGTGCAGACAATGATGTGCCAGTGATGAGGGATGCCAGCTAGGGAGAGCTCAGGGATGATGATGGGAAGGAGGAGGAGGACCAGCCAACAGGGCCTTACTCTTCCTACCTTCTATTGTTGTTGGATTAAGGACCTCAGATTGTGCACTAATATACCATAATCCCTGCACACACAGACCATTTAGTGGCTATATGCAATATACAGGTTTTATTTCCTCTTACGACTTATTTTTTGGGGAAACAGATTAATCTAGGAACTGCAGTTTATACACATATAATTCCCAAATCACAGGCTACTATATTAGAATTCTCACATATAAATCTTACTTTACACAGATCTTGTATTTCTACAAAAAAAATGTAAATAAAAATTATATTTATCTTCTAAAATCATAGGATTGAGAATGTGCTAAATGCTTTCCAAATTAACTAGTCGTTTTAAAAACCATGTTCTAGTAGTTCAGCTTTACCAGATGTTGTAAATACTAACATACTGGGGGAGCAACATGTGAAGGGTTCAAAATAAGGCATATACAAATCTAGCTAAGGGATGGGTTTGTTTCAAGTTTTATTTAATACATGCAACACTGCCCATTTTAGGCAGATATGCAACAGACTAGAGTTACTATGGCATTCTGTATGCAAAAATGCCCACAATTGACTTCTGGCCCAACAATGCACTATATCTAAAAATGGGACAGGCTGCATAAAAGGCAGTTGTCATCAATAGGATCTTCCATGTGAATCACCCAGACAATTAACCATCTATTGTCACATAACATTGTGATCACAATAAAGGTCTGCCTTCCTAAAAGTTTTTTGTCATGTTATGTCAGCCTAACTGTCAGTTACATATGGCAACAGACAATGGATAGAACACATAACATTAAAACGACAGTTCTAAAGATGTGGGTTTATGTTGCAGATATGATGGCCAATAAAACATTATATTTTGCATTGGCTTTTCTTTAGTATATAATTTCTAATCATATGATGGAGCCTTAAGAAAATGCCTCTAGAAGGATGAATGGGGGAAAAAAAACCTGTGCATTTCTTTAGACTATTTCAATTGTCTTGCAAAAACTACAAAACAATAAGTGTAGTTCTGCAAGCTCCCTGCTAACCTAGTAGTAAAAACATAGGAATGTTCAAGTACTAAAACTACCCTCCTGCACATAGCAGTTACATATTAGGTAATGAAGAACTTCCTCTTTTTGTATCTCAGCTACTCTGCTGTTCTACCTGACCAGTCATGTCAGAAAGGATGCGATAGAAATATTAGTGGTAGATTTAAAGAATTAGTAAGCACAAGGGTCTGTAATTCTATGTGGGCTACTATGTAGGCATGCATGCCCAGTAACTATGGCATCTGGGAACCATGTTAAACTGTTGCGAAGAACATGGGAAGGCCAAAAATAGTTATTTATTTCAACTCTAACATACAGTACCTAATTTATAAACAATTCATAAACATTTACTTTGGGCGACAGTAAAGAGCTAAGTACACATTAGAGTAACAAAGTGACCGACCGGATGTCTGATCACAACTGAGAGGTTGATTAGACAATTATACACACTTCCCCTCTATATGTCTGTATAGACATCACAACTGAGTGGGCATTTACATTTACCTGCCCGGCTGTGACTTCACTGTCTGCGATTCTTGTCTCCGACATATATGACAGACATGCACACAGCCAGACATGCCAATATACCTGCAAGATGTATTGGCATTGTCTCTGCTGCAGCACCAACTTATTGTCTGTGAAAGACATCGGCCACAGACATATCGGGTGTACACACCCCCTGATACACTACAGATATATATATTGTTTGTTTCAAGAATTAACAATTTAATCATTCTAGTGTGTACTCAGCATAACAAACAGGTATTATGCAACCTTTCTGAAGCATTAGCTAGCACAAACGGATTGGCTAATAGTGAAGTCTCTAGCAGGGCAATGTAAGCTGGAAACATTTGCTGCTCCCCACTGAAAAGTCTTGCTTACCTTTTTGGGAACCAAAGAAGAGGTGGAATCAAAACTGCAGCTATAACTTGGCATAGTGATCAGGTCTGGGCTCATGTCCATTACCTCTTGCATGCTGTTCACACTGCTGTTCTGGCTACCCGTGCTGACTGACATACTTGGTATGGAATGGTTGCTGCCAAGGCTGTCCATCTTTCTGGGCAGGTTGGTCCCATGCTCGCTGTCCTACATACATTGCAGAATGGTTATCACACATTACCAGTTGCACACACACATTACGTAATTTTCTGTTCATTTGTGGAAAGCATTTAAAAGCCAAGTACAACAAAAACAGCTAATGTATATTAAACATGATACTTTACAATATAAATTACACCTGTAGCTTTTCTTCATTATGGGTCTCTAGTACTGCAAAACAGCAATACTGAGGCTGGGTGTATGGATTTCTCTTTAGCTGAGGTTCTAAAGGATTTACTACAGGGAATTCCAAATAAGAAAGGCATTAGAAAAAAAAAATCATATTGTATAATAGAACTCTGATTGTCCAATCCCAGATAATCAGATTATACTGAAAAAGTATATAAGAACCAAATTTAAAAATTAATAATTCCTCCCCAGAAAAGTTATTTTAATTGGCAACATATACTTTCCAAATTATATTTTTATTGTTTATACAAAAGGTGTTTTTTGGCCGGTGGATGGAATTAAATTCCCTTGCATCCCCATAGACCTGCAAGGGAAACCTTGCAATAACAGCACTACCATAAATGTCCTATATGTGCACAGCGGGCTGCAGCAGTCTTCGCTGCTATATACTGTATGTGGTAGAGAAAGTATTTCTGACAGTTGCCAATTTATTTTTGTCCTATTCAAATAAGGACATGCAGCAACTTTGGTAACATCACAAGGACACTAAAGTCTGCTACTTCACACATTTCTCACTGGGTTATCACTGCATGAGAAATTTAGTGCACATAAAATTATGTTTAAACATACTGCCAAAGATTCTGACGTTAAACAAAGTATTCTTGTGAAGATGTACAGTAAAAAGAAATAAAGCTCTATTTTTTTTAAAAACAATCATAGTTGGAAAGTTAATGTACAAAGTCATCTGTGTTACCATCAAAATCCTAAAAAATAATGATGCTTTTTTACTTATATAACCTATTATTCTAAACTGATTGCGGTACAATTTTTTTGCGCAGAGAGTGTTAAATTTGGGTGGGGTATGTTGAAACTGAAATTTAAATTGCAGTGTAAAAATAATGCAGCCAGTATTTACCCTGCACAGAAACAAAATAACTCACACAAATCTAACTCTCTCTGCACATGTTACGTCTGCCCCACCTGCAGTCCACATGGTTTTGCCCATTTTCCAAACAAATTTGTACTGCGATCAGATCTGAATAAAGCAAGCTCCTGCGACCAGCGATTAGAATGGGGCTGAAAACGGGAGCACGCACTCTGCGATTTATTGCCGGGGCACACTTTCATCACTGGCAATATGGGTCGCCAGCGACCATATTTCCAGCGATTTCAGCCCCTATCACCCCCGTGTGTACACAGCTTTACATTTGGGTGGGGTTTTTCTTCAAAGTGAGATCTATATTGAAGTGTAAAAATAAAGCAGTCAGTATTTTCCCTGCACAGAAACAAAATAACTCACCCAAATCTAATTCTATCTGCACCTGTTACATCTGCCCCCCTGCAGTGCACATGGTTTTGTCCATCTGAGAAGGAATTTGCCTCTAAGAGTGAACTAGAATAAGGCCCTGAATAAGGTGATGTGAATGTTATTTGTATTTCACATATTGCTATTGTCATAGATGTCAAATTTGAGGGATTTTTTTTTTAGATTTGATGCTCCCATGAAGAAAAATGTAATAAGCAAAGATTATGTTTAAAAAAATTTTAAACATAAAAGAAACCTTTTAATTGCTTCAGTTTTCACATTAATAAATGGTCAGCAATTTGCAACAAAAATAATATATCTAAATTAGCTTTTGTGAATCATAGTTTTCATTAAAATGTTATAAAAAATATTAAAAATAAACAAAATGTAAGATATTGCGCATAATTTAAATTGTAATACATACCTTTAATTATAAACAGAAATAAACCATGCCAGAGAGCAATTAAACAGGTGGTGTTATTAAAAGGTCCCATACAAATAAAATACATTAAGGTGCAGTTTAGTCTTTTGATGGAACGGGAAAACTAGAGGATAGCAATAAAGTCCTTTCACTTAATATTGTACAAATTCACTGTGTATTGGTGTGTACATACGGTAGATATGCCGTGCTATGCGAGTCCCGATACGATCAGATCATATCGGGACTCGCATAGCACGGCATGCATGCAGTGGCACAATTCTGACTATATAGGGCAGATCTGCACTATATAGTCAAGGCAGCCAAGACTATCTGCCTTGCGATACGTGAACGTGCATCAGGATCGAAAGCAAATCGTAAGGGTTAAAACCCTTGTGATCTGCATGCGATGCCGACACGATGTTGACTATATCGTCAACATCGGGAGGCATATTGTACCGTGTGTACACACTATATGACCTTTACGTAAATAGACCAAAATAGATTATTTGAGGTATCTTTTCCTGTGTTTCTGTTGGAATACTTATTATACTGGGATTATTCTACACCTAAAGAAACCAGGGATTACTGTGCCCTTGTTCTGTATACTAGAAGTTTAGAAGGGTCTTTACAGCTGCTTATGGAATTCCCCTAAGTAAAAAGGAGGTATGCTGCCCTTATTCACAGGGAACCCACTTCTTGTACAGACTGTACTAAAATATCTAATTAAATGGTCAACAGCCTATACTACACACTGGCAGAACGCCAGGCCCATAAGTAATCGCTCACAGTTTTTATTGATTGGTTGTGAGATGTGTTTGCAAGTGCCTTGATTATGGTGGCTGAACAATAGAACAGGCTGCATGTACATCTGTAACTATAGTTTTATTACATCTATATAGTCATGACCAAAAGCTTATTTACAAACTAAAATTTGGCAGTTACATCTGCCCCATTCTGAGGTCAATGGAAGCTAGTAATTCAGTTCCTGGACTTTTTTTTTTTTTTACTGTACAGCATCAAACTATCAATCGCAGAATGAACCTGAATATTTATTGTGCAGTAGTTTTCAGTTTTCTGCTGTATTTGAGAAAGTTATTTCACATGCACCTTTCAGTAATACTGTATCCATTTTCAATATACATATTTTTTTAAAGGAATGAAGGTAAAAAGAGGTATAAGTGACACATGTAGTGTTTTTAATAACTCGAAAAAGTTCTTAGATCGTGAGTCAGACAATCATTTATTCTATTAGATATATTATAGTGATCCCACCATGGCCATAATGGCGTGGAGTTTGTATATTCTACCTCTGCTTGCAAGGGTTTCCTCCAGCTACCTCCCATAATCCAGAAATATAGATTGTAAGCTCCACTGGGACAAGGACTGACATAATTGGCCAAATATTTTCTGTAAAGTGCCAAGAGCTTTGTATGCACTAGATGAACAACTGGTAATAATAATAATATTCTGTGTTGCACACCAGAGTATGCAATTAGAATGAGACTTACCTCATCATCTTCTTGAGACTCATTCAATGGACCATTACGGGATTCCTGGAAGAGTATTTTTTTCATTTTTCTATACTGTAAGTTATCCAATTCTCTCACAGCATCCTTAGTCCTCTGTATCAGATCTAGCAGGACTCGCGTCGGCCTCTCCCTCCGCACAAAGTCATGCTGGAGCCCAAAAACCAAAGAAAAAATTAATATCTCAATAGTCTGAATAGCGAACATTGCCAAATCCATTGCAAATACAAACACAATTGAAGAGGATAAGATACTATAAATGTCTCAAGTGGAAATGTACATTGAATATTTTAAGAACCTCTTCTGCTTTTTGTTCCATTGCTAGATATTAGCTGCCTTTACTCCTGTGAGTGGAATTTTACAAACCAAATATTGTAAATATGCATGCACAAAAGTAAAATCTAATCCACAATATCAACTATTTTATTCATTTACTACAGCTATGCAGTACTTTACTCAAGAATGTATTTAATATATGGAATCTGCCTAGCTATATAAGAAACTGTAAATAAATAAACCACTTTAATTTCTGTCCAAATCATTATGTCTATACATGTGTACCACAGTACACGGTACAGTAGGTCTTCCTTCATAATATTAAATTATTCATAATAATCAAAGTCTTTGCTTTCTGAATATTAGGAAATGGAGAAACTACAACTAGGTACAGTTGGTGAGTAAATGGATATTGATACCTGACTGGAAAGGTGACCATTACATAAAGAGCTAGTTTGTCCACGAACCTACTTGTTCCGTATGGATTCAAAGTTTTCCTGATTTTGAGTTGCAAAGTACATAATAAAGAGATGGAGCCTAAAGAATGTGATAATAACAGGGCGACAAACCAACTGCTAAGCAGATTCCTCAGGTGTCCTAGTGACGGGTATTTGTCTTTTCTTTTTTGAAGCATGTAATTGTAGCAGAATTAAATAGAGGAGACTCCATAACCATACAAAAATAATTTTCACACATTGTTTCAACCACAATATTATTTAAGCTATAGGACACAATTAAAATTTAGAATTAAGAATATCTCTAGAAAATGAATGACCTAGGAATAGATGTTTAACCCACGGGACTCCTTTCAGAATCCTCTGCTTAACATTAAGCATAGAAATAAAAAAAATTCTAAGTAAAGTTAGATGGCGATTTGGGGAATGTCCCTACAAAAGAGGGTACTAGTGTTCTAATATGACTGTTGGAAATTAGGGGATGATTTTAGTACTATATAAAATTGGCTTATATTAGTGGACATCTGACATCTACGGACTGTGCTCACCTGTCCGGTTAACAGCTACAGGGGACGGAGTGCATTCCTGTAGCTGACTATATTTGCAGCCCACACCTGCCATTAGCTGCAGAATGGATATCCAATCCCCGTATGTGCTGAACTAACGCCATCCAAAGCTTGCACCCACCCGTCTGGCTACCATCCACAGAGTACGGAGATCTCTCCTGTTTTGTGGATACGCCACACACCTGTCTGCCCACACGGGCACATCAGGCACTGGCAGGGATATTGCAACTCTGCCACTTAACAGTGAGCCCTCCAGATCGACATACGGGGCAAACAGTTGAGAATCCCTCTTAAAGGAGGTGATCCCCAGGTGGATAAAGCTTCCCCCAATTTGGAGTTTAACATCAGCTCTTTTCAATTTTTTTTACTACAGATCACCAAGTGAACTCAGACAGTCCCACCTTATTACAGGCACATACCGAGGCATTACAATTCAGGGGAGCTCACCTTAAATCATACCTCAATTTGCCTGTGCTATATATTTTTCATTTTTTTCCTGCCAAGGTCTGGGGACGTCCAGTGAATTGGAATAACATTTTTTTAGGTGAATTATTAAATCACTAAATCTGGACTTTTTATTACATATAGTATAGATCCAAAGACTTTTTAAGAAATATTAAAAATGGCATACTATGTTTAAAAGGTACAGATATTAAGGGTATTTTTATTTTAGAACTCCCATTTTCTGCCTTTATCTATTGATATTCTAATGTACTCCCCTATATACACTACAGTGAAGGTCCTTACGATTGCCCCCTCACCTCCAGCCCGTGTCCCCATGTGCAGTCTTACTGTTTATCGCCATTATCATACCCAAATTGGGAAACTTGTACCGAAGTTTCCAAAGATCGCTGCAGAGGTCTAAAGAAAGGTGGTTAACAAGCAAAATTACTCCAGTTTTATTATTTCCCACTGACCATTTTAAAGCGCCCTACACATTTTTGTTATACTTTATTCTTATTATTTTACATGTTTAGAACGGTCCTCGACATCAGAGGGATCTTTCGCATTTTTTTTTTACCATATTTTGGTATATTGTTCAATTGAAGATTAAAAAAAAAGTTGAAGAAATAAACAGGTTTTAAATTTATTGAAAAGAACTGTAGTAAAGCAGCACATTCTAAAGCCTCATACACACTGGCCATTCTTGCCCAGCGTATATGAGGAGTGATGATGTGAAATCACTGCATACAGACTGATCAATTTTTGCCTGTCCCAGAGAGGGATGAACCACTTTCCATAGTACAAGATTATGGAAAGTGGTTCACTTGGCTGTTAAAATATCCTGACGGCCGGTGATGGTATACAGACTGGGGGATTTTGAGCTAAAAGTAGCTCAAAACACCAAAAGTTAGCTACTTTCAGCTCAAAATTGACCAGTGTGTATGGGCCTTTTATGAGAACTAAATAATGCTACCCCTCCGACTTCAGGGCTAGATAAAAAAAATAACACTTCTTGGTAATAGGAGATAACAGAAGACATTGACAAATATTTTTCTGCCATGTCGGTAAGGGATATGCAGTAATGATTTCAAACTGAAAATACTTTAGGACAAACCGCACTTTCTTCGGAAGGTATTCAATTATACACCATAGTGATCCCTTTTTCTTTTTGTACAATTATTATTTGTAATTACTATGGTAGTGCTAGGAACAAGGTAGAAATCTGTGAAAAGTCCAAAAATCATAAAATAAGCATCTGAAGATTTGTCCAGAGAGTGGAAGCTACTCTAAATGTTTTATCATCGTGTAACTTTAGGAAAGGGTAAATTTTTTTACTAAAAAAAAGTTATGTTTCAAGAGAGTAATGCTAGTATTTAGGTCACTTCCTCCAAATACGAATGGATGGCTGTTGTGACGCAACTATATTCCCTTATTGTGTGAATTATCACACACCGTTACGTCAGACTGGAGTATTGTCCTTACACTTGGCTCTTGAGTAGTCCCTTGCGAGGCAACATTTAAATGGGTTCATATCAAGGATATACTGGTTTTTTTTTTTTTTTTATATCTTGATTAGTTTATAATTTGGCAAGGTGTTTGTTTAGATTTGGACACTTGTATTCCAAAGTTCAACTTTATTGATTTGATTTCGAGGTATACAGGAAATCTAGGTGACAACAACTGGGCCCAACATGCCGCCAGCTGTCATGCACCAAAACCCATCATATCTATTCCCAAAATACAATTTGTATGCATTATTCCCAGAAACTCCAATTCACATATATGTCAGTAATAGTGTTGGTATATGTATTTCATGATTCCAAGAGAGGTTTCTTGAACAGCCTTGATGGATGTATCAATCAGGCGAAACCATTTTCACAGAAGAATCCTTTGACCTCATGTCAGAAAACACAACAGGTAGACAATTTTGTGTTTCTGGATAGGACATACAAATGATATAGTTCTCAGGCAGCCAATTTGTGCAAGTTATGGCATATACTGAGCACAAATGAAAAAGTTTTTTCCTGTATCCCACAGTGGAATGAAGTATGTATACAAAAACAATTAAAGTATGTTCTCCTGAAGATGAAATTAGTATTATTTAAAATGTATGCCTCTCCTACTTTAAATACCACAGCAGTATGGCTTGTAAATATTTGATCTCTATTACTTGTATCAAGTATTTGATTTCTTGTACTTCAGGCCACATCTACATAAAATAGTTTGCTAAGGTCTCTGCAGTTGCCAACATGTGTTTGTAGTACGCACCGCCCATCCAATGGCAACCACTACTAGGAAGATGGACCTAGCTGGGGAGGAGGTCCTGACAGACCGTTGGGAACAGAAGTATGGGAGTGGGATGGACCAGTAGGGTGAAGAGAGGGACTGAGCATTGTAGAATAGAACAGAGCAGGCAATTGGGGTTAGGGTGGTACAAAGCATAAAATAGACTGGTTCCCAATCTTTTTTTAATTGCGGAACGCTAGAGTATCAATTTTTCATGGCACCCTTAGGCCCCAAAAAAAACCCAGAATAAATATAACATTAAGCAGATTGGGTTTATATGCGATTCTTCGGGTCAGTTATGTGGTAAAGGACCACTTTGTACACATTTTTTCCATCAATCGATTTTTATTGGTACAGAAATTTTTATGGGGTACAAAAAAAGAAGAGGGGGGGGGGACACAATAAAAAAGAGGGGGGGAGGGGGGGGGACATGGATAGCAAACGGAAGCAAAGGTACTTGTTTCCTAGCACGGCCACAACGATTTAGATCGTTGTGGTCGTAAGATAAAAAATCGGATCGATCGCATCGCATGCGATTTGGTCGCATACGATGCGACCGATCCGACCGACCGATTTTTCACCCGATTTTTTTTTTTTTCACCAGATTTGTTTCAATTGCCCCCCCAAATGTTACTAAGTGGGCTAGACCCCACGATAGACGTCAACCCGAAGCGTGGCGAGCGCAGCGAGCCCGCGAGGGGCGGCGGTGCGCGTCCTCCGACCTTTTCATTCCCCTACTATCCACTAGGGCGTGGAGTGAGAACAGAATAGTGTGGCGAGCGCAGCGAGCCACCGAGCCCGAAGCGTGGCGAGCGCAGCGAGCCCCGCGAGGGGACGCGTCTAACTTCACAGGTATACGCGTCCCCTCGCGGGGCTCGCTGCGCTCGCCACGCTTCGGGCTCGGTGGCTCGCTGCGCTCGCCACACTATTCTATTCTCACTCCACGCCCTAGTGGATAGTAGGGGAATGAAAAGGTCGGAGGACGCGCACCGCCGCCCCTCGCGGGCTCGCTGCGCTCGCCACGCTTCGGGTTGACGTCTATCGTGGGGTCATGGCGGGCACATAAAAAATGTGAAATGGGTCATATTGGGCCATTTCACCTTTTTTATCATTTTACCCTATGTGAGATGGACTTAATCAAGTCCATCTCATCTTGTGCCATTATAATGGCACAAGACCGACGCGATCCTCCCGATTTCAATGTTAAAAGATTTTTTAACATTGAAGTCTATGGAAAAATCGGGTCAATCGGTCGGTCGCATCGCGGCCGATTTTAATTGGTCGCGACCGACCGATTGACCCGATTTCTGTCATTCAAAGTGAAAAAATTGTAAAAAATCGGCCACATCGTGAGGATCGTGTCCCTTAATTAAGAGCCACGATCACTCACGATTGTAGCCGTTCTAGGAAACAAGTACCGAAGCAAATAATATACAGATTGGTAAATTACCCATAACACGTCACTGTGCAGAGTGACCAAATAAAGCAACATAGGCATAAACAATGCAAAATTTGGTAGAGTATGACATTCCAACCAGCAGTGGTTATCCAACAGACAGTTTTGTCTAACGCTTCGGTTCAGTGGTCCTCACATTCATACGGGGTGGAGGGAGCTGGACTGTAACATTGGGCTTGGGGGGGGGGGGGGGGGGGAGGCGTCTGGAGATTCAACTAAACTGAACTGTGGTAAATCTTGGGTGGCTCCGGAGGGGAGAAGTTTGGCTCCTTCCTCGTCTGTGATGTACTTGAACCAAGGAGACCAACGGGGGTGAGGGGGGGGGGAAGGGCTGGGTGGGGTAGGCAGGGTGTTGGTTTCCATATGGTAATGGTGGTTGATTTTCAGGCTAACCTTGAGGAGGGATGGGGGGGGCGAGGGTTGTTTCCATTGCTGAGCCAGGTTAGCACGTGCAGCAATGAGGATATGCACAAGGACATATGTTTTCTGTGTTGGAACATCTTGGGGGTATATATGGAGCAAGGCGATGCCCGGGGAGGGGGTGATATCGATCTGGAGGACCGTAGAAATCAAATTGAAGACCCCCTTCCAGTACTCCTGGAGTTTTGGGCAGGACCAAAAGATGTGATATATAGTGCCCACAGAGCCACACTGCCTCCAGCACTGGTTAGAGCATGAAGGCCAGAAAGTGTGGAGGCGGTCGGGGGTTAAATAGAGTCTGTTAATAAGTTTGATGTGCATCTCAGTGTGGTTCAGGCATCGGGACATCGTGTAGGTGGATAAAAAAAATCTTTTGCCACTGGGCAGGGGACAGAGGGCCGCCCAAGTCCGCCTCCCACTTTCTATGGGCCGAGGTCCTTGTAAAGACAGAGGGGGTCACCAAGGTCCTGTACAAAAATGAGATGTCCCCTTTGGCGTATACCATGGGAGAGGGCATTTGGTGAGGAGTAGGTATGGAAGTGGGTTTTCCACCAATGTGCAAGTTGCGTATAGTGGTATATTTCCGATTCAGGGAGTGAGTATTGCTTCTGGAGGGAGGAGAAAGGGACCAAGGAGTGAGCATCCAGAATGTCGCCCAGGGAGGCGATCCCGCATGCCCTCCAGGTCGTCAATCGGAGGTTGGGAATTAATTTTGCTACTGTAATGATAGGCAGAGTGGCGATAAGGGAATTGGGAGGCGGGAGCTTAGTAATAAGTTGGTCCCATACGTGGAGGGATGCTTTAGTGGATGGGAGTAGGTTTGGAAGGGAGGGTCTGGCGTGCTTCGGGATTTTGAGGAGGTCTGAAAGCAGTATCTGGGGGGAGAAGGTCTATTCGACGGTCACCCATGTTCTAGGGGCGCTAAGGTCATTGTAATGCTTAAATCGGGGCCAGCAGACATGCAGAATGGTATTGAAATAGGTCAGGGAGGTCTAGTCCCCCGAAAGCTTTGGGGATCGACATCTTCGAACGGGCCATCGCAGGGGGTTTCTCCGCCCAGACATACTGGGGGAAATTTACTAAAGGAAATTTGTAAAAAATAGGTGTATTTGTATCCAGAAATACACTTATTTTTGACATTTACAATCCCGAAAATACGGCAATTCATATTCGTATTGATACGACTACGAATTGCCGTATTTTCGGGATAGTAAATGTCAAAAATAAGTGTATTTCTGGATACCTATTTTTTACAAATTTCATTTAGTAAATTTCCCCCACTTTGTCAGAATAGTAGTGGCTAATTGTAAAGACTTTTTAGGGAAAACATAGGGGATGGTGCGGAACAAGTACATTAGTTTAGGGAGTAGCGACATCTTAAAAGCCGCCATACGTCCCAACCAGGAGATTTCAAACGACAGCCAGGATTTGGAGAGGGCAGCTAGGGAAGCTAGGAGGGGGGATAGGTTGGCGTCGAAAACATTTGCCATGAGAGGTGTAATATGGATGCCTAGGTATTTTATCGACTGAGTTTGCCAGTTGTATTTGTATGTGGCTTTCAACAAGGGTAGTGAGTCAGTGAGGTTTATCGGGAGGGCGTCTGTTTTGGTGGTGTTGAGCTTATAGTATGAGGCAGCACTGAAGACAGTGTTGAATGGAGAAAAGGGAGGGTACTAATAGGGTTAGTCACGAAAAGGAGGACGTCATCCGCAAACAGGCTAAGTTTGTGGGTAATGGGGCCCGTGCGCAAGCCAGGAATGTTTGGGTCATAATGAATGGAGGTAGCTAAGGGTTCTATGGAAAGGACAAAGATTAGTGGGGATAGTGGGCAGCCCTGTCTGGTGCTTTGTACACATTTTTTGATTGGCAGTCAACAGCACTGGTTTTGCCAATAAATAATTAACAATTTGAATTGGTCCTGGACCGCCAACCGGGGAACCCCAGGGAGCTACGGCACACAGTTTAGGTTATAAGGTGGTTATAATCGGTCACTGCATGATTTATCATAAGGGAAATGCCTTACATATAAATTTGGCTCCATTTATAAGGACAGTGCATTAACATTCCAGCAGAACTTAGGGAAAAAAGAGGTGTTAACAATTCCTGGATTTAAAGCATCATTAAACCATTTAAATAGCAATAACTGGTCCTCCCACCACTTCCTCTGTGATACAAGAAGTGCAAGAAACTCTGGAAATCAAAGAGGATCAAGAGGTCAAACAGTTTTACGAAAGGTTAATTACATAGATACAATCCATCGGATTCGGTATGAAATCCCGACAGTGTCAAAATCACAACAAGGCCAAAATACAGACATATAGAATGTACAGGTGAAACCGTCAACATGACTGTCGACAGGCTTTTTGACCAGAATGTCGACATGGACACAGTTGGAAGTGAACCGCAGCCCCTCGCTTCGCTCTGCACACTATTTTATTCTCCCACCACGCCCTAGTGGATGGTAGGGCATGAAATACCGCCTGTCGGCACATATCGGGTCAAAAAAGTGTGAAAAAACCCATGTCGACCTGTCGACACAAAGTCATGGTGACTGTTTCTCCTGTACATTCTGTATGTCGGTATTTTGACCCGGTCGGGATTTTGGCTGCATCCCAATCCATCACATAGGTAAACTGAACATGGTACCTGTAGCCACTTTTATTATATACTTAGCTGGGGCTCTTAGCAGTGGGGTTGTGCTTTTTATATATTACACATTTTGTTATAACGGATATCAGTATCCCCCATGATTCATAGTTTTTATGTCAACAATAAGAAGTGCAACACCAGAATGTTGCAATAAATGTTATGTCTACAGTAAACATGACAACATTCACAATGATGGCATGGACATAATATCAAGATACGTTTAGGCTGTAGTTCTGGTTAGGTGTCAAACAAGAAAACATTATGTTGATATTCTTAACTGTGGACATTAACAATGTGACATTATGACTATGTTGTCATTCTGTATCACATTCATTCCCCATTTTGGCCTAAAAAAAAAGAGAGGTATAACTCCTAGCATATGTCTGTATTGGTCCCTATTGTTTTATAGATGTCAATCAAGTGGTGGTAAACAGGTAGTTGTGGGCCACCAGTTGCCAGATTAGCCTAAACATACAACCTCCTTTGTGGCTTCTACAGATTACAATTAGTAAATGGTGGGTGTATGAGTGTTTTTGGGAGAATATTGAAGGAAGTGAGATCTGAGAGGAATTTTGGAGCATTTTTTGTATTGTTTAAACATGAAGGGTAAGATGCTGCACTAAGACTGTAGGACCGCACATGCAACCCTTGAATTACATCTAGTTGATTAGTCCTTTTGGACCACTTACCAAGGAGGATTCTCCTCGCCAATGTGTACAATTAGACTATTACTTCACATTATTTCAGAACTTCATTCTGATGGAGGGGGAAATATTTTGAGTTTTTCCCTTAAATTCATTACACTGTAAAATGTGTTATCATTGGTATACACAACTCTTTTCTGACCTTTTTTTGTTGTTGTTGTTTTACTTATGATGTTTATAAAGGTGCCCATACACGGTCCGTTAAACGGATCCGTTTGGGTCTTAATTAGCATGCATCGTATCGGATCGCATGCCTAGTGCATGCAATGCGATCCGATACGATGTTTAGCTAGTACAAAAAGTATGTGCAGCACAAACTTTTTGTACCGTACTATGTGATGCACGGGAGCGCGCATCGCATAGTACAAAACGGACGGTCCGGGAACGGACCGTCTATGGGTACCTTAAGTGCTGTGTTTTTCTTCCCTAATAAATACAATAAATAAATCTTCATGGCTTCTGGCTAATGTTAAGGATTGCACTTTTCCTCTGTATTACTGGCAGTTATGCATCTTCCAGTCACATATAAAAACAGTATATTTTATTGCAACAAACCTTCTCTTCAGGTGACTTTGGTGCATACCTCTCATTAAATATTTGTTGCATTATGTGCAGTGGAATGGGAATGATATATTTTTTTGCACCAGAGCTTTGTGATTTGTCCAGGCTACCGTTCGTTACTATTCTACTATTAAACGTGTCAAATTTGTTTCTATATGGCCCTATGTTCTTATTTTACTTTTTTTATATACCTTTTTTTACTTATGTTTAATAATTATATATCCTGTTTATCCTTGAAATGTTATTATCTATATTTGTTTACTGTGGGAGAGCTAGGTTCAGTTCAACCTATTTTAAGGTCATTAGTTCTTTGTCCTCGATTTTATTTATTTTTATATTAAGGGGGAGGGAAAGGTATAGTTAGGTAGTTTATACAGGAGTAGGTCATACAGGGTGAGGGGTTCTGGGGAAGGTTTGCTTTGGGTTTTTGGTTTTGTTGTCTTTCTGTGTTTATATGGTGGTTGGGTATATATCTGTTCTGGGTTCCTATTGCTATATCTATCTATCTATTTATTGAGACGGAGACAGATGTGATAGGACACCGGATCATGCTGTCACACACTGACAGCCTGCATCCGCTGTTAGTGCTGCGCAGTGTCAGTCTGCACTGTGCACTCTGCAGGTACCACACTTCTCACACTCATTTTTTATATATGTTTAAATTTAACAGCCTGCTCATCATTACAAGTGAGGAGCAGGCAGAGGTGCGGGAAGCAGCGATGGCAGTAGCGGAAGGCAGGGGTAGCATATAACAAGCAGTGAGTAGCGCTATTGCCGTTCCCACTATCGCCGATGTCCACTACCCCAGCAACAGTCACAGCCAATACATTGGTAGTGGGCATCGGCAAAATAAAAAATTACATTTCAACATATCTGCGGCTAACCAAACACAGCTTGCAACATAATTTCCCGGCACCCTTTAGCTGGCTATATTAGCCAACGTGAGACAGGGGGCAGGCAGTCCAATGGTGGAGGAGAACCAGAGAAGAGCTCCTGAAGACTCCAAAGTCCTTGAAGACAGCAGCCATGCAAAAGAGCTTAAAAGGCCGCCACCCCCAGATGAAGACACCGCCGAAAAAAATATGCAGTTTAAAAAATATTTTTTAAAACATTGTTTGTGTTTTTATTTTAATATTTCCTTAACAGGGGGGCTATGGGTACTAGCAGACTTTTAATGCTCCGCATGCTGGTAACTGAGTCTCCCAGGAACCAGCATGTGGGGCAGGCTTGCTGGGACCTGTAGTCCCACTGCAAAGAACGATATTACTTTTAAAAACCAGCTATCAACCCTACACCCACCACCCAGGGGTGTGGGGATAGCCTCTGGCTTCAGCCCAAGCCTGGGGAGCCCCCTTTATTTGAGGGGGTCCCTACCTCCTCCAGAACTACTGACCCGGGCTAACTAGTTAGGGTGGGTAATGTTTTGGCCATGGAACCCAATTAAGCATGTCCCCTGGCTATGGCATTACATACCCTGCTAGTGGAGCCTGGTGCTGGTTCTTTAAATGTGTGGGTCGCCTACTCATATTGTCCCCTGTATTCTGGGAATCAGGGCCAGCTCCAAAAATGGAGGTTGGGTGGTGGATGCGGGTGCCTCAAAAGCCACTGACCTCACTGCACTACATAGTACCAAATGGTGGTTGCATTGTATAAACATTTATAGAATTTACCTAAACAGACTAGACTGGTGGCCAAGATTAAAGTTTGCCAAAAGCCCCATAAGATTCTCTTTAGGAACTAAAACCCTTTCCTGGCTTTCAGGAAGGAGAATTTGTAGTAATTATACAAAATATTCAGTAATGAATATGTAGATATACCTTCCATGCAAATAAACTAAAACTAGACTTTATGTTTAACTTTTACTTTACATACAGTACAATTGCCACTTTAATTGTCATCACCTAGTGCAGTGTTTCCCAAACTGTGTGCCGTGGCACCTTGGGGGGCCGTGAGACACTCGCAGGGGTGCCTTGGGTTGGTGGTCCAGACTCAAAATAAAATTATTTATGGTGAAAGTGATAGGCAAAACCAGGGCTATTGACTGCCAATCATAAAATACGTGGACAATTCGAAACAATTTCTTAATTTGCCACATGAGACATAGTACAAAAGGGGACTTTTCTGGCGAATGGATTCAACCCGGAATATCGTTCATAACTTTTTAAAATATGTATGGAATTTATACATACTCAGGTCATGGTAAGCTATTTTGCACATGTATAACCATGTGACCATTTTGGTCATATCGGAGCCCTTGACGTGAGGAAAGACACTGAATAATTCTGTTACAGGTAAGAAGCTTTAACAATTCAGAGTGAGACTGAAGAGCAGGATCCTACCTTCAACAGCTGTTCTGATGTGGGACGTTCCTGAGGTATTTTCTGCAAACAGTAGTCTACAAATCCCCGGAAAGAGTCCGTCCTGAGGAGAAAAATGCATAAGTCAGTCCTATGAACGAAGCAACAGATCAAACAATGGGAAACTTAGTTAAAGCAACTGTGTGCAAGGACAACAAAACGGAATTATTAAATGATTTGCGCAGATGACAAACATGCACATGACATGAAATATAACACATAGGAACAAAGGCAGGTTTCTCCATCATATTTCATTTCCCATGAGGGCAGATTTATTTCTCAATGTGCTGTGGAGCACCTGGAAGCATCTATGAAGGTGATGTATCTTTGCTCATTTTTTCTTGCACTCGATAAAGGGACGCTGAATAGACTCCTTACTTTAATAAGCAAAACTCTGCAAAGCCAGAAATTGCTGTGATGTCAGAACATTACTGGGTGTCATGTGATCACAGAACCTGCTCAGGGCCAATTTACTTAACCTAAATTGTACTGCAGTTTGTTATTTTCTTGTGTTTTTGAAAATTATTTGGCACATTTATGTATTGTTAGGCACCATATAAATATACAATAACAACAACAAGAAGGTATAAATGTATTTATAAAATAACATTAAAAGTTCTTAAGCCCCGTACACCCAGGGTGATTTCAGCCGAAATCGGCAGGTATATGGCCATATCCCCGTGTATACGGGGTGACAGGTGCCAGACGCGCGCTCCTGTGACCAGCAGCTTTCCCCAGCAGAATGTCTCATTTTAAAGGAAAGGCAGGAGAGGTTGTCACTCACACAGGACCCTCATCTTATTTGAGGGAGGTGGACCCCCTGATGTGTTACACAAGAAAGTTAAGAGTTGGTAATGCGGGGGGATGCTACCATTAGACAAAATATTATGACAGGAAAAACGAAGAAGAAAAAGGCTGCCAATTATGTGGTGCACCTATTAGGTCTCTTAAAATATTACCTTTATTGGAATCATTTTAAAAGTTGTGAATTATAAAACAAACAAAAAAGAATAAGTGAAAAAAAAGTAGGAATATGGGGTGTTAAAATAAGGTGGCTTGCTGGCAACGCACTGTTGGATGATAGGGTGTCGATATCATTTATTTAATAACATGTGTCTTGAATGGGCACTATATGTAATATACTCCTAAATTTTATATGTCAAATTTCTAGGTGCCATTCAAGATTTTGAATAATGAAGTTGTCACAGTAGTTTGCTATGAATCGATGTCGATGTCAGGGAGTCTTAATAAAAGGTATCTCCTATTGGTTTAGTGTTGACCCGTAATATATTGCTGTTTAAATACACAGCCAAGTCTGCCACTGGGATGCGGTCATTTGGTCTACTGCATTATGGTAGAAAGTCATTAGGTCGAATCCATTAGGTCGACATGCTAAAAGGTCGACATGACTCTAGGTCGACATGGGAAAAGGTCGACATGATTCTAGTTCGAAAGGTCATTAGTTCGACAGGTCATTAGTTCGACAAGGTCATTAGTTCGACATTGTCTATGTCGACATTCACAAGGTCGACATGGAGTTTTTCACTGTTTTTTTGAGCCAACATGTGCCGACAGGCGGTATTTCATGCCCTACCATCCACTAGGGCGTGGTGGGAGAATAAAATAGTGTGCCGAGCGTAGCGAGGCACCGTGCCCGACGCATAGCGAGCGCAGCGAGCGATGCGAGGGGATGCAGTGCACTTTAAACTGTGTCCATGTCGACTGTGTTGACATTCAGGTAAAAAAACAGTGAAAAACCCCATGTCGACCTTGTGAATGTCGACATAGACAATGTCGAACTAATGACCTTGTCGAACTAATGACCTGTCGAACTAATGACCTTTCGACCTAGAATCATGTCGACCTTTTCCCATGTCGACCTAGAATCATGTCGACCTTTTAGCATGTCGACCTAATGGATTCGACCTAATGACTTTCTACCATAATGCAATAGACCAAATGATCCCAACCCCTGCCACTAATACTTCAGTGAGGTGATCCGCACATTTTTATACTGCTTCCACACCGCAAATCCTGCTTAGACCCGGTATTTAAAAACGGGTCTTAAAACTGGTCAAAGCATGCTTAATGCCCCTTTCAGACCGCACATAAACCCGGTCTTAAACCGGGTCTAAACAGGTTTTCTTGTGTGAAAGCAGCAAGCTGCTACCGTCCCCCCTCCCTCCTACCTGGGCAGCGCAGTGCAGCGGAGGGAAGGGGTCCCTGCAGTGTATGTTAGATCGGCGTCCCTGCTGCTGATCTCAAATATGCCCACCCGCTCATTAAATATTCACTGCCCGTTCATTAGATATGCACAGAGCGGGATCACTATTGGCTGGGTCCTAAATAGCGTTTCAGACTGCAAAAAAACGGGTCTGAAACGGGTAGGACCCTGCTTTTTTACCGTTTCCAAATACCATTTTTTTTTGGGAAACAGTAAAATAACTCTGGACCTTTCAGACTGCACAGATTAGTGGGGCACTAATTAGGGGCATTAGTGACGTGTTTGAATCCAGTTTTGTTGACCAGGGAAAGCTACACATTCAGCTGAGAAATTTAGACACTTGATACTTGACTAAAGACTGCAGACACAGTATTGTATCCAAGCTCAGTGCAACTTTGTATCTCATGCAGTAGTTGCTGGCTGGGAGAGCAGATAGTATAACATAAAATTTTGATTTATTTCCCAAATATCTGGGTTAACAATAATTTATTATGGGTGTTCAACTATCTCTCTCATCCATGTCTATATTTTTACCAGGTCAAGAGTTTCAAAATGCACCTGTTGACATGTGTCGACCGTGATTATGTTTGAATAAATTGTTGACTGTCAGTCTAAACTTCAGACAATATATATGTTTCAGCACAAAGCAGTTGACATGTGTGTTGACAGTGATTACTTTCCCAGGTGTTCGTATTTTCTATATATAGTATTTCAGCATGCACTTGTCGACATATATGTGTGGACAATAGGTGTGTCATATATTACAACAGTTTTTAATAAATGGCAGATTGGTAGTGTCTTAATACATATGTGTGATGATCACAAGTAGTACCAGTGCCGTGGTTCAGGCTCTTTTAAAGTAAAGTCCTATATAAGGTGGTATTGTTAAGGTGATTCAGTCATTAACCTAGATTGGTGTTTGTATACAGAAGCAGAGATCACACTTCCACCTTCAATAAGGTCTTATAGGGAGAAACCACCTTTATAATCACAGAACTATCATTTTATTCACAGATATTCTAAAAGGACATTTACACTTGTCGACATATATGTGTCAACAATAGTTGTGTCATATATTACACCTGTTTTAATAAATGGCAGATTGGTAGTGTCTTAATACATATGTGTAATGATCACAAGTAGTACCAGTGGTTCAGGCTCTTCTATCGCTGAGGAGAACAAGACACTGAGCAATTTGGTTGCAGAGCGATATAGCGCTCAGCGACCAATTGCTCCGTGTGTATGGAGCTTTATAATGTGCACCACTAACAACATTTTTGAGCTAAGAAATTATAGACAGATTTGACGGGATGCAGTGTAAATCCCGGCGGTCGGGATCCCGGCGTTCAGAATCCCGACGCTGGAATCCCGATCGCCGAAATCCCGACACTTTCTCCCTCCGGGGGTGTCCACCGGGCCCACTGCATGGTGAGCGCAGCGAGCCCGCAAGGGGGGGGGGGGGGGGGGGGGGATATGCACGTCCCCCCCCCTGTCGGGATTTCGGCGATCGGGATCCCGACCGCCGGGATTTAATACTGAATCCGATTTGACAACACTACTATCAGATTCTTCTCACTTTATAGCTGGAGACAAAAGGGTTACAGAAGTACAAAACTCTGACACTTCTAACATACAAGTCTACCCTTTCTAGGCTACTACTGAATTGTGAGAAGAAACACAAAGCATTTGTTAGCGATCTAAAATATTAGAATTAATTGCTTGGTCATATGAATACAATCTAAAAACTTGAGAGGGCACGTACATTATGTTAAGAGTTGTATACACTGGGCGATGTTCACTGCAGGTACACGGCATTGGTAAATTCATACACACTTTCTGATGAGCTAAGGAGGGTGGCCATGCTGCATTCCACAGCATGACCATCGTCAATGATCCGCTCTCTCATCTGTGCATCGGTACACACTGGCTGATAAAATGACAGCTCATTTTATCCCCCAGTGTACTGTGAGAGAAGGTGACTGGATGTTACTTTTGCTCAGGTAACAATTAAACACGCTCTATATTTTCTAGATATGGAGGCTTGCACTTACCATTCGTTAGACTGTAGTGTAGGGGACTCGTTCTGGGCTATGTGATATAAGGCACTCATTGCGTTCATATTGAATAGTGGAGGCTTCCTTTCGGCTGAACGAGAACATAAAAGTGACATGATAGAAGAGGAATAAAATGAGCAAAAGATGTTGTATGGAGAGTAACCAGAGGAGCTGTGTAGTGTCAGAATACAATATAAATCAAATTATTTTAATCTCCTTGTTATTGTAGGGAGGCCATTGCATGATAGCTCATCTCATTTCATAACAACTTAAAAACATGAATAAACATACAGGCCACAGCGAAGTGCTTCCACCATCTGTATCCTTACTATATCTATGTGTTATTTAAAATATGTATGTGTGTGTGTGTATATATATATATATATATATATATATATATATATATATATATATATATATATATATATATATATATATATATATATATATACACACATATACATATACACACACACACTTATTTTATTTACAGTTTCTTATATAGCACCGCAGCTTCCGTTGCGCTTTACAATAGTAGACAGTGATAAGACAAACTGGGTAACAACAGACAGACTTGGAGGTAGGAGAGCCCTGCTGCAAGCTTACAATCTATAGGGATATAGGGGGAAACATAAGGAGAGGCACCAGTAATAGCATAGCAGTTACAAGTCCAGAAGGGAAGCTATATAAAATACATAAGTGCCTCGGAGGGTTATGCGTGTAGAACTTAAATATGATAGGTTTGCCTAAAGAGGTGAGTTTTCAGGGAACGCTTGAAAGTTTGGAGACTGGTGGAGAGTCTTAATGTGCGTGGAAGGGCATTCCATAGGATGGGAGCAGCCCGAGTATGTATGTATGTATGTATGTATGTATGTATGTATGTATGTATGTATGTATGTATGTATGTATGTATGTATGTATGTATGTATGTATGTATGTATATATATATATATATATATATATATATATATATATATATATATATATATATATATATATATATATATATATATATATATATATACACACACACACATACATACATATACATACATATATACATACACAATTAGATTAAGCAAATAAAGGCCAAAGAAACAGCAAGTTTTACAAAGTTATATACACAAATATATTTTTAAAAAATTACACCTTTTTTATATTCAAGAATACTTGCATACTTCGTTTACTCACCTAATTCAATGCAAGTGATACCAAGGGACCAGATATCAACCATCCCTTCATATTGCCCCTCATCCATTGCTAAAATAACTTCAGGGGCCATCCTGAAAGCATAAAAACCACAAATGTAATACTGAACAAATTAAACAAAAACTACCTATTACTTTGTACCGAAGAGACAGACAATGTACAAATTGAGTATCCCAAATCCAGAATGCTTGGGGTAAGAAGATTTTTGAATAATGGATTATTCCGTATTTCAGAATATTTTTTATATTTCAAGGAGGTATCTTGAGGATAGGACCCATGTGTGAACACAAAATGCATTTATGTTGTATAAACACATGAAACGCACACAATTATATTTTATTTAAATTATTAAACAAGGTTTCAAAATATGAAAGTTTGTGTACTAAGGCACTGAATTTGAAGCGCAAGCAATAATTTTCTTGCACATATTTAATGCCAGTTACAAATCATGTCCCCATTAGTGCCAGTTACATATTATGTCCACAGTAATGCCAGTTACACATCAAGTCCCCAGTAGTGCCAGATATACCCCTTTCACACCAGAAAATGCAGGGACTTACCCTGGAATATGGTCCCTGGATCATGCAGGGACATTCCCGGGTTGGCCCCTTTCACACCAGCATAGTCCCTGCATTTTCTTGGTGTGAGGGGGCAGGAGGGTCCGGGCAGTGGGTGGCGGGGTCCAGGCAGCAGGTGGCGGGCCTGGGGTCCAGACTGCGGGGACCTGGCTGCGGCAAGTAGCTCTATTTGCCGGGCAGTGGGGTGTGGGCATATAAAAATATTTTTAAAAGACTGGCCGGACGCTTATTGGCTGAGAGCATCCGACCAGTCTTTTCAAACCTAGCAGAGCTTTCCGCCCACGCTGCCCAGCAAATAGCGCTACTAGCACCCAGCCGCAGCTGCCAGATTCCCCCGCAGCCTTTCACATCGGCCTGTTTCCCGGGCTCGTCCCAGGAGCAACCCTGCTATATAGCAGGGTTGAATGCTCAGTACATTTTCCTGGGAATTTGGCGAGGGAACCTTGCACACCAGCACTAGTCACGGGTTGATTCTGGAGCCAACCCGGGAATTCAGGCTGGTGTGAAAGGGGTATTACGTATCATGTCCCCAGTAGTGCTTTTAGCATAAAAAAATCTAAAATATAAAATAAAAAATAAAAAAAAGTACATTCTAGAAATTATGGTTTTTGGAATAATTTGGAAAAAATCCATATGGAAAAGGGATACTCATAAAACCTACACAGACAACCATTGCAGCTCCATGGTGTTAGGACATTTACTCATTGTACAAGCTAATTTACATGTCTATGTTTGTTTTCCCTTCAATGGTGATTCCAACAAGATTGATGTGACAAGTGGGCAGGGGCTGTTAATTAGGTACATGTAAAAACACAGGTAGGTTGGTTATCTTGAAAGGAGAGTCTGTTGAAGTTAGTAGATGTAGTGCAATACTTGAAAGAGAAGAAAAAGATAACCCAGTCTTCATATAAAGTTCTAAATATGCAAAGAACAAGGATACATTTATTTTTATAAAAACTGACTGCAAAACTATAAAAAAAAAGAGTTAATATGTAATGTATTAAATAAATGCCATATTATAAACACAATCCAAAATATAAATGCAAATATATTCATAGTGAAAGGAATAAAAGTGTGACAGACCAAAACAAAGAAAAGCTACAAGGGGTAGATTTATTAAGCTCAGTGAAGAGATAAGTCTTTATCACCGGCCAATCAGCTCCTACCTGTCATTTTTCAAACCAAGCCAGTAACTTCACAGTTAGGAGCAGGTCGGATCCAGGATTTTGGTCCGTTTACACTGCGGTGCTGACGAACAGTGTAAACGGGGATGGCATTTGTAGATGACATCATCTCCAAGCGCTGGGACCACCGATCTCTGTACCCGGACCGCATTGCTGTGGGCAAGCCCAGCACCAAGGTAAGATGCTGGGCTTCCCCAGCCTCCGTGTCCCCAGCCTGTGTGTAGCATCCATTCAACTCCTCCCAGCCTCCGCTGCTGTCTGCACAGTACAGCAGACAGCAACTGAGGCTGTGTCACCCACCGCTCAACCTCCATGTTGACCGATGGATGCTGCAGTTCGGAGGTTGAGCTTCCCCATTGCTGTAAATGGGAGCCATGTCGGATGACCCGGCATACCTGTTTACACTGCCCACTACCCAGGTCCTGCCCGTGTTTTACCCTGGTCAAAACCTTGGGCGAAGTCCTGTGTAAAGGGACATGGAGTTAACCACTTTTACACCGACACTGACCCGGGTCCAGGAGGAAAAACCCAGGTTTTTGCTACGGTGTAAAAGGGATATTAGATAGTTTGTGTGGTCCAGTGGTACAACCAACAAAAATGATCCAAATGCATTTGAATGATCAAGGTACAATCAGCTGATAATTGCTAGCAATGCATGCCACTGGACAACCAAAAGGGATCCAATTGTTTGGTGTCCCTCACATATCTGTAAACTTTGAGACATAGCAGAAAAATATTGAAGGGTAACTAAATAAACTCTTGAAATGCAGCAAGTCTGTCCAATGTTTTAAGGAAGCAATCATTTAAAAAGGCAAAATGCGTGTGCAATTTCTGATTGTATTGTTCTACAAAGTCTTGGAGAGTAATAGGGCCTACACCGAGATTTTGTTGAGTGATCTGGGATGTTAGAAAGCTCAGCATACAGTGCTGCACAACAATGTGCACTGAGCGATCTGTATAGGGCAGTGCTCTCCAGTGAGAACACTGATCCTGACCGATGATCGAACTAGATGTATCCAGCATGCTGGATCATAATAGCTGGCAAATAGAGTCGCGCATTGGTATCACCCCTACCCACTGAGCAATGTAGGGGTATTTTCTAAGCAATCTAGTCAAATTAAGTCAGATCGCTTAGAATATGCCCTGAAATCACCTTGTTTGTTGGCTCCATTAGCCTGACATCTAAATTGATATTGTAAGGAATTTCAGCACAAATATACATTGATAAATACATTACCAGTATGGGGTTCCCACAAATGAGTTGGCAGGAGAGGTTATAGAGGCAGATCCAAAATCTGCTAATTTGACCTGACCGGGCTCAGTAAGCAGGATATTTCCAGCTTTAATATCTCTAAATAGGAAATAAAAAAATAAAAATTTAAAAATCGAGAGTTATATATAGAGATATTTAAAAAGGTTAAGAAAAAGTTAAACAAAATAATTTAGAATTTAGACAGCATAATTTAAGTATTATAAATATTGCAATGCAGCTATCAACATGGAACATTAGATTATGGAAAAGTGTCATTTTAATTGATTAAAACTAAAATTTAGGAAAGAAAAAAAAAGTGTTGGATCAGAAATCTAGAGGGAAAAACCCCCCAAAAACATAACACTGCAGCTTTTCAATGACATTCTCATATACATGAGAGCATGGAGGCAGTGCAATATATAAAAAAGTCAATGCTTTTTCTACATTTTAGGCATGGCATTCTGAGTAAAGCATCCCACAGCAACAAGGCATCAGGTATCCGTTTACTCTGACTCATTCTTAATTTAGAGAACGCAGCAACTCTATGTAGTAATGATTGAGCATTTCTGTTCTTATCCTATTACCCCTGTTTAACATCGGGATCGAAATTGGACATCTCCGAAAATTTTGTTATCGGATTTCCTATTGAATAGCCTGTTTCACATACAAAGACATAGGTTTGGTGAAACCCCGATTTTGCTTTTAGGGATTATGCTTCACCTGCCGGTTTATCCGGGCTAATTAGAGAGCCCCAAGCGAGCCTATTACCCATGATCAGCGATCGCGGATAATAGTATATCACCTTTTGTGGATTATCATCTCAATGTGTACACTACTGGAGTTTTTTTTAATAAGCACTTCACCACATGTTTCATGTTAACTGTTATTACAGATCTATAAATAACTGGTAATAATAATAATAATAATAATAATAATAATAAATAAATCCATACACACCCATGGTGTGTACACGGTGAGATTTCTTTGCTATTTGACTTATGATTCGATTGCTATGCAATCTTTGCTAACTCTGTACTATTTACATACAATTCATGCTAATCTACATTAGATTTGCACTATATAGTCATTGCTGCATTGTCTATTTGGCTTTTCGATTTCAGCTGAATGGGTTCACCTTGTGCCTGGCACACAAAGTAGAATCCCTGTTAAGTGCCATCTTACAGGGCTAATTGGATAGCCGTGGGGGAAGCGGTTGATTTCTGCTTATACATGCTCTGCACTCATCTAATTACAAACTGTATTTTATTTAAATTCAGGGATTTTTGGATCCTGGATATTGCAACTAACTGTTAAGCCAGTTAACTCCATCAAAAGCCGGATACACACTAAACAATGTGTGTATCCAGCAGACTGTACGACCGATGTAATGATATATTGACTGTGAATGTTATAACTTGCAATATTTAGTTCCAGTCCGTGTTCCCCCCCTCTGGTCTTTCCCAGAATCATCCCACTGGGCATGCAGCACTTCCAATGTGCCAGCCCGGCAAATGAAGAGCTGAATGGCTCTGTTGCCCGTACAAATTGGATGATGTGCCAGATTTGTGGGTTGGATCTGCCTAGGGTGTACCCACCTAAAGTCTTCCCTTCTGGCCAGTACCTACATTGTTTTAAACATGAGAACCTGTGTGCATTCTTCATCACTAGGAATCACACAGATATTATATGCATGCAATGCCTTTACAGCTTTGTCAATAGTGTACTGGATGAGTACGTTATGTCACAAAGGCATTGATATAAAGTAGCAAACTAGAACTATGGCTAGTGTAAATCACTCATATAGTACCTCAGTCTTGCCTTTTTTACCCAGATTATGTACTTTTTCCTGAATTTTCCATACTAAATAGCTAATAGTATACATACTGTTTACAATATATGCATGTAATAAATCCACATACAACATATGAACACAGTGTTGCACAATTTGGAAATACGACCTGTATAGTTATAATATTTGCATACACATAATACAATTACTAGAAAAAGGCATCTAGGATATTGCAATAATGCTTCCACTAGAGGGAGTTGTAGTCATGTCTAGCTGTAATACATATCTAAATGGCTATATTTGGCAGACCTAATAAAACATTGTGCTGGTTGTCTCCATGTGTGACATCTAAAGCCATCACTGTGAAAAGTACAGAGCTGGTGGAGACGAGAGCAGTGTGAAAGCTGAACACCATAGATTATTCAATTACCGTCACAACATCAAATGCATGGACAGGTCGGATTTCATACCTCAGCAGACAGACAATGCAGCAGCAGCCAGTTGATGGCTACTCCTACATTGTAGAATTGTTTAAGATGCATGAATAAGTAACTGTCTGTTATACATATTCTTTGAAGGTAGGACCAAGAAACAAGTGTACCATATATAAACAGGAGGTCAGAACATCAGAGTGCAAATAGAGGGCACACACCAGGGTTCAAACTGTTAGATCCAGAGCTTTAATACACCACCAAATCAGAAAATACAGTAATCGACATTTCAGACCAAAATGGTCCTTTGCCAAGACACCAGCAAACAACCGAGCAGCATGGCAATCAGATACATACAAATTGTATTTTAGCTTTATTTTAGGCTATTTACCAATTCCAGACATGAGCAAATAAAAAATAAATAAAAAAGCAGTTGTGTTCTTTTATCAGGTAGATGATTTCTGTAATAATTAACTGTGGCCACAGTTATCTAGGCAGCCTTTAGAAGGGTGGATAAGAGAAAGGACAAAAAGTACAAGTGATATATGCAGTCACCAGAAGCCCAGCTCCCCCTGCAAACAGCATTCATTGACCCCTACAACAAAAGTGCACGACACTATGTGTGTTTACACCGAATGTCCTATTGTCTTCTGTCCATGTCCAGTCAAAGGTCACTGTGAATGCCTGTGTATATGGTTAGCATGTCTCTCAATGAACTCCATTTGTAGTACCAACTGAGCTGTAGTACACAAATGGGAAAGCACCTCAAACCAAACACACACTCTCCAAGTGTACCCTTTTAGCTGGTACTACGGTTTTTTATGGTCTGTACTGGCACACGGGAGTTTTGTACCAGGTGAGGCAACTGGATTTTTATAGCAGAGCTGCAGGGACTGCTTAGTTACAGGCAGTTCCCTCTGTCCTTCCGGTAAACAGTAACACGCTGGCCCTAGGAACAGCTTTCAGCAGTCAGCACTGGCAAACTGAGTGCCACCTACTGCAAGACAGACTTATTAGGATACCCCCTTTATGTGTGGTCATGCCCCCCTTTAACCATGTTCACACCCCTTACCTGTTCACACCCATTCTGTACCGGTTCTTATCGGAGAAATGTTGGAGCGTATTCAAAAGTGGCATGTTTGAAAGTTAAGCTTCACGTGATCTCCTTCTGGCCTAATGAGGGGTCTGGGTCAAGTGTTTTAAGAGGTTCCGCTCTGCTATAAACCCCATCTTACCCTGCCGCAGCTTCTCCCCTCTGCTGAAGTAAATTCCCGTGACTCTGTATGCTTCATGGCCCAGACCTCTTCTCCACTGCTCAGCCCTAGGTGCATCCCCAGCTGATCTCCCCTAATGTAATTGGGGCTCATTCCATACTGTCTTATTCAATACTGCACCCCATCTATACTTCCACTTTTATTCCCTTTACTAATGACCGATTAATCCCCTGCTGTCCCCTTCAGTAGTGCCCCTCATTTACTGCTGCCCCCTGCACCACTGCCCCCTCCATCCGCTGCTTTTCCCATCACTACTACCCCTTCAATACTGTCAGCACATCCCCTGCTGTGATCCATAGGACATCCTGACAAATGAAAAGGTTGGCACAGCTGAAAAAATCATTGTTATTGGCAACATTGTGGTCATTGTCTATAGATTATCAGTACTGACATGCTGAATGTCAACATTGTGACCATGGTCAGTCGACCTAATATATCAAACTATACGGTCTAATGGTCAAAAGAAGCCACACAATATCTGTATTTTTTTTCATTAATGCTTTATGGAGAGTTTTGGAATGTGTCTCCCCATAGTAAGGGAGTACTCTTTTAAACCAGCTGCAATATAACATTTAAGTATTAAGTAAGCATCACTTTTACCAAATCAGTACACAGAAAGGGTAGAATGTTTTACAATCTACAAACACATCTGATTGCTATTTACCTGTGAATCATATTGCGGGAATGCAGATAGGCCAGCCCCTGCAAGGCACCATGAGTAATGGCAGCAATTTCCACTTCCTGAAGCGGCTTTTTGTGAACTGGGCAAAAGACAGAGAAAAGAAAGCCGTTAATAAAGGAAGTAAAACCCACCTGTCCAAAACACACTTTCCATGATAGACTGATGACTTTAAGAATGTAATTTAATCAAACAACTTCTCATGGTAACACATATGAGGGGTATTCAATACTTGCAGGGGGGGGGGGGGGGCATATTTGCTGCCGATCCACACATTATTCAATTTACGGGCGGTTTTAGGTCCTAGCCACTTTTGACCATTAGTGGTCAACCTAGTGACTGTCAAACTAGACATTGTGGACCCATAGATCGCTTTAGAGATAAAGATAAAAGTGTTGCACAGACAGCTGTGGTAACAAATGTAAAATTTGCATTACTAATAGGTTTATAAGATCACAATTAGATGCTTGAGGAGAACAGTGCAGCCGTATACAGTTATTTATTACTGGATTGTAGATGAAAAGTTGCTAATAAAAACACACATTCATTTTTAGATTCAGGTTGCTCTTTTTTCCCAGTACTGTGACCCTCAACATGTTGCCTTTTAATTGTAGAGTAAATAAACGGTGAACGGTAGAAAATAATTGACTGAAACCTACAACTAGGTAATTTCTGCCAAATACAAAAGCACCCAATTTGTCTAATGGGGCTACTATATAAAATACACATATATTGTGGACATGAAGTCTGATTTATAGTTAATTCTAGCAGACACTTCATGACTCACTTATAACACAATGCATTAAATATGTAGAACGCAACTACTGTATATTACTGCTAAAATGACCACTGATACACAATGGTTTATCTTCTAGGAGAAAAAAAACAGCTAGATAAGATTGGTTATTCCAATATAGCTTAGACTAGAGGAAATTATGTGGAACGTGGTAACCATTCATGCTTTCCATCTAGTTCAAAATAATATGATGTATAAAACGGCACTATAAAAGATACTACAATAAATATCCCATTAAAGTTTTGGACCCAGTAAGTCTTTAGTGAGAATGTTTTTGATTTTTTTTTATAATGATTAACAGAGTTATCTTCCACTTACCCTCTAGCAAATCTGATGCAGATCCCAGGCAATATTCCATTACCAGCTACAAGAAATCAGAAAGTATTTTATTAAAATATTATTATATATTAAAATAGCCTGTAATCAGGTCAATCCCGGGTTGTTGTTGAGTCGACCCAGGTGGGCGTGCGGTATGAAAAGGACATTTAAAATATCCAGAGTCCAGCAACCCAGAAATCTGACCCAGGATAATTGAAGAGTCGGACCTGGGTCACTTACACGGAGGAGGCAGCAGCGTCACCTAAGTGCTGCCTCTACCCCCCGCATTACACGCTGCCACTCCACCCCCGGATGACATCAGCAACCCGGCATTTGCGATGTGAACGAGATATAACACAAACACGTTCATTTTAAATATTTTTGAAAACTTAGAAACATTGTTTGCAATCAACAGTCCGATTATTGTAAGCATCTATTATGGTGAGTGCCTTCTATCAGAGTTTATATACTATAACAAGTGGTCAGTGTGTGATGATGAATGCAAAACTTTGCACTAAAATTTATTGGTAAAAAAAATGACACAACTAAAACATAACAAAAGTAAAAGTACATATAAACAATGCATCACAAATATATGTCTGGTATATATGTCAGCATTTATCTCAACGATTGTACAGAGTTGTAGAGAGCTTGTAGCAGAAAGCAGCGGTCACTGATAAGTTGCCATTATTTCAACTGGCTGTGTGGAGCTTTTTTTATCAGTATCTCCCGGTGTTCAATGTAAACCAAAATATCTGAGGTTTTCCTATGAGCTGTACCGGTTACTCACACTCCCCTCTGAGGAAATCCCGGAGACAGGAAGAAACGTGTTTGAGTTTCTACTTGGTGCAGTTTTTCAAAGAACCCTCCTCTTAACTGTACCTCCAGCAGTAGAGTTGATCATACTTTTTATACAGTTGCTTTCTGGAA
Organism: Crinia signifera; assembly: GCF_055691185.1. Taxonomy (NCBI): domain Eukaryota; kingdom Metazoa; phylum Chordata; class Amphibia; order Anura; family Myobatrachidae; genus Crinia; species Crinia signifera. Next base: position 381,328,133 of record NC_139217.1, read on the forward strand.
AGACCTTAACAGCCTAGGGGGGTTATTTTGGTTCAATGGGGCAGATGTATTAAGCCTGGAGAAGAGATAAACTGGAGATAAAGTGGAGATAACTTGGAAGAGTTAGCGCACCAGCCAATCAGCTGTGTTTGAAATATGACAGTTGGGATCTGATTGGCTGGTGCATTATCTCCTTCCAATTAAACTCCAGTTTATTTCTTCACCAGGCTTAATACATCTGCCCCACTGTTTCTGACAAATTCCTGCTTAGATGGACAAAGCCATGTGCACTGCAGGGGGGCAGGTGTAAATTGTACAGAGCGAATTAGATTTGGGTGAGTTATTTTGTTTCTTTGCAAGGTAAACACTTTGAAGTAAAACCCCACCCAAATCTATCTCTCTCTGCACAAGTACATCTGCCCCACCTGCAGTGCACATGGTTTTGTCCATCTAAGAAGGAATTTTTCAGAAAGAGTGAACCAAAATACCCCCCTATATAACAGCACATAGCAAGCAGTGGTATCAGGTGCGAGAGGTGCACCGTTATTTAGCAGCAGCCACTGCTGAACCCATACCGTCACACTAGTAAAACATGCAACTTATAGAAGCAAGCTAAAACTGTGCATTAAACATAAAGAAAAATAAAGAAATGAACACTATTTGGATTATATATTGAAAATGGGGAAAAGAGCGGCAGCACACAGCAAGTTGGTATCATGCCACTTATCAATCAGCGATACGCCCTACTACAAGCTCTGTACTACCTGTACTTTACAAAGCAACATCTTTGTGGTAAAGTCCACTCACTGGTGAGCTGTAAACCACCAGCATAATCTGTGAGATAAACACCTTTTTTAACCACAGACTTACGCAGTTATTTAATATACGGAAATAGTTTTAGATAAGATCCAAGTTGGTTTATTCATCTGATACTGCTGGTTCCATTACCGGGCATTCATTCAGGATTTTGTTCATATGAACTATTGATGTACTTTATACTTACATTTATTGTGTTTTAATTAATGTGTAATTTTAAATCATATTTTGTTACTATTAAATATTGTTATATTTATGTACAGCATTCTATTTTTTTTCTGTATGTATGTAAAAGTTTCTTCTCAAAACAAATGGCAGACTCACCGTGTTCCAAAGCTATATGGTGGCAGAAAGCATATACTGTAGTTGGATGTTAATCTGCTCTTTATATTGCTTCTCTACAGATCTAATTCTGTAATCAAAATACAGTATAGCCTATGAGCCAATTTACACTTGGGGGCATATGTAGCCTCTGGAAGGAAAATATCAGCTTGGCAGAAGGTCAAAAACACAATGGTGGGTATCCATTTACCCAAGATCATCATTAGCCCCGATGCCAGCATCTGTATCTCCAGATACCAGCGCTTATCAGAGATTGTGCTTTGTGTGACTCAGGCGCACCAAGCATAATCTCTGATAAGCAGCCACCTTCGATAACTCTTGGGATCGGGAACCTATCCCTGATCCAATACGTTTTCGCATTATCGCAGGTCCATTTTCACCCATTAAAAACAGCCTCTGATTAGATACATTAATAATGCCCAGTAGTCCTAAATTGCAATTTCTGGACATTTTTAATGTCCGAAACTGCTTAGGGCATAACTGGAAGTCACCCACGGCTCCGAGAGGAGTTTAGCCATGGCTATTCTAACTTGCAATGTAAAAGAAGAGTTGTCCGGTGTGAAAAAAATTATTTGCACCTGTTGTATATCTGTAAATTCAGTTTTCACTTGTTTTGGACATCCTGACAACTGTGGAGATTTTTCCACTAAATCACAGGCTCCAATATCTGCACGTCACACATATGGCCCCCAATTACTGCAGTGATTTGGTCCAATTTCCCCCATATCCAACGGATCGGGACCAGAAATCAGCCCAAAGCGGATGTGCGATGTCACCTTGGATCCGTTGCGCAGTCCCGCGCGCTTCGACCACCAACCTCGGACCCTACTCTAGGCAGCAGGGAATAGGGGTCTCATGCAATGCATCACATGTGAAAGGACCGCATGCGATCCTGCCGCTCGGGAAGGTCCCAGGCGGCTTGCAGGGGATTGGCTGGCCATAGACTGCTACAATACATGGGGTGAAGCACAAATGACTGGTCTAAAAAACATGACTCTAGTAGAAGAGCAATGTTGCAATGACTTACCCATGCTGTGTGTTCTTTTAAATAGCATCCCTTGTACTCTATTGTATTTGGATGTTTCAGCTGCTGTAGAAACTTCACTTCCTTGATTATGTCCTGCCATTTCTGTTAAATACAAAGTTTTCTCAGTCACCAGTACTGCCACTGTCATTGTAAATAACTGAATGGTGATTGTATTTTTACCTCATTCATTTGTTTCCCACTGTAGGACATTTTCTTAACAGCCACCACTTCATTAGTTGTAACATTTGTGGCCTAAATAGGTAAAGATATTATTATTGAAAATATATAAAACAAAAAGCTACTACTATCAGACAGTATTTTAATACATAAGAAGGCATTATAGGAATTATCGCCACAACCTTTAGTATCTGAAAAAGTAAATTCTAAAACTTGAACTCAATTTATGTACGTATTATAAACTAATGTCTCGTGCACTCGGTGCGATTCAGTGTCTTCCAATTTGATTTGGACTATATAGTCCAAGTCGAATCGAAAGTGACCCCGAATTGTACAGTATTAGCCGCACTTTATGCAGATTCAATCCCAATTCGCAGCCCCATGGCATAGGTAATGAAAGCAGAAATAGACTGTGCAGGCAAGTCTATTTCTGCTTCGATCTGCTAGATCAAAATAAAGGGCCATGCTGTTCAATGCAGCATGCCCCACCCCACCCGCACTGTCCCTCCCTCCTGGACGATGACGACACCCAGCTGGGCGGGCCGTGTGTACACCCGATAAATATGGAACATAGAATGATGCAAATGGCTTAAAAAGCAAAAAAGTTGCAACATTTTTCCATTAAAATGCATCTTATTTGCAAATCAGCACAAATAAAATGCATAAGCAGACTTTGCTGATTAAAACTATGGACCTTATTCAGGTCCGTTCACAGGGCCGCAGCCGATGTTCGATCATGCGAATTTCTGCACATGTGCATGAACTGGGTGTGTGCACCCACGATGAATAACCTGCTAGTTGGGTGCATACACCCACCTTTGCGAGTGAAGGGTGGCGGGCAGGCATTAGCATATGAGAACGCCCAGCGGTTTATGGGTGTTCCCAAGTGGACGCTGGGCATTCTCATGCTAAGGAGGCAGTGACGGACATGGGGGGGTGGGCAGCTGACATCACAGGATGTCAGCTGCCCGTCCACTTCCCTTGAACGTACACGCATGTTTAAGGTTGCTCAGGCCAACCTTACATATGCGTGTAATTTCCACATCTTTCGATGGTCGGCGACCATCGAAAGATGTGGGACGGTCCCAGTGGCATGTGAATGGATGTTTATGTAAAACATCCATTCGCAGCCATTACGAACGTACGCAACTTGCGAATGATGGGCCGGTGTGTCACCATTCGCAAGGCGGGATCTGGTTCACTCGCAAGGATGCAAATTCTCATCCGATCTAATAAACCAGAATAATCCCCTATATGTGGCATGCCTATATTCTGTGTGTGACCATGGAAAGATAAAAAAGAAAAGCAACAACCCCAGATATCTATCTGGAGAAAACAGCAACAGCAAAAACCACAATTGGTAGTCCTACAGCAGTTCTTACAAAGTAAACGGCTCCGAAGCTGCCATGTCCAATCTCATGCAAATCTAAAAACACCGTCTCTGGATCTTCCTTGCAGAAGAGCTCTTCTATGTCTGGATCCTTGAGTTGCCCCTTCCGCATCTTGGATGGGATGGTAACTGCTCCAATCCGTTTAAGCCCAGGTTTGGATCATGCTACGTGGAAGGTATACCTGGCTGGAAGGCCTGCACCTGAAGCAGAAAGCATGTTAGGATATATTAGTACATAATCATTATATTGTACTTATAGTTGTGTATGCATGACACTACATGCCTCCATGTCTATCCCAGTATTCCATTTATTAACATATACATATTGTTAATGAGCGGTCAGATCATTACCAATAGACAGCAACACCACCACCTGGCTCAGGTAGATAGTAATACTATATAGCTGTAAAATACAATTTGTTTTTGGATAATGAGCAACAACCTCATTACTCAAATGTGGATCTAAAAAAATTAGGAGTATGAAAGGTTTCTATAAGACAGTGATGGAATCAGGTCAGATGTAACACCCGGTGTGTACTCTGCAACCCTGTGGAGTAGGTGCCGAAAAGGATAGGAGGGGTGGCCTCTAGGGCTGTGCCCTGTACCCTGGGAGATGCTGGCTGCCTCCGGAGACGGGACTGCTGTAATGCCTACTATTTTTATATGTGACTTTTTCAAAGGCCACACAAGGTCCACCTGGCATACATTGGATACTATGGGACACCAAAAATATAGGGCACCATAGGAACAGACTAGTGCTTAAAACAGTAGTGCAGTAACAGGACTATCCACTTGGGTGAATATAACGCATTATTTAAAATGTTCATTTATAGGTTTTAATATATATTGATTAAAAAATGATATTTGCATTCTGTAAAACACTGGACCTATGATATTTTAGCATAGTTACACTTGCTCTTTTTACATGGTTATACTTTTTTCACACTATAATAAGGAGATTACTGCATGTACAGACAACATAGGTGATCAATAATGATCCATGGGAACGCGCATTGATAACTATACAGTGCGTTTTCTGACACCTCCTGCTTGAAACACCAAAAAGAAGTCAGATGGATCGTGAGGCCCCGCTTTCGCAGTCTGTAGTCATACTGAAAATCAAGATCAAGTGAGATTTTGCTCTTCTGCTTCATTTTGTGCACAAAAATATAACAAACTACGGGCCGGATGCTCTAAGCTTCAAAAGTGAACAAATGGAGAGTGATAAAACAATCAGCTCCTGTCTGACTGGATGGCAGGTAGCCATGTCACAGCTGATTGGCTGGCTGTTTATCACTCTCCATTTGATCACTTTTGAAGTTTAGTGCATCTGGCAGTATATATTTATTGTGTGTGTCGTTTAAAAATAGCTGCTAACCAAATAAAAAGATGCTGGCTAAAATAAATGATAAAATCTGTCTCAATTGATTAGGGTGGCCAATCCCGGGATTCAAATTGAGATCCCGGGATTTGGCCTCAAAATGTCCAGGATTTCATGGGATTGGACTATCCAATCCCGGGATTTCGGGATTGTGCAGTCTATTGCTGGGCAGCGTCTGAGCACATGCTCAGATGCTGCCCGGCTGTTCCCGACCCGGGGTACGGCCGCGAGAGGTCAGGCAGCGAGTGGATTCTGGCCTCTGAGCGGGATGTATTAACATTTCTCACTCACTCTGTTGGATGGCGTGCGGGTTCCGGCCTTACTGGGCAGTGAGCAGGTTCCTGCAACGTGGAGAGGTCGGACGGCCAGCAGATTTCTTTGCCAGAGGTGCAGCGCTGCGGCCTGCGCAGCGTGAACTATGGGTCACGCTGCGCAGGCCACAGCGCTGCATCTCCAGCGCCGGAACACACTCAAGGCACCCGACCTCTCCCAGCCGCACACAGCAATCCCCTCCATCCGATGTCGCAGTCGCCGCCTGCCCCGCTCCACTAAAGTAAGGGGGATGGGCGGTTTTCTTTTAGGGATGCCAATTCCGGGATCCCAGGATTGTGCATTTTTCAATCCTGATTCCTGGGATTGGAAAAAATGCCCCGGGATTGGCATCCCTACAATAGATGTTAGGGTTATGAAACACTTGCTAACAGGGTTTTCTTAACATTAATTTGTAAATATTAATAAATGTATAGTTTGGTCCTAGATGTACATCAATATTGAACAATTTTATTTAATTTTAAAAAAACTAAAGAAAATTTCCCCGGTAGCGCTGACTGAAAAAACAACTGACCATGCCTTAAGACATTCATTAAATTAAAAAAAGGTTACAAGAATGAATGCCTTTTTTGGTGCACTTTTATAAGGTGACAACAGGCCACAGGCTGTTTTTGGGTCTCCTCTGCTCCATTATTTTTGGAAAAGAACAGAATAGATGGACATATTAACACTGGCTATAAACTAATAACAAAGTAACTGTATATGTGATTAAGAGAGACAAAAGGGGAAAAAAAATAGGATAGGAAAGCATGTTGCTAATTGTCATTAATCAAATACAATTCAAAGAAAGGTATTCAATGCCCCTGATGGCTAGATATAATGGCAAGAAGTGCTGATAGCTCGCCTTCAAGTATTCAACTCCCTTACCTTCACTTGCCATTTCTACCTCGCTGTTTCCCTGAGGCGAGGTGGAAATGGTGAGTATGACCATTAAAATGGTGGGGTTTCCCACAAAATGCAGCGGACTCTCTGTATTTGTGGCAAACCTCACCGTTCAAGGGGACTCTCACCATCCTCTCCTGGCAAGGATTTCTCCCTTACATTGAATACGGCGAGGGACGGTGAGTGGGTTTAAAGTGAGGATGGCTTGTTTTCGGTGAGGGAAAGCCACCCTTGCTGTACAAACCCCCTCGCTAGAGACATTGAATACCGCCCATAGGATCCGCCCATCTCTCCATTTACAATCAAGACATAACAGCAATTGCTACTTGCTGTTGACCACTGAGGCTGCTTACTACACAGCTGCATACTGTAGATGCAATCCTTCGCAACAGGAGTAACATTGTTGGTTTGCGAAACAACTTGTGGTTAGTAAGGCAGGCAACTCTGCAATAGCCTCTCTTTAATGCATTAACAACTCTTTATATGCTGAAAAGAAATGTAAAAAAACATGAAAATGAATGTAATTTGTGTGCTTCCTTTGTGTTAAGCCGGATTCTTGCGGCCCTGCACTTAAGGTGAGCAAAAGAATCCCACTTATCATTAGGTAGGCGATTAAAGGATTACTGATCTATTATTTAGAAACTTTTTTACACATATGGAGCAACAACACTTTTAAAACTAGGTCTTTTATGTTTTTAGTTAAATAAATTGTTGCGTTTGACCACATTATCCTAAAACACTACACAGGTTGAGTATCCCTTATCCGAATTATTCCCGAAAACCATACATTCCAGAAAGTGAAAAAAAAAAACCTACTGGGGACATTTGTAACATCACTTCTGAGGACATGATATGTAACTGGCACTATATATGTGCAAGAAAATGATTGGTTGTCATTCAAATGCAGTACACAAATTGTGTTTCATGTTTTGAAACCTTGTTTTTTGAAAAAATAAAATATATTTGTGTGTATTTCATGTGTTTGAAGTGTTTGTACAACATAAATGCAATATACAATGTACCTCAAGATACATCATTGAAATATTAAAATATTCAGAAATACATAATAAACCTTTATCCAAAATTCTCCTGTTCCCGAGCATTTTGGATAAGGGATACTCAACCTGTACTACTATAATTACAAAAAGTGAAACTGCGATTACTGCTCAAACCATGTAAATGCTATACAAATAGCACAACAAAATAAGGGGACTAGTTTAAACTCCGATGCACCACAAAAAAATCTGTTCAAATATCTGGGAAGTGGTGAATATTTCTAAGAAAACGTAACTTACACACAAAAACGACTGTATATTTTGACCTTCCTACATTGAGTTAGCAAGGTCAATTGTTGAAAATACACAATCCATCCACACTCCCCACTGCCTCGAAAATCCCTTTAAAAGTTATTACAAGTGAAATGAATATTACAAAAGTTAGTTCATGCAATTTGTTTCCATAAAGCAATGCTGTCATCCAAACACATAGGCCAATATTGGGGTTTTGACTCTAAAGGTGCCCACACACTAGAAAGATCTGCGGTCATAAGATGTGCGCATAAATTAGCCTTCAAACCTTTTGCCTGTCCTGGACAAAAGATTTAAGGCAAGCACACATCTTTACCAAAGATTTTTCTTAAGATCCCATGTGTGTTCCTATGGATCTTTTGTTAAATCTTCTGATCTTTCATGCAGCACCTAAGATCTGAAGATTTAGTAAAAAATCCACGGGACCGTGCATCTGACCGAAATCGGCCGATTTTTGGCCGATTATCGGTAAACATCAGATGATATATCAGCCGATTTATCGGAAATCGGTCAAAAAATCGTTATAGTGTGTGGGCACCTTAATTTGCCGAGAGTGTATTCAGTGCTAGAATGGAGAACTGCTTTCACCGTAATTTTTGCCAAGTTTCATCATTTTGCATTCAACATTTTTTCTGGAGAACTGAAATGTGTACTTATAAAATAAATGTTTTCTTTTTATTTTTTTGGTGTAGAAAAAAAAAATCAGTTTATTTATTATTTACAGGATTTTGCTATTTTTTTTTATTTGACAAGCAGCACATTAATATATTTTGATTTTTTTTGTGTGTTTTTTTTCATTAAAATATGCAGGGGGCAGGGACCAGCTCATCAAATATTCACTGCGCTGGGTCCCGCTCATTACATATGCACAGAGTGGAACCAGCGCAGCGCTCCCAGCAACTCCCCCGCCAGCAGCTTCGTTTAGGAGCTCTATCTCCCCGTCAGCACCTCCTTCTCCTCCGCCGTCCCCTCTGCTGCTGTGTGCGGCGCTGGTAGGGTGGCTGCCATCCCCCTGCCTTCCGCTGTCCTGCGGCGTTTGCCGGGTAAGTACATTTTCACCGTCAGGAGCCGCGAGCTCCTGACAAGTTGAATAAGGAGAAAAGGAGGTACTTGTGTATTATCACGGCACCCGTTACGTAGTTAACGTAGCGACGCTGTCAGAATCAGCAAACAAACCTGTGTTAATGGACACCGAATGCGCCCGAGTATGAAGGAGTGCATTAAAACCTGTCGTAAGAAGGTCAGCCTGTCGCTCACAGAAGGATATGCTTGTGAGCTCCTCCGCCCATGAATAAATTAAACGTATGAGGGTCAGAAATGGGGTACGGCACCCTGGGAACCAATGTGCCGTATCCCATTTCTGACCCTCATACGTTTCATTTATTCATGGGCGGAAGAGCTCACAAGCATATCCTTCTGTGAGTGGCAAAGTTGTCAAATAAAACCGCAGTGCTATACAATAACCTGATATGGGAGGCCTGCACCGTGGACTTAATGTCGCAGCCCCAACGCCAGATTAGCGGTCCAGGACAAAATAGTTGGAGGTGGATGAGAGCCTCTTTGTACAGAAGAAAAGTAATGTTGGATGCGTGTTGCCTCAACAATGGCTAAGGGTAACGGTGGTGTGGTGTGTGGTGCCCCTGGACTGGTTGGGCTGGGTGGCTTTAGTGCGGCATGCCCTTACATTCTAATAACAATTTTCCCTCACTAACACTATCTCTCTCTTATTTTAATTGCATTTCATTTTTTATTTTCTCTCTCTCTCTTTATATGTAGCTTCGGCTTCCTATCACTAATTATTAACACTATAGTATCTCACTGGCATGCCGCACTGGGCTTCCTAGCTTATGATAGTTTTTGGGGTGCCGCACCCTGTACCTAGATATAGCGCTAGGGACCCCAAATATACAGAGAAGCCTTGACGTGGCCTGGGGGCATATCATACACATGCGCAGGTATATGTAACCAATATCTCTGAAATCTATTATCATGTAGTGTTCAAGATTGGTTACTAATACCACGCAGTGTGCTGGGGGAACCAATGTCTTGTTACTTAGTGTGCATATAACACCGAGCAGATGGCTCAGGCAGGGTACCACCACGCACAGGTGAACCACCGCTACAATTTAAAGGCGTAAAATATTGAACGCCTTTGGGGATCGTGTAAGTGGCGCAACAGAATCTGGACTCCGACCTACAGGAATTTATGTGGCGCTTTTCAGCGTGTTCTTTATGCCTTAACTCTGCTCCCATAGACTGACAAAGCTGATGACTACACAGATGCAGACACAACTGCATCTACTTCTGCTGCAGTTTCTGTGAATGCAGAATCAGATAGTGGGGGTTTGAAAAGGAGGCATTTGTCAGTATGTAAAATGGAGCACTGGCAAAAGCCTCCTTTATTGTACATAAGACGCATTTGCGCCCGGATACCCCCTTTGTGCAGAAGATGCCCGTGCGACCGAACCCCCTAACCCTGTCTCCCTGAAGTGGACAGTGGTTGCCGCAATAATTACTGAGATACAGGAGTGTTTGAAACGCAGGTGTTTCAGACAGCTGGAGCGCCTCTCCGCCGGCACCTGAGTGATCCCCTGTCTTACAGCACAGGGGATCTGGCGGTTACCAGCGCTGTGTGAGAGGCGCTCACTAGGCTTGCCATAGAAGATCTGGAAAAGAGCCATGGATGCTGGGGACAGAGCCGGCATGCCACGGAGTCCCTACGCTATCTATGCTTGGCAGCCATTGGGCTACGCTGAAAACATAGCTTAGCCGGGCGCCGTGCTATTACACAAGTACCGAAAGGGAGGGCTGGCGGTGGACAGGGAGGACGGTGAAAGCCCGGTGAGCACAGGCGAAAGCATAACAGCGCTCGCTTCCCCTGCACTCGCCGGAGCATTGAATACTCCCCATAAAAGGAAGTATTAGATGCACAATTATTTCTTAATCTTTGTCATATCCAATAGTATCCTTTACAATGGGGATGCAGTCACAAGGTTGAAATATGCAGAAAGTCGACTTATAGAGGTCTCTTCATACACCTAGCCTTCTTGCATGTTAAACCGCGCAGTGCGCCGTATGTCTTTTCTACCGCCTTAGCATTAAAATGCATGTTAAAATCGCAAAATGATGTGAAGAGTCTGCTTGTGCATCTTATTCACATAGTGATGTGAGTATGATACATCTTTGGCAAAAAAGATGCCTGCCGCTAACAGAGTTGCACAAAACCTGTCTGTTCACTCACACCAGGCTGAGGCAAGATGTACGAGGACAAATATGTAGGAAACATCAACAGCTGGGATGTCGACAGAGATAAGCTGCAGGAGCAGAGGGTTAGGCTATGGCCCATTCTTGTTTAAACATGTAGTTACACTCTCCACAAAGGCTCCTCACCACTATTGGTATATAACGGAGCTCAGTTTCTGACGTAACATCAGAATCAGTCCTCCTTCAATACTCCATGTCATTTCTTACAATAGAATAGTGACAAATAGGAAGGGAGTAGGGGGGAGGGTTGCCATTATTCAAGAAGAGTGATCTCTAAAGGCCCCCATATACTATGCGATTTTCGGCCGATTTCGGCCCTTTGGGCCGATAAATCGGGTGAAATCGTCCCAAAATCGCATGTGTTTGACATCTGATCTGATGCGGGGTCCCGCGCGCATCGGATCACGGCGTCGGACCTACAGAACATAAGATATATCGGAATCTGAGCCATCATGGGTGCTTTTTAGCACCCACGATGTTCAGATCCGATATATCTTTATATACAGCCCCCCTGTCTTACTAGCAGCGCCCCCCCCCTTCCCGCATTGACGGCTCCCGGCGGAGGTAGTACAGGCGGGGACCGCAGGCGTCGCAGAGCAGAGACTGTCGGCGTGGCGGGAGAATAGGAAGAAATCCTATTCAAAAGACCGGGCAGCCGCTGATTGGCTGACCTCTCAGCCAATCAGCGGCCGCCCAGTCTTTTGAATAAGATTTCTTTCTATTCTCCCGCCGCGCCGACAGTCTCTGTTCTGCGACGCCTGCGGTCACCACCTGCACTACCTCCGCAGGGAGCCGTCAATGCGCGGGGGGGGGGGGGGGGGGGCGCGCTGCTAGTAAGACAGGGGGACTCAGCCAGTCAGCAATTGGCTGAGAGAGCGCTCAGCCAATCACAGGCTGCCCATTCATTGTATGGGCTTTTTTTTCCAGCACTGACAGCTCCCGCCTCCTCCTGCCCGGCTCTGTCACTGTCCCCCGCAGTGTCCCCTGCACGCTGCCTTAGCAGCGCCCCCCACCAGCAGCCCTGTTCTGCAGCCCCCCCCCTGCTCCCCGGGTTTACATGTAATAAATCGAGAAGATTTATCACATGTAAAAAATGGCACATCAAGTGCCAATCTTATCAAGCTCCCCCGGGGAGCTGCCGGGGAAGCTCAGGGGGAAGTAGGGGACGACTTGTCCTCAGGACAAGTCGCCCTAGTGTATGGGGGCCTTTAGGCATACAAGAAAGATGTGAATAAAGTGCCTGAAATAATATGTGAGTATTTCTAGAATAGAGATTTTCTCTGTTGTTTTTTTTTTTTTTTTTGGCACTTGTTTCCTAGCACGGCGCATCCATCGGGTCCAAAAAAATCGCGTTGATCACATGCAAACAAATCGCATGAGTTGGACACGATTTTTAAATTGGAACCAATGTAAAATGGTCCCTGAGACCCGATTTTACATTGGGCCCAATGTTAAATGCCCCCCAGACCCCAATTTTCATTGTATACCCACCCTGGTGGGTCAAATGCCCCCCCATTGTTAACGCCACCCCATGATCAACGCCAACCCGAAGCGTGGTGAGCGCAGCGAGCCCGTGAGGGGCGGCGGTATGCGTCCTCCGACCTTTTCATACCCCCACTATCCACGTCGGCGGGTAATTGATTTTATATAGTGTGGCGAGCGCATCGAGCCACCGAGCCCGAAGCGTGGCGATCCCCGCGCATTACTTCACAGGTATTAGGCGTGCGCTCGCCATGCTTCGGGCTCGGTGGCTCGCTGCGCTCGCCACACTATATAAAATCAACTCCACGCCGACGTGGATAGTGGGGGTATGAATAGGTCGGAGGACGCGTACCGCCGCCCCACGTGGGCTCGCTGCGCTCGTCACGCTTCGGGTTGGCGTACATCGTGGGGTGGCGTTAACAATGGGGGGGGGGCATTTCACATGTAAAATCGCGTCCATCGCATTGGTCGCATCGCATGCCTTAACTTAAGGCATGCGATGGATGCGATTTTTTAATTGTCGGGAAAAAGGCTAAAAATAGCCATGAAGTCGCGTCGGTCACGTCCATCGCATACCTTAGGTTAAGGTATGCGATCACCTACGACGGGCGCCGTGCTAGGAAACAAGTACCTTTTTTTAATATAAAAATAATATATATTTTTTTTTTTTTCTGTTTTTTTTCTTTTCACCGGCTGTGGCTTAATGGATGGTAATAAGCTGTACAAATTTGCTATGATCCTTAACTGAACTTATGAGTTGAAAGCTGTGAAGCAGTAATGCTAGCCACTATGCCACCCCTAGTGGTTTTCTTGTGTTATAGAAAGTGTTGACTCATTTTTATATTTAAAGAGTGTTCTTTGTGCCTGTAAAGCCCCATACACTCTGACTAGTTAACCCCCGTCTGCAGTACATGCAACAATGTAACTTTCGGTCAGTGTGTATGCTCTATAGTGTTTACCTGTGGCACTGTCGATATTGTTAACAATATCCACAATACCACTTATCGCCTAGTGTGTACGGAGCTTAACTCTGCAACCCTTTTGGAAGATCTAAGTGCAGCAAGGAAAAATACTTGGAGTGGCATAGTGGCTAGCACTACTGCTTCACAGCATCAACTCATGACTCAAATGACGGTCATGGCAAATCTGTGCAGTGTTTGTATGTTCTCCCATGTTTGCATGGGTATAAGAAAAATTACCCCCCCCCCCCCCAAAAAAAGGACAAAAATATTACCCTCTGATCAATAATGATTGAATACAAGCCACACTCCAAAGACCCACACACGTTCTCACTGCTATACTGTCATTTTGTGAGGCATGGGACAGTGACTCCTACATGAAAACAGGGAGAATGCTTATAAATTTACTTTTACTTGCTCCTCTAGCTTAGATATTCTTAAAAGGTCCCCATACACTATGGGGATATACATGCGATTGGTCACTTTGATGCGATTGGGGTGATAAACTGCATAAAAAGCATCCAAATTGCATGTGTTTCACATCATGTCCAATGCAAATTGCAATCCTGTGCGCATCACATTGGAGCTACTGGTTTGCACGTACAGCACGTAGGATGTGTTGCATCACACTCTTAGCTGGAAGTGCATACAATAAATCGTATGCAAAAGGACCACATACGTTGTATCATATGCGATCCTGCCACCTGGGAAGCTGGTTCAAGGGGGATTGCTTGTTGAAAAGATGGAAGTACTTTGATCCACATATGCTGGAACTGTCCCCCAATTATTCCTTTTTGGAAAATAAAAAGTATCATCGGAAATCCCGGGTAACCAGGCCCTGATTGTCCTGGACTGGACTTTTGTATTGGCACATTTCACAATATAAGAAGTCCCTCCTTAAACATACGAATAATGTAGCAAGAGCAATGGTCCCGTTCCTTGGCATTCGGTGGTGGCCCTCTTGATTTGGGAATGGTGCCAACGATTGGACATTTATATGAACATGGAGGATGTCCATCACATAGCCCTTGAGAAGCGCTCCTATTTTGTTGCTACTTGATCTCCCAGGATTGAATGTCACTCGCCTTGTAGAATTCCCTGGTGCCTCTGCATCAGATGTACCCATTTACCTTTTTCCCTCTTTAGCTTTCTGCTTCTTCTTTGTCTCATCTCTCCCTCTATGCAGTATGTTTTGGTTTCTTTATAGTTTGTTTGTATATGTTTATTTAATTCTATACTGTGCTCTTATTTGGTGTCCGTGTCTTATAGTCCGTGCAAACAAAAAACATATTATTCATTTTTTGCATTTTATTATTGTGACACTACATTGTAAGCAAGTTTACTTTATATAGCGCACTTTCTCCAACAGGACTCAAGGTGCTTTACAGACATTAAAAACAATGCACATAATACAGAGGATGTTGGTAGTACAGTAACAAACAAAAGAAACCCTTGAACACACACTAATCCCTTCTCCTTCTGAGGGGAGGAGAGCGCGCATCGCTTATCTCTCCTACCCCTCACTGTGCATCCTTGTGACTGGGTCATCCGCCAATCAGAGCTCGTGGGCCGGCAGCCAATCAGGAGCCGGCCCGCGAGCTTTGATTGGTGGACGGCCCAGTCACAGGGAAGTAAGGGGGGGGGGGGGGGGGGAGGAGACGCGCAGTGTGCTGTGCTCTCCTCCCCTTGGTGACATGACAGAACTGCAGGGGGACATCAGACTGTCCTCTCCACGCCCGGCAGCAGCAGCAACAACGGTGAGTGCTGCTGCTGGGAAATTAGCACTGTGGAGGCATAGCAGATTGTAGCACTGTGGGGGCATAGCAGCTGTGGCGATGTGGGGGCATAGCAGTTTGTGGCGATGTGGGGGCATAGCAGTTTGTGGCGATGTGGGGGCATAGCAGTTTGTGGCGATGTGGGGGCATAGCAGCTTTTTGGCACTGTGGGGGCATAGCAGTTTGTGGCACCGTGGGGCATACCCAGCACCGTGGGAGCATATGTGTATCTTGCACTATTGGGGGCATATGTATATATGGCACTGCACTATTGGAGGCATATGTGTATCACACCCACCCAAGGGGTCCAAATAGACCATGCCCCTTTTTTGGCACGCGTGTCTAATGCGCGCGCATGTTGTTGGCTCTTTAGCTTGTCTACAGATATTTTTCGGCTCTTTACCTCTGACCGGTTGGCCACCCCTGAAATAGTGCAATGTCGGTATTATGGCACTGTTTTTTTTTTTTTTTACTTCCAGCTTTTCTACACTGGGACGCTAACCACTTGGATACTAAACCTCCCCTTCTGTATGCTAACTAAAGCTGCTTTTGGAACCATAACGCATTTCAGTATATCCACATCACTAAAAGGCTACATAAAGTCCTAGCTTTTAGCATTAGACTGATGTTCTGGCAGTGTCCAAA